>NC_090922.1:101861749-102470654 GCF_040938575.1 Ambystoma mexicanum | reverse complement strand
GGATGACATATTTAAGACAAACACTAAGCGCTTAATACATAGTGTGTAGGGTTTGGCTTAAATATACTGTAATTCGAGAAGCACTGCCTTAATTTGTGTTTAAGAGGTGACAATATATTTAAGCATAGAGTAATATCCTGGCGTGGATAGGTCTCTGCGCTGAGATATTACTGACTCAAGTGCAATGCCAGTACAGGCACCTCCCTGCACCCAGTTGGCCACGGCCAACTTGGCGCGTACGAGTCGGAGCTGCGCCAAAACAGCCAGTGCCATATCGGCTGCGCCGGAAGGTCCGCCTTCATACCATTAGAGAGAAAGGTGCTTAATGGCATTAACCCAAGAACTAGCCAAATAGCGACAAAAAACGGTAATTTGCTGCGTGGCAGGCCCATCTGTACCCCACATGTCTGCGCCCACCCTCACACCACACACAGTTCCCACGCCCCCTGATCCGCAACGCATGCCTCATGCAACTGCCGCCAAGAGTCCTGTGGTCAGGTGGATGGTTTCCCGCCCTTGGAAAAATGCACCACCTACTTTGCTTTTTTCCTGCCAAGCACGTCCATTTCTCAATGCCTGTGCCAAGCAGCCCAAGGAGGGGAAATGCCAGGAAATTAACAGCTCAGCCATATTCCGACGTTGTCCATAAATGTACTGAGCCCCAACTCATCCAGAAACCCTTTCCTAACCAAAGCTGTAATATGCATATCTTTTTCTAGAAAATTCTTATACGGACCCGACGAAGCGCCAGAAAGTTTAAATTGTTCTGACAAATTCATGTAGAAACCAATTTTTTGGAGCGCTTGGACGCCCATTCAAAATAAATGGGGACAAAATGGCAAAAGGAGCAAAGTAAAAAGCAGAGGTAAGTACATCAGGAAAAAAGACCCCCATTTAAAAAAAGACTATTTATTTAAAAAATAATAATAATTAAAAATGACCCGTTGTTGCAAATTCGTCAGAGCAAAATGTGCCATTTTGACATAGATCCATATGCGGCCATAGGCACCGATTTCTTTGCCCGTATACACTGACGATACGGAAACCAAAATACCACCAGACAATAAACTAAGCATTGCCCAAGCAATCAGTATATATGGGATAGAGTAACCCACCATAGACCATAGGTTATAAGGATATTGCAAGCCATGGAGGAGTTTTGTGAACAAATAGGGGGACGAGGATGAAGGCACAGTTCTTTATAAAGGTCACAGAAGTCCAAGGTGACTTGCAATATCTTTTTTGTAACATACGGTAGGGGGTGCATTATCACTTCTAATGCATGGCCGCAGGATCATTCCTTTTAATACTTAGGGCCTCATCACGAGTTGGGCTGTATTCCCGGCTGCAATACCGCCGACTGTAATAGCCCTAGCACTGACCAGGCCGGTGGTATTACCACCGGATCACGGGTTGGGCTTGAACGGTAAATCCCTATTCCTGATTGGGTCCATTTGATCCAATGGGGAATTTTCGTTGCTAATACTGCGGGCTAATACATCCGGCTGTAATACCGCCGAAAACAAGGATTTTCACCTCCAGAAAAAAGCTGGAGGAAAAACAGCCGATTTAGCACCCAACTCGTGATAGGGCCAGCCCTTAATTGCGGTGGTAACACCGTTACCACCACATTTAAGTGCTACAGCCCAACTCGTGATGAGGCCCTTAGTCTCTTGCTTACCGAAGAGATCTTCCATTTGTTGATGGAGGATCTGTTTGGATGGAGAAAAACAACACCTACATGTAGCTTGTAATGTCTTGCAAAACATTTTAAGCAGTTTAATAAAATGCATTTAAAAGCTGTTTTGTGGTTTGAAATAAGCAAAAATATGCACACAGATTCTTGCTGCCCTGTGTTAAACTACAGCAGAGCACAACATAAAAATGCTAGAATAAAGAGGTCCTCATCAATTATAGGCTGTAAAGGTGTCACAGAAATCTGTCTTAGAAGACAGAAATCTAAACAACTAGTCGTGGCTTTAATTAAGTGCTCCAAGGGAAGCTGGAATTCTGCTCTGTGGTAGTTCAGGCAGGAAGCATTGTGAAGTCACAACACGACTGTAATAAGTTACTACACTCACAGTAGTGATGTCACTTTCTTAGAACAGATTGCAACCCGCAAATCATTTCCTTATTCCAGTTTACTTGTGAAACCACAACTAGCTTAGAGGGGGTTTTGCCACAGGAGAATTCATCAAATTCAATGTTTTCAAATTTTTGTTCAACTCTATTTGCACCATATCTATTTGGAGGTGGGTTTAGGGTAATATAACCCTTGTGGGGACATTATTGAGGGGGGACCCCCCTGCCTTTATTTGATGCAAAATCTACCCAAATAAATAAATAAATAAATACACACAAAATTCAAATGAAATCGAATTCGATCCATTCTTTGAGCAAATCGCATAGAACCCGACAATTGGCCTGTAATAAGTAAGCGTCACTAGTTACACTATAATCAGTTATTACAGTTGCATTGTGACAACACGCAGGGCCCGATTTATGGAAGTGTTTTATAATGGCGCAATCCCATAGGAAAACGTTCTGGGAATCAGGGCCACAATCTGCTGCTTGAGGCAAGAGAGTGGACAATTCAAGCTGTTACTGCTGGACTTAAGACCATGTCAAGCTTCTCGTGGTTTGTTTGTTTTGTGCAATAGATTTCTGTGACACTTTACAGCCATGTATTTATTTATATAGCGCACCTAATCCAAAAGGGTATCGGGCGCATTACTTTTGATAAGGAAATGTTCATGGCAGTGTCTTTATGTTGCGCAGAGCCGAGGGACACGAGAGCAGGAATCTAGCTGCATGTTGTTACCCATTTTAAAGCACAACAGGTTTTTCGATGGTTTTCTGCAACACAGAAGTAACTTCATATTGTTTTACACACCATAGAGATCATGCATGCATTGTATGCAGTAGCCACTGGAAGCGCTCTTGCATTGTGTTAAGCAAGGGGCCTGGTACTAAAGGGGAGCGGGGGAGGTGTGGGGCTTTGTATGGCTATGCATCATAAAGAAGAAAGAACACCCGACAGTACCCAAAAAGGATATTGCAAGGCACCCCAGACCTCACGACTTCATAAAAGGAGCTATGCCTTCAGACCCGTTCCTCTACAGACATTAACTCCTCAGTGACTTGCACTGTCCACGGTAGAGGGCACTTTACCCCAAATATTGCAGGCGAGTAGTGATGGAGACTGCAAGAAGGCCATTATTCAAATGCTTTCACAGAGAGAGTGGGCACTGCCATACAATACAAATACACCAACACTCCTGGAGACGGGAGCCCTTCAGCATTTCCGATTGTTTTTAATGCCTAAGGCACTTCTTTAGGTAAACCTAAAATAGCCTGACTGCAGCCCTGTCCCCTCCTGCAAATCCCATTTCATATCGTAGGCCCGCCCCCCTGTTCTCCACAAAAGCTAACATTCCTGGTGGGGCACACACCTGATTGGTTGAGGAGCATTAGGAGCCTGTCACTGAAGGATCTAGTGCCTGTCCCCACCCCATCCAGCCCCCGCTGACTCAGCCTTTCAGTTTGTATTCACCTGTACAGACAATGTACCTGCCAAAGGGTCACATTAGTAGTTTTCAAACAAACTTAGTAGCCTCCTAATACACAGTTAAAGATTCTACACACGTGCATTGTTTTGCGCAGCTTCTCCGATGATTGTCTGCCATTCCGCCCATGCCTGGGCACTGGGGCCATCAAGGTGTTCAGGGGCTCCGAGGCATTGGGACCAAAAAGGAACCTAGGGATGCCAGAACAGCACAGCTCAATGAGAGGAGCTTGCCGATCAGTACTGCCGGAGTCACAGGGGCGCTCTGCAAGGACATCATTTGGGGGTCGCAACTGCTGCCCCTGTGGTCTCCGTTGCTACCCCTAAAAACAAAAAAAACATATACATTTTACTTTTTTTTATTTTAAATATATGCTCCTGGGCTGGCTGTGGCCAGTGCAATGTGGGTCTGTTTCTGGAGTGGCTGGATTTTTGTTCAGGCCTCTTAAAAAACAAACAGGGGATTGCACAAGTGTAACACTTTGAGCAGTGACCCTAAATAAGAATGAATACGAATAACAAATAATGTGTCTTTCTGGAATTCTATGCAATAATTGCTAGACTCATTAAAGGTTTATTTCAGGAACACTTCAGGGGCGAGTCACTGATTTTGTCTGTTCTTAAACACCTCAACTCAGCCTTTCATCCTTCTGAGGTCGATAAATGCGGACCAACACAGGTTGGGTGATATCGTATGTATATTTGTTCTATATAAAGCGCTTACGCATAAGTGCTTTATAATAACATTATCATTTGGCCTTGGACGTCTGCTTGCATTCACAGTAATTTGGTAATATGGGCCTATACACACTGATATTAACGATACATATGTAGATCCATTCTTGTATGAAATGTATATTGCTATATAGTGATATTGTAACCATATTTTTCATAGTGTACTTAGGAACAATGCCATGTGATGCCCCTTCCTATTTTGTCAAGGGGTGAAAGGTCGTGTTCCATCGCGTCCCGTGATGGCACCTCAGGGTTGGGTCAAATTACATCACTTCCTGTGATGTCATTAGAGGTCAAGGATCATATGATGTCACTTCCGCTCCCCCGGGCATTTTGGTGAAATGACATCCCTGTTGCTCTGTTACACCAGGTTCGTCAGGGTTGTCTCGAGCCATCACGGCCAGCATGGTGGCATGGTTCTGGATGCTGTATGGACGGTGCTTGTGGTCCGACGTTAGGCTGGGGCCAGTTAGGCTATCATTTTGTTTTGAGAAATATAAATGCAACATGACAGCTTTTGGTGCCAAGGTGTCTGGTGATTTAGAGTTACCCGTTCCATGATGGCGAGTGTAGACTGACCATTCATGAACTAGCTCAGCAGAGATGTTGCGCGCGTCACCATTGGCCAGAGTTGTGTTGGCGGCGTGTCACATCTCTTCCAATCCTCCGTGTTGATGCCAATTTATTCTCCCGATCCATTTACCATATATTCTTGCCAGGCTCCTGAGTGGTAACGGGGGTGTTGGGTTTATGCCTTTGAATTGTTTTCCTCCAGAGGAGACCATTTCCTCACGCCACCCTGTGCCTCACTGCTTGTGGTCAGACAGAGTGCAAGTACTGCTTCGGGAAAGTGACGGCTGTTTCCTCAGAGGAGAAGGAGGTCTTAACCGGAGTTTGGCAAATTCTCTCCAGGATGGGATTTTATCTTAGGATCCACTTCTTCAGAACTTAAGCAGCATCTCCATGTCGGATACAACCATTGTGAAATGTAGAGGCAAAGGTCTATTTATATATGGCGCCGTTTTGGTATTTTTACCATTCATGAGCCGTCCAAAATGGAATTGGAGCAACCATTTTCCAGGATTACACTGTGGTAGAGCAGGAAAGTGGGGGCATAGTTCATCCTGCGACAGGTTTTGTTTGGTAATTGTTTATTTATTACGTGCTTTATACCCAGAGGTTTCTAAGGGCGGACCGGGGATCGAACCTGTATAGTTCGCTTCCAAGTCGAGCACGTTGCCCCTCAGGTATCCTCTGGAGACATTTCCAGCATTGAAATCGGGTAGTTAAATAGGAACCCAGAAAGATGAATACGGGCTACAGTCGTATGTAAAAGGGGTGCATCAAACTGCTCTGGATCCACTTTAAGGCTGGCTTAGCCTTAAAAGCTGTGGTTTATTTATTTCTCGTACTCCTATACTGGCCTTTCCTAAATGCTCCAAATGTTGGCAGCTATGAGCACTCAGCTGTAGGAAGGTAAACAAGTTGTGGTCAAGCGAGGGCCCTTGTATACAAAGCCAGGCCACCCGGAGACACCAACATAAGCACTAGAACACATTAGTAGAGGCGTGCTGACCACATAAGGAAAGCGTACATTTGCCAACAGGCCAGTGTCTCTGGCAGGCCCAAAGGGCTGGGGCGCAGTCAGGCAATCAGACGTGCTTCACTGGCATGTGCTCCCCAGTCCTCATTTCTTACCATATTACCAAGTAGGCATCCACCAAAAAGTGTGACATTCACAGTATAAAAGTCATTTAGGTTTTAATTAGCGTTGGCTTGTTTTTTGGGGTAGAAATACAGCATCCTACTGCTTGGTGCGAGTACCCACCCCCCAGACCGTGGGCTGGACCTGTACAAAAATTGCATTTCTCGAAAGAGTGCATGCAGCCGCCCTGGCTCCAACATGCTGGGGCAAGGCTACTATTCAATGGCTTCTATGCATCTGTGCCTTAGGTGTATAGAGACCGGAGGCTTGTGTGTCCAGGGAGGAGCCTTGCATGTCTGTGGTGCTAAAACGCTTTTGCCGGGACTGTGATGTGCAAGTTCATTGTAGAGGTGTGGCATTCTGTTGTTCGATATCTGTTGGGATGCAGGGGTGGACTGCCTATAGGGAACTCTGGAGATTTCCAGGTAGGCTTCTGCACACTGGGCCTCTTTTGTGAGGTATTTCGAAATGTTCCCATAGGGAAAGTGTTGGGCTTGCTGAAAATGTGTAATATAGGGCCAGTTTGAACATTATTTCCAGGGCCGCTTTTGGGTTCCAGTCCACCCCTGTTGGGATGGTTATCCTACCGCCCCAAGTGAGCGATTCAGAGGTGGCACCCTTTACATTTTCTAACAAATAAATATAATATGGTCGCTCCATGTAAGTGGCTCAGTCGGTATGCATATAATGTCTTTAAACATAGATGTAGAGGAAGTTAGTGCTCGCAGGCTGGTGGAGGGCCCAGCGGGACTCTTGGAGCACCCATCCGGTGGAGCCACGACAGCGTCTCAGTAAGGTTGCCCCTATGTCTCCGCTGTAGTGCACTTTGGGCAAGGTGCTTGTGAGGCACAGTTGAGTGGGCTATTTTCCGTGGCAGGGTCCAGGATGAGAGTGGGCGAACATGGGGAAGGGAGGAAGACATTCTGAGCATTCGGGACCCAAAAGACAGCGGGCGAGAACAGTTCATGTTTGAAGTTCAGAGTAAGTATTCCAGAGAGGGCAGGGGCCTTGTGGTGTGCCTAGGATTAACTCGGAATGCTAAAAAGGTCAAGTGTGACATCTAGAAGCCAGTTGCCCGAATTACATGGGGCATCAGAGAGCAAAAACAGTGTAGGGCAATCATTTCTTTGGGAAACAGGGGGACACATCCCACTGGCTCTTCCCGAGCTTCTCCATCCCTCACCCGAATCCCAAACATCTACCTTTCTTTGCTACTCTCTTTTGCCCGTCTGACAGGCAAAAGCGCTTCAATGCCATAGCCTATGGCAGGAGGCCCTATACAAATGCAAGATAACACCTTACGATTGACCAGGACAAGGTAAGCCCTAGTCAATCCCCTGGTTATCATTTGTAGTTAATTTAATGTTGGAAACGATGAAAGGCAGAGGGCACTACCAAGCACACTACCACATAACTACATCTTGCTTTTTGAGCACAGCAGCACTCAACTTCCCACCGGCCTCACACAACCAACACTAGCGGCAGATAAACCTCCCCCAATACACCATAACCAAACGCATCTTCGGCATATTGACTATTAACAAAACAATGGGCCATAACCTTTTGCTAAAACTACAGCCTATAGCCAACTGCTAAAACTACAGCCTATTGCCAAAACTACAGTCTATATCCAAATGCTAAAAACTACAGCCTACTGCTAAAGCTACATGCTAAAGCTACAGCTCATAGCAAATTGCTAAAACTACAGCATATTGCTAAAACTACAGCATATTGCTAAAACTATAGCCTATTGCTAAAACTATAGCCTATTGCTAAAACTGCAGACTATAGCCAATTGCTAAAACTACGGGCTATAGCTAAAACTACAGCCTATAGCCAATTGCTAGAGCCTATAGCCCATTGCTAAAGCTACAGCCAATTGCTAAAACTACAGCATATTGGCAATTACTAAATCTATAGCCAATTGCTAAAACTACAGTCTACAGCCAATTGCTAATACTACAGCCTATTGCTAAAACTAGTCAATTGCTAATACTACAGCCTATTGCTAAAACTACAGCCTACAGCCAATTGCTAATACTACAGCTTATAGCCAAAACTACAGCCTACAGCCAATTGCTAAAGCATATAGCCTATCCTATTGCTAAAACTACAGCCAATTGCTAAAACTACAGCCTATAGCCAATTGCTAAAACTACAGCCTATAGCCAATTGCTAAAACTACAGCTTATTGCTAAAGCTACATGCTACAGCCTATAGCCAATTGCTAAAACTACAGCCTATTGCTACAGCCTATTGCAAAATGCTAAAGCCACAGCCCATTGCTAAAGCTACAGCTATTGATAAAACTACAGTCTATAGCCAACTGCTAAACCTACAGCCTATAGCTAGAGCTACAGCCTATTGCTAAAACTATAGTCAACTGCTAAAACTACAGCCTATTGCTAAAAGTGCTGAAAAGCGTTAGGACCCCTTTCAGCGTATCATGAAGCAGGCAAGAACAGGTTGTGTTTGAAATGCCTCCCATTTGTAAAATGTCACCTAATTAGGAGATGGTGGATTGCCTGAGAGTTTTTGTCTAAGGTCTCATTCTTATGCACACAAAGAAATTACATAAGACACAAGCCATTTGCTGCATTGTGTACATAGTACTGCAGGGGATCAGCCACCCATATGCATCGCAAGCCACACATTCATGCACCCATGCAGTAAATATTCCATGCAATACCAACTCGTACAGAGGCAATATTGTAAAAACAAAATGGTATTTAAAATACCACTTGAAACCCAGTTAGGTGCAGCAGTGCACTGCGGAATGGTTGCTCAGTGTTACAAGGCCACACCTGCAATAGATTAGCAGTTTACAAATATCAAATAACATATGTAAACTCCCAATCTCACAGGCACAGTCTCATTCACTTTACATGTACACACACACACACACGCACCTATTGTTGCGCACACAATCACTCCCTGCTATGCATGCATACACATGGCCGGTTCTTGCTGGGTCTGAGATCCGGCATCAGATGTCGGCCCGGATCGGCTTTACCGAGCGAAGCTGGGGGCTCGGTGATCTAATCTGCTCTGTGCGCCTTTCCCCAGCGTCACTTGCGCGCTTGCAAGTTTCATTTGCTTAGCCTGTGTTCTTTCTTCTGGCCTGAAAAGGACACCACAGTAATCAATGGGCCATAAATATCACTGGGGTGGGGCCATCACTGTTAAAACCAGGCTTCCTATATGCTGGGCACACTATTGTTTTCCAAATGTGCATCTTACACTTGCATAGAAAAAAAGCCATTTCCAAACTTATGCATAAACTTTCATTCAATAGTTTTCGTTGACTTGCGTTTGTGTATTTTTTTTTTGTTTTTTTGGACTGCCACACAAATACCCTGTCATTGTTGTGCCCCTTCCTGTGTTTGATCACCCGTTATATTTATAAAGATGTTATATGCTTGTCACACTGATTAATCATAAATGCTTACATTTCCTAATAACTGCTGTCAGCACAATGGAAGCGCCAACTTTTGATTTTCACTACAGGGGAAAAAATACCCCACCTCCGCCCAGAATATAAGCAAGCGACCAGCACAACCCATGCCCTGAACAAACATTTTATAGCACTTGTTTTCCCTAAGGAATTGCAAAAAGTCATACTATTAACAACCATTTTTTAATGTATAACATCTCAGCAACGGTCTATCAACCTGCTGAGTTACCCTGGTAGCCTTCTACTCTAGAGAGCGTCTATGGATCCCTTAATGTACTAAAAACCCCTGCATTACCAACAGTATTTTGGGTGCACCCGTGCCATGGAAGTGATTTAAAGTGGAATTTATGTACACTGTTCAGTTTGGTAAGAAATTGTAACATTTTTAAACTATTATTTTGTACATTTCCTTTGAGCGGAGTTCAACACCCTGCCTTCAAACTATGCCCCCGCCCTTGTGGGAACCCTACTTTAAATGTGTTCCATTTCCACCACTAATTATACACTGCACAATGCCCGCGCACATCCACACAATCACATTCGCAGCTGAATACCTACACATTTACAGCACGTACTTGTAGGGAGTATAGTTTGTACTAAATCTTTATAAAATTGAATTTTACCATCCACATGGTTGTTAATTATTACCATAAAACCGTTCCCGTTTTTCTACAATCGCAACAGAAATAAATTAAACTCATCGTTACACATATTCACATGTTCCGTTAACGACGTCACTCTTTTCAACGGTATTTGCTCTTACTTTCTCGTTAACTCACCGACACGCCCCGCTCGTGCACGCATCCTCAGGTGGGAACTCAAAATCGCCTAACAGGGAGACATTTCATTACATTAAACACACGTTAAACACACAGTCCTTCTAAAAACAAACACAGGCACTCCCTCGCAAACACACGGGCGCATTCCAGCACAGACAGCGCTCTGTTCTCCTGAAGGCATCTTGGTTCAGCTATGCAGGAAAATGGAAAATTCCTGACCCGCAAGATTGGCCGGCACGTGACCGCCTGCCAAAGAGAAAAGCAGAGGCGGGTCTCCCAAGCCTTCCCACACCCCATTCCCTGGGTATCAGGCAATAGGTGTCTTTAGCGCCACCTAGAGGAGGACAAACTATCGATATGGATAGGAGCAAGATATGTTTCTGACATTGTGATTTGCCTAAAGGTGAACATTCTGTGTGCACCTTCCTGGTTGCCTCGGATACCACTGCAAATGTGCCCCAGATGCCCAGGCTTGACAGAACAGTGTTTGTTTTGCATGGTTTTGATTGTGTTGAATACTATGAATTTTATTGCTGTCCTAAGTCACAACAATGTTTTTGGGGATGCTGGTTTCATTTATTTGGGACTTCTGTAAAATGAGGCCTACTGCTATTCAGCGCTTCCAGGCGCTCTGGGACACGTGCAACGAGACGACCATCAAGAAAGGACAGTGTAGCTGGTTCAGCAGCGGTGTTAACCACACAGCTTGCAACGAACGATGGTCAGGATGCCGTGAAATTCGGGCATGCAACATTTCCAGTCTTGTCTCATCAACTTTGGGCTGGGAGGATAGCTCAGGGGCAACGCGACGCGGAGCAACACAGGTTCGATCCCCGGGTCCGCACTTAGAAACCTCTGGGTATTAAGGGCGTTATAAATAACCAATCACAACCATGGACATCCTGGGAGTTGAACTGCATGAAGTAGATTTTTGCTCCCAAGATCAATGACCAAAGAAAACCCGGACTGGGCAAGTGCTGCGCTGGCGACATGGATTCACCCCGTCACCCTTCCCTGTGAGCAACATCCGGGCAGGAGCCAGAGACCCATTGAGATACTGGAAGGCTCTCACTGGATGTTTGTGTAAAGGCATCCACCTCCAAGTCATTGGCATCACCTGTATCCATTCCTGGGTTGCTAGGCAACATTCCCTTGCTTGCAATTGTGTATTAGCTTCTTGTTAAGTAAGGGCCTAAATGTAGCAGCATGCAAACGCTGTTGGGCAAACGCCCAGAAGTGGACCAAGTCAATCCTCCTGATTCAAAGCCAACTGGCAACTATTGGAACCCAGACTATTGCTCCATTTGACATTAGTATCGTTTTACACCAGTGAATCCTCATTTTCACATTAAAATGTCCAGACTCATAAATGGAGCAACACATTGGGCTTTCATTTAATAAAACAATCGAATGCATTCTGGGAGTTATGATATGGCATTTATAACAAGCCTATAAACAAGGGTTTCAAGGCGCGACGAGGCAAGGGAGGGGGAACGAAGGGAGGACAGACAACGATCCTACTAGGCCAAGTGTCATTCAGATTGCGCAAGTGCATGGGAAGAGGGAAGGGGAAAGTGCGGGGGAGGGGGAAGGGAGAGTCCAGTACAAGGGAATAGAATAATAACAATAAGTAAAAGTAACGGCCAGCAGATGGCAAGTGCAGAAATCAGGTGTCAAGTGCTGGTAGTGGGACTGCAGGGATACAGAAACAGTCCCGAAGTGCGGGGGTTGCCAGGCAGGCAGTGCAGGTGTGTGAGACAGCCTGGGGGAGGGACCTGGGCCCGAGATCAGAGGGTGACCAGGTAACCAGTGCAGTTTCATTTTCAGCCAGGAGGTCAGCAGGGGAGAGGAGGAGAAAAAGCAGAAGCAAAGAGAAAAGTTTTGAGGTGCTTCCGGAACCGGAGATGGTTCTCCTCAAGTTTCAGGGAGGCTGTTTCAGAGGGAGGCCCCAGCTGAAGAAAGATCTGCCACCAACTTGTTGCTTGGAGAAGCGACTGATCCTGAGGGAGTTGGAGGCGGATGAGCGAAGAGCTTGAGAAGGAAGATATTTAGGAAGAGAGAGATGAAGGTATTGAGGCCCCAGAAGGCCTTGTGGACAATGCAGAAGGTTTTGAACTTAATCCTCGCAGTCACTGGGAGCCAGTGCAGAGATTTCAGTCCTGGAGAGATGCGATCTCTGGGCTTCAGGCCAAGGACAAGTCTCACAGTCCTGTTCTGGAGGAGTTGCAGAGGGCGGAGAGTAGAGGCAGGCAGATTTAGAAAGAGGCTGTTACAATAGTCCAGCCTAGAGAGAACCAGAGCTCTGGAGACAGCGAGCTTCTGGGGGAAGGAGAGGAATGGAGGAATACCTCCGAGGAGGTGCAGCTGGTAGTGTGACTTCAGAGACGTCAGGGATGTGAGGAGAGAAGGAGAGTGTGGAGTCGAAGATGGCCCTGAGGTTTTTAGCCTTGCAGGTGGGAGCAGGAAGAGGGTCAAGAGAGGCCGGCCAGAGAGCGACAGGAAATGAGGGAGTGGGTGTGCCGATCAGGAGAATCTCAGTCTTACTAGCATTAAGGCAGATGTCATTGGCGGGACACCACTCCTGGATAGCAGACAGACAGTCTGATGAGAGACTGAGAAGAGGTGGCCGAAGGTAGCCTGAAAATGAGATGAGTGTCATCCGCATAGCACTGAAAGTTGGGACAGAGAGCGGCAATGCGGTGGACAAGAAGTTCCATGTATTGGTTGAACAGCCTGGGAGAGAGGTTAGACCCCTGGGAGACACCACAGGTAGAGAAAATGACAGCGGAGAGGAGGGTCCCAAGTTGGATCTGGGAGGGTCGGTCAGAGGGGGAAGAAGTCAGCCACATCAGGGCCTGACCGGTGATACCCAGGTTATCACCGAGACATTTGAGCAGGACGGCATGGTTAACCGTGTCAAAGGCAGAAGAGAGATCAAGCAAGATGAGGACACAGGGGATGTTAGAATGAAGGTTGGAGAGCAGGTCTTCACGGATGTTCAGGAGATCAGTTTCCGTGCTCCTGGCAGCTCTGAAGCCAGGCTGATGGTCATGAAGACAACCAACAGATTCAGTGTGGAGGTTAAGCTGGGAGATGGCCAGCTTTTCTAGGAGCTTGCCCATGAAGGGAGTGATGAAGATTGGGCGATAGTTAGCCAGGCAGGAGGGGTTGGCAGAGGGTTTAAGAAGAGTGCACAAGGGAGTGCTTAAGGGGGTATGGGAATGCTCCATTGGCAAAGGAGTGGTGCAGAAGTCAGCCAGGGCAGGAGCCAGGGAGTCTATGTGGTTCTCGATGGTTTTGGAGGAACAGAGGTGAACCGGTTTTGATGAAACTTTCATAGATCGGACTTGTCTAGAAACCTCGTCTGCAGAGAACAGGGGAAAGGCGGAGACAGAGGGAGGAGAGGTAGCTGCAGAAGGGCCTGAGGAAGAGTAGGGAGTAGAGGGAGGGAGGGGAGAGGGGGAGGCAGAGGAGGAGAGGTAGGACAGGATGTCCTGAGTTTTAGAGATGAAGCGAGAAGCCAGTGCCGTGCAGAGGGCCTGGTAAGGGACAGGAGAGGTAGAGACTGCGGCAGGATTGCAGTGTTCATTATCTTCCAATGAAGAAATTGCATTTAAGCATCAAATATCAATGTTTTGGAAGAAATTGATGGCCACACTGGTGTTGTGGTGACATGGAGTCATTGGCTCGCCCGTATCTCAAGCTTGAGTATCCCCAGGAGCGTGAGGTAGTTTGGCAGACTTCCTCTCCTGCGGTTGGCAAATGTGTGCTTCCAACTGCTCTTCCGCAAGGACTACAGGTGTAGACACCTTCACAAGTTTCCAGACTCAAGAAACTTAAAGCGCACCTCATCAACTAACGATTGCACGGTTCTTTCCATTCTCTCTACTTCTGTGTTTTAACTAGCGTCTTGATGCCTACGGCCAATGCGCGCTGCTATAAATGTATAAATAAACAAACAAATAAAGAAGTTTATCCACGCTATTCTAGGACACCCAGGACCTCCCATTCCAGAATGTAGGAGCAGACAGGAGCAAAACCAAATCAAAAGAGGGGCAACATGCACCTGTTCAGACCTGAGCAAGCATAAAGAACATGGCGGAAGCACTGATGTCGCAGAAACCGAAAGGTCTTAAATTGGGGCAATAATCGCCAGGAGGACAGCCAATCCGTTCTTGTACTGATCTGCGATTGGATGAAGGCGATTCGCAGTTGAATTTCACAAGGTTTGATGCTGCCTATGGCTGCAAGCAACACTTCAAGCACCGAGAAATGGCATACGACGGCCCAGGTGTCAATCAAAACCTGAGAACAGTTTACAGGAAAGGGCACCAATGGCAAACTACATTAAAGTGGGAAATGACATAGCATAGTCAGAATGAGAAAGAGGCTTGTGTGCTTCAGTCACTCAATGATTTCCAATGAAACACTGCTCCTGGAACAGTATCTGCTCATCTCTTTCGACATGGCCGTGCCCCTCCCCGCCTCTATGAAACCTGTATCCGTGCATCGCTTTGCTTATTTCTGCATTCTCTCTGCTTCTCGGCTTCAAAACGGTATCTGGCCAAAGTTTGTACAAAATGTAAATATTTAGCTTTCTACTTTGAAATGAACTATTGCTCCCTTGGAGTACAGGGATGAGTAGTGGATAAAACTCCTACCCAGCCCCACGCTATTACTAAACCAGCTGCAATTCCACAGCCCGAAAGGTCTACCGCTTTTGCCCTTTTTAAAAGGTAATACGGGCTGAGGGCAGGCTATACTCTTCAGGAGGGATGTGAGCTAGCGCAGTCCAAACAGCAATAATACTGTGCCACGGAAATAAAAGAATGTCGAACAAGGCGCTATAAAAATAGATAATTTAACAATGAAAGTACTCTAATCAAAACCATTATCACCAACCCTTGTAAAAGAAGGCACGTAAGGTTCGGTTACACCCCTTCTGCACGAGACCTCAAGCAGCCCCAGACATGTTTTGGCCCCATTGGCCTTCATCAGTGAAGTGTAGCTTGGGTCTCTAGGCCCAGCAGGGTCAGGACCTCATACCGCTCTGAGGAATCATGCCCACAGCCTCAGCTAGTGTTGCGATTCCGCTGAGAAATCCTCTACAAAGTCATATAGGAGGTTTGTAGAATGCGGATTTGTCAAGTGATGTGCTTATTGTCCACTCGCATCAGAAAGCTGACCGCAGGGGAGTGGAATCCCAAAATTCCCACTTAAGAAAAGAGGTTTTCTTCAGAGAATGGGATCCCACCCTGTCCCCCAAGTTGTGGAGGCACATCTCGATTGAAAAAGAATTAAATGGCCAGACCCCGCTTGGGCAAGGTGCATCATACAAGCAGGCTTCAATTCTGCATGATTGGCGACCAAGAGCCAACACAGAGTCTGGGGAGGATAGCTCAGGGGCAACGCTCACCCTGGAAGCAAGACGATACGGAGCAACACAGGTTCGATCGCCGGGATCGCGCTTAGAAACCTCCGGGTATGACGCGCATTATAAATAACCAATCATAATCAAACCAATCATAAAACATGGTTATAACGTGACCAGGGAAATTCTGTCCTACGGATTGAGACACAACAGTAGCGGCAAATGGATCAGGCACAAGCCCAAATAGACACTGCTTGTGTAGTCGGGATGCACATATATTCCTTCATCCAGTCATAGCAAGCAAATGCTAGATGCTTGGCCTTCCAGCAGATGAATTCAAGAAAACAGCCCCAGAAAGGAGAGACAAATAAGATTTGGTATAACCAAGGTCAGTATTATTAGGATGCTTGCATGAAGAGCACCAGAAGTGCCACATTCGGTGGGATGGCTTTTTTGAGCATATATGCTCAAGCCACCGGCTGCCATAACTTGACTGGGACCAAACTCATTTTACTTGGAGGTAAGACCGGATACCAGAGTCCAGAGCTGCACGCAATACTTAACGCACATCCTACCTCTGCAAAATCTAGGTTCAGTAACAGGCTTTCAGAGCTCACCCACCGAGCCCCACATCACACCGGTAAGTCCCGCGGCGTGCTTATATGCAGTATGCATCCGCGGGACCATGTATCCAAGCAACTGTCTCTGGTTGGTACCATGCCTGAACTACCGCACTTCCAGGCAATGAAAGTGGCGGCAAACCCCAGCACCTTGCCGGGGCGGCCAGCTTTGGGGCTCAGTGTCTCTTGTTGGCGGGCATTGGCACCCACTCTGCAAAGTCCACTCAATGGCAGTTGAGCTCTATACAAAACACATGTGTCACTGGCATTGGTGTTGTCAACAACTCCAGTATCGACACCGCAATTTGAAGCGGTGCAATGAATGACATTTTTTTTCCGGATTGAAAACTGAAGAAACTTCTGGAATAGCAGGGAAAAACCTATACAAATTCTTTGTTTTAATCTATACTCAAATGGGCTTTCTCGCAATCTCTCTTTTCGTTTCGCTTCTCCCGCTCCAATGCTCCGTTCATTTCACCCTCTCAATCTGTTCACATGTAAATCCCCTTTCGAGCACCCGTCACACCGCCTGTGTTTGTTTTTCCGTTGCCGCCTATTTATTCCCCCCAGGGTTTTTTTTGTAGCCTTATCTGCAGATTTCGATCCCATTTCCGAATCTCGCCCGCGCAGCTGTTGCTACAAAAATTGAAATGCTTCCTGTTTTGTCAACACGGCAACGTGCTAAAGATCCGGGTGGCGCCAATTTTAATTGTTTAATCGGTCCCTGGGGAGGCGGCCGATGGAGGCCTTCAACTCGGGGGCGCTGCCAAAGCACGGGGGCAAGGCTCGGGACATCCGGCCCTGGCCTCGTGCCCGGCGCATGGCCGTTCTACCAGTGTCTGGCCCACAGGACATGCGGCATTATCACGGCCCCTATAGAGGGTTGGATTGGGGCCACATACAGTCTATTGTCCGGATCCTTATGCGAATGTTCAGTCATGGTGGCCTGCAAGGAACTGCCCTTGTATTGCAGGCTTGCATGACATGGCCCTTGGCTTCTTTTGCCCAGTTGTTCACGCTGGGCACAGCCCTGCCATTCCCAGCCAGCACAGAGGCCTAGTTGCATGGCCTGTGTCATGGAACAGACCTTCTATGATCTATTAGGCCCTCGACCCAGTCCTGCACAGCTCTTAAATACCTTCAGGACTAAGTGGCTGGGCCTCTAGGTGAGAGAAAGACACACATGCATTGGCTGGGTCTGACGTTCACTATTTTTTCCCCACACTGCAGCCTCTGTTTTTTTGCACACGTCCAGTAATTGTAATTGGTTATTTATAACGTGCTTAATAACAAGAGGTTTTTAAGCGCAGACCCGGAGATCGAACATGTGTTGCTCCGCATCGTCTTGCTTCCAAGGCGAGCACGTTGCCCCATAGCTATCCTCCCGAGACAGTGGTTTTGTCTTCCATGCCATGCACCTCCTCAACACCTAGGTCCACCGCCACTTCCTTCCTAACCAGAGACTGTGCGCCCTGTTCCCCACTGTTCCCTCCTCTGGTTGCTTGTAATTCTGTTGCTGCCTATTTACCCGCCCTTCGCCTCCCTCGCGGTTAACTCCCTGCTCCCTTTCCAATCTACTTCCTTTGCCGTGTACTTTCCCCTCCGACGTTGTTGCTTCCGGAAATTAGGTCAGCGCTCAATAAATACACTAATCACAACGTTTCTGTCTTCGCTATCTCTCTGATGGCACCGCCTACCCATCATCCACTGGGGCAGTACCACTAACCCCTAGAGTTGGTTTCCATATCGTCACTGACCCATGTGTTTGCAGATCTGAGCGACAACTGCAGTCATCTTGACAACCAACTTGAAAAAATAGGCATCTTGACAAAAGTGGTAAGTAGGTTTTGCCAATTAAAAATAATTAGCACAAATGAATGTTTGGTGAGCAAATGCAAATTACTGGTTTCAAGCGGGGAAGCTGGAGTGACTGTAGACACCTGGTCTTCGAGTTCGACAACCCAACCATTTTGGTCGATATAAAAAAATTCCCAGAGCAAAGTTTCCCTGCACTATTGGAAGCCATGCGGGGGATTGGCTCAGTGGTCCAATTGGTTTTGATTTTAGGCCCTCTGATACAGTAGCGCAACTCAACTAAGCGCTCTTGTATGTAGTCTGGGTCTCCTCGCACACTCCCCACACTGGAAGAACAAGCGCGCAGAGCGGCCTCTAGCTTTTGCAGATATTCCCAGTACTGTCCATGATACCCACCACCCTGCTGACCATTAAGGGCAGGCCAGATGTGCAGAACAATCTGAACATCTGTGGAAATACGTTTTAGATTTCGGAGGGAAAAATGTAAATTCTGCAAGGGAAGCAGTGCTCCAGATAAGATTTGGAAGTGGGAGTATTTTACTCCCTATTTTTTTAAAGTTGGCAGTAAAATTATTTTTTAGGGAGTAAAAATGTAAGTCCAGTTACCGATGAGAGTATCGTTATACATGAGTGAAAATATGTTTTAACTGAAATATTTTTGCTATATTGATTTCTTTGCACCTAGTTATTCATGCACATTAAAAGATACATGTTTACTTTTTCCAATCAGTTAAAATAGTTGTTTCTTCCTGTGGTACTTTAAACTGGTCCAAACCAGCTGTGTGGGTGCAAGTAGGGCACATGATTCTACAGGTCGTTTTCTTATTTTTGGTTTGGGGTATTTTTACTCCCTATTTTTATTTTTGGGGAGTATTTGCCAATTTATAGAGAGTAAAAGTGGCCGATACACCCCTTATCTGAAGGGAAGTCTGAAAATCTGCAAAAACAACCGTGAAACTGCCCATCCTTATTTCCCAATTCTATCCTAAAAAAAAATTATAATAAGAACTAAAACAAGTTACATTAAATTGCACTCGTAATGCTTGTTTGAAACATTCCTGAATGTTAAGAAATCAGTCCCTGCTGTTTAGGTAGCCTGTATCCATAGCTTAAACTGGGACCCCGCCTCCTTGGCTCGTCCTTTCACCACTGCGATTCTGTAGGCCTTGACTGCCCCCAAGTGCAGACTGAGTGGGAAGAGACAGGAAATCTGTGGCAATTTTCCAAAATACAGCGACAATTTTGGAAATCTGCTCTCAATAAGAAATCTGAATTTTCTACAGAAATATTTGTACCACAGATATTTATTTTCTAATCATAGGTGTGGAGAGGCAGCCGTAGTCACTTTTTATGTCTTCTCTGGCAGAACACAACAGGAGAAGAAAACGAATTTTTTTTAAAGTTGTCATTTAAAAAAATATATAACACCAAGAAAGTTATGGTGGGTTTAAAAACGTTTGATAAAAACCCTTTCACCTGACGTGTGAAAATAGTAAAGTCCATTACAGCCGAGTCACACATTGGAAAGCAAGAACTGACACAGAAGTGCCACAGTCGCACAGTTGGGCAACAGACAGACAGACACACAAGGTGATCTGTTAAAGAAGCAATTTAATAGCAGACAATGTCTGTGCAGGAAGTGCAGCCAGCTACGCGTTTCGTGCCCCACCAGGCACTTGTTCACACTGAAAAACGGCCCCAGTGAAAAGTGAATAAATACAAGTTAACCACCACTCTATGCTTTACAGATCAAATACAAATGGTCATTGTAAGCAGGTCAGCCATTTTGGAAAGGACTAGAGAACACTGTTTCAGTGCCAAAGTTGACAAATGCAATACATACTATATTACAGGACATAATATTCATAATGCATTTAAAATGACACATTAATTTCAAAGTAAGAACAGGGAAAATAATCCTCACAAAAAGGCCTGACAAAGTGCATAAAGCAATGAGCCCGGCAATAAATGACCCATAGCCATGTGTGACGGCTCGAAGTCGGAGGAAGGGGCTGTGAGGAAGGAGAAGGTGGACTCCGAGGTGGAGTGCCGACTGCGGCTCGCACGCTTCCCAGTTTGAACCAGAGCCGGCTGCGGGTGACTGCACAGGTGGTTGCGCACAGAGGAGGGAGGAGATTGGGATCAAGAGCACGGCTGTGGTCAGGACCCAGGCGAACAAGGAGGGAGACGGCTGGAGCCTGCCCTGTGCGCCGCGACAAGAGAGAGACCTGGGTTTCGTGATGTCGGCATGCAGCCCCTGTGAGGAATGTGACCAGCGGCTCCGCACGAGGCAGAGAAAGGAAGGTCTGGGTGCTATCAGGACGGCACGCCGACACACAACCACGGCTCGGGGAAGGGCGGAGAACCCATATGAATTGCCGCAAGAAAGACAGTTAAAAGTCAAGTGTAACACTCCCCAACACAAGGAACAACAAAGCCCCAATACACACCAGAATCCTTACCTCACGGCACGTGGGTGGAGTGCATCATGGCGAACGGCCTCAAGGAAGGAAGGGGGTGGGGCTTTGGGGGGTTTATCAAGGCTTAACTGGGTAAAGGACTCTGATTGGCCCAGAAGTGACCAGCTCCTATATAAACCAGAGAGAGATGTAGGACTGATGGTGAATTTTCCACTTCTTTGCAGAACCAACTGGGAAGCGAAGCAGCAGGAGCCTCTTACCGTTGGGCTAATGAGGACTAAGCCCAGATGTAGTCCATATTCCAGAAGGAAGCTTACAAGGACTGCATCCCAGGCACTAAGAAGGAGTACTTGGAAGCCTGACTGAAAAGATTAATTTCTTTATTTATTTATTTTTTCCTGCTATATTTTGAAGCTGTTCAAAAGTCAATAAAGACTAGAATTTTGGTTATATCAGCTGCCTTGTCGGAGTGATCCCTTACACCATGAATCGATCATAATGATCCTGTTGTGGGGGTTGCTGCATGGATGGTATTGCAAGCAATGAGCACACGATAATCTGTAACTAAAGTCCTAAGTGCCTAAAGTCTAACGCTAAACAGAAGTTGGTGTGTCTACGAAGTGCTAGAGAAGGGTGAAGGGAAGAACACGACACAAAAGGTGGCACCTACGTAAATCCAAATAGAAAACAACAGCAGTTGATAAAGACATGAGACGACAGTCTTGACAATGCAAGACTGCCTCAGATTATAGAATCATATATATATATATATATATATATATATATATATATTTCTATAATCTGAGGCGGTCTTGGGTCTTGCATTGTATATTTGTATGTATATATATATATATATATATATATATATATATATATATATATATATATATATAGAGAGAGAGAGAGAGAAAAGGGAGGAAAGAGCGAATCGCACTCCCGCAGGCACAAACATGAATGCCAGGTTCAAAAAAGGTTCGGAAAAAACAAACAGACACAGTATAGAAATTACTGATGTCTTTAATGTTTAAGTAAGTAAAAAAACAAAAGCATCGTGCAAAAAACAAATGCACGACACATAGCACATAGAAAACAGAACAACAACAGGACGCCTAGGGGCAGCAGCCTGCAAACAACGCGTTTCGCGCTATGCTGAGCGCTTGATCACGTAAGGGGGAGAGGGTTGAACAGTGTGAATACATAATAGACAATAGTCCCTCAACTATGTCGATGGCAACGACTGTTACCAACTCCAAGGGAACAGGGGCGGCCATGTTGGAAGGGAGTGTGCATATATGCTAAAACTTATGGATTAGAGCACAGTGCTTTGCAGATGCTTTTATCAATGATCAGTAGAGAAAATCTCAAACTGACCCGGATTTTAAATTGAAGTATACAACACCACAATCTCTAAATTAAGCAGAAAGGGCCCTCAAATATGTATAAATACATATAAGGGGACTTAACTACACATCAATATACGGTGTATGAAATAACAATGTGATGACCGTACAGCATAAAAGATATAATGAACCACACTCAAAATAAATAAACCAACATTAAAGAAATCACCCCATATAAATACATAGTCAGCCTAGTGAAAAAAGTCATTCGCAACAATAAAAATATTAAACAATGCGATGCAATGGCAATAAAACTAGTCAACCACGATTAGATGTAAAATCAGGTTAAAAACAGTAGAACTGAACCTAAATATTAAAATTTAGCAGCAGGATGATACAGCCAGCAAAATATTTGTTAGTGCAAACAGCAAAGATAGCAGCTCAAACATTAAATGTCGATTATATAGTGCAAATAAGCAAAATAAAGCAGCAGGGCAACAGTATGCCTATCCAACCTCCAAAGTGGAGGAAGAAATAAAGTGCTAGTGCATCGATCTAATAAGCTGTGCAAAATTGCAAAGATTAACAGCTAAGTCATCAAAGTGCAAATGCAAACCATGATGTCAAAGTATCTAAAGCTGAAGACACAAACGCAATATGACAGATCCAGAACATACAGTAGACTAAGACAAAAATTTCAAAACATTGAAAGGTAATGGAAAGCAATATCAGGAAATAATAGGAATGACTCAAATAACTAAAGCAAAAGGCTACGGTTAAATCTCCAAAATAAACAAAACATAATTGAGAAAACGCTCCCCCTATTGCAAAATAATCAGCTAAAACAGACAGGTAAGACAAAATAATAAGCATAAGTGCAGAAACAGAAAAAGATCAGTCAATATCTGCGGATAAACCATCGAAGAAAGAACAGGAATCCAAAAATACAAAAGTGATAAACCAGAAAAACAAGATAGCCCCAACAATGGAAAACAAAGCATAAATGACCAAGAAAAAGCATTAATGAAAATGAAAAATACCGATGGGAACAAAATTAGGTTCCCAAAAAGGTATACAATTCCTCGTCTACATTGTGACCTTTGGGAAATTTGGTGTCAAGATCCAAGATAAATCTGGTTTCGAGTTGTCTCAACCTCAAAATACGATCACCGCCCCTAGGATGAGGGGGTACATGTGCCACAGCGAAAAATGTTAACAAGCTAGCATCATTGTTGTGTACAGATTTAAAATGCTTGGCCATAGGATATGTCGGACCAGAATTCTTGATGGCTCTGAGATGTTGCAGAATTCTGAGTTTTAGTTTACAGGTAGTACTGCCCACATACCAACGTCCACAAGGGCACAAAAGCACATAAACAACAAAATTAGTGTCACAATTAATAGAATGACGTATCATCTGCTGAATTTGTGTGACAGGATGCAGGAAAAATGTCATGACAACAGCATGGGCACATGCTTTACATTTCATGCACTTAGTGAATCCTGTATGAGAGGCTGGAAGCCATGTATTAGAACGCTGGATCTTGCCCATAGGAGGTAGAAAACTAGAAACAAGTTTGTCCCTTAAAGAAGGAGCACGTTTGTAAGTCATAGTCGGGCGCTTACCCAAAATGGGCTTCAGGTCAGCATCAAGGGTGAGAACATGCCAATGTCTTGCCACGATTTTACGAATGTCATTGGACGAAGTATCAAATGTAATGATGAGTCTTGGATCATCATTTAACACAGTTTTAGAACCAGTATCATAAATCAAGGCATCTCTAGACATGCCACGAGCTCGGAGATATGCCGTTTCAATTGTTCTTTTTTGGTAACCTTGCTTACGAAAATCCATAGCTGCTTGTGCACAATAATAATCAAAACATGCAATGTTGGAGCAATTGCGACGATATCGAATAAATTCCCCATAAGGGATTGATTTTTTGCAAGGTGTAGGATGGCAGCTATTGGCATGGAGTGGCAAGCCAGTGTTGGTAGATTTCTTATGTAATGCCGTACTAATACCTGAGTCATCCATCATGACAGTGACATCCAGATAAACAATTGTAGTACGGCTGTGGCATTCAGTAAAGCTGAGATTGACCTGGTTATTATTGATACTTTTAACAAATGAGAGCCAATCAGTTTCGGTGCCCTTCCAAATGATGAAGACATCATCAATAAACCGCCACCAAGAAATAATCTGTGTCGGAAAGGAAGATAGTAATAGGTCAGAAAGGAAAGTAGCCTCCCACCACCCCATTGTGAGATTAGCATAGGATGGTGCAAAGGTACTACCCATCGCAGTCCCCCTTACTTGCCGATAAAAATGGCCTTCAAAAAGAAAAACATTGTTGTGTAGACAGAATGAAAGCATATCCAGGATCATAGTGCTGTGTCCAAGGTAGTTTAAAGAACGAGTGTCCAAGAAGTGTTTACATGCAGATATACCAACAGTGTGGCTGATAGATGTGTACAATGAAACTACATCCAAAGTGGCCAAAAGTAAACCTTCCTCCCAAGGTGTATTAGTAACATGTTTAAGAAAATCCTTAGTATCCCTCAGATAGGAAGGTAGTCCCGTGACAAATTTGATCAATGTTTCATCAATGAATTGGGCTAGATGTTCCAATAATGAGCCACAGAGAGTAACAATGGGCCTACCTGGGGGATTAATAAGGCATTTGTGCGTTTTAGGGAGGAAATAAATGGTAGGAATAGTATAGCTGGTCGGAGTAAGAAATTTGACCAGATCATCCTCCAGTAGACCTTCATTCATCCACCTGGTACACAGAGCAATCAGATCTGTCCTGATTTCTTCTGATGGGTCTTTCAGCATTTTAGTATAGCATTGGCGGTCATGTAATTGTTGGTTGGCTTCAATAACATATTTGGTTCTGTCCTGGATGACGACATTAGAGCCCTTGTCGGCTGGCTTGATAACAATGTTGGATAGAAGCTGGAGTTCATTCAAGGCCTGGCGTTGGGCAATAGTGAGATTCTGTTTGCCGGTACCAGCCTTATGACGAAGTTTTCTGAAATCCTCGATACATAAGTCATGGAAAGCCTCAATACAGCCGCCCACAGGAAATTGAGGGTTGAATCTCGATTTACTTTTTAGCTTGGTCCGTATATCCCAGTTGGGATTGATGTCAAAATCAGAAAAATCAATATTAAATGGATCATATTGATCATCTTCAAGACATGCCAAATCCATGAGTGAAGGAATGTCTGAAATTAGAAGATCAGTGCCACCCGTACGAGATATTGAACGTTTCATGGGGGCATCAGTGTTGGCAAAGAATTTTTTTAACTTGATTTTACGCATAAACTTGTCAAAGTCTATAAATATATATATTTTTTTTTCCCCCCATGGTGTGTTTCGCTTTTCAAACTAGAGAGGAGCTTCATAGCGATAACATTAGAATACAAAATTGCCTTTTCATAAAGCTCACACCTCAAAAATTGTGTTGCATCTTGGAATTGGCACATTAAATAGTAATACCGATTACCAAACTCGCAGGTAGTCCTTTCATCGACTTCGGAATTATGAACAAGCCGAGTATGCCCTGTGTAATGTACCACATATCAGTGCTCTCTTCAGCTAGTCCACCAAAAGGGAGGAAGTCTTGGCTTGGTTGTATGTTTGACCACATCACTCCAAAATCTAAAATAATGGCAAAAACAAACCCTCCACCTCTAACCACCCGGGTAGAATGCATGTAAGTGATAAGAGATAGTGTGAGTCGAAACATGCTACTGTCTGTACTGGAAACCTTCCTCGCCATAGTGCCCACCAACCAGCATTTATTTTGTATTTCTTTATTTGGGACATTTGATATCACCAAACTCCTAGCCCGTTGAGAAACATAAAATCGATCAAATCAAAACACAGCAAAGAAAGAGGAACAGCTCCTTTGTTTTTGTTGAGGCCGGGCACCCCCGTTTAGAGTTAGGGATAGTTGTCATGCCCTCCATCCGACCCACCAGTGATCCCAGTTCCCCCTCGGCCCGAATACACCCCCCACTTACCTTCCGGGGCTCACGTTGGCGGTCCAGACCGGCTCGCACACAGCTACAGCAGCAGCTTCACGCTACCACTCCACAGTCACGACTGCGACCATTTCTCCATTGGCAGCTGCCGTGGAGATTAAGCCATCAAAAGATCAAGATCGCTTCTTTGCATCGTGCTGCTGGGTCTATCCGATCACGTGACCTGAACTCGCAGTCACGTGACCGGAACTCGCGATCACGTGACCCGGAAGCAAACGGTACTTAAGTAGTGGAGTGCTTCAGTACCGCGCTTCACAGCTGTTTTCTCAGAGACCCTGTTTGGCCTGCAATTCTTACCTTGTTTCACGATTGATCTTGGACCCGGCTAACTCTTCTAGGAACTCTTTGTGGATTACGTTATATCTGTGCTTTACCGGCTTGGACTGATACACTTGGCTCTTGACCTCGGATCGTTGTCACGGACTCTTTGGATCCCGCTCTTCATTGTTCCGTCAGCTTGGACTACTACCCTTGGCTCTAGTCCCTGGTTCGTTGTCACTGACCTCTTGTGGATTACCCCTCTTCACAGAATCTGGAGCATTGTATGAACTATGACTCATCACCACCCTTACCTACAATCTGGTTCAGACCTGCCTGCAGGTCTTCCCAAGGTGGGGTCTGGTGTGACTACCAGTAAGTGTCTCCTATTCGGGACCTTTTGCCTACTTGAGCCCCGGAATCCCTACTTCTGTCAATTCCTGGTAAGATCCTTCCTGTTTTTTTGGTTACCCGTGCATTACCCTGCTTGCTTGGTACTTAACGCTGTTTTCCTTTACAGCTTCCGTGGGGCTTCCAGTACTTCGCGGTTCCGGATTCTTCTCCACCTGTGGCCTCAAAGGTTGTATAGGGAGTGAATCTATCATTCTCCCTGTGCGGCACTTAGGGACGGAGGTCTCACATATCTACACGACATTCAAGTTACAACAGTTAGGTTTCCTTCTTAATTTTGGTATAAATAAAAGTCTTCGCTCAAAAGCATTCCTCTTGTATGTCAGTCTCCTCCTTCCACACTCTTTCAGGCAGCTAACGTAAGTGAGCCAAATAGGAAAGAAAAAACTGTATTTACATAGTAAAGGATAATTTGAGGCACAGTGGAAAGGGAGGAGGCCGGAGAGGAGCCGAAGAGAAACAGGAATAGAATACAAGGATGACGTGGATGGAAGAGAAGTCGGATTTTAAATTTCACCCAATTGACTTTTGTGAGACTCCAAATTCAAGAGAGAGGAACCGCAGGTGGAACACGAATCCCAAAATATGCATAACTTTTACTAAATATATATATATATATATATATATATATGTGATACATTACTCACCGTAATCGTATTTCTGATGCTTGTATCTGATTAGATTCACATGCGGTGCTTAGGCCGACATCTAGTGGAAGCTACGGAGTATTACAGTTTGTTTTTCGAAACTCGAAAATGGGCGTCGACACGTGGCGTGCCAGTAATACTATCCCTAGTGTAACGTCCACTGTACCCAAGATCCCTCACGCGTCTAGGATCCTCAGATTGTATTTTTTCTGACATGAGGTAGCATGAGGAGTAGCGTGAGTACAGGTAATCCAAGCAGATAGATAGAAAAGGTAAGACTACAAGCAATCATGCGCCTTCTCTCAGAGGGGAGGAAGGGTGGGTCGCATGTGAATCTAAGCAGATACAAGCATCAGAAATACGATTACGGTGAGTAATGTATCCCTTCTGAGGCTTGTGGAATCTGCTTAGATCGCATGCTGTGCATAGATTAGCGAGCAGTACCTGAAGAAGGAGGTGGGATGTGAGAAGGGTCATGAGCAAATAAGTGTCTTAGAACTGCTTGTCCCACTTGTGTATCTGCCTTGGAATGGGTGTCAATGCAGTAATGCTGAGTAAAAGTGTGAATAGAGCTCCAAGTAGCTGCTTTGCAAATGGTGTCAAGGGGTACATTTGCAATGAAAGCCAGAGTGGCCCCAATGCCTCTAGTAGAGTGGGCTCTTGGCGTGAAAGGCAGAGTTCTTTCAGAGAGTGAGTAACACAGCTGGATACAGTTAATAATCCACTTCGAGATGGCACCTTTAGAGACGCGATCCCCCTCTCTGCCTGTAGCTACGGAGACAAACAGTTGATCTGTTTTTCTTAGCGGTCTGGTTTTATTTACATAGTAGAGGACCGCCCTACGCACATCTAGGGTGTGTAGTTTCACCTCAGCCGAGCTTTGAGGGTCTTGGAAGAAAGCCGGAAGCTCGATGGACTGGTTTACATGGAATTTGGATATAAACGTAGGTGAGAACCTAGGGTGTGTGCGTAAAACCATTTTGTCTTTATGGACAGTAAAGAAAGGATCCTGCACTGACAGAGCCTGAATTTCACTGACCCTTCTTATAGAAGTAATAGCTACCAAGAAGAAGGCCGTTTTATAAGTCAGGTGTTTGAGACTGCTTTTATGCATGGGCTCGAAAGGGGGTCCCATGAGCTTGGCTAGCACCACATTAAGGTCCCACCCTGGTGGTGGGTTTGAAATAGGAGGGTGAAGTCTCTTTACTCCTTCCATGAAGGCTTTAACTACTGGTACTTTCCACCACGAGACCTTGCTATGGGAAGTGGTGTATGCCGACAGGGCTGCCAGGTGTACTTTCAGTGAGTTAAAAACCAATCCTGCATCTAGCAGGTGGAGCATGTATGTAACAATAGTGGAAGGAGTGCAATCAACAGGGTTGATTTGTCTACTCTGGCACCAGATAACGAACCTCTTCCATTTGTCAAAGTAACAGTGCCTTGTGTTTGGTTTCCTAGATTCCTTTAGGATGTCCATACACCTCTGTGGCAAATTGAGATGTCCAAACTCTATGACCTCAGGAGCCATGCTGCTAGGTTCATTGAGTCGGGTTGCTGGTGCACTGTTTGACCTTGGTGCTGGGACAGTAGGTTGTACCAGGCTGGAAGTTTGATGGGCTCGCACACAGCCATCCTGCGAAGGTGTGGGAACCACGGTTGTCTTGCCCACATGGGAGCAACTAGGACGAGCGTCATCGACTCCCTGTTCATCTTGTTCACCACTTTCCTGATGAGGAGTTGGTGGAAAAGCGTACGCAAACATCCCTGACCAGTTCATCCACAGGGCGTTCCCCTGGGAGTCTGGTTGGGGGAACCTGGATGCAAATCCTGGGCATTGTCTGTTTTCGCTTGTGGCGAATAAGTCTATAGTGGGGAAACCCCACTGAGAGAAGATATCTTCTACGACCTCTCTGTGTAGAACCCATTCGTGTTCCTCTGGGAGGGAGTCTCTGCTCAGAGCATCCGCTAGGGAATTGAGCTCCCCTGGAACATGTTGTGATGACAGGAAGGTGTTCCGTCTGACTGCCCATATCCTGATTTTCTGGGCAAGCTTGGACAGATTTGGCGAACGAGTCCCTCCTTGCTTGTTCAGGTAGAACATGGCTGTTGTGCTGTCTGTCCGGATTTGCACTGACAGGTTTAGTAGGTGGGGCTCGAACGCTTGAAGCTCTCTGAATACTGCCAGAAGCTCTAGCAGGTTGATGTGGTTCTTGGCCAATAAGGGAGACCAGAGACCCTGAGCTGTGTGGTGGAGATGGTGAGCTCCCCACCCCGTCAGACATGCATCGGTAGCGACTACTGCCTGTACTTCGGGATCGTAAAAGGGTTTCCCCTGTGCGAGATTCTCTCTTGTCCACCAGTGAAGGCTTTGTACTAGTGTTGGCGAAACGACCACTAGATTGTCCCACTGACCACTTGCCTGAGACCACTGTTTCGCCAACCATTCCTGCATGGGACGCATGCGCAGGCGCGCGTGGGGGACCAGGTAAATACATGACGCCATCATGCCCAGTAAACGCATTGCTTTGCGTACCGTTATTTGGTGACCGGACTGATAATGTGGAATTTGCAGTAGTATATTCCGAATTCTTTCCTCTGAAGGAAAGGTCAACCCAACCCCTCTTGAGTATCTAGGATTGCTCCTAGGAACTGTTTGGAGGTGCTTGGCACCAGGCTTGACTTTTTCTCGTTGATTGAGAAGCCTAACTCGTGGAGGAGGTCGATAGTCCTTTGAATGTTTGTCCTGCAAATTACTGGGGTCTCACCCGTTATGAGCCAGTCGTCCAGATAAGGGTACACCGGGATTGCCTCCCTGCATAGGTGTGCAGCCGCCACCGCCAGTACCTTGGTGAATACCCTTGGTGCCGAAGCTATTCCGAAGGGCAGTACCTTGAATTGGTAGTGCCGACTGTCCACCTTGAAGCGCAAGTACCTTCTGTGCGCTGGGAACATGGAAATATGAAAATAAGCATCTTTCATATCCAAGGTTGCCATGTAATCCCCCTTTTTTAGGAGGGGGATTACCTCTTGTAGCGTAGTCATACGAAACTTTTGGGGCTTGACATACTTGTTGGCAGGCCCTAAGTCCAATACTGGGCGCATTGTCAAATCTTTCTTTGGCACAAGGAAGCAAGTTGAATAAATACCCTTGTTTACCTGGTGTCCCGGGACGAGTTCTATCGCGTCCTTCTCTAGCAGAATGGCGATCTCCTCGAGGAGAATCTTCTGATGTTCTAAAGAGTGTACTCTTTGTCGTGGAGGATGGATCCGGGGACGCTGCAGTAGTTCTATACAGTACCCTGTGGATACTGTTGACAGCACCCATCTGTCTGATGTGATCCCTTCCCAAGCCTGGGTGAAGTTGGAAATGTGTCCCCCTACTGGGGTTGCGTGAGAAGGGACCCTGAACTGAGCGTCACTGCTTGGGTGGAGGCGTGCCGCCTCCTTTGCTGGGGCTGCCTCTGCCTTTACCACGACCTCTCCTATTACCCCTGCCGTAACCCTGGGTAGACTGTTGGCTGTTGTTCCACTGTGTACCCTGCCCCTGGGAATAGTTAGATCCCCTCTGGGAATTTTGGCCGCGTGGGCGACAAAAATTACTATTCCCTCTCTGGTTAGGGGGTTTATTGGTTAACTGGCCAAGGGACTTGAGTGTCTCGTATTGGTCCTTGGCATTCTTCAGTGCGTCTTCGACCGCCTTACCAAACAACAGATCGGCTTCCACCGGTTTGTCCAACAATGATGCCTGGGTTTCTGCCTTAAAACCAGACTGCCGTAACCAAGCATGTCTCTTGATAACCGTGCCTTCCGCTATCAATCTGCCTGCGTTGTCTGCGGCGTCAAAGGTTGCTTTCAAAATGCAACCAGACACGGCTCTCCCCTCTGCTGAAATCCGAGCTAACTGGCCCTTTAGAGGTTCCGGAGCAGAGGCTATGAGTGCCGCGACTTCTTCCCACTGATGGCAGTTGTAGCTGGCCAACAGGGTGGTGGAGTTTGCAATCCTTGCTTGATAGGCGGACGTTGAGGCTACTTTCCTGCCGAAACCATATAGTTTTTTGCTCTCCTTGTCGGGAGGAGCTTCGGACGATGACAAGGGTGTTCCAGCCCTCTTACGAGTGTTAGTGACAACTAGGGAGTCTGGCTTCAGATGTCCTCTTATATAGAGAGGGTCAGACTGGGCTGCCCTGAAAGGTTTTTCAACCCTGGGATTGACTGCTCTGGTGAGGTTCGGGTTCACCAGGGACGGGTCTATTCTTCGCTGAATGGACTTAAGGATAGGGATGGTCTGGGCAACAGGCCTCCTTTCTCCCACATACTCCTCTCGAAGTCCCTCTCCTCCTGGACACCGTGGGTGTCAATATGGAAATGTTCCGCTGCACGTGCGAGAACCTCGTTTAGGAGGGGTTGGTTATCGACAGGGGAGTCGGTAACCGGGGCTTCGTTTTCTACCGGGGAATCTACTCTGTAGGTTTCAGGGTCTTCCTCTTCCTCTTCTTGGTCCTCATCATCCCCATAGTAGCCCGTCCCGGTTTGCTGTTCTACCATGCCAAATTCTTGGTCCTCACCAAAAGAAGCCTCTCCTTGATACAGTGAGTATGGTCTTGAGTATGGTTGTACATCGAAGGGGTCTGTAGACCTCATCGGTGTTTCAAACCGGGGCTTCTTACTCGGGGGGATAGGATCATTAGAGCCTGAGGGTGTCACCCCTCGTGGATCATAGGAAAGGAAATGTTCTGGATTTTTATCGTAAAAATCAGCCAAAGAAGACATCCTTGACATGACCCTATCTATGTCTTCACTCGACCATTTTTTGGAACTGGGAATGACTCTCTCAGCAAGTCTCGGGGATTTATCTTGAGTAGATTTGCTGGTTTTAGACATATCAGCAGACCTGGTTTTGTCTGTCTGTTTAGGGGGAGTGGTGTGTTTCACAGGTGTGGAAGAGTGCAAAAGCTGCTTCTTCTGCTGTTTCCCCCCCCTCCCCGTGAGTGGAAAAATGTTTTCCCTGTCCTTTTGTGGCTCCGGAGGTTTTCGACGCCTGGCGTGGAGGATCAGGGTAGGGTCCAAGTCCTTCGAGCGTGGGGTCTCGCTGATTTTGATTGCGGGCTCCGACTCCTGGAGCGCGGCCTGGGGGTGGAAGTCGTCTTCGTCTTCCGACGATCGAACTTCTGTGAGCCTAGGGAGCGAGGCACTCTTGGCAAGAGTGGATGATTGCCTGGAGTCATGCAGCGATCTCGATCGAAAACGCCCAGAGGACACCGAATCGGACCGTTCTGTTTGTGCCTCTTTCCGAGAACTCGACGTCGTCGAGTCTCGGTTGGACTTCGTGTGTTTAGTGTGTGAGGTGTGTGAAGCGCTTGTGTCGCCGGGGGTCTTCCCCATAGCCGCCCTGCCGGACGACCATCCGAGGTCGGGGACTTGCGCTCGGCTGTCTTTCGACGCCGTAATGCCCTCGCCGTCCGAAAGTACGGCGTCGCTGCCATCGCTGAAGGCGCCCTCCGCTGCCATGGCCGCCTGCCTGGTGTGGTGGGCCTAACGCTTCGTCGAACGGTCCTTAAGTGTCTTAGGTTTAAACCTACTACACGCTCTGCAGTTTGCTTCGGGGTGGTCCCTCGGCAAGCAGAGATTGCACGTGGCGTGCCGGTCGACCCAAGGGTATTTGCGATTGCACTTGGGGCAGAATTGAAAAGGGGTACCCTCCATACGCACCTTGAGGCAGCGGGCTGTTAAGTGTAGGAAACGTATAAGGTGTACCTATATACCAAGAGTGTAGAGTATGTACAACCCCCTACTCTCCCTAATTGCTGGGACGAGGCCAGAGGCCTTCCAAGGACCGGGCCAAGGCCAGAGGCCTTCCGATGCCCAAATTGGTCGTGCATCAACCGACGGTCGATTTCTTCTCCAGCCGGCGTCGAGTGTCGAAGTTCGACGTTGGGATGGGGAAGGATGTAAATAAATTAATATTTTAGCAAAAGTATGGCTAAGGCCAGGGGACTCCGCAAAATGCTTCCGACCAGTATGGCGGAAGAAAACAATCTGAGGATCCTAGACGCGTGAGGTATCTTGGGTACAGTGGACGTCACACTAGGGATAGTATTACTGGCACGCCCTGTGTCGACGCCCATTTTCGAGTTTCGAAAAACAAACTAATACTCCGCAGCTTCCACTAGATGCCGGCCTATGCACAGCATGTAATCTAAGCAGATTCCACAAGCCTCAGAAATATATATATATATATATATATATATATATATATATATATATATATATATATATATATATATATATATATATATATATATATATATATATATTACAGTTTCTGTAAGAACAAGGTGATCATTCGGGTAGAGTTTTTGGGGTTCTGAATCTTGATATCTGGAAAAATAAGCTCATCTTCTCGCGGGCGGGGGGGTTCAGCTGTTATTGTGTCCGACTAGTAAATGTTTCTCTTGTCTTTATTCTACGCTGTTTTAGATGGGTTTGGATTTATGATCATCGATTGGCCGCTTCTCACCGAAATGCTGTAAACATTAAAAATCTTTCAGGGAAAAAAAAGGTCTTAAAACAGGATTTATTCTTTTTTTAGTATGGCTATAAACTGCATTATATTTGGATGATGGTCCCAGTGGTGTCACATGCGGAGCTCTGATGCAAGGAAATTTGCTTTATTCATGGAAGAACGTTTCTGAGGCCCTTTAGAGCAATTGAAGTGCCTGTCAGTCCATCGATGCACCCCCACATTATAGGCATTTATTTATGTATTGCATTTTCTGTCATGTAATCAAAGTCACTTCGACGTGCCAAGAGAATACTGGGGGACGAGAGTAGAAGTACAAGGGAAAATGTACATAAAAGTAAGAAAAAGGTTATCATTCACATCAATTTAGCAAGGTTGCCTGAGATTATCATTACATTATAGGGGTTGCTAGATATCTGACCAACCAACTCAGCCCAAGAGGGGAGTCCTCTAATCCCTTCTGAATTGAGGCTGTCCGGTTCCAGTCTCAGTACAAGGAGGAGGGTGTTCCATTGGCTGGTTAGTCCAAATAGGTTATCTTCCTGCATAGCACCTTGCTCACACAAGAGGTTATTCAGCGTTTGGTAGTGTTCAAGTCTGTTTATTAAGTGCTTTGGGCCACGTCTCCAAAAGACTTTGCGAGTGAGGCAAAGTGCCTTGAAGTCAATTCACTGTTCGACAGGAAGCCAGAAGAGAAACTGCAGCACCCCTATATTGCATGACCAGGTTAGTTTAGACCCATAAGGCAGAGCACCCAGTTTCATGGGGTTTGGAGTTTTTGGCTATCCTTCTTGGGGATTCTACTGTACATACCACGGTAGTGGTCTAGTTTGACAATCACCAGGGCCTGGGTGATTTGGATCTTTTATTGGAAGGAGAATTGCTCCCAGGATATGGTGTTGGATGTGGTGCCTATTGGTCTAGTCATTAATGTGCGGCTTATCTGAGTTTGTTGTCAAATGGTACCCACGTGGCTTACTCGATTTTCTGGGGATAAGCTGTGGGCAAATCTGGGAAGCTGAAAGTGGACCTCCCAGGTGAGGTGAATCAACATTTTGGCCCAGTTCGAACAATAGAAGCATCGAGTTGTGGCCTGCTTGCAAGCCTTCCTTCAGCTTTACCGGTGCCAAAATATTTTGGTTAAAGCTAAACAGTACTCGAGAGTCAATTACATAGAGGTGGAAGGTCATGTCAAAAGATTCCAAAACTGCGGGTGAGGGAAGAGGCAAAAGGAGGGCAGAGAGGGCTGTCGGGGGCGGGATGTGTTTCATCCATTCATTCAGGGGACCAAAAGTCAAGTCGCACGCTACTACCCAACTATGAAAAAAAAGGACACTCACCCCCTGCCGCACCAGCTAAAATGAGGAACATTGAAAGTCTTCTTTGAATTTATGAATTTATGAATTAAAGCCGACCTTGGGGATAGAAGCACAGTCACCAGGTTTGCAGGCCAGACACTTTACCACTGCACTTTATAACCTGATGAAAAATAACAAAGTAAAGGTGAAATGGCCCATTTCGGTACTGCAGGTTCCAGTAAAAACGTTGGTATTGGTTATTGGAGTTTATAACATGCATACCTTTTAACGTTTTTAAAAAATACTATTAGAAGAAAATATGGTTTTGTATGCGTGTGTTGATTTTATGAAAGGCAAGTGCCATTCGTCCCATGAAATGTGGGTGGTTATTGAAAGCCATTTCAATGAAACAGCCATATTTAACCTTGATATGCTAATGTCTGGCGTTGACACATCCCATTGCGTTTGTTGATCAGTCCCCCGACTTTTATTTTTAGGACTTGACCCCTGACACACACACACACCCCACCCACCCAATTTCTTACCAAGAGTCGGATATCGCTAGCCAATGAATAGTGGCGAGTCCACATTCTGTGCCCGGCTTCCGTCCAGTGTATGGAGTTTAGGTCAATGTCATGCACCGAATGTCTTATGTTCATACTGGTATTTGGCACTGTGTTCAATTTGCATGTATTCCTGTCGCTCCGGATCTGGGCTGTTTTCATTGGCTCCGCAATTTGCAAGATTGTTCCCATTGATACATACTGGTGCCAATCTAATCCTACCCGCAAAGTCCCGTATGCATAAATAGATCCAATATTCTCTTTTTCTAAATAATGTATTCTCCCATTTGGATGACCCAGTGTTAAAAATCCTTGCAGCCTGCAGAAGTTCAAGGCAAGGGCTTCCAAGTGTTTGGCAGAAATCTCAACTCGAAGCAGAACATTTCATGATCTGTGGTCTGCCTGCTTGCTGTCGTGAGTCTGCGGAAAAGCAATGCAAAAATGAGCTTTTTATTCGACATTTGTTTTCTACATGAAGACAACAAAACGCCGCCAAATTTGATACAAGTGTTTAGATGCAGCCGGGCCAGTTGCCTGCCAAATACGGCAAATCTTCACGGAGAAGCTCAGACGTTAGAGGGACACGTCTTCGTTTTCCTTTGTGAAGTGCCTGTCACCTTGGCTATACTGCACCTACCACGGCAGTAGAATACAGACCCCAACACTTACTTTTGCCCTAACCTCCTCTACTGATGACGGCACTTAGTGTGCTGCTCAAGTGGAGCCCTGGACGAAGCCTGCTTCCTCCCGTTACTGCGGCCAAGAGGGGCTTATGGTTATTAAAAGCTCGCAGCAAAAAGGTATACACTTTCCTCGCTCCTTTCCTGCCCCGTAAACTGTCCAGGCCTCAAGTGACTAAAGAGCAGAGAGTCACTTAGAGGCTGCGATCGCCCACACCATGTTCCACTTCGGCCTGCATTATTAACATCACTCTGGAGAGGCTGTGTTCAATTATGCTGTGTGTTATTTATGTATCCGAGTGCGTAAGGCTGACCAAGCACCTGCACTTTCCTCCTTTCTCTCCCAGTCCCACACCCGTTTTTGTTTTCGTATTTGAACGCCAGTAGACCGCCCCAGTGGGGCTAATGGAGCGTTTTATAAGTGAAGATAACATAACATTACGCACAGTGCAAACATGTATTGCCAGGACTGCTTCTATGTACTTTGAGACGCAGGATCCAGCCTTGCTCTGGCAATGCATGCTGCAGACAGTTGCAACATATCGAGTGAGCATCAGTACACACAGGGGTCTCTGCCGGATCCCGAGGCCCAGTAAGAGCTTTGGCCCTCGAGGTGGACCCGAGAACACGCAGGGCAGGGTGGGTTTTCCCACTATTCCACACAACATTAGCCATGCACAGGGTGGGACTGGGGCAGAACATTGTCTTGGGCACTGTGAGAAACCTGGGGTGAACGAGCGAAGAAGGATCACCTGGGTAGGGGAAGCCAGGGGTGCGCTAGGGGAAGTGCCCCAGGCGATACACGCAGTATGGTACCAGAGAGGGAGAAGGAGAGGAGGACGAGACCCCCCCCCCCCCAAGATCTTTATAGGTTATAATACAGCTGCCTCCCATTAAAACTCTCCTGCCCAGATCCAACAACCCCTCCATACATAACCAATCCTCTAAGGTCCCAAACCGGGTTGCACCCAGAAATTATGTATCCCCATTTCCTATCCGAACTCCCAGTCGGTTTTGACAACACAATACCATTCCCACAAATCCCCCTATTCAGGTCACGATAAGAACTCGGGTCATTCTCGTTTATCTCACAATCCCCACCGAAAATATAATTTCTCCATCCTACCCCGCAGGATACTCAAAAATCCTACCACCCTCTTTTTGCGACACAAACACTTGCTTGCACGGTAACCGAAAAGGGTTAATGCTAAAACGGTTTACCTGACACGTCCCGACACAAGGTTTAGGCAGAGTCAGGCAGTTAACCAGAATCACACACACCCGATAGCCCTTTCTCCTCCCCACATGGATAAAAGGTGGAGGACCAGAGCACACAACGAGCAAGGCAGGCCGCACGACGTGAGGGCTAACTCAGTACGGCAGTTCAAGAGGAGGCGGAAAACAGCGAACACCAAGAGGGTGACAAGGAGAGACCCTGATCTGCTGATAACCAAGCCGGGGAGAGACGCTCGTCTCAGTGGTACCAACCTTGACTCTAACTCTAAGAAAGCCAAGCGGTTAATCACAGCCGGAGAGTCGATAAGAAACCGAACTGTGTTAAAAGAAAGGGGAATGAATCCTGCATGGTGAAAAGGTACATGCAATGTTTGTTAAAAGTTGGCAAGAGTGAAACAGGCAGAGTGAAGTCGACAATCAGGGGCGAAGCCTGAAGAACTGTTTTAAAAGACAAGACCTGTGAAAGTAAGAAGCATTGGAAGACTAGGGGATGTGAATGGTTCCCCTTGTTAAGTGGGTCTGAGCCTGGGTCGAGGGAGATCAAGGGGTGAAAAGTCCTCACCCAAGGTCCATTGAGAAAGGAACTTTGTTTGTTGAATACATCAGGCCCTCGAAGGCAAGATACTTTTTATTGAAAAGAGACTTATCCATCGAGGAACCTGATGGCTGGAACGGAACCGAGAAAGCTTGCGCGTGTTTTGTGCTCCAAGGTCCCACCTTGTCTCGTGCTGAAAACGTGGGGAAGGGAGACTCCTGGCAATAACATCTTGACCTATTATTTGGAAAATGTATTTCTTTATTGAACCCTTATCCCACACTTCAATTGATTAATTGTAAGGAATTGATAATACTTTTTAGTATAGGCCTTTTTTTTTGACAATGCCACAGGACTGCCTTATTTTTCATTTGATGGTCGACGCTTGCTCCCATCTTAGATTTAGGTTTAGCTGAGGTGTTTTTCCACCCTGCATGTACAGTTTAATAAACACCCTTGAACTGTGATCACTTGTGCCTGTCTTTACTGTTGCCACCATGAGTTCCTTTCAGCACCAATGAAAAAAGTGGCCCACAGTTGCAAATGGCAATTCATTCCTTTTGTGACAGACTGTTTAAATAGTACACAAGGGGGAGATAGTTGATCAAATGTGCAATTTAAAGAATATGTATTCAGCAACAATGGTCCAAACGACTAGCTGCATAGTGAAAACGGGCCCACACTAGCATTTTTGGCACGGGCATTGCCCTATATGCCAGTACGAGCCTGGCCATGCATGGACTATACTTACCACTGCTGGATAAAGCAGGTGATTTTTTTGTTTTGTTTATCGGCTACATGCAAGAATTTGGGGTGCAGATTTGGGGCTTACAAAAAGTGCCAGATCATGCGGCCTCTTGAGTGAACTGGCATGACAGCGATGCTCTGATCAGTGTGTGACAAGATTCGTGCTTGTGAAATGCCCAATCTTGAATAGAAATTACAAACCATTAGTAGCGCGTAGCTGACGGTTTCAAAAGGCAGCCTAGTGCTGTAGCAAGACCGATGTCCGACACAGTCATCACCAAACCTTCTTCTAAGATCATCGCTACATTCTGTTCTAACTTTCAGTGTAATGCGTGCAACACCCGGCTCTCCTTCAGGCTCCCCTCAGCCTCCTCTGCTCCTTCTCTCATACCAGACTGCCTGGCCGCAATTCAGAAATGGTGTGCTGCCAATGATCTCTGCCTTAATGCCAGCAATACAAAGTTCCTCCTCATCAGGACACCTGCTCCCTCCTTTCCTCTCTCTCTCTGGCTGCCCACCAGAGGCGTTGCTGGGGGGTGAGGGGGGGTGCTGAGGGGGCTATATCCCCGGGTCTTTTGGTTGTAGCCTCAAATAGAAGCTCAGGGGCTACAACCAAAAGGCTATAGCTAGCCCCAAGTCCAGCCAGTCCCGACATTAGCTTAGCCCCATATCTTTTCCAGACTTAGCAACACCCCTGCCGCCCACACTGGGCCCTCTTCCTACTCCTTCCTTGGTGTCATCTCTGACTCCACCCTCTCCTGCTCTCCTCACATCTCCGACGTCTCTAAGAAGTCACACTTTCAGCTGCACCTCCTCAGCAGTAATCTGCCTTTTCTCACTTTTCCCCAGAAGCTCACCGTCTCTAGAGCCCTGGTCCTCTCCAGGCTGGACCTCCTCCTAAATCTGCCGTCTCTACTCTTCGACCTTTATAGCTCATCCAGAATAGGACTTGAAAACGTATCCTTGTCCTCAAGCCCAGGGATCATATCTCTCCAGCTCTGAAATCTCTGCACTGGCTCCATGTGGCTGCAAGCATCAAATTCAAGACCCTTTGCGTCGTCCATAAGGCTTTCTACTACATCCAACTTTCTCTTCCTAAACATCTTCCTCGTCCAGCTCTCCACTCATCCTCCTCCAATTCTCTGAGGGCAGACGCTTTTCCAAGCAGAGAATGGGGGCCAGATCTCTTTCCTCGGCTGGGGCCTCCCTCTGGAACAGCCTCCCTACCTCTCTCAAACTTGAGCAGAACAACCTCTGGTTGCGATAGCAACTCAAGACCTTCCCTTTTCGCTTCCACTTTCTCTCTTCCTCTCCCCTCCTGATGCACCAGACTGCTCTGCACACTGGTCACCTGGTCACCCCTAAACTCGGGCCCAGGCTCCTGCATGTCCAGTTGCCCTTGCACTGCCTCTGGGCTCCCTCAGCACTTAAGGGTCTGTGTCTGTAACCCTACAGTCCCAGCTCTTTGCACTTAAGAGCCACACTCTGGCAGCACTTATTGAGTCACCTACACCACTTCTCATCCCTGAGCCCCCCTTGGCACTTCTCCCCTCTTCTCCGCACGTGCGCGATCTGAATGACACAAGGCCTAGTAAGATCGTGGTTTGTCCTTCTTCCGTTTTGCCCTCCTTGTCTTGTCGTGCCGAGAAACATATGTACAGCCGCGTTATGAATGACATATCCAAAACGGCTGTAATCTTTCAGGATATGCCTCAGGCCTGACTGGTGTAGGTCTTATACACAACAGACCTTCCTCCAGAGAGCACCGCCATTGTGGGTCAATACATACACACAGTGGAGGGATCAAGCGAAAAGTCGGAAAGAATGCTGCAATAAAACAGAGCAGTAGGCTAGAGTCACTTACACTCATACAAACAATTAACACCTTCCCTATACCAACAGCAAAGGACATAACTTGCAAAAGGATTAGCAGGGAGGCAGGGAATCCCACATACAGGACAGTAGCCATAATTGGGGGAACTGGGTCCTTGGGAAGGCAGAGTTTCTGGTCACGAGGAAGGTAGACCAGAGAGCATAGTATTCAGTTAATCAAGAAGAATAGTTAAAAATAAATAGTTCCAAATAATTCCACTGGGAACAATACCAAAGATCCAGAGAAACACAAACAGTCTGAATCCAAAGAAGGATTCAAAAGTTCTAACAGCAGTTACAACCAGAGGAAGATCTAAAAGAGTGGTAGTCACCTGTGCACGGGCCTGCCAATCACAGGGGTAATAGAGAGGATTTTGAAGTCGATCCGTTCTCTCCCGGTTAGCCAGCATGCAGATCTTCTGTGGGCTGATACATGGTCCCGTTTGGCGAGGTCCAAGACGGCGCGGGTGGCTTTGTTTTGAATTGTCTGGAGTTGGAGTTTAATGTTGTGCTCTGAGGTGCCAGCATAGAGACAGTTACAATAATTGTCAGGAACCGATGACTGCTCTAGCTATAGTTGGGTGGCTTTGTGTGGAGAGGAAAGGTTTGCTGGCATTTAGGAGTTTGGTGGCGGCGGGATGCTGAAGAGGCGATTGCGCTGACCTCGTGTTCTGTTGAGGCTGGAGTCATGGTAGACGCCCAAAGTCTTAATGGAGTAGGATACTGGGATGGTGACGGCATCTATAGGAAAGGCGAGAAAGGCGTGGTCCAGCATGGATTGGCATGCACAATGAGGATTATTGTCTTACCATTGTTGAGACAGAGTTGTTGGGCGGCCATCCATGCTTTGATTGTATCATAGATTTTGTTGATGGTGCCAGGGTCGTGGTCACGATTGCCAAAGAGGAGGAGGAGGATCTGGGTGTCATCACCGTAATTGTTGTGTAGGAAATGCCAAGGGTGTACAGGTGGTCTAAGAGGGGTTCAGTATGTATGTTATGGAGGGTGGGGGGGAGACACAGAACCCTTGTGGGACACTGAGGGGTACTGCGGTCAGATGGGCAGATGCATTTACTGCAAGGATGCAAGTGTTCCTGTTGGCTAGGAATGATGCAACCCATGTTGTTGCTTCAGAGTAGAAATTAGCTGTAGAGGTGAGCCCCGAGTGTTTGGTGGTTCGTGAATGCAGCCAAAAGGTCAAGTAGTAGTAGGAGGGGTACGTTGTCTGAGTCGCAAATATCATCCATTTTATTTTTTAAGGTCCAGTAGTGCAGATTCTGTGCCATGACCAGGGCAGAAAATGGATTGGTGTGGGCTGAGGATCTTGTGTTCAAGGTAGGTTTGCATTTGGACGTAGATGGCGCAGTCCAGGATTTTTAGTAGGAATAGGATAGTGGTGATGGGGCAGGAATTGGTGGCGATAGTGGGATCAAGGGTTGCTTTCTTGATGAGAGGCGAAATCCAAGCATCCTGGAGGTTGGTCTGGTCTGAACTGGTGGTAAAGCAGGAGTTGATGATTGATGTGATAATTGGTATGGGGGCTTCAGAGCACTCCTTGATGAGGGGGCATGTGTCGCCTTAGCATCAAGAGGGTTTATGGCCTGCAACGATCTTGGAGATTTCAGCTTTATAGACAGGGAGGAAGCTGAAAGCGGTGGTAGAGGTGTGGGGTAGAGGGAGGGATGGGAGATAGATCAGAAGTGGATTATTTGGAGCGGATGAGGTCTTGCTTCTTCTGAATTTTATCCTGGAGAGAGGGGATTTTATTCATGAGGGCGATCTGAATTTGTTGGCACCAGGCATCATCTTTGATGAAGTTTGCTGTAGGTGTTGTAGGGATTTCCAACTCACAAACAGTTTGCATGATTTTGCTTTGTTAAATTTGTCTGAGAAACCGGTGGCTTTGGTTGTACGGATGACCTGCTTGTACTCTTTTGAGATGGTCTTGAAGCTTGTTTTGTTAGCGGCTGTGGGGGATTTGCGCCAATCAGATTCTACTGAGCGCTTCTTGGTTTGGAGAGTGGGAGTAAACCAAGAATGTTTGTGTGCTATAAGTTTGGCCTTACAGATCTTTGATTGGGGCGATCGCGTCAACTGCTGATAAGATGACAGTGTTATAGACATCAATCAGAGCAGTGGGGTTAGAGGATGGTGGGGGACGGGCTAGGTGAAATCTGCAGTAAGCAGGGGGAGGAGGGGCTCTCTTGCGAGGTTGCAGGAGCATTGTGGAGGAGCTGGGGGTAGTGAAGAGGTGGTGGCAGTCTGAGGCGGGGCTGAAGGGATGTTGAAAGTGATAATGTGATGGTCGGTCTAGGAGTGTGTGGTGTTGGAAGGGATAGTGGTGCTTCCGGTGAGGTCAGCCAGCCAGTCTATAGTTTGACCTAGTGAGCACGATGGGCTGATGATACGCTGTAAGAATCCTAAGGAATATAAGAAGTTGGCCAGAGAGAGGGCATCTTTGCCCAAGAAGGAGTATTTTGGTGGCTGGTTTTACATTGGTGCTTATGGTCTGTAGGAGATCGTCTTTGAAATGTTTTGGAGGGGCCAGGAGGGCAGTAGACCACGTGAAGGGTGATGGTGGTGGTTGGTGATAGGGAGAGCTTAGAGGTGGAGGGGCTGCTCGTGGACAGTGGTTTAATGGTGTTTCCCTGTGAATGAGAGCTACTCAGCCACCCTTGTTTAATGAGCGATCACAACAGAGGACTGTGTAGCCAGCGAGAATGGCAATGGAGAGAGCAGGCCCTGCAGCAGGATGAAGCCACGTTTCAGTAATGGCAAGGAAGTCAAGCTTGTTGTGAGTCACCTGCATGTGCAAATATAGACCTTGCATTAATGAGTGCGCAGGAAAGGTGGGTAGGCGATGGTTCTGGGAGACCTGCTTAGGGCCCCTGCGCGTCGGAATGGGGGATGTGGAGGCAGCGTTTCCGCTGCCTGGGTTGACCTTGCGGGTGGCAGGAGCGTGGGTAGTCATTTGGTCATCAGCCCAGACAGGCATCAGCCTCCCACTAATAAGACACCAAATATTTGAATGAATAGCATGCGCTGGTTCTTTTTGTGCACCTATTTGAACCAAGCAACACCCCAGGGTTCGAAACTGAGGGGAGGTGGGAGCTATTTAGCTCCTGCTTGTAGCCTAGAAGAGCCGGGTTATCTTGACACAAACAGCTACCAGGAGCCACTTTTGTCTCCACAGGCCAAGTGTTCCTGAAGAAGCACACCTATGTGAATTTAACTTGGGACAATGTTTAAAAAAAACATTGGTACACGTCTACACAACAGTTAAAGCATAAGGGCTCAAACAATAGCTCCCAATTATAAGTTAGCATTTTATGTGGAAGTTAGATTTTCGGAACGCAGTGTGCTAGCTCCTCGGCAGCCCCTGATCACTGGTTAATGCTGGATTCCCAGCAGCTGCTTTTAGCTCCTGCTTATCCAATCGTAATTTCGATCCCTGCACCCTACTTAGTTAGCATATTGTCGGGTTGCAGAAAAGACGCATATTGCAGCATTACTAGTTTATCTTATGGGCAGTTAGCAAATTAACTCATGTCCACTTATTGGATCCTTGCCAGTTCCCTCAAGGTCAGTGGTCGGTTTCCAGAAGGCACCCTTAGTACATCATTGCTATTTAACATTTTTCCCACTTTTCAGAGAACTTCCGGTTTCTGCCAGGACCCACATCATGCTCACTTAGTCCATCATTCCTCTGCCTAAACTGCACTCCCCCATGCTGCCATTGCCAGAAAGAAGGGAGGCCAATGGCTCCCCATACTGATCTGCGTTCTCAATAGGCAGCGAGGCTACGGTCCGTAACGGACACCGCAGCAAAGACGCTGCGCCAGGACCATCCCACACACGTCAGCCTACAAGCAGGCAGGCCAAGTTTACCCTCAGCAGAACCTCTCATTGGAATTTCTTTGTGGGTCTGTGGCTCAATGGACTAATGCATCCACAACAGGGGCCTGTGTTTGAGCTCATGGTCACAGGTTCGGATCCTGGCAGGTCCGCTCAGCCCTTCATCTTTCTGAGGTCGATGAAATGAGTACCATTAATTTGGGTAACAATAAACATCTGTTATTAGTGCCAAGATGCCCCTTCGGGGGTGAGTGTGCGCTTTACAAATACACCTGTTATGTTATGTTTTGTTACATATGTTATCACCTGGGCAACAACCAACTCTGCACTGATATAAGCCTTCCTCAAAGAACGAATGGCTTCTTCCTATTTTGAGGAAATGTTGGGATGTCCGAAAGAAGCAGGGTATCCTTCAGAGTCTGAGAGCAGAAATGGGGGGCCTGGTCCAGAGTCTTTTCTTTCCTGGAAATCTGGATTTCAAATTTGGCTAGGGCCTAAGTTCAGCCAGTGTGATTTTTTCTAGAAACCGTTAAGGTACTTATTACCAGATTAGAAAGTAATGTTACATTGTTTTCTTCTATGAGGAGATGCCCATTTGGTGGGGGGAGGAACACCCCACCCCATTACACAACCCAAATTCCTACCATTTTAATCAGGGGTTCCCAGTCAGGTAGCACTCTTCCATCGGAAAAAGAAGCCTCCTGTATTATCTCCCTTTCAGAAGCTGGGGCCAAGGAAATCTTATTTACATCCCTTCCTCCCTCCCTCCCTCATACAAGGATATAAATGCAGAGCTGCCGGGTGGGTGAATGCTGTGGCTGCTTCCCCTCTCTATTGCCAGAGTTACCAAGTGTGCTTCGCATTCATTCGGCGTCCAGGCCAGGGGTGGACTTGCCTATAGGGAACTCTGGAGGTTTCCCGATAGGCCTCTGTATCCTGGGCCTCTTTTGTGTGGTTACCTTATTTTATTTCCAAATGTTTTCATGGGAAATTGGTTGGGCTTGCTGAAAATGTGTAATATGGGGCCACTTTGAAAATAATTTCCAGGGCCTTTTAAAGTCAGCCTATAGTAAAAGCCATCGTCACTATTATTTTTAAATGCCGCGTTAACAGGTAGAAGGCGGCATCGGGTCCTTTATGTGACTTCTGGGTTCATGGCACTCTTGACAAGTTTGCATGTGCATTTTCATGCTTTCTCAGTTTGGATCGCCTCCTAAAATGTGTTTGTGACGAACTACGAATCACTATCTATGACATAGGATGAGATGGTGCCTGGGTGCAGAGGTCTGTTGCAATGCCCGATATGGAGGAGTAATATACAGGATAAAGTACCCTTGCCATATGTGAAAAGGATATTGCAAAACATAAAGAAGTTCGGTGGCCTAAAAGGGGAAGATGGGTGAAGACAGTTTGCTTTACAAGTTCACAAAACTCAGAGTTGACTTGCAATACCCTTTTTAGTTTGGGCTATTTTTGGGTTAGTCGAACCATTGCATTAGAGTATAGATGGGGAGAAATGGCATATGAGGCGGGACACAGCCTATAGGTGTGGTTTGGTTATTTACCCACCCATTGACTGCCCATGGCTGGTCTAATCCCTATGGCCATTCCCAGCCAAAACACCTCCTATTGGGACCTTGTTGAGCTCGTTTTAATGAAGCCTTAACATCAAATGTTGCACTCAAAGTGCCTGCCAGTGTTTTTTTAAAACCAGTCTTCTGAGAGTTAATGACTTAATTGGGATTGTAAATTTGCTACGGGTGTAATAAAAATATTTTAACCAGATCTGCCTTCAGCCACACGATGTATAAGCACTCTGCAGTGTCCTTCACTGAAGTCTGGTTAAAACTGTATGGCTTGTGTACATGTATTGGGCATTTGCGAGGTACTGCTATTAGAAGCCCTTGTACCTGCACCATTTTGAACCTGCGACCATCAATGACCAGTTAATACCACTGGCCACACCTTCATCCTCCTCAATATATGGGTCTCGTACTCACAAGATATCTTCCAATTGTTCAAAAAAATGCAGAACTTGAGTTTCGCAACAACAAACATTTTATAATGCGTTACAAACACTTATTATAAGCAGATCAAAAAATGAATTTAAAAGCCATCCTTTGTGGTTGCAAATAAAGAGTAAATTGGGGATAGTGGCCAACTCTCCTGTACTTCACTCAGGCAGCGGACGGAGGCATAAGCCCATACATGATGTCTCCTTATCGCCCAAGGGCTACGAATCAGCAGAACCATGCAGCAATTCTGGGAACAGCTTCAATAACAATATTCTTCAAGCAGTTCCAATTCTGCTCTTTAATGACGTCACCACTCGACGGATCAGTTATTACAATTAAGTTGTGAGTGTATTCGTTTTAACCCAAACAAGCATTGATACCGCACCTGGACTGTAAAAAAAAAAAAAAAACATTCGCAGGCCGATGTAAAGAGATTACGTAGAGCCTCGTGCTGTTCCTAGGCGCAGTATTAATAGCCGTAATTAAGGCGATGGCGCTGATCGCTCTCGGAAGTCAGCAGGGCGTAGAACTTCTGAAACGCGGACTGGCCCTCGTGTTCCAGGCCAGTAAACACTGCTGCGGGTCCGGTTCCCTTTGTGAGCTGAGCTTGCACGCACGCATGCTCACAAGAGATGCATGGCTCCCACGTAACGTTCATACAAAACAAATAGAACTAAAATGATGGACGTTACGTTAAGGACTCATTGAAGAGAAATACGTTACAGGAAAATCGTGTAATCAAAACAGTCCCTCGCCAAAGAAAGGTACAATCTTTGCTAAACCATTTTACAAACACCGCCGCTGCCCTTTTCGAGAATAACACCCCGCTTCCACTCACGGGAATACCATGCGCGCCTTTTAATTCGGCCGATTAAAGGGCTGCCCTGACCTGGCTGAGAGCAGCCTTTTCAGAAAGCTATTGTGCTTGGACACTAATAAAAGCAGCAGGCTGAGTAAAGTCAGAGCTCCGCAGATTTCCGTCTCCGGCAGACGCCGAGCCGAGGCCAGGCGCGCGCAGGAACACGCTGAATAGTGCTGACGACACGTGCAAAAGCTCTCACTGGGAGTCCCTTCCTTCGGAGCCGAGGCTTCGGGATCGATATTCGCTGGCGCGGCCTGAGCGTGAGGCTGGGAAAGTCATTAGGACCCCGACCAGGGGACATCACCGGCCCCCGGAGCTGCACGGCTCATCCTTTCAACGAAATAGGTACTTCATGGGCAGCAGGCCTCTGCCACAAGCTGCTCAGGGAGCAAAAGCCTACTCCACAGGCCCAAAATGGACACCTTACAGTGGCATAACAAAACAATGGAGGCGTGTGGCGGGGCTTACTGTACAATGTCACCCCCTCACAGACATGCAGGGGTGTTGCTAGATCTGGAAAAGATTCGGGGCTACACTCATTTTGGGACTGTCGGGACAGGGGGCTAGCTGGCCTTTTTGAATGTAAACCCTGAGCTTCTATCCGGGCTACAACCAAAACACCCAGGGCTATAGCCCCCTCAGCAACGCCTCTGCAGACATGCAATGGCCTTGGTCCTGAGGAAAGCCCCCCTCCCAGAGATTTAAGGGAGGGGTGAGAATTCGAGGGGGTGGGGTGCAGCAAGGGTGTGCAGCCAAAACGAGGGTCACGGGTGTGCCCTAAATAATGGGCAGGGCCTGATGTGTCCCCAGCACAAGAAAAGTTGTCAGGTTACGAACCTGAACCCTGGTAGTGACAAGCCAGTGTTGCATTGCACTGTACCATTTCATTTGTGCTCTATTTCTTGTATTGCATTCATTAGACTGCTCGACGTGCTCAATTTCTTGAGCACAAATGAATGGTGTCAGTGTAATGGGCACTGGCTTGTCACCAGCAGAGATCGGGTTCGAATTCACAGGACAATAGAGTACAATGTAATTGTCCTGTGCTGGGGATTCAAACCCTAGCCCTGCTTCTGACAACCCAGTGTCGCATGCACTGTGCTATTTTGTAGGTACTGGATTTCTATTGTTTCAATCAATAGACTGGTTGGCATATAGTCTATTAAATGAAAAACGAAATCCAACACCTACGGAATAGCATAGTGCAATGTGACACTGGCTAGACACTTGTTCGAATCCCCCCTCCCCATGTAAACCAAAAAAAAGTGGCTAGTTTTGGGAGACTACCAGGGCTCCGGCTGGCCCCAGTCCACTTAAAGTGCTGCCCCCCAAGATCCCCCCCAAAGGCAAAAGCCCCTCTTGAACTGGAGGGCTGCACAATATGCACTGTCCCAGATATTTAAATATCTTGTGCTGTGGTGCAATATTTATGTATGTTCTGTTTATTTTTTGTGGCGGGCTCTGAATAGCAATTGCTTCTTGGTTATTTTGGAAGATTCCTTAAGCTTTTGAACAGATGACATCAGACTGGGAGACATCTCGTCTTCTGGGAGGTTTAAGCAAAGACGGAAGTGACTGCAGTTAAATAGACACAACCCCTTGGTCCTTGCATGCAGTTTTCAACATCTACAGGTGATTAGCCCAAGAGACAAAATGGGCTCTGTTGTGTCACTATCACAAGACCTTCTCTTGTAGGTCATGTGTCGTGGAGACTTCCAGACATTTTATACCAGGCACTGTATCTTGAAGGAGATCCTGGCTGCAGCACAAGCCAATCAATGCTTTCAAGTTTTCTCAAATGTGAAAGCCCATTTACTGAGAGTGAGAAAAAAAAAATAGGCTAGTCTTTGGAAGAGTTGACAATCACATTTTAGATCTCTGCACTCTCAGAGGAGAAATATTAATTTGCATATCAGATTGGTCCCACCCACAAGGGCAGCCCAGCAACAAATTGCTACACAATTCTCCTCTGAACAAGGGGCCCAACAGAAACCTCAGAACAATGTATCTATCGCGTTGGGCAGCATCTGCTTGGGTGCTTCTCGCAAGAGTTCAGCAGCAGGTTACCTCCCAGAATAAGTGGAAAAAGCCCTGTTTTGATGCAAATTGGTTTACTTATAGGGCAAATGACATCACAAACTTGTCACGATTCCCGCGAAAGGGATTGGTTAGTTTTCTCTACCCAGCCGTGTGCTAATAGGACAAGGAGATGAGTGGTGCGAGTTAGGAAAGCAGTGTGAGGAGAAAGCTTTGTCATCCCAAACTGACATGTGGGCTTGGCATGTTCAACTCTGAAAATCTATCAACATGGCAAGTACCCCATTTTTTCTAATCTTTACACGTATGGATATATTTTTAAGAACTACATTTTAAGGCCAATCATATGATGCTAATCTGAACTCGGTATGCCCTTCCTATGCAGAGATACAGTGACAAATATGCCACTTCATAGTTCCCATGTTAATTTTGTCCTTTACCCTCACACCACCTTTCAAATCTTTCGGAATCAAGGGAAGGGCCGAATCAAATTTTCGTTAATAACTTCTGTTATTTTTATCACACAAAAATCATATTAGCATGGTTCAAAGTGGGTTACTGTCACCTTTAATTAAAAGTCTGGAATGACCATTGTGGCATATATGCTGCCCTTTTTATGCAATATGTATTTTTCTATTAACTGAACTCCAACCACACCTTTATTCCCTTAAGTTACATTTCCCCTTAAGCATGTAATCAGCCAGAGGCTGGCTGATGTTTATCTTCGCCTATCCATTCTTGGCCTTGTAATGGCCCTGGCTGCAACTCTAATGTACATTTTATGGGAGTTGCGACTTCAAGGTCACTTCTTCTGAAAGAACAGGCATGTCTTTATCTATTTCCACCATGGTTTAAATCTTGGCAGGGTTTTTCTTTATATTTCTTTAAGCAATGGACCTGGTAATGGTTGACAATCAGACCTCCCTCTCCAGGACCAGCAGATGAAAGGTCTTGAAGGTTTAATTTTCAGGAGAAATGCCCAGCTGTATGTAAAATCCTTCAATAAATGGCTTTTAAACTCACACACAATACATTTTATAAAGGCACCTGGGCCTTATATCCATATGTAATGCATTTCTTTAATCTCACAGTTGTAAAAGACATGAGTATCACTTCTGGATTGTCCATATGTACAGGTCAGTTATATGAGAAACCCATGTTCAAACTTTGAAAATTTAGTAGGCACTTCTCTCTGCATACTGTCATTTGGGATGAGGAAAAGGAAGTTTTTATTTCTTATAATTTAGTTTCACTTGAAATTACTGGAGCACAATCTGGTATTACATTGAAGATATTGTACACACAGCTATCTATCTAAGTAAAAGTGTACATTTCCATAGATTTAGTAAAACAGCATTGTCAGCCACATGTCTTTCCTTTCCTTGCCGAAATGCACTGTGCATATCTTCGCACTTTTGAACTTCCCAGCATATGCCTTCTTCATTTGAGATTCAGGCCCGTCTTTCATTCAATAGGCCTCATGTCTGACACCACAATTTCTGTGCTGGCTTTAGACTTCAATGGGACCTTACAAATCACTCTAGCCTCTTTATTTCTCACATTCAGGGGCTATAATTTACCTCACACTAGTCAGTGGTCTGTGTGTAGCATCTGCGTGCTGAGCCCCTTCACAATTATCTGATGAGGCCTCTGTACCCACTCCCATCTCCTAAAACCTATAAAGTCTCTGCTTCCCAAAAGGTAAGGCAGAGGAAGCCCAAGCATCGGGAGAAGCCCACAAGAGGGACCCCCAGTCACAATTCCTCTTTGCCTACAGGGAGGCATCACAGAAGGGAGCAGGGTCCAGTCCTTTCAAACTCCTGTTTGGTCACCTGTATCTGGCCTCCTCTCATTGATCGTGGAGGACAGGGAATTAATGTCATGATTTGCTCCCTTCACTCACGTTCCTGCCACTTGGGGGCCTGATTTGGGCATTATTCCCTATTGAACTTTCATTCCGAACCTTACAAGACAGTGCTGTGGTGAATTGGGAACTTAAAATTCATATTTTCCATTTCACTTCCTTTCCCGATCCATTCCAGGTTTTTGGCAGCTATTATGCTGCATTAATAAAAAGACCAGGCCTCCCAGAATGCCTGGCCCACTGCTTCATCTCCAACCTTGCAGGGCAAGGTTGGGTGGACGATAAGGCGCACCTGTAGATGGCAGGGGCTAGCAAACCGCAAACCTAAGGCGTGTGCTCGTTAGCCAGTTTGAAAAGCCTCCATTTGCTTCAGTCCAGCGCTGGTTATTGTTGCAGTGTTCCTGTTTGTGACCAGTCCCTTGTTCTTTATTCCTATGCTTAGTGTCTAGTTCCGAGTTTCTTATTTCTTGTTCCTGGATTTCGAATTTAGTGTGGTTATTAGTCTTTTTTACTTCCTGGATTCCCTTTGTCGTCCTATGTTTTTCAGTCAGCACTTTATAGTGCTTTCCTTTTCCTGTGCAGCCCAGTTTGTCTGTGTTCTTTATTTAACTTCACCCTGTTCTGCAGTGTAATCTGGACTCTTTAGGTACCCATCATGAAGAGATTTCCTGTGTTGTACCCTTTTCCTTCCCTTCCCTGGGTGGGGGGAGGTTTTGCACTTGTAATTTTGTTGTGCCTGCACCTGTTCTTTTACCTTCTCTTGGAGGCTATTTCTGGTTTTCCCTTCTCCCTTTGGTCCCTATTGATTGCTATGAGTGGTGTGCTGTTGTAACCAGCTCCTGTGTGAATGCCTGCGTTTTCCTCACTGTTCTGTATGCACTATTCCAATTAGTCCCCTGTTTTAAGTTATCCTCCCTTTGCTGTTATAGCCTTCCTGGGTCCCTGGTTGATCAGCAGGGTTCATGGGCTTGGCGGACATTTCAGGTATGGTTTCTTGTCCTTGTGAGTAATTGTGGGTAAGGAGCTTGCAGACTTTCTTTGTAAATCATAAGGAGCTTCTAAGTGCTTACCCCACATCCCTTTTCATATATTTGTATTCTGCTCCACTTGCACATCCTGTAGTTAGCGTGCATATTTCCTGGTCCCTGCGTGCATGTTGTTTGATACGAATTACTCACTGTGTGAACATTTCCTTGGCCATATCCAGTGCCATAGGTCTTCCCATGACAATGAAACCAACCTCACCACCAGTGACAATTATGGGCTGGCATTATGAAGATGGGCCAGCTCATGAAGAAGGCAAAGTGAATCCAAAACGCCAGCTATAAACTGGTCAAGCATTGGCGAGATCAGATGGTTTGCGTAAAAGAATCAAGATGCCTATTAAACTTTAACAAATACTGGCCTATTAAACCCTTTGAGACCCATAAAGACCTGTAGGTCTTACAAGGGTGGGATTATTTTGCCATAGAGTGTATTAACATCTTAATTCAGGGGAAGGGATGTTTGAGATTTTTCTTCAGTGTCCCTTTTTTCACTTCTGCCCTATGGGGGCGGCGTTGGGCATTCAAAACTGTGAACGTGTACCTTTCTATTGGTTGGACCGCACGCCCTATTTTTCGGTCAGCGAATACAAGAACAGCCTGCATTTTTACATTTAAACCGTACCATCTGTTAGGCTCCCAGGGACTTTACTCTCTGGCATCATTTTAAGAGGCTTAATATAGGAACTTAAAGCGATTGTAATGTATCCCCAACCTCGTAATATCCCTTTCCGTATCCCGGATGGTAACACCTTCGTGTTCACATATCTCTACTTTAGAGCGCGCAAGTCCATTCCTCTGATAATTCATCAGGGACACGTATAAGATAATGAAACTCCCCTGTGGCCTGGCATTTCCAATCATACGGATACAGGATAATGCTATTGCTTTTAAGCGATGGGCTCAGTAACTCTCCCAACTAAGGGTGGAAATGGCAACTAGATCCACTAGTATGGGAGACTCCTTGGGTGGACCTTCTGGAAAGTATACAGCTTAATGGACTGAATGACAGGATGAACGGGGGCTTCCTCAGATGTAACGTCAGAGGAATGCACTTGCTCTGAATTAGGTTCTTGTGCTTTACAGAGGATATGGGCTCTAGGAAGTCATCATCTGCAACGGATACCCTCCCGTAGCATGGAGTTTACATGCGCTCAATGATTTAACGGTATCATTTCAAACTATTCTATATTTGAGTACTAAATGCACCAGAAAACCAGGCTCCGAGTGCAAGCCACATCACTCCAGACAGCATCACATGACTAGGGCAAATGTTGCCCCCTTCTGGCTGCAGTAGAAATTACAGAAAAGAAAGATACCGAGGAGAACGCTGCTCCATCGGGTGCCTTGCACAGTAAAAGAACATTCTGAAAATATCTGAACATAGAAATTGATCTGAGGAAGGACCAGAGACCCAAACAAATTATAGGAGTGAATTAGAAAAGTATGCTTATACTGGGCCCATGAAATTACAACAGACAATGACAAAGGCATTGATTTATCCATGATGAAACTTGTTGGGAGAGTAGCAATAGTTCATTTAGAAATGAAAAAAAGGTTTTGGGCAATTGATAACCAAGGGCTGGAAGAAACACCATGTAATGTCCTTGCATTTATTTCATGAAAAATATTGCTTTCAGTGGAAACAAACAACTGCATGCGCAAAGATGCCCATGTAGCTAAAACTTGGATATTCACCTTAGATTGCTCCTCACATGTCTACCAGCCTGCCCAAGGCATTATATCTGGCAATCTGAAATGTGAGATTAGTGTTGTTGCAACAAGCTCCTTTGTTCGTGCCATTGTACTTTCCTGAGAAGACAGTCTGGTAATTCACCATAAAGTGCTTGAGGGCTTTGAAACATTTCTGATCTTCGACTTGCAGCCTGTGCAGTTTACAAAGCACTGGGGATGTAGGACTATGGCGAGACGATTTGGCAACAGTTCTTACCGTTATGATTTTGCAAGATGTGAAGCGTATATATAGTGTCCGTCTTGGCACTGAGAAAGAGGATGTTTCAGTAATCTAATTTAGCGGTGCTAATGGTACGAGCCAGATTGGTGCAGTTAGGTCTTGTCAAGAACGGCCGGATCGGTCTTTTAAACATGAGTTGGTAGTTAGAAGAGCTCACAATGGCTCTTGCTGGAGCATCCACAGAGAGCGTAGTATCCAATATTACACCCATTGACTTGGCGAGCCGAGTTTCATGCTAGAAGCAAGATCTGGTTTTTGATTGATTTGGATATAACCAGCTTTGCCCTATCCAGGTCTTGATAGAGTCAAATAAGGTCTGAATGACAAGATTCTATTCCACAATATCAGTAAGGTGATGAGACGGACTATCACCAGCATAATTATGAAAAGAAACTCATCCGACTCAAAAGATCATGTAGAGGTTTAATGTAAATAGTGAGCAGAATTGGAGAACGACAAGACCCCTGTGACACTCCCCAACTCATGGGTGCGTAGAAAGAGTCAAATGAAAAAATGCGAACTATAGAGGTCCTGCCCTGCAAAAAGGACGGGATCCTTTGTTTTGCTTTGGGCGCACACTCACCCACAGGCCCTCATCGCTCATCGAGGCGGTCCGGGTATCAAAGGCTCCTGATGGATCCAGCAGCAGTAGCAAGCCCAAGCCATCGGATTCAACCCGCTGAAGCAGAACATGCCTCGCACCCAAAAGACCAGTTTCCGTACCTCTACCTGGCCTGAAACCACATTGCTCTTCTCCAAGCAGCTGGTTTTGTTAAATAAAATTCTGCAATTGGCCCAAAATAACATGGTCCATTATTTTCAGCAAGAAGAGGGCATTAGACATTGGCCAATAACCGCTCCATTGAAACAGGTCCAGAGAAGGTTTCATCAGCAAGGTGGGCAAGAGGTTAAGCTCATCCAGAATAACACCTTCGTAGAAGAAGCAATTCTCAATTGTGGTCATCACTGGTGCAAGAGCCTCTATTCAGTCCTTTACCACAAAGAAAGGTCAAGGGTCATCTGATCAATTGGCGAGATTCGATTTATCGATTCGGCCAAGTATATCAGGTACACTTGTTGAAAAGAAAACATAGGGAGAAAAGGATTAGAAAATTGAGCTGCGACATTTGCCACTTTTGACTCAGTCGAACATGGAATGATAAAGGATGCGACTACAAATCTAAGACTTTATCCAGAAAAGAGGATTGAAGGTCATTACACCAGTGTGTTCCGCTCCAAGTGTCTGTAGCCCATGATTCACCCCAGATGGACTTTGCACACTACACTGAACTGAGCGAAGGCTGAGTGAACCAACTGAAATTCGAACTTAGGACTTGCAGATATCACAGATGTCTGACCAGTCTGTCTTACCAGTCTGTCCATTCGCCAGTCTTTCAAATGGAGAGTAGTTTCGCCAGGCCAGGACTTCTCCAGGGCCAGCAAGCCTTTGGCAGTGCAACCCGAGTGTGGAGGTAGGCCTTCCATGTTTCCCATGGCTCCAGCTACCGCTGACCTTTACAGCTCCGCTGGATAAGATAGAAAGGCTTGTGCTACCTAATTGTGTCCCTCGCAGACAAGAGTGAAGTACCACTCCCCTTCCTTAGTGTTATCTTGCAGGATAAGGTGGACGTCCCAGGGCACCAAGCTCAATCTGGTCCTCGCGGATACTGTGGCGGCGACAGTCTCCAGGGCTTATGGTGCTGCTCTTAGATAAAATGGGCGAGCCAGCGCTCCATGACGAATGATTTACCCTTGCACATCTTAATAGGAGACCCAGGGGTGTTGGTAGGTCTGGAAAAGATCCGGGGCTAGGCTAATGTCGGGACTGTCGGGACTCGGGGCTAGCTAGCCTTTTGGTTGTAGCCCCTGATCCTTTATCTGTGGCTACAACCAAAGACCCAGGGCTATAGCCCCAGGCTCCCCCAAGCGACACCTCCGAGGAGACCACTGTCTTTTCCACTACATTGGTCACCTCAAGTCTGAGTCGGTAAAGCCATGCATGACAAACATTTATGAGTAACTTGGAGTCTGAAAAGTTATATTTTTTTCTGTGCCGTAGTCACCTCTGCGAACGAGGACCACCAATTATTTAATTTGTTCCCTCATGTTCTATGGGGTATTTTACTGGTTGCTTTCCAACCATCGCAACACCGAAGAGTAGTTTCTGGAAATCTTTTGAAAGAGTCGCAAACCACAGCCTTACTCAGTTTGCTTTCAAACAATCACTTGCACCCTCGGCTTTATACAGTTTTACACTAAGGACGGCACTCCTTCTACGTGTTCTTACAGTAGTGTTATGATGACTGAAAATAAGGTTAGGAACTTTGTTGCGGAATGAGATCGTAGAGTGATGGGAAATCTGCAGAGAGACCGCGGGTCAGATTGCGTGAGAGGGATGAGTCACATGTGTTGGTAGGTGCGATGGACGAGTGATGTGGAGTGCGTGTGTGAGGTTGAGTGCAGGGGAGCGCGATGGCGAGTGTGCACCATTAAGTGAGCTGACTTGGTGATCTTGCATCTACTTTTCCCTTGGGCAGGTCAGCAGCATCGCAACATATGATGAGTGGGGGCAAGTGAGGGGTCCGAGTGAAAGGGGGGTAGGTATATGCAAAGTGGCTGGCTGATGGAGTGTTTGTGGGTGAGGGAGTGGATTGATTAGAGTGTGAGCAAGTGAAAGGGCAAAGGGATCGTGAGTGAAAGAGTATTGGTGACTGAAGGGGAGCGATAAGGACCGATTATTGGTGAGTGGGTGTGGCGAGTCAGTGGTAATAAGTCAATGAGAAGTGCCATGCTGAGAGTGCCAAGAGGTTGGACATTTCTCTAGGTAGCACCTGCCCACTGCTCATTCGACTTTCAGTAGTTCGTACAGTTCAGAAGGATCCAGGGGGAAGCGTGAGAAGATATTGAGGGCAAACACAAAGCCGTCTAACTTGAGATGAGCGTGCTTGCTGGAAACAGTGCTACATCCGCCCTTGCTGAACACCACTGCCACCAGTGTACTGCTTAATTAGGGTGACCAGACGTCCCGGTTTCCCGGGACAGTCCAGGGAAATCACCCTCCATCCGGGGTCCCGGGAGTTTTTTCATTTTAGAAACCCCGTCGGGGTTTGCATGGTTGGTGGCTACGGTAATTAAAATTGTAAGTATTTTTAAAAACACTTCCAGAACTTGAAGTTGAAGGATTGGCGCGAACCCCGAACCTTTCAGGTACAAGTCACAACACTTACTGACTGTGCCACAGAGACTGGCTTGGAAATGATTGTACAGCAAGCCATGTAATATCAATTAGAGAAAACACTTGTTTGGAATTAACATGCCAAGATTCACAGGCAGAACTTCACAAATGAGATCATATACAGTGTATGGAAAAGAGAAGTGCTGGAAATATGATTAGTTGGTGGTTGTGGGGGCTTATTGGGGATGGGCGGTAATTGGTGGGCTGCGATGGGGTAGCCCCTCTTTTATGTTGCTGATCGTCCCGGTTTTTCGTTTTGGAAATCTGGTCACCATATGCTTAATCCACCCATGTGTTGCTGAATCGTTTCTACTTAACTCCGCGCGCTGCATTTGCTCCACCCACACAGAGTTGCAGACACCTGGTACGTGGTTTTCTTTGGACGCTCCCACATGGTGTTGAATGCCCCTTTGTCACAGGTCGCTGGGCATAATAAGGTGTGCCCATTCCTTCGATCTGCCTGTCCCCTGATCTCCAGTCTCCCTACTTGGTGTCTCAGGTACCCTTGCCCAGTGAAATCGAATGCATGAAGTATTTATTCAGGGGCAGAGGTCTTCTACGGAGTGGTCCATGTCAGAATTCCAAAACAATAGGCTGGTAGGCTTAGGACGAGAGAAATTAACTGGAGGCTAGGCCTGAAAACTACACCCACTTCCCAGGTTTTTTCACTGTTTTATTTGTACCGGGAGAAGTGCCCAACCCAGAAAAGCAAAATTAATTGGAGGCTAGGTCTGAAGCAAAAGCGAGGCAGCTATGCCAGGTTCACAAAGAAAAAATAAGATTACGGTTGGAAGTGAACCACTTCCTTTCCCTTTCTTTAAATAAATGGATCATAGGTTTGGAACACCACCAAGCAACGTGACCATTTGACACGCATGCAGATGCTAGCTACAGCCGTGGCCCACGGCCAACAGGATATGGAATACCACAACCAAAGAGGCAAGGGACAAAAAGGGAGGCCGCTTCCAGCATGGAAAAATGAGAGACACAGAGCTCGCCTAGGCTGAGTCCACTTCCTTTCGCATCTTGCAAAAGTCAGGCCGGAGATGAACAGGAGACGGAGGCGGCACAGGGGAAAGGGATCACTGGTCATTGTTACAGGCAAGATGGACAGCTCCACATTAAGCACTGCCCCCTGAGCTGCCGGCAACCTACAGAGACACAGGGTGACAGCTGAACCCTTCTTTCAGAGGGTGATAACATTAAGTCAGTTATCAAAACTAGTATTAAAGACCAAACCGCCTACAAACCAATGAGCTATAAAACCCCGGAATCAACTAAATTGATTAAAAAGCTTGTGTGAAGTAAACCCTGGAGAACAAGCAGCGTGTCCTCTACTTTTGTCCAGCGTGCAACATGCACGGAATTATAGGAGCCAAAAAACGAAAATGTGCCTTTTTTTGGACCCATGGGGTGGGGGGTGGCGCTCTGCCCTTTAGGGAACCAATTTGCAGAGACCATCAGGAAAATGTCAATTTTCACTAAAGGAGAAATCAGCAATCCCAGAGATCTGAAATACTGCGTGTAAATACATGCTCTCCAGTGCTGCAAAAGGGTCAACAATCCATAATTACTGTAAGAAACCTGAGGGTATTCTCCAGAGTAGACCTCAAGAATCCCTTATTCAGGTGGCCAGGGAAGGGCTGGCAATCTCAGATCCGAACCCTGGGGGTTGACAAGCGAGGGAGGATCACCTGGGTAGGGGAGCCCTGGATTGTGCTCGGGGAAATATCCCAGGTGAGACGTGGTACTATACCGGGGAAGAAGGAGAGGAGGAGGAGATCCCCGAGACCTTTTTAGGCTGTACCACATCTGTATCCCTTCCTCCCAATAAATCTCTTGCCCGGACCAAACAACCCCTCTCAATATGACAAATCCCCTAGGAACCTAAACCCTGTTGCACGTGGAAACCATCCCTCCAAGAATCCATATTTCCCTGTATCCTACCCAAATACTCCCAGTCATTCTCCTCCACGTCCCTCTGATCATTATTTCCCGAATTCGCATTCTGCTTTGACAAAACATCACCGTCCCTCCCCTTCATTTCACAAACCCTACCAAACTCACCCTTCTGAATTCAGCTACCCCTCCCACCTAGGATGAAGGATATAATTTCTCATGACACCTTCTCCCCATTCTACCTAGTAGGATACTTAGACCTTCCATCGCCCCCTTTTCCATCACACACATCTTCTTACACCACAAAAGACAAAGGACTAACACCAAAGTCGTTTGCTTGACATGTCCCAACACAAGGGACAGAAAGTCTGGCAATTGACCCGAACCACACACACACCTGACGCCCCTTTCTTTTCCCCACAGGGATAAAAGGTGGGGCACGAGAGCACACTACGAGCAAGGCAGACCGCACAACGAGACAGCTATCCCAGGGCAGCAGTTCAAGAGAAAGGCAGTGAGAACCAAAGGGGTAGCAAGGAGAGAAGCGACCTTGCCCTTTCCGACCCAGACCTACGAAGCCTCTGTGGATGGAATCATTTGACCACGAACAATAGCCAGCGTTTGTTGCAGCTTAAGTCAACGGTACACGGAGCCCACCTACACTGATAAGTGGGACAGAAAGACATGTGCTACCATGGTACCGTACTTGACTCCAGATACAAAGAAAGCCAAGTGGTTCATCACAGCCGGTGAGTCGAGGGGAGAACTGATGAGAAACCGCACTGTGTTGAACGAAAGTTGAAAAAAAACACAAGTTAAGGGAAGTTCAAAGGACTGTTAATGTCTTAGAGGAAAATCAGCTGCAGAAGGTTCCAGCACCACGTGGGTGCTCACCGAGAGACTCTGGTTGATTGCCCGTTTTGTTGAAACTACCAATACCAGAGAAGAGCTGCAAGGAAGAGATCAAAGTGGTCATACAGAGGTCTAGCAGAATCCCTTGTACAGTCGAAAGTATTTGACAAGCACATAGTTGGAAAGTTAAAGGAGATTAATCCTGCATAGTGAGAAAGACCTCTGAATGGCAAAAGTGAACCCGACGGAGAGATGTCCACAGTGAACTGTTTAAAAAGACTAAGACGTGAATGCCAAAGGTGAAGTTGATTTGGGAAAAGCCATAGTGAACGCGACGGAGGGAGGCAAACATCTGAGAAAGGGTCTGAGCCCAGGGGAGGAGGATCCAGGGGTGAAAAGCCATCACCCAACGACACGTGAATATAACAAATGAAATCTCTTGGAATACAGGCCATAGTGAACCCGACAGAGGGCAGCTGACATTAGAGTGGGGTCTGAGCCAGAAAGAAAGGGACCCAAGGGTGAAGAATCATCACCCTAAGAACAATTAGAAAATATCTTTTCTTTTGTTATTTTGAAGATATGAGGCACTCGGAAGCAAGAAACTTAATCACTGAAGGTTCCTGATATCGCTGGAAACCTTTGTGGATCTGAGCCCGGAAGAGGGGGATCCAGGGGTGAAAAACCCTCACGCAACGTACCTGTGGAGGGGAACATTCTGTTTATTATTTTGAACACATCTGGTCCTCGGAGGCAAGAGACTTTTTGTAGAAAAGAGACTTAACCACCGAAGGTCCTGATACGTGAGAAAGGAACTGTAGCCTCATGCTGGGAAAGCTTGAGCGTGGGCGGTGCTCCGGAGTCCCGCCTTGTCCCATGCTCAAAGCGTGGGGAAGGGAGATCCCCAGCTACCACATCCTGACTTATAATTTGTGAACACTTCTTTCTTTCTTGTGAACCCTATCCCACATTCCTTTTGATATATATATATAACATTTTTTTATTTTTATATTTCTATTTTTTATTTCTTTATTATAGGCCCTTTTTTATTAGCCCAGACACCACTCGGACTGCCTTATTATTGATTGATAGTCGTAGCTTGCTCACATCCTAGATTTAGGTTTAGGGCGTTCTTCCAAACATGTGTCTTTCTTTACTGTTGTCACCATGAGTTCCTTACAGTACCTTCAAGAAGTACCCAAGGAGATGCCACAAGCACACCTGCTGGTCTGACGAGACACTACAACATTACTAAGACCACTACTGTTGGTGGCCGAGCCATCTCACTCAGCACAGTTCCCTCTGCAATCATCAACCCTTTTTACAGCTATCCTTGCATCTTCTCTCTGCCACATCACCTCACTGGCCTACTCAGCAGTACCAGTCAGCTTCCCCAGCCTAATGTTCTCGCGCTCATTTCGAATCTCCCTGGCTCTCCAGGCTTCAAACCTGGTGCTTCTCCCTTCAGGTGGTCCTTCATCTCTTTTTATACAATCCCTGTGAGGTTGCTTTTTACCACCCCTATGGGGATTATTGGGTAGTGGTCTCACCTACCACGCCACACAGGGAAGGGCTCCCCCTTTGGGGAGAAGTGCCAAGACCCTGTGAATTGTCACAGTACCTAGAGCAAGGTTAAATTATTTGTGGGATCCCACCAGCTAAAGGTGTTTCGCCCCCCCAAACATTTGCCTCTCTCAGAATTAAATCATCAACACCCACGATAGGAGCGTTAGCTACAATGTTGCTAGGACAACTTATTTAAACCCCAAACCTAATTTTATTAACGTCTGACAGTAGTTCATTGAGGCAGAGCAAGGGCCTGGTAAAAGTCCATATTATGCCCCCAAATAAATTCCATCCATCACACTCCAAGCGGCATCCAGATCTCTGCAGCAGATGCTCACACTATCTCGGAGGGTTTGCAGCATTAACACAGAATGGAGCTGCTAGTGCTATTCCAGTGTCCCAGCTACTACACCCCACCCCCCAATTTGCATTGGAGAGTGGCGATGGTGGACAGCTGAAAGGTGGGTGGCAGTCAGAGTGCCTGCATTGCGCACTAACTTTCTAGGGTACATGTACTGTATGGCAGGCATAATTTTACCACAATTCCTTTAGATAGTAGGATCTTCCTACAATGCATTTGTATGCGCTTCTACTTTTTGCGCTCTGGGTCAATGCTGGCCTCTTGGGTGGGATTTGTAAGGTGCAGCTCTGCAGCTTAGAAAAGGAAAATGGCTGCTGTAGCAAGGACAGGCAAGTGCTACATTTATATCGGTCTGGCCCGGAAAGGGGGCCACATGGTTGCAATTTACAGGTGCCCACTGTGGCTTCCTTCCAGGGTAGGCCAGCGCCTCTAAAAAAAAGGAGAAGGACTTAAACTACAGACGAAGCCTGGACTTCTACGACTCCGAGTCAAGCAAATCAGGTGAGGAGGAGGTGGATGGTAGTGGGCGGGAGGAAGGAGAACAGACAGTTGATAATATAGCCCAGAGAGAGTATGTTCTTGATCTGATCTTATTTTGTTGCTGGTAGGCTTCAGTGTAAAAGGTGTATGATTTTGACATCCTCTAGACTTCGAACGTCGTAGTGGGAGCCCAACACTGGAGTTATCCCTTTTTTCACTGAGGTACCATTGAAGCCTTCCTTTGCCATTGGCACCTCATTCTCTGTGCAAAGGCCACAGTGTGCATTGCGTTGCATCACTGTTTGTTCTACAAAGATGTCCCTGCCAATGGGCAGTGCTGTTAAAAAAAAGGAAAACGGATCAGGAGCAGCGTCAGTCGAGAGAGTCCAAACCTAATGTGTACTCATACCTTATTGGTCTAGAATATTGCAGTACCCAAAGAATACACTATCCACCGCACTATGAAACCAAACATTCTAAATGTAAGGATTGGCACGGGGAAGGAAGAGTAAAGAAAGCCGAGGAGCTAAAAACACAACTGATTAAGCAACAATGTATTTTTAAGCAAAACAAAAAAGGACCTGAAAGTGCCAACTTGGCAAGTTATAAGGTTGCACAGCTTACTGCGAGATCAGCACGATGTTGGATTTATAAAAGACTGCCTAACGAAGATTTGCGAGGCATTGTGTACGAAAAAAAAAGCTGCTTTTTAAGAATGTGCCCGTTGAACATTGACGAGTGTTTGCCAGTATGTCATAGATATGGCTGACAAATGTTAAAGCCAACTGAAAATGCAATTGGAGGACATGACATTCTTTTCAGCAGCCCTTGATAAGAGCACAGATACCAGTGATACGGCCCAGCTCCTACGTTTCATTTGTGTGGTTAATAACACATCCAAACTATTTCACAAACTGATTTCCCTGGTATCTTTGCATGGCAGATGTGCCCTGGGATAATCTGGTAGGTATGACCAGTGATGGTGTCCCAGCTATGATTGGTGAGTGAAATGGTTTAAGTGGCTGCTTGAAAAGACACTCCGTGAGATGTTTGTCCATTTGAAAAACGATCACTGTATTATACATCAGCAGGCATTGTCTGCAAACTATTTGCGAATCACGGAAGTGAACTTGGTTGTGAAAACAGTTAACCTTATCTGTGCCCGTTCTTCAAACCACAGATTATTTCAGACCTTTTGAGATAATGCAAATGTAGATTATGGCAATGTCCTATATCACAAAGATGTCCGCAGGCTTAGTCGTGGCAAAGTTCTGAAGCAACCCGAAGCAATTCTTTGCTGTACAGCAGGGAATTAAATTATTCCTTGATGAGAAGGGAATGGACACTACGGTCATGCCAGATAGTGACTGGGCAGCAGACTGCTTTTTTTGACTGACCTTGCAGGCCCTTTGAATGACTTGCATTTAAAGTTACAAGGAAGCCAAAATCTCATGTTTTATAGGTTTGTGTTTTCAAAATTAAGTTTAAACTCCTTACAGCCCAAAACGAGAAAGGATGCTAGTAAACTGGCACGTGCAAAGGCTTTCCCTCATGATAAGTATGGAAAATGGGCAACCGCAAAATGTTTTTGGGAATTGTTTGCACAATTTAAAGCTTGCATGAGCCTCTTTAACTTTTTCAGCCCCTTGGATGTTCATAACGTTCCACCAGATCCTCAGCTTAAAGTGATTGAGTGTCACTGCTCTAGTGTCCTTACAAATAATCAAAGTGAGGTGCCTTTGTTGGGCCTTTACCAGTCTCTGAACACTATTCAGTTTCCCAACCTGTGCAAGGAAGCATTCAATATGGCGTCAGTGTTTGGCAGTACTTGCATTCGGGAGCATGCTTTCTCTCCCAGTTGAAATTAAATAAATGCAGTCTAAGGAAAGGAATCACTGGCCACCATGGCCATGCTGTCCTCAGAGTAGATTTGTGTGAATGTCACGAGACAATATTTGCGCTTTGGTATAAGCTATTTTCCTTGTACAAATAGTCATTAAGACAAAACAACAATGATTAAGAACATACTATTTGAAGTAACTGAACAATGTCTTGGAATAAACAGTATCTTGAGTTGAGAAGGATTTGTAAAGTTTTGTATTTAATTTCTCATTGATCAGCAGAACAGCCGACACGTGTTTCGACCGGCTTGGTCGTTGTCAAGGCTGTGCATTAACATTATTGCAAATGTGAATTGAACAAATTAAATCGGAACAAGTTAACCGCAAGTAACAGAACAAAATGAAAGCATTGTGCAATGAACTTATAAAAATAAGATAACACATACCACACAGGATGATGGCATTGGGGAAAGCAAGCAGGTAAGGATATGATTCAACATAAAAAAGAAAAACAGCTTCAAGTCAGCAATGGTTGTTAATGAATAGCATATCATATAGTTGTAAGTATCACAATCTATTGGAAATAATTCACACAAATCTATTTATCTAATTTTGGACCTCTGTGGGTGGTTCATAGTCATCGAGATTTTTGCTGCTGCTCTTCCTGTAGAACCAATTGAGTTTGGAGAATAGCGCGCAGTTATCTGTATCTAACCCACAATCAGAATAGGTTTTCCTGTCCTCAGAGTAGCCACAGCTGCACTGGAGCCCGACATCGAGAAACTGGCATCTGGGAAAGGTTTCTCACTGAGTAAACTTCTATCTGGTTTATTGGTGTATCTCCCACTTAAATAAGGGAACTGCATTTTCCAGTCCTTATGGTCAATTACTCTGTTGCAGTTCAGTGCACTCCACTGCAATTGCACTACTGCCGTCATAACGATGACAACGTCATATGATATATGATATGATAGGTTATTTATAACGCACTTAATACCCAGAGATTTCTAAGCGCCGACCCGGGGATGGAACCTGTGCTGCTCCTTGTGGTCTTGCTTCCAAGGCGAGCACGTTGCCCCCGAGCTATCCTCCAGAGATGACCCACTGATGCTTGAATCTAAAGTTGTTTGTGATATATATGCTGTGCTCTCATGCCAAGCATTTGTGTTGTGTCCTCTTTTTTATTTGACACATTTGTATTGTAGTATGTGCACATGAAATGCAAAATCTTTAAAGAAAAAAATAATATTGGCTTAGAGCAGTGGCCAGAAGCTATGTAAGCGAAAGATGTTGCACCTTACAAATCCAAACTATTGTTACATGTGCAATGTGTTTGAACAAAGTACCTTCCTCCTGAATGAATTGATTACTATTGCCTTACTTCTGTAATGGAATACAGAATATTGCCAATATGTCCCAATGAAACAAATAAAACATAAAAATAGAAAATGCCTACAAGAGAATTTAAGTGTGAAATAGAAATCAAGACAAGTACAGCTCAACATACTTATTTTTTTCTGTGTTTAATAAAATGTCGGCGCCATAAACGCCTCCTGCCACTCATCCCCAACCCCCACAATTACAGTCCAGCCCACTATAGACAGCATGAAAGGTACATTCGGCTCTCTGGCAAAACAAGCTGTGCAGCCCTGCACTACACCAAAGCGCAGTGACTTGCACTGGAGCAAACTGTTTGCTTCCCAGTAGGCCGGCATTAGGGAGTGACCTGGACAGTCTTTTAGTCAGACATTCCTTTTATTTGGGCTGAGAATGGAGAGACTAAAGAATTACCCTCTTGACAACTGCTTCAAAACAATTGTTTTGGCATCATGCTTGTGCCAATACCAACACTTTTTTCGGTTCTATATCATTCCATCGCCAGGTTTTTTTTGCCGAGTTTTTTGCCACCCATTTTCGGCTGAAAAACGAATCGAAACCTTTTTAAAAAATGTGGGTGTATTCCCCCCTTTTCCAGTTCTTCACTACATATTCCCCACCTCCCCTATAACTTATATCCCTTTATACCCCCTATACCCATATTTTTTAATGATTTTTTTCAGTCAAAAATCGGTGGTAAAAAACTCAGCGAAAAAAACCCTGGCGATGAATGAACATTGCACCCTTTTTCATTCAAGCCCAATCCCGCTTTACACACAGACCAGCTACACCACTTGCACAAAGCAATGTAAACTCCCACCTAAACATCAAACAGAACACGGCTCCTTAACCACAACGTTACAAACCACCACCCTGACCAATGCACCATGGCCCGCACGTCGCTCCCATGTAGACACAACTTCTATGGCAGTGCTGGATCACCTGCGAGCCTCCGCGTGCTTTGGCCTGAAGTGCTCCTCAGCCCTAGCAAGCGCAGTCCATGGGGCGTGGGGGGGAGGGGCGGGGGTTCATGGGCGTTGTGGTCCTTGGCATCTGAGGGGGCCTCAGCTTGCCCACCTATGCTCTTGACAGATCTGCTACAGTGTCTGGGAGCAAAACAACAAGCACCAGAGAAAGCAAGATCAAGAGACTAGAGGTGGCTTGTGTGGGACGGGGGAGAGATTTTATATTGTCATACAACACTTCAACGCACTTTTTATCAGTAATAGTTTAAACGTTAAGAAGTCCTGTAGTACAGTGATATCTGTTTTCAAAAAAGGCAAACAATTAAAGGGAAGGAGACAATGTGCCGACTTTTCAATGTAAGGCAATTTAGTTAAATCTGCCCCACTTCTTCTGTGTAGACTTGTAGATTCTGCTACTAATAGCCCTGAGGTGATTCAAACGTATGTGAACAGCTTTGAAAAGCAGGCTCCCCACTTTCAAAGATGCGACCAGAGATTCCCATTTGCCTGAACCACAACAGGTGTTCAGGGCCAGCAGCATTCCTCTAGTGAAAAATCATGCCACTGTCGCTCCTCCAACTCCCCATTTTCTTGATGGGCTCATGACTTTCTCCCACCACTTGGTGAAATGCACTTGGGCCCATCAAGTATTGGACTTCACTTACAAATAATGTATCAGCTGGCTGTGGTGATGTGGGAGCTCAAGGTTTGTATTGCAGAATTAAATGGTCATCCGGATCCATTTCAGATTTTTGGCAGCCCCTCTGCTTTGGACTCAGAAAACTAGGTTTCCCAGAATGCCACACACACTACTTTCATCTCCATCCTCCTATGCCAAGGAAGCGCGGAGGATACAGAGCACCAGTGTCTGGCAGGGGCTACTCGAGGCATGTCATCACTGAACGTTTTAAAATCCTTTGACGCTTTCAGTATGCATCCGACTACTTTTATATTGCTGCGGTTTGTGGCTGGGCCTCTTGTTGCCTACAAGCAGTTCCCTGTTCTTGAGTATTGATTTTGTAGGCTGATCGGTATTTCCTGCTTCCTGGATTGTCTTTCTAGCATCTAGCGGTTTCTGAGCCAGCCCTTTCCCAGTACTTCCTTGTTCCTAAAGAGCAGTTTGGCAGTTTGACTGTATTCTATAATTCGTGGGTGGACTTTGTGGTTCTCCACCGACCACTATTGTCCATGCAGGCTCCCCTACTTTGAGAGGGGGGTTCTTATTTCTTGGTCTAATTTACCTTTCATTTTCTGAGGAGGAGAAAGATTGTGAGGTGTGTCCTTGGTTTTCCCTGTCCATCCTTCCCTGAGTGAGGGTGGTGGGGGGGGGATAAAGGTAATTTGGCTTATTCTTAAGTTTGCACTGCTCCTGTTCAGTGGCCCCTTTGGGGATGTATTTCTGGTTGAGTTCTGCTCGTCTCCCTGGTTGTAAATTAGGTGGTGTGTGTTGTACACTTTCCTGAATTTGTATGAGTGCCTCGAGGTTTTCTCTCTCTGTGTTACAGTACTCTCTCTTCCTCCCCGTCAAGTGTCTTGTGTGTATAGTTACACTTGAGTACTGGCATTGCCTTTTGGCTCTCTGTATGAAGGGCTGGGTTTGTGGGCATTGCTGGCATCCTATGTGGCATTTCTTGCCCTCATGAGCATCGTTTTCAGGGTTCCTTGCACAATGGTATCTAAGGTGTCGGCTCAGAGACCTTGCCATTGACTGTCCTGTATGTGAATGTAGCACAGACAGTCATAACAATAATGGTCCGAGAGGAGCTTGAAAATCCCAAGTACTTACCCCACAGCCACCTTCAACATTTCGGTGATAAGACTAGCTTTCACAACCTCTCTGTTAGTGCGTGTGTCTTTTAGTGCCCCTAGTGCTTGTGGTTTTGCTCCATCTCCCTGCATACCGTGGGCACATTTCCCCTGAAAATACCCACTGCTGCTAGTCTTCCGACATTGACAGGTGTTGGTCAATTCATTTTAATTTAAATGCATCTCTGCAGGAGTCAGGGTGACTTCCCCCCCCCTTGTCCCATCTCTTACGAGTGGGATATCTTCCTTCTTCCAATCCTCTGGAATGTTTACCATCTCCAGGAAAAGACACAAAAGGGCTGTTGGAGCCGCGTCCCCTCAACCTTCTTTAATATCCTCCAGGGATTAGCAACCTGTGGCCCTGCCAATCTTTTGATCGAGGACTCCCGTGATCCATCACTACTGACTACGCAGGCTAGGTCTGATGGGAGTTGTAAGTCAAAACATCTGCAAAGCCCAGAGTGGTCTAGCTTTGCATCTTACTTCCCTTGCAAACCGACAACAGTTCGTACAAATGGATTCTTCTAGATCACCAACTCTGCTGATCGCCTGTGGAGTCCCGCAAGGATCCATCTTGTACCCAATGATCTTCAATCTTTACTTGGAACCGCTCCGAACCCTCCTCTCTCTCCACACAGCATCCACAAATACGCAGATGACACGCAGATCTAACTCAAGATATTCTCCATCGTACTGCTAGGTATTTATAACACACCACTCGGGTGGACAATGGCCACAGGCATGGATACCGGCACACATCAGAATACAGCAACGCCTCTGACAAATTCGGTCTCGCTTGCCACATAATTGTTACGCCCACTTACACCAGACAATGCCTCATTACCTCTGACATCAGTATGCAGCGAAGACCTATGACAAATTCGGGCATGCTGGACACGTAGCGAGTCGAACACTCACGCCATCTCCTGACTCCTCTCAGCAACCATCCATATGCCTGACCTCATGGGTTGCTTTCTACCAGGGGATGGCCAGCCGTGCTAAACCTTACTTGGCCAAATGCACACACGCATTCTAATCCTACTCTGTGACCTCCAGCAGTCTGAACTTTGGTCCCCAAGGGGGTTCCCACCACCAGTGCATTAAGATTATACTAAATGGTAAAAGGTGCTATATAAATGACAGCTACAATACAATTGAAGATATCTACAGGCTCATACATGAAGCTCAACCCCTCCAAGACTGAATTCCTACTGCTGACCAACAACACAACCCCCTGACATCCAGTCCAGGCCCTCTGCTAGGAGTCTTAAGGGATTCACACCCCAGCTGGCCAGCTGTGCCAAGTCCCTTCGGTTCAACATCAACAGACACCTCACTTTCAAACAGCACATAGCAAGGAAGACACAAACAGCGTGGTACCAACTTTCTCTCCTGTGGAAAATCAAGCCCTTCATCCCAGCAAACAACTTCAGATCTGCTGTCCAGGCCTTGGTCCTCTCCCACCTGCATGGTGGCAATGCCCGGCGACTGACTACTCTGGCACCCCTGAAATGTGTCCTGCATGCTGCAGCAAGACTCATTAAACTTGACCATAACACCTCGACCCTCATCGAACTGCACTGGCTCCCACTGCAGGCACTCGTCTGCAAATCCTGTTGCATCATCCACAAGGCTATCATCCTGACATCCCCCAGATACCTCACTGAGATACTCAGCTTCTCCAGAGGCCTTCCATTCACCAGACGTAAGGAAATGTGCAGACTTAGGACAGTGCAGGAAGGAAAGAACCGGAAGACGGGCCTGCTCTATCTACGCTCCAAGACTCTGGAACCTCCTCCACGTCAGACTTGCCCGATCACGTCTAAAATTCAGGAAAGCGCTCAAGACCTTCCTTTTCAGGGAATGGCTCCTCCCTAACACCTAGGTCCACACACCCTGCACTCCCCACCCTGCTTTTACAATTGAACTTGTTTATTTGCTGGAGGAGTTGACAAGCATGTTGAGCAAAAACCAAATGTGTGAAATATCCACCTCATGCTTGTGCAGGGTTTCTAAATGGAGCTTGCCATTACCCAGCACAAATAGTGTCACGTGGCTGAATGCAGTATAGCATTCTTGTGGGCAATAGAGCCTGCTGCTCAGATGTGTGGATTCTGTGAATGTCACAGGCTTGAATCCTGGCAATGCAAGTGAAGACTCGGGTCTCCCCACCAGACCGATAAAGTTGGGCACTGCCCAAAATGGGACGGAAAAAGTAGCGGCTTCTTAAGCCGGTAAGATAGCTCAGTGGTTTGAGCGCTCGCTGCTGCGATCTGAGTGTGACCTGCAGGTCGCAGGTTCGAATCCCGGCAAGGCCAACTCAGCCTTTCATCCTTCCGAGGTCGATAAATGAGTACCAATTTCGGTTGGGTGATATTGTATGTAAATATGTGCTCTGTAAAGCAGTTTGGATTAAGGCGCTATATAAATAAGACATCATTATCATTATTAAAGCGCCATGAAAGGTGCAGGACCTAAATAACAGGGGAGAGGGGCACTCTGTTATAATTACTAAAAACTCAAACTCATGAATAAGTCCAGAACTCTTGCATCTCAGGATACCCAAGTTAAGATCACAAATCCTGCCCTTTATAAGTAAGCCTACATCAAGAGAGGAACAGAATGGCCAAGTTGCTGTTAGATTCAGTGAAATCAGTGTGTTCTTATAGTGGTCAATGATATACACACGCACACACAATTTTGGAAAATGAGACAGAAGATGAAGTGCCCCGAAGCACACAATTTTGTTGATGTGGCAAGCCAGGAGAGGTTCTGGTTCCAATTTCCACATCTTTCCATACAACATTTCTGGAGTTCTAAAAAGAATGAGAGGCAGAGGCGTAGATAGGGTAAGCCTAACGCGCTTAATACCCAGAGGTTTCTAAGCGCGGACCCTGGGATCGAACCTGTGTTGCACTGTGTCATCCTTCTTCCAAGGCGAGCGCATTGCCCCAGAGCTATCCTCCCGAGCCTCCCTGTTGATGTTAATGTCACTGTGGGGGGGTCCCCAACTACATTAGCTTCAAGCCCCACTTGTTAGCCAACCTTCGCTACGCCTCTGATGAGAGGATAAAGGAGCCAGGCAGCAGGGGGCAGCAGTGCTCAGCAGGAGGACCAGGGGTGGGGCGACGAGCCGGTTGCTGAAAAATTAAGAGAAAGAAAACACAATGCTTGTGCATATTTCAAACATGGTTGCAACGTAAACGGCAAATATGAAGAAACTACTCGCTAGGACTTGGAAAAAAATTGGAATTAAAATGTTTTTCAAATGAGTCGGCAGCAAAACCCTCAAATTAGCATAAGCATTGCTTTGTCCCTTCATTAAGGTGTGCCGAGTGAACTCCTCGCCGCAAGCTTCATTGCTCATCAGCAGCGAAGCGGCAAGCACCAGCGAGTATATGGCAGGATCCCGGGAGGGGAATGTAGTTAATTTAAAGAGGCACCTTTGAATTACAACTACCAGCAGCAAACTTACCGGAAAAATGGAACTCGGCAGTGACCAGTCTTGGAGGTCTATGTTTGTCAGGTTTCGGACATGGGAGGACCTGGCACACTTAAAGCACTGGAGTTGCACAATAATACCATCTGTTGATTAAGACAATGATTCGTGGGTTGTGCAAAGTCGTCCAACACTTGACCCCATCCCAAGGCAAGGCGGGAACTCAACATACCGGGAAATCCTGTCTTCGAGGGCCATGTTGCCAGAGCTACCTGGGATGCTTCAGGGTGGGCTTGTAGAGTTCCTGCTCTTATCTATGCTTTTTAACAGATCCTGGTGACCAGGTCTGGAAAAGATCCGGGGCTACGCTAATGTCGGGACTGCCAGGACTCGGGGTTAGCTAGCCTTTTGGTTGTAGCCTCTGAGCTTCTAACCGGGGCTACAACCAAAAGCTACAACCAAAAAACCTGGGGTATAACCCCCCCCCCTCAGTCCAACCCCTAGCAACGCCTCTGCAGATGACCTAGTTTCCGAGATCTAGGTTATGACGAAGTAGATTTTCCCTGTTGCCAGTTGTATGCGAGGCAAAGTAAAACATAAAGAAAACTACTGTTGGCCCTCATCTTAACCCACAGACAATTCAGAAGATGCAGGCCATGAGGCACCCTCCCAGCATGGTCCCATCTGTCAGTGTGTACCCTCACATAAATTGCACCCCAAAGATCAGAACGCACAGAACCTATGTAGAGGGCGCTGTAGCACTGTCATGCTTTGTACACCAGGAGGGGCGCAGAGACTGAATTATGTAGTGTGCAAGGCAGCTCCATTGAATGCCAGAAGGGATTCCCGTGGGAAACCCACTATCAACAGTGCAGACAGCAGCACCCCCGGAGCCAGTGCTGCCACCGGAGAGTCATGTACCAATGGAGCTGAATGGGAAAGGAAGTGCTTTCGCCTGGACCAAAGATGGCTGCCGAGGCTCATGAAGCCTCTGGATGCTGTGGACTTGCACCAGCCGAGGAAAATGTAACAATTGAGATGCAGAGCCGGTCTGAAGGCTCCATACAACAGAAATGAGAACCTAATCAGTCCAGGGTCGTAGTAGAGGGGGAATTAGAGGAGTGGCCTATATAAGCCTGCAGGAAGTTGCGGAAAGGGAGATAGTAAGGCAGGAGTGAGGAGCAGTGAGAGGCAGCCCGAACAGATGCCTAGGAAAGATTAGCAGCCTAAGAAAGCGGAGGGGCCTGGCAGAATGACGAGCCGGAGATAGCTGATGGAGACTAGGTTCCTGGGAATGCTTGCAAGTCTGGCAAATGGTTTAGCCCAACAGAAGCAAGAGAAGGTGGAATACCACTTACCCCTTAAAGACCCGGTACCACTGAGCAGTGAGATGGGGACCATATCCCTTGGAGCAGAAAGAAATGAGCCAGATACCATAATCTAGGATAGACGACAAATAGGTTTCTGGGTGCTTTATCCCAGTGACTGTACACAGTAGCGATGCAAAGCGAGAGCAGTATCCCCATCAGAGAGCTCACCCCGACACTTTATAATTGTACTCATTCTTGCGCATTTTGCTTCTATGGTTCCAAGACCAAAACACCCTTTTTGATTTTGGATAACACCCCGAGGTCTCACATGCATTGGTCCACTTTCTCCTCCTGGTGAGAATGGAAGGTCTGAGACACCTATTGGACACCACTCCACCACGCTGAGATGACGGCAACCCCAGGTCCAGTGGGACGTTGTGAATCTTACTAAAACTAAGCACCGGGCACCTTAGATAAGCCATCCAGACACCTTTTGCTTAGTTACTTCCAAGGCAGGCATGATCCTCCTAGTGGCAGATAAACCTTTAGTCCCTATAAGCATTTACCTCAACCTGAACATGACCAGAAATAAGTGTTGAAACTCATACATTTGTGTCACACGTTTTATTGGCCTGCCACAGGTGGCAACGAGGCAGTCCTTTGCTTAGGCAGACTGCGGTCAAGAGCGGATGCACGCACACAGCACGGCAGGCGTAGACTGGCTGTATTCAAGCAGCACATCGAGGCACAGTGGTAACTACTACAGAGATCTGCAAGACTGAGTAATCACCCAGGCCATCTGCGTGTTGCATCACTACACCTGCATTTTTTTTACTTCACGGAATGAGTCATCAGGCCCGTCCCACAACAACTGGCAGCCAACCTTGCCTCTGGAGCAGACTGTCCTGTGCGCCGACTAACCGTACCCTTTAGGAATCATTCACCGCTGCACGCTGGCGACCACCCCTTCCACGGTTGGTACAGCCAGTGAGACGGCCTCTCCTCACCATGAGTCACCTTCTGCTGTGGTTCACTTGGACGAGCTTCCTCTGCAGGAAATGTAGGGAGGTGGGGGGGGGGGTTGGGGTTATAGTTGAGTCATCAGTGACGCACCGGGGGACAGGAGGTACTTCATCCTGGAGACGAGGAAAGAAAAGTTTCTGCTGTAGTAGGGAAGCAAAATGTCAACGTCAAAGAATTGTGTCTGGAGCAGATGTGCTAGATTATTTTTGGTTCTAGTTTTGATGGCCCCGTATTATAGCCAACTCTGGAGACCACATCTGGAGTAGCTTGTCAACCTCTGGAGGGCTCATCTAGAGTATGGTATTAATTGCTAAACCAGATTACGCAAGGTCTTCAGAGCTGGCCACATGACTTTGGGTTGAGTGTTAGGTCAAGAGGTCATGGTCTCATCTCAAGCATCACATCAAAATTCCGAGGAGGTTCTTCTAGAGTAATGCATCCAGTGCAGGAAGGCCGATATCCTGGTGTACCGTGTCCCGTTCTGGGGCGCAGGGGGTTAACATCTACAGAATGGAGCCAGTATGGCACGGGGGTGCCAGAATAGTGGCGGTATAAACCATAAGTAGTTCAAGGAGTTGGCCACATATCTATACATGCGACTAGCAGGAAAAGGGAGGCGGGGTGGGAGAACAGAAAAAAATGAACATTCCAGAAGGAACTGGAGAGTGCAGGAGAAATCTGTTTCTCAACGGGAGAGTGCTAGCAAGCAGGAGAATGTACAGGGTGGGAGGCAGATATCGGAGCAACACTAGAAAATGTGCATCTTCATTGACAAGGTGGCATAAACCGTACCAGCAACAGTGACGGAGAGAAAAACAGTCAATGAATGCAAGACTATCTAAAGCGGGCACAAGGGCGCAACACTAGCTAGAGACTAGGTAGGTTGAGATTATCAAGTATATAAATGGACATAGAAGAAAGGCTACATGGACCCAGAGAGCCTTTCCTGCTACGCCAGTCCATGGCCATCATGTATAGAAGGTTGCCATTTAAGAACAGTGCCAGAGGAAGTCCATTTATGAGGAGCACATTTTCCCTGGTGTGTCGCCACCCACCATGGGCTCGTCCACGTGTTCCGCATTTCCAGGTACCCGACTGCGTGTCAACCTATTATACCCGACCTCCGTTTTTGGTTTTCAAATGGGTGCCTCGCTTAGGGAGTCATGATGCCTCTACTTCTAAACCCACTTGCAACCAGGGAGACCAATGCAGACATTTACCTTAGCTCCAAGGACTAGAAAGGGTCTTTGGAGCCAAGGGAATCCAGCCTAGCGGGGCATTCTAGAAAGAGTCGTGAGCTACCTGAAAGAGGTACACAGTGGAAGCTGCAAAGACCCCCCCTGCCTCTCAGAGAATTTTCCGGACTTAAGTGTGTGATCTTTAACCTGGAGGAAGCCATCCCTCTACTGTCTGGATACTTGCTTGTCCCTAGTGCCTATATAAAGGGTCAAGCCCATGTACGGATTTTAAGCATTTAGCAAATACGGTGATTCACAGAGCCCCAGGTGTTCATCTGGTGCAAGAACCTGTACGCACTGAAAGTAAGATCATGTCATTTTAAGGGGTAGTTCAAAACTCCTTTGGTGAGAGGACTGGTTTAGCATTGAAGACTGACGGGCTCACAAAGCAGGAGACAGCAGCACCCACATGTAGTATTCCACTCAGGACTGGGGGAGCTGCACACACCATGGGAAACTCCTTACCAGATGCCAGAGGATAAGACAGCGACCACCGAGATAAAACCGAGGACCGGAATCCTTCACGAAAGCAGGCTTGCCTCAAGGAACTGAGGCAGAGGGCCCAGGAGTTCCAGCGCAGACATGAAGGGGAGGCAGAACTTCTGCCTGGAGTAAAGATGGCTGCTGGGTCATTTCTAACTTTGGAATGACAGGGACCCACAAGAATGGAAGGTGCGAGAGAGGGGCAAGAGATGACCCTGATTGCAAACACTAAGCAGAGTGCTGTAACCCTGCAAACAGTGTTTCCGTCAAAAATATTTCCAGGCGCCATATCCGAGACAGTGTTGTATTTAGAGAACGAGGCGAAACAGATCCCCATGCTCCAGAAACCTGGACACTTTTGTTAGACTCATCCTGGCACTCTTGGGTTAGTTGGCTAGTTTTACATAGGGGTCGCTGTCATGTTGCAGATCCACCCTTCGTGCCCAAAACCGTTTATCCAAACCCATCCAGCTTGCAAGTAAAAGCACTCAGTTTAGACATCGAGTCATGTGGTTTGTCGTTTGACCACATCAGGCTGCTCGTGTTAAGGATCTGGCAAATGACGACTTTCCAAAAGTCGTTGCTTACCTTTATTTGCTACCTTTAAAATAGACAAGCCTAGTGTTAGAGTTACTCTGTGAGGGCACTGTGCCACACACAACCGGAAAAGTATTTGTTGGTGCAACCACAGCACGAAGTATGTCTGACCTACTGTTAACCTCTCTTGGGGTGTAATGAGAGATCTAGCCTCCCTCCAGCTTTCTCAATGCATGTAAATGCAGGGGTGGACGTGGAAAAAAGGAACTAGTGGTACTCTGGCTGCATCCAAAAAGGAGGGAGTGGGATGGTCAGAAAGATGGTGGGGGGGTGACCAGGATCACAAAATGTGTCTAAATCTGTTGGATTTTAAGGTCTACAGTAATAATGTCCTATAGAGTTTACTTACAAAAAACACAAATTGCATAAAAAAGCCACATGACAACATGCAAATCCTTATAGCAACATATTAACCTAAAGGAATATCACTGTCGCTTTCATCTTCACATTCTGAATGGTAAACTATAATTCCCATAATGCAAGATAATGCAAACCTAAAAAAAAAATAAAAAAAATCGAGTCAACCGCACTCTACTTTGTGATTTAAGACATGTAATAAAATCCATTGTGTAATAAACAAAGATAGATATGCAGATTCTCTATCACAAACTTCCAGCTCGTGGTTACTCATGAGATTCAAAACATTTGCTAAGTGAGTTAAGGCAACTTTATTTTTTGCAATTCAATATAGTAGTCATCATGGATGTAAAAAAACATTTTTTTAAATGGGTGCTTTGTGTTGCTCACTTTAACTACCACAGATTTGCATGGAAACTGGTGCTTTGCGAGCTCGAGTTGGAAATGTTCCATCAGGCATATGAAAGGCTCTGCCAGTGATAAAAGAAATGTGTTTGCAACCGGAGCACCTTAACAACCTGCAGAACCAGGGACGCTGTGTGTGCGTCTCTCAAGCAGTGACTTGGGAAACTGGCAGTGCTTGAATGTCCGGCCTGAGACGATTCCAGAACTGATTCAGGAGAAAGAAAAAAAAAAAAAAAAAAGTGTCCAAACACGCTTCTTGAGCCTTTGAACTAAAGGTACGCTCTGTAAAAAGCAAACGAACTAGTGGTACGGCGTACCAATGATTTATATTACACTTCCATCTCTGTTGTAAATGTTTCATTTTCATTTCGAAGGACTGTTGCCAGCAGAACTCCACAAATCAGCCGGAACAGCCTGCGGTTGGTGCAGTTCAGATTGGCTCCTTCATCTTGCACGCTCCCTTTGACAGTGCCAGAGCAGCAGGAACTGTTCTCCCAATGACGGGCGTCTGGCGGAAGCAAGCCGAGGAGATGCAGAACACATCATCCTTTTTACATGCTTGGCACTAAAGAGCAGAATTATGGCACCACAGTCTTGTAGAGACGGCAAGAAAGGTCTTTTATCACTAAAAACATGCCATCTGCCCTCGGTGGAATTAGGACAGGCAAACCCACATTAACAGCCCCCTACAAAGATGTCACAGACTGCGATTGCTGGTAATCAAAGAATTGGGGTTGCCCAATCTTCAGTGGTAGTCGGGCAATCTTATGAACACCAACAAGTAAGTATACCACTGAGAAATTAGAAAAATGTATAGAAAGTAATATGGCAACAGATTCCCGATACGAACTGTCGTAGCTGAAGATGGGTTACCAAACCCATTGGGCTTCATTACGAGGTGGGCAGTAAGGGTTAACGGGCACCGGTAAGGAGACCAGTGCCGGTAAACCCTTACCGCCCTATTCCGAGGGCCCTTAGCGGGAGCTGCTAAGGGATCAGGGAGCTAATAACGGGCCCGTTATTAGCTCCATCCCCATTCCCATTGAGCCCTATGGGGGCTCGAATGGGAATGGGGAATGGTTCTTGGAATGGGGGACTTACCGGGTCCTTCAAGGTTGAATGACCAGGTAAGTCCCTATTTCGACAACCCGGACCCGGAATGCGGTAAGGGGGTAGCCATGGTGCTAATAGCACCATAGCTACCGCCTACCTCGTAATGAGGCCCATTGTGTCAGATTCAATCACCTGAACTGTGGGTTTGCATACAGTTAAAATTGGTGGGTGCGCTAGATATCTTTCTCCTAAGGAAATTGTTTGAAGGAAAATTAAGAAAAGGAAAAAAGAAAGGATTGTCAAACAATGATGGTAGTTAGAGGCAATATTAAATATATTACTTATTGCCACAACATAGATCAATTTCGAGCATAGGACATGTAATGAACTAAAACAGCCAAGCCCATATGAATCAATTGAAAGCATAAAAGGATTGATAAACATTAATTAAAAAAGTGTAATTGCCTGTCCGACTTTCTAGCATAGGCCATACAATACCTTGAGCAGGAAAGGTAGAAAGAAGGGAAGAAAAGAAAAACAGTTTTGGGGCAGAAAGAACAATCACGTCATGTGTAACATTTCTTCTACATTCCTAATGGTATTTGTGATGCTGGAAATGCATTGGAGGGACAGGGCCTCCATGTCCTTGTCCTGTAGTCCTTTTATCATGTGTGTTCTGTGTTATTTTCTGTGCAGGAGCTCATGCGGGACTCCTGGCAGTGCAGCTCTTCCTCTTTTTGGTTTGGTGAACAGACCCTTGGGATACCCTTATGGCACCCATGGGTGGGGGTACAACCCTGTACCCCTAGTGTGTGGTTTTTAGGCACCTGTGTGTGGCCCACAGAGCAGGGTATGGGCTGGAGGCTGCTCCATGCTGAATTTGACAGGTGCTCAGAGCATCCTCCATTTGTGAGTTCCAAAGTTCCATTTAATCTCAGCATTTTCCCCCTGTCGCGTAGGACATGTGTCTTGGGGGGAGGGGAGGTAAACTGTGAGGGTCTGTCGTATGCGATTGCCCCTAGAACGAGACCCCTTCCAATACTCATTTTCTTGCACAGGGCTCATTTGCTCAGGATAAGCAGCAAGATAGCTCAGTAGGTTAAGGGACCACCAAGGACATCTGTGGTCATCTTGCAGGAAGTAAGCTTGAATCCTAGCCTTGAATCCTGGCGGGGCCAACTCAGCCCATCATCCTTCCAAGATCAATTCATTGAGTAGGATGTAAATTAGACTATAGCACCCTAGGGGCATATAATGATATAAGCAGTGGGAACCAGGCATGTAGACCTCAATAAAACGTGATACTATTTATTATCAACATCATAAAATAGAAACAGGGAATCTGATGCGCTTCTAATCGAGTGACTCTGGAGATTACAGCTACGCCCTACAAATGTCACTCCGTTTTCTTGGAGGTGGCACGGACATCTCCCGCATGGTGTACTTCGGATTTTTCTGGAATTAAAGCAGCAACAACTCGCCTAAAATAAATGTCAGAGCCGGTGAGCCTTTAGTTGCTACCTGTACTCCGCATTGTCCTACTGAAAGATCTTCCATATACATTATACTGCGTGGAGAGATGGCTTGCTAACGGACACCGACATTCGCCGTGCCCATGCCTGCTTAACGGTTGCCCTTCCACAACCACTTAAAAAAGGGCAATCATTAGGAAAAGAAGGCATCCGGTGTGGTAAAACGGAAAACTAAATGTATAATTCTCTGAGGATGTCTTTGCGTTGCGAAGTGACCATGAGCACAGCCATCCTTACCCAGAGACTGCTAAGATTCTGCGCAGGGCCTGATGCACCAGGACCCCAATTGAGTGATTGAGGTCACGGCCATTTTATCCTTGCATACAAATACTCGGGCTGTCCAAAATATTAAAATGCTCTGGCGAGTGCTGTTGAAAATGAAAGGAGCACCATGACCAGTGTGCATTATGTACTTAAGGATTCAAATATAGAACCATTTTACCACAGACATGTTTGCCAAATGTAAAGATGTGTTATTTGTATGTTCCCAAAACGCTTTTTCGATTTCATTCTGAGCAGGCAGGAACCCTCAATGGTGCCATTTTCCTGTGGTTGTTTGTCAGAAGTGTGAATTGCACATTTTCGGGAAAAATTAGCAAATTGTTAAACGTTCCTTTTTTCGTTTTTTTTCTTAATGGAAGGTTATCCGTAGTTTTGCCCATACCCCTGCTGTCTCGTCTTCTCTTGTTTATTACATCCTTTTTTCATACTTTTACTTACCTTTTCATACAAAGCACATATATGCATGGCCGGCATGGAGAGTGGTTAGCATGTTGTCAGCAAACTGAGATTTAGAGAACCTATCAGAAGATAAATGGCATGTTAATTCTAGGTTTTGATCATTTGCATTGCACAGCAGATCACTTTTATCACGACTGCAAGATCTAAATCGAAGAGATCATTGACACTAAACATTGTAGAATGTTTTAAGGCATTTGTTTAAATCGCTGCTTTTGGCGGTGGGGGCGGCGGAAGGCATGCCCCGCTCCCAAGATCGTTTTTTCCTCCGTTCTCGCAACAGTCAGCAAAGGCAGGGGAGGTTCAAGCACACCTGCATCCGACTACATAACTCTCCCCCGAATAAAAAGAGAAATGGAGTGCGGGAGAGCAAGAGAAAAAAGAAAAAGAGATAAAGAATATGGGAGAGAAAGCAAGAAGGGGGAGAAAGAACAAGCAAGAGTGAAAGAGCGAAAGACAATGAAGGAATTCTAGCCGGCCCTATGATGCTCTGGATACTACAGTGTGTAAGTACAAAATGGTTCAGTCCAGATTGAACAAAGTGCCTTTGTATCTACCCATTTAAAGCGGAACAGTCAAATATGCTGTGCGCCAAATGGTGATTCAGGGAAAAATTGACTTTCAGTCAAAAGTTAATAGCTTAAAAACTGCGAACAAACTGTTGATAATATGCTTTTTCTATTTCGCTTAAACTACTCAGGTTGCTATGACCAATGCTACGGATGTATGCCTCTCCCTCTCCAAGCGAAGAGCATGGCGGCCCTCACTCTGTTTTAAAGGGGCAATATGTGATGTTTGATGGCCAAATGGTCACCACCCTCCCCCCCCCTACATCCCACGGTCGCCGCTCTGCTGGCGGTGGCCTAGACACTTGTGTAAAATTGCCTTATAGCAGCTGCAGCACTATCTGAAATGTCGTCAGGCCTAGTACGATAGTCACTTGTTTTGCTCCTCGCCTCCCTTTCTGCACCCCTCTCCCTCACCTTTCGTTTTTCTCCGGCTCTACCAGAAATGTCATCAGGCCTAGTAAGGTAGTTGCTTGTCTGTTTCCATTTCATTCCAACTGTCCCCCTCCCTTCCTTATCTATGTCTTCGCTCTTGCACTAACTGAAATGTCGTCAGGCCGAGTACAATAGTTAATTTCACATCCTTACTGTTCATGGCCTGTATGAATGTCATTGTATTTTCCCTTGTTCCCTCCCTTGCCTTGAAGCGCTTTGAAACACATTGTGTATAGGCGTTATATAAATAAACTATCATATCATATCCAGCTGTACAAGCTGCGATTCGGAAAAGGCATTTAAAGATGGCACCTGGGAACACACATTCGCAAGCGTGTGAGCCTTTAGTAAAGTGCAACTGTCAGCAGTCCTACAAACCTTTACTCCCTAAAAAATAGGCACAACTACTCCCGAAAAATAAAAATAGAGAGTAAATATAATCCCCCAAAAATAGGAAATGGACACATAAGAGCCCACCCACAGCTTTCATTCCCACAGCTCCATGGATATGAATAGTACACATCGCGCCAGAGGAAGAAACTATTATTACAGCCTTACCCGAAATGGTAACAATGTATCTTTTAATGTGCTTGAATAAGTAGGTGCAAAGAAGTGTTTGTTACAAAAATATAACTGCTTTACAATATAAAAAAAATTCTCAGGCATCAAATACTCCCATTCGGAATGGCACTTACTATAACTCCCTAAAAATCATTTTACACCCAAATTTAAAAAACATAGGGAGTAACATACTCCCACTCCAAAATATTATCTGGAGCATTGACTGTTAGCAATGGACCTTTTTTAATAAGATACCTTTTGGTTCTGAATTCTTGACCAACACAATTCCATATGGTTATGTAGTACAGCTCGACTCCAAAGGGAATTCTTGCGGTTTCCCTGAGCTGCCTCCGATTCCAACTTAAATCACCAATCATTGGTTACACGTTAGATTTAGTTAGACTGTCGACATCCTTAGTCGGTCAGCCGTGCATGGCCATCAGTGGTGTACTCCAAGATCTTCTCAAACCCACATTTACTACGAAAGGTTGGGTGATGGCCCTTGAAAGAAATGCATGTTTTCCTCCTTAGGAACTAGAATCTGTGGTGAAATACTCCACTTTTCACCAAAGCCAACAGGCCACATATAAAAGACTCTAGAAGCAGGGCTGAGAGACATCAATCCTCATGGAGTCAGGATTTCAGGATATCCGCACGGGAGGGTTTGTAAAGACTTCCATGTGTCCATTGTAAGCCGCATTGATTGCCAACTTGAAAACCTGTTGAACACATGTCATTGATTGGAAATCTGAAAAAAGCAAGTCTTTTTTTATTTTCCTAATTGGCAGTGAGCAGTATCCAAGTAAGACAGATCTTAAGTCATTTCTCAGTACTGTTATTTATTTTAGATAAGTTGGATTACTGGAATTCACTGCATGAAAAATCTACCATTCGTTGGCCGAGCACAGTGACTCAAGAATACCGAAACCCATCTGGCATCTTCTGGTTGAGAAAGCAGGCCTGGTCTGTGCTCAGGCAGGTTAAAATCTTGGCATCATTTTGCAAGAATTTAGTTCTGCACAACTTCAAAGAAAGATGCAGATGAACAAATTACATACCCCTGGTAACCTTCTTTCTACTGGATGTCCCTCCCACAGATTCCTCGTCTTTGATACACCGACATCCTGCTTGTAGCTTCAGGAACCTCTTCGGCAGCAGAGGGCACTGTGCGTCGAGGTTCCTCAGTGGCTTCCATCCCTGCACTTGGACAGGACTTTCGATGTTGGTATAAATAGCATGCATCACACCTGTTGCCCCAGTTCAGGTTTTTCCCCTCTCAAGAAACCTGACAAGCGTTGTGAGAGAGGAAGGTCTAAATTAACATAAATCACCCATAGTCCGAAGGGTAGGTTGGGAGGGCGATGAGGAATTCATGGGAGGAGTATCCAGTAGAAAGAACATTAGCAGATGGAAGCACTTTGTTCTTCTATTGGATTGTGCCCTCCCATGGATTCCTCATTTTTCATAGACTCTCCTAGTAGTTTGTAAATGGAGGTGGGACTAAAGAATGTTGTTATTGATTCATGCTGTGAAGAACAGCTTTCCCAAATCTAGCATCCTGTCCCGACAAGGAATCTAGGCAGTAATGCTTTTAGAACGTGTGCAACGAAGACCAGGTTTCAGCAATACATATATCCTCTTACTAGGACTGAAGTAGTTGCCACCCCTCACCCCCTGGTAGAATGAGCCCTTAAATTATCAGGGACAGCCTTTCCGGGTAATGAATAGCATTCTGAAAGGCACAGAACGATCCATTGTGACAAAGACTGCTTGGTCACAGCCTGCCCTATTCTACGTCCAGTATAACCAACAAAAAGTTGGTCATCTTGTCTAATGTTAGTCTGCTTATGTAGAAGCTTAGAGCTCTTTTAGGATCCAATCGATGTAACCTCTTCTGCATCCTTGGAAGGATGAGGAGGTGGGTAAAAAGCAGGTAAAATTATTTTCTTTGCCAGGTGAAACACAAACACCAACATGGGAAGGAAAGAGGGATGAACCCTCAAAACAACAGTCTACTTGGAAAACAAGGTGAAGGGAGGTTTGCTCGATAATGCCTGAAGCTCACTAACTTGTGGGCAGAAGTGATAGCCATCAGAAGAATAGTTTTTATAGTCAATAACCTAGGCGGACAGGAATGAAGAGGTGCAAATGGAGCTCCCATTGGGAAATTGAAGGCCAAGTTAAGATCCTAAGCCTGAACTATGAAAGGGGCAGGTTGAAAGATATTTGCTAATCCCTTGATTGCAACAAGAGGAACCTTAAAGTAAAAGCTGTGTTCTGGCATGCGCTTGAAAATAGATAGTGCTGCCAGGTAACCTTTAGCAGTAGACATCTGTAGTCCCTGTAGGGCCAACTAACAGAAAAGACAATACAGGAGAACTTTCACAAGTCAAAGAATCAATATCTTTGCTCTACACCAGCTGCAAAATATGGTCCAACAGCAGGAGTATAGTTTGTTTGTTTTATTCATTTATAAATCGAGCCACACCCTCGGGTATCTGGGCGCATAGTGCTTTTGCTGCTTGTCTTCTAGCCGAAAGAAACACCTCTATAACGTCTTCCGGGAGATCCCAGTTTTTGTATTTTAGCCTATCAGAAACCAGGCGTTAAGGTCCAAAGTTTTGATTTCAGGGTGGAGAAGACGGCTTCCCTCTTGTGAAAGCAGATCTGCTCTCTGGGAACAATTACTTGGAGGGCAGATGGGCATGTCCAAAAGTTCCAGGTACCACGTTCTCCTGGCCCCATCCAGGACAACCAGGATCATGACTTTCCCGAACTTCCGCAACCTGCTGATGAAATGAGGAATTATGGGGACTGAAGGGAATGCATATAGGAGTGGAAATTCCCAGTGCACTACAAAGATGTCCCCCAGAGCTCCTCTTGGAGGAAATTCCCTCGAGCAGAATCAGGTCGCATTTCCTGTAATAAAGGACACAAACAGATCCACTTTTTCCAAAGGGCAAAGATCTCTAGAAGGACTTCCCTGAGCCAACTCCTAATTGTGGAAACCTCATACACAAAATAATCCCCTCACATGTGTGCGTTCAGTGTCCAATGTTGTTTCAATGAAAAGGTACACACTTGGTATGTGTCACCAATAATGGGTTTAATTCAGTGAATGCTCTGGGAATATTGAATCATATTACGTAGTTACATCAGTTATAGCATGTGACTTGGGTGAATTAAATTAAAAGTTACATAGAGTTTGTGTGAACAAGCAAACATTAAACTTGGTGCACATGCCTAATGTTTCGCCAATCCAATGGCTTCCTCTAGGCCAAGTTAAACATTCCTTGTCAGTACAGGGATACTAGATGCAATGTTGATCAATTGCTACAATCAAACCTTGTTTGCATTTGCAGCGTTATGCCTTTTCCTAACCTGGAAGACTGTTCTTCCTGCCAAGAGCATCCGCCATCCTGTTCTCTTCTCCAGCCAGGTGAATGGCCGACAGAGAGACTCCTTCTTGAAGTGCCCAAATCCACAGCTGCATTGCCTCGGCACAGTGGTAGTGGCCCTACACCCCCCTCTTGTTGAGGTAATGAATAGCCACTGTGTTGTCGGTCATTACTATGACGTTCCTTCCCCTGTACAGAAGGAAAAAAGGCCATCAACGCTAGTCTGATTGCCTTCAGCTTTAAAAAACATTTATGTGTAGTTTGGTCTCCGATAGAGAACAACGGCCGTTGATTGTTAGATCATTCTTTTGAGCTCCCTATCCCATGAGGGAGGAGTCCATGACAACTGTCATCTGGTCAAGGTTGCCAAAAAAGTTCTATCACCACATTCTCCCTGCAGGCCCATTACAGAAGATCCTGTGCGAGCTTGCTCAGTACCTGAAGAAGGTCTGTCATCCTGCCGGAGAACTTATTACAGAATAAGATCTCGCACAAAAACATATATTCGTATTACCAACATCATACATTTCTCATTGCTCACATGCACAGTATACCCAAACACACATACAAAGCAATATACAAACAAAGCACCATCAACACATTAATAATCCAGAAGAAAGGTGTGATTTAAGGTTCCAACAATGTTGGTTTCATTGTATGTTTAGTGTTTAATAATAAGATAAACATCAAGTATGGCATTTCCAGGGCTTTTATGACAGGGCTCTGTAATTGTTGCATCTCCAGGTGTTAGACTACAACTCCCATCAATCCTAGCAGCATAGTTAGGCCTGGCTGAAGATGTGTGCGGACGGACCCCCCTCTTGCTAAGAGTGAAAGCAGTCTGCGGTAACCGTGGGGTGCATATATTACAGGGTTCAAAATTGCGGGGAGCTATTTAGCTCCTGCTTCTAGCATAGTAGTGTCGTGCTAGCTTGAAACCAAATGCTACCAGGAGGAACATTTGGCTCTTAGGGCCAACTGGTGTCTTCCAAACATGTAAATGCAACATTAACTTTAAGTATTTAAGAATGTTAATTAAGAATTGAAACACATCTAATACACATTTAAACCAAATGGTTCGTACAATAAAATAAAAAAACATTAAAAGGGGTATCTCTGGTAGCTCCTGGTTCCCCTGTGGTAGCTTCTGTCCACAGGGTGATGCCCGACACCCAGCAGCTAGTTTTAGCTCCTGCTTTCATGATGCCTACCCCCGGGCAGCCAGACCTAGTCCATCAACCCCGGAAGCAGGCATCATGTTACCTGGAGCAAACCCAGCAACCCCTGTTAGGGGCTATCTGGGTACAGTCCTGGCGCCTATGGCGCCAGGCTCATATGTTAAAACATACCTGATGCACACCATGCTGCAAGGGATCCAAGCATCCAAGCCCATGTGAGGCTTGAAGGGACTATTTTATTTTAGGGACTATTTTGTTACTCGGGTGTGGCTGTGGAGGAATACTTACCTGACACTACTTTGAAGGCTATTTACACCACGCCCGAAGAGCAGCACATGCTTCGCGCTATTCTGCATCCAGCAGCGTAACGCTCACCGTGTCTGCAGTCAGCATCCAGCATCCAGCATCCTGCCACGCCCGCCTCGAGTCCAGAGCGCCTAGAAAGAAGGGAAAGAAGAAGAAAGGTTATAACAAGAACTTTACTGGATTTCTTACCTGGTTTCGGATTCAGCGCATCTTTGAACCAGAAACAGACTTCATTTTAAACGCGTCGCTCTTGCCACCATATGCTTACCTGATTGTACCGCAGGAGGTATTATCCACCAGCACGCCAAATCTTCCTACGCTGCACCTGCAAGAAAAGAGAAAGCAGCGAGTTAAACCTTGGCATCATTTACCGGACAGTGTTACAAAACACAGACTCTTACCTGAACGCTTTCAGTTGCCACAAGACGATCATCTTTTGGGTCGAAGCTGCAAAAGAAACAAGGAATTGGACAAGAGTGATTAATCGGACATTTTGAACTCGTTAGAACTATATACTTACGGCCTTTTGCCCGGAGGTTTGGAGCCAAGATTTGTCCAGAACTCTTCCAATATCCTCAAGCCAGTGAAGTAACTGGCCAACAACGCGCCCCTGCATTCTTCGCAGGATGGAGAGCTCATCATACAAAACTATAAGGTGAGCTTTATGAAAGGGAATGTCAGAAGTGATAAGTGGGGACGCAGTGAGGTGTTAATACTCAAATCCATGGGTGGCTAATTCCTTTTCCCCGTCTTTAGGAGACTACTTCTACAGGTCAAGCAGACGAAGCTAGGTGGGCCAGTCCAGTCAGTCATCTCTGAACTAAGCATCACGTTGGTGGAGACCGTGGCTGTCCAGTTCCGCTCGACACCCCTGTGGGAGCCAGATGAGCGTAACACCTGCTCATTAAATCTCCATTTCAAACCCTGCATTAAATTGGCGACAAAGATAACGTGAATAGCTGCCGATTGTCACGAGATGGCTAGGCAGCAGGGAGCTTCAAAATTAAATGCCCACTGAAAAGCTATAAATCCATTGTCAGTGTGACAAATCAACTTCCGGGGCACCAGTGGTCCAGGGATGAATATCGGTTTCTAAACCATCAATCCGCCCCACTCCTCTAGTACACCAGAAAGGATACGAACAGATTGAAAACACAAGCAAATTATAAACCTGCATGTCCAATTTTGTTAATGTGGATGGAACAGCAGGCTCATCTCCGCAAGGTCGTGGATAGATGGTTATTTTCAACTCAGCCAAAATACCATTATTACCCAATGATAAAGGGACTGTCAAGGTTATATAAAAATACCTACTTTATTATTATTCAACAGACAGTTCTAGCACACTACAAAATACAATCCACCTTGTAAAGGAATGCAGAGGACCGTTTCAAGAAGGAAAAGGGATGCACTCTGGATACTGACAGCCAGGTAGTCGGTAAAGTAATTAATCGCAGTAGTTCAATGATACTTGGTTTCAGCACAAAGGGAACAATGGGCCATAAAACGTCACTAGAGGCCTTCGGAGAAGGACAGAACCACAATGTACCTTGTGCTTGTAGATGTTCTTGGTGCTCAACAGGGTCGAATCAGTTTCAGGGTTTTTTGCAGCTCCTGCGACAGAGTTCAAAACAGGAGACAGGTGCAGGTATCAAGCGGTAGGCAGTTCGGCGAGCGAGGCTGAACGGATGGCTGCAGGCTGGCCTACACAGCGGCTCAGGGTCAGGAATCGTTGTCTCAGTGCTGGTTGGCGGGTCTGAAGCACTGGTTGAGGCGTCTCAGATGACAGTAGCGACTGCAGCATGAAAACAGTCAGCGGTCCAGTCGGTTGCAGCTCGAAGGGCTCGACTGGCTCGAAAATGTCCTGTAAGGCGGACACTGGTAGATGCATGTCAATGCATTCTGCCTAGCTTCTTCATTGGTCTTGTGTCGTCCTTTAAGGCGGATGGCCCAAAGCTGAGGAGAGTGTTGCAGGCAACTGACTGGTCCTTGGGTTGGTTCAGAGACTCTCTGGCACTACCCATCTAGGAAGCTTGCTGCAGAGCCTAGCAGGTCACATTGTGTGCAGGCTGGGTCCAGTTTCTGGAGCTGCTGGAGGGTCCTCTGGATTCAGTATCTCCCCCTGTTCCCTGGGAGATATTTTGGGGAGGGATCTTGCTTCCCTCTTTGTAAGTCTTGGCCTTCCTTCACTGGCGGAAGATGTAAGGCAGACTGACCCTTCAGCCAGAGTCAAAATTAGTGTTTCTTGTTACTCCTTGTAAAGTCTTCAGATCTGCCAAAAGAAGGGCTAAGCCCTCTTTTAAAGCCAAATGTGCCACAGTGATTGGTGTAGGCCAAGCCTACCTTGATGAACCAATACTAGGTCCCCACCAACAAACCCCTGTATGCATGAGGTCATAACCAGAGTGCTTTGCAACAGAAAAGGTGAAAGGTTTAAAACATGCCATACTAAATCCCACCCATCTTCCTGTCCATTGTGGATCAAAGGGTCTCTCTGGTTAATGGAGCTCTCTGTGGTTCCTGATTAAAACGGCAGGTTTCCCTTGAAGCTGTGGCGAGGCCAGATTCCAGTCGTCGCCAAACCACATACTTCTGAATGGGGTCCCCCTCCCGGGATGACTACTGTAAACAGCTGTCCCACACATGGCAGGTCACTGCCCTTGATACTAAGAGGCGGGAGCTGGCTTCAGGTTGACACAGATGCATATCAAAAGGTGTTGGGGTTCCTGTTTCTTTTGTTAGCCCTGCAACCAGGCCCAACCCATGGGCCTGTTTTAACTAATTCTGATTAGTATGCAAATATGTCACCGGCAGAGCTAACAAAAGGGCAGGGCGGATCCAAGGAGCCTTTGATAGTTAATTAGGTTTTCCCAAGGTTCATCTGCCATCATTCCATTTTTTTTAATTAAATTAAAAAAAAAAAAAACAGGCGAGACCCACTGTGCGGATGGTCAAATTCCTCACAGCCAGGAAGGGGTTGATGTGGAGGAACCGGTGTTAAAAAGGCAACAAGCAACAAGCTGATAACACATCTGTATTCCCCAGGAAAGTGACGGCCAGAAGGACGACAGCAAATGCTGCTTGTAAGGAGAGTGCTGCAAAGCGCACATTTAAAGCCCTAGAACGAAATATGTCAAGCAGTATATTGCTGCATTATAAGAATGTCAACTGTCAACATGGGCGCAGTTGCTAGGGGACCCCTTTCATTTGGAAAAGGTTGAAAGGCCCAGGCGCCATCCCTCAGCATAGTCAATGGTGTGAGATCCTGGGAGTCTTATTCCAAATCATCTAGAGAGGCAGAGGTTATAGACCTTTGTTTTAGGACAGCCAGCGTCAGGGGGGTGATAAGGTACCTATTCGCAGCCAAAGGTTTTAACCAACAAAGCCAAGATTCTCTGGAATTCAAAACCAAAAGTCTTTTCATTTACAAAAACCAAAAACTGATTTTCCAGAGGATTAATGAGTCGGCGCGAAAAATGCTTTTGACATTGTAAATGCTGGTTAAACTTCTGGTGAACTTGGACTGCCGCCGTTTTATTTCCAAATGAAATAACGAGACAAAAGAAACCCACTGAAAGGGCAGTTCTAGAGAGAGGAAACATGTTCTGCTCACCTGCCCCAAATTTAGAAAACAAAATGCCAAGTGAGCAGCCCGCCCAATCCCTTTGCTGGCCTGGCAGACAGCTTGAGGTCATGTCTGAGGGTGGGGCCTATCTCGGCAGCAACGCAACTAAGCAGAGATGTGACTCAGACGGACTACTAACCTCGCAGCCAAGAAAATGCGGTGTGTTTAAACACAGCAACAACTTCCAAGCGGCAAGAACATGTGTCTAAAGCACAGCCCCAAATCACACTTGCCTCATTTAACTAACATCATTGGGGCAGCTCAGGTGACTTCGCGGCCTTTGGCAACCTCTCCCCCATGTACCTCACAGTACCTGGTTGTTTTCAAGTATTAACTTAGAAATCTTAAGCATGCAGAGCCCAGGCAGACATGAGCGCCACTAGAGGGCGCAAAGGAGTCCCAGCTGCACCCACTTGTTGGCCCTCCCCTTAAGCCAGTCAATATGGCTGGCCTTGAGCTATTTGGTGGATCTGGCGAGGCGGGCCAGGCTGGTGCATAAAAGTGCTCAAATCTGCACTCCAGCAGGGGGGGAGGGGTCTCATCCCCTGCTGCGGAACGTCTAGGTGCAGATTCACGTGTGGTGCCCCTCCTGGTTGGACTACAGCATTTTGCACAATGTGCAGTATTTTAAATAGTAAAAAACAAGATTCCCACTGCGCACAAGAAGCAGAGTTCTACTCCGTGACCTCCGCTCACCCCTGCTCACAAAAGTAACGTTGAAATGACTGGGGTTCCTTAAAGAAATACTCTCATTGCTCAAAATAATAACTCTTGCACTTTCTATTCCAACTCCTTGACCCCCATCCACCGCATCTCCCACTGCATGCTTCTGCCATGGAAGCCCATTTCACTTGCAGTACCCTCTCCAGCAGCACCCTTCCTTTCTCTGCTCCAGCCCTTGCACACATTATCTCTTCCTCTCTCTCTCTCTCCTGGGCCCCCTTCCCTGGACCCACCACTTTTATTCATTACCTTGCACTATCCCTCTTACAACCCACGCTTGAGCCTCACTATCCTTTTTCTTCTGGCCCGCCCAGCTCACCCTTCCTACTTGGCCATGGTGTGTACCAGTGCACCTCTGCCCAACATGCTCTGTCTAATCACTATCTGTTCCGTCCGTTCTCGTGTCCTTGTTTCTGCGCCCCGAGGCTCGCGAGCTACCGGCGCAATATAAATATTAAATAAAAAAATTAAATAAAATAAAACATGGACAGGCAAAAGCAGCAGCTGGCAGGGCTCTCCCTTAGCGAGGGTTGACCAGACAGCTCGGATTTACTGCTCCTATCAGTTAGGGAGACCAGGGGGTGCAATTTTCCCAGAATCCCAGAGTATTGCAGTGCTCTCCAGAGGCCGAGAGAAGATCATGGGTTCCCAAAGACTTGTGTGGAGGGAACAGAGAGTAGTCCACTAGGATCTGTGACAAACCCGAGGGTATTCACACTCCTTAACCCCTTGGATCCTCTGTACAGGTGGCCAGGGAAAGGCCATCACTATTGGATCTTGATGCTAGGGACGGAGAAGCGAGGGAGCATCATCTGGGTGGAAGATCCTTGGGAACTGGGGTGCCCTTGGGTGAGAAATGGTATCCCCCCTCTTCCTAGTAACAACCAAAACAACCGTTCCCCAACCATTATGGGCTATTTATTATAAGCCAGTTCCCCTCATTTCTCCACAATTGACATTTGATACTACTGGGACAAAGAAGAGGCAACTAAGAGCAATGAAGACTATACCCTTTTACCACTCTAGTACTGTGACGGGGAAGCTGCCTGCTAAGAGAAGTAAAGGTCAGGCATGTCATATTAATGAGAGTCAGGCTGGCTGAATAATCATCCACAGCTGGTGTAAAAATGGAGCCCAACAAAGTGGCAGAGGGAATCAACTGGAGCAGGACCAGGGGGTCGGTGCAGGCACCAGAGGACCAGACTGCATGGTGTGGGAGTGGGCACTCCCTGGAGCAGAATAGGAAAGTTAAAAAGACCCATGCAGGGTGGTTGCCCGTTCCTTTCCATTCAACTTGTTAGTTCCCCAGGGGTCGAGGACCACCCCAGAAGTGTCTGAGGGGCAGGAACTGGAACCCTGGCACAGAAGGAAGAAGGCTGTGTGAGCCGCACTGCAGTACAAGCATTCACAGCGACCAGTGAGTTTGTAATGCTTGAGAAACCCGGTGCACATGTGTGAACTGAAGAGTTTCCTCAAATGCGTTGTATTGCAGTGGTTGGTGTAGCATGAAACACGTTTCAAAGGTCTCCGAATAGTGAATTGCTCAATTAAAGGGAAACTAACCAATATATCTGTTAACAATTCAACAAAGGGAAATATTTTGTATCAGGGTGGTCGGTTTTCTAAAGTCTCTGCACCCTGAACTAATTAAAGTGCAGCGAACAGTTACATTTGTTCACTACTTTTCTTCTGCGCCCCGATTCCTGCAGCCTCGGGTGCTGTATAAACAAATAAATAACATTCTCAAAAACGGAATTTTTAGACTTTACTTTGTTGAACTGTTTTATACTTGGGAAAGCGAGCTGAAAGAGAGCTGTGAACTGGAAGAAGCTCGGGACTTTGTGTTGAACACCGTTTTCTTTTTGGTTACTAACATCCCTACACATTGTATAGTTATAGTTGAGGGCAAGCATAGGTTTCGGACACAGTCAGATTCCTAAGTGGAGCTATTTGACTCAGACTTTCCTGAGTTTTATTTCGGTAGAGAAACCCCACCTTCGTATAGTCGAAGTTAGTCCTTTTTCCATCCGGACATTAAAGTTAATAAACTTGGTTATTTTCAATTTAGAATCTGTTGCCTGTGTCCTACTTCATGATGCCTTCACAGATCTCACATTTCTTGATTTGCAGCTGCATACAGGCCCGGAATTCGGGCCAGTCAACTTTTAAAATTGAAATGGACCCACTCCTTGGGAGCCCCCTGTGAATCTGACAAATCAAGCCAACAACTTTTCTTAAGCAGTCATTTAGGGAACCAGCTCCTCTTTTGGCTGACTTTCTTTGTTCTGTTGTGCACAGGCCGATACACTTGTCCTGTGGTAATCTGCACTTATTAACCCATCTTTATTTAATTTTTTGTATTGTTCCTGTATAACGTGCTTAATGCCAGCAAGGGGTTTCCAAGCGCGGGATCAGGATCCAAACCCGAGTTGCACTGCATTGCCTTGCTTCCAAGACAAACCCGTTGCCCTTGAGCTATTCCCTCCCCTCCCCCCAATCACACAATCATTTCTCCTTTCCATTCTTTATCCTTAATTTTGCAACAGATTAATGCCACAGGGTGGGGCTGAAGAAGTTATTATTCCCTATGAAAGCATCCGTATTCACAAACTGAAGGTGGTTTCATTTTAAATGTGCAGGGCCGTATTCTCTGCATACCTTCGTTATTTTGTTCCTCTAAAACTCGGCGATGTTTTTAGGACCTTCTTGGAGAGCACTGCTCTGAGAAGGGGGTATAGCGTAGTGCCGCGGAATATTGTTTTTTTTTTGATGATGAGCCAGTCTTTTGAAGCAATCTTTAATCCAACCATGAGTGATGTTCGGGCTAGGAGTAGGAGTAGGGGTGAGCGAGGATGTAGCGCTTGTGCCTGGATTTTTAAAATGGTCACTTTTGTGCCTTGACAAAAACACTACCTGGCCCTCCAGCACGACAATCCCATACTCGGACAGAATGGGGCCCATTGAAAGTGATGTTTATTTGTCCTAGTAGTTATTCAGAAATATGCTGAAACTACGCTATCAAGTTACCCTTAAAACATCTCCCAGTCACATGTGTTCTTCCCACAAAACACAGGCTTTCGAAAGAAAGTACATTCTCTAGTCATTGTATACGAACCATAAAATGTATTCCACATGCAACATAGCAGCAGCAACTCTTTCAGTGTATACCATTTCACAGTGATTCATTTAATTAATCTTGGTCATTTCTAGGAGTTGTAGGCCAACACGTGTTTCACCCTCTCTGAGCTTCATCAAGGCTGTTTTTTTTCCTGAAGAATATATTTATGGTTGGTTGGCAATTGTGAAACGTTCTGTTCTTCAACAATTAATCTTGTATCCCATCTATAAATGGGTACGCGGAGTTGTATTTCAATTGCAGAGATCCCTTTGAACTTTCTTAAGGCCCACTGCTGGCTTCTTAAAGTAATGCTTGATGCTTATTTCTCCCTGGTGACTTGTCTCCTGTAAGTAATCAAGTTGTCCCCTCGGAAGGTTAAGCTGTTCTATAAAGTCATGACTATCCAGAGCCCTTGTAGGTCTGGATTCTTTTATAGTATTTGTGGTTTTCTTTACCACAAACCAGGACTTGAAAACCTCCCAAAGCTGACATGGGCCAATTGGAGAGGTTTGAGATCACTCGTGTGGGTTACATGTGTGTGATTAGTCGCCAGCAGAGTGATTTTTTGATGCAGTCATACCACACGATGTGGTTACAAATCTGTTTTTCCACAGAAAGCATGAAAGTTAAGGGCGCCATTGTGAGGTTTGTGAAAGATATTTTGCAACAGTCCACATTTCCTCATCAACCTGGATTTAGATGGATTGGTGGAGGCATCATGCGGGAAAGGCGTGTCCAGATATGCAAATGTAAATCTCACTGTTTACAACTCGCACATTCCCAATTGAGAGCAGGCCTAAAAAAAAATAAAAAAATAATTTAAAAAAAAAAAAAAAAATCGCTGACCAAAACAAAGAGGGTGAGACAAAATAAGGCGTACACGTCATGGAGGGGAAGTTGCTTTCACTGGACAGATCCCACCCTTTAGCAGAGGCGTAGACAGGGTGGAGCCTGAGCGGGCAAGGCCCGCGCACACTGTGTAAACGCCCCCTCAGCAGCGTGTGTGGGCGTTTACAGATGTTAATGTCACTTTGGTGGCCCACCTACACTAGCTTCAGGCCCCACTTGTTGGACAATCCGGGCTACACCTCTGCTTTACTGGTCCCGCCCATTCATATTTTCCACCGGTGAGCTTGCAGTTTTAGGTTCAAAGACCCAGTTCTCTGCCTACTACTGCCTGCTTGCCCAGCAGTCTCCACTCCTGCCAACTGCCTTATGAGGTCCCAATGCCTATGTGAAGGAAGACTTCTTAAGACGGTGTTGGGGTCTTCATATGCCAGTCCTTCCCAACTCTGCACCTGAGCTGCACCTCTCCAAATGTCATTAAAAAGCAGCAGCAGGAACATGTACACAGGAGACAGAACCGGAAGTGATGGGAGGAGATGCTCTTTATAGATTGTGAAGGGATGAGGGCCATTCAAGAGCTGGTCACCAGGGGGGACGAGTGGGGGCAGTGCCAGAGCTAGGGAGCATGTGGAACGGGGTGCAAAGTTGCCTCTTCTGCAGCTCTTTTGAGTTCCTGATCCACCCATCCTGCAGTAGTTATTTACCAGTTCCCCATGTGGAGCACTTACCCACTCCTACTACCAAAACCTCTCTCTGCCGCAGAGTAGGGGGCGAGTCAAAAGTAAAGGGGGATTCAGGAGGTTGCGCAACGGTGTGAGGGATATGATATTTATAACGCGCTTAATACCCAGAGGTTTCTAAGCGCAGACCCAGGGATCGAACCTGTGGTGCTCCGTGTCGTCTTGCTTCCAAGGTGAGCGCGTTGCCCCTGAGCTATCCTCCCAAGTCATTCTAATGCTACATTATGCCCCACCCCCGATGTGGGTCAGGGCTTAATGTAGCATTAGAATGACTGAACTATTGTCCAGCAGTCAACAGAATGCATGAGCAAAGGTCAAATGTTGGCGCGCGTGGGTTATGCAGTCTTACGCCACCCTGCCAGGGAGATACATTCCCTGTTCAGTCATGTACGCCTTTAATGGCAGTAACAAGATGCTGCTTTCTGGCTTGCCCTATGTTGTGTCAAAAACAGAGCGCATGCCGGCTGCAGTGGCAATTTGCTTGTGCAACACATAGCCGTTCGCTCCACTACTTCCTCACGAATGTTGGCATCTCTGCGCGTTTCCGCTCTAACCCTTGGAGCTCGAGTACCAAATTCTCCCTTTCACACTTACTTATCATGGCCTCTGGTTTTACATTTTCCTGCCACAGCCAAGGGCTCCATCCATTGCAAGATTTGCCTTTTTTAACCCTTTGACTACCAGGTAGTCAATGCGTTCCTATGGGGCGTAATTCTACACCTCCTTGTGGCAGTGAAAGGGTTAAAAGACAGTGTCTAGATGAGGTTGCCAACTTGACTTTAATAATTTTTCCAGATTGATGACATCTCTTCCTGGCTTCAGGGCCCAGCAGCCCACCCTCTTAGCGACCCCCGGGGTATTGCTTTGTCGTTTTCTGGGTGCAGCTTCAAGTTATTCTCCACAGGCCTCCAGTCCACACCTCGGAGCACTTGCAAAGCAGCAGAAAGAATGTAGTCACGTGTTAAATCCCTGGTAAATCTTACATTTACATTGCAGTCATCAGAAACCGATAGAGCACGTGCGTGTAACAAAGGAGTAACAGGGGCACCACCAGGCACCGCTTGGCACACCCTCCTGCCAAGCTTGATGTGCCCGCCAATTTCCTTTACGCCAGGCTTGAGACGCCCTATTGCACTACATGATTGCTTACAACCCAAAACTCAAATACCTCTGACAACAAGGCCGCCTGAAATCTCAGCCAAGAGGGCGCCTTACTGGTGCCCACACCGTTAGAACCGGTCATGAGGTCGTCGATGGTCCTTTGCTAAAGCCCCCACCCGGGTATTTAGTTCTAGTAGAACGTTTCTTGGGACCTACCCTGAAGGGGACCATATATTACAACAGAAACAAGTTTGCTCTCATAAACATGAATGAAAGCTACGGGTCTGTAAGATGCTGGATGTTCACTAGGGCCACTGTCACACTTTGGTACATTTGCAGAACGCGGTCAATTTCCCCATTTTGGGAAGACTTTGTACTTGTAGCGATAAGAAAGCTAGATTGGCTCCTCACACACAGCTGCAAAGTGATCAGTGTCATTCACTACTTGTATTGGATAGCATCTAGACCGCGTAGGGCACACAAGGGGCCGCTACACCACAAGTCCGAAACCTCTAGCTCTTCCCATGTTTTGGAATAAGACTTCAAGGACACCTCGCTATGGACTCTGCTGGCTAGGTCCAACTCAAGTCGCAGCCCAAACCATCCAGAGGGCCAATGGTTGCAGACCCATGCACTCAGGGTTGCTTAGGGTGTCAAGGAGTTCCCCCCCCTTCTCACCTGAGTCGGATCTTTGCTGGATTTTTTGGTTGATGCCTTCTTGCGGACGGATCGGGTCTTGAATAAGGCTGCACGAGTCTCTTCCGACTCCAGCGTTCGTTCAAAGTTCCAGGATGCAACAATCCAGGAATCCAGGAAATTAAGTAAGTGCACTACACAGCACACAAGTCCAGGAAGTAAGAAGGAAAGGAGAGGGACTAGGAATGGAGTTAGTAGGGACAGAATAAGGGAAACAATACAGCGAGCTACGGAGCACACGTCTGGTCGCTACTTCGCAATAGCATTGAGATGCGCGGAGCCGCGGGGGGCGTGGTCTATTAATAGAACACGCTACGTCCAACGTGTAGAGCGAGGATCACGCTGGCCGGCCATGTTGGGAGTACCAGGGAGTGTAAGCCCCGTTGAGACAAGGACCAGGAAGTCCAAAAGGGGCGCGTTCTGTAGGTCATGACATAGGGTGGCGTTAGGGGGCTTGGGTTGGAGCCTCAGCATGCGCAGAAGAACAGACGCCGAGGTTATACATTTGACCCCACATAACCTTGTATAGGCTCTTTGGAAACAAGACCTCCCGATTTAATATATGTCTGAGCAGTGCCAAGACGCCCGTCAGAAAAAAGGTACTTTTTTTAAAAATATGTTTTTGTGAGAGTGTGGGCTCGGGGGTAAGCTCAGTGACCTAAGGCAGAACTGTGGGTAACAGGGACATATATTTAGACACACAACATGATCTGCCTTTTGTACTAGCAGCACGAAGGGGAGAGCGTGAGCCTCCGGAGGATAGCTCAGGGGCAACGTGCTCGCCTTGGAAGCAAGACGACGCGGAGCAACACAAGTTTGAACCCCGGATCTGGCTTAGAAACCTCTGTGTATGAAGCGCATTATAAATAAATCAATAACAAACGCCTATATTGATAAAACAAACAGCGTGATTTCACTTGGGCACTAGATGCATGAAAGTGGGGGGCAGCGTAGGCATATATTCTTGAGACAGAGGGCATGATTTGATTTGCACACCAACAGCTTGAAAGAGTGGGTGGAGCGCCAAGCATATTTTGTTGAGACAGACTGCATGATCTGACAAAGCGAGCGAGAGCATCGCCGGCATATATTTTTGAAATACAGGGTTCGCAATTTCTTTGGTCACTCGCAGCATGAAAGCATTATAGAGTGGCAGTGGTGGCATGTATTGTTCGGTCACCAGTATCAGCAAAATGTTATTACTATTGCGACATATATTGTTGAAACAGTCTCCATGATTTGCTTTAGTTACAAGCATCATGAAAGGAAGGCAGCACTGGCAAATATTGTGGATTGCTTGATCTGTTGTGTATAGAGCTAGCACAAGCATATTGTGTTGGGTTCAGGTTCCAATAACTCAATCCAAAAAAGCAAACCTGAAAAAGCATGCACATTTTTGTGATGTTTTTTAAAAACATTAAAAAAAGAAAACCTGCCTCAACACAATAATGATGATCATTTCCACAGGGGAGACACCCTGGACCCCACTTTTCTCACTTTGCCAAGATCATCGATTATAATGCGTTTCATGGGGGGCGGGAGGGCATTGATAGTGCCCTTTCCCCACTACGCAATCCCCTCCTCTCAGCTCGGTCCTCATACAGGCAGCAAAAGGAGCATGGGTGTGCGGTTCAGTGCCGCAATGAAAGCGACAGCTCATGATCTGTGTACAATCGTGTTCAGGCCACAACCTGCGATTCCCCCTTGCTTCAGCCACTTCAGATGCCACCGGAAAAAGTGCCAACCGCCACTGAAGCGAATCAGAGCTTTTTGGGCAAGAAAATCAGCAGAGTGACCCATGCTAGATCTATTGAGCGTGGCGGCACTAGGGGTGTAGTGTTCTGAAGGACATCACAGTAAATGTGTTTGGCCATGTGCTTTTATGTTATAATATGATGCGTTGAGAATTCTTATCTGTTCTGGATGCAGCTACGATGAAAGGTTTTATAGTGGTAATGCTGGCATATCATGTTGGGATCAGCCTCGTTTTATAGTGGTAATGCTGGCATATCATGTTGGGATCAGCCTCAAGGCTTTGTTTGAGCCCGTGGGCAGTGGCTGTTTAGGTCTCGCTCCTTCATTCACCACACATTGGAAGAAACAGTCCCTTCAAACCCCCAACCGTCCCCAAATAAATCAGGACTTTTCCTATAATTTGCACCCCACTCCTGACATGCAGGATACTCCCCCGTTTTACACATTAAAGTTTAGAACTTTGTTTTCCAGTTTTCCCATTGAGAACATGAGCCTACAAGCAGGGGTGGACTGGTCTATCGGGAACTCTGGAGATTTCCAGGTAGGCCTCCGCAGCCTGGGCCTCTTGTGAGGTAGTTCCAAATGTTCCCATAGGGAAAGGGTTGGGCTGTCTGAAAATGTGTAATATGGGGCCACTTTGAACATTATTTCCAGAGCCTCTTTCGGTGCCCAGTCCACCCCTGCCTACAGGTCCCAGCAAGCATTGTACAAAAGCAGGACTGGCCGGATCTGGGGCCACTTGCCAACGAAGCACGCTGTGGGAGATTCTGGCTTCGGGGAGAGCTCTATGGCAGACGATGGTAGGAAGCAAGGAAGGACAAAGGGCAGATTGTGACTTCTCACAGGCCAGACTGGTGTCTGCTGGCTTTCTCTAGGGAAGCGTAAAATGGTTCCAATTCAAGTAACAGACACACACCTCATCAGCTAAAGCGAGTCATGGTGGAACGCTGTAAAAGAAAACTGGAAAAACAACAATTGATTCTAAAAATAAAATCGATAAAAGTAACGTATCTGAAAAGTGTGTTAAAAATAAAACAATCAAAAATAACTCAATAAAATAAATATACAGCAAACAAAAACAAATCTCTTTTGGCCAAGAATGTTGTGGCTCAGAGCAGGGGAAGAGTATTGGGGTTCCAGAAGGGAAACCCCGTTTTGAATGCGTAACTTCAGGAATGGAAACGGGCGCGCGCTATTAATGGGGGTGGGGGGGGGCTTGCATTCAGCTCGGCGGTGGAGAGGGGCTTTCCTCAAAAATAATGCAAAATGAATTACACCATTTTTTAAAAACAAGATACATGATTTGGACTGAATTTTCTTTTTTGTGGAAGAAAAGAAAAGTAACGCATGTAGTTACTTTTCCTTTCTTAATTTAAAATGCCATTTTTGTGGTCTACGTAAAATGTTATTTTGACGTTTTCGGTTTTTATCATTACATGGACGCGTTATGACGCAAACTGGCCATGTCTTTAAGGTGTGCTGCTACATTATATCCCTGGACTCCCCCACGCCCCTTCTTGCTAATCCATGCAATGTGCAGAAGCAAAAAAGGCCGACATTTTGGCGTAAAAACAATAAATGTTTATAATCTCCCAACAGTATGCAGTGCAACAAAGATGTTTTGAAGTGGCGAAAATTGAAAAAAAAAATAGTTAAACGTCCTACAAAACAAATACAAAAGAAGAACAGGGCCCTTCAGAAATAAGGCGAGTTGATCCGCCCGCCCCTCCGCGGGTGGGTCACGGCCCGGGGGCCTACATGCGGCCTAGTGGGCGGGATATCAGCAGGGAGCAGAGGCTAGGCCGAGAGGGCCCAACCCTTGCCTGACCCCGCCTGGCTTGCCTGAACTCGCGCTCCCGGCAGAAGCCGAGGTTGCTTAACTACAGCGTTTACACAACGGGATGAGCTCATGAGGGAAATATTCTGCTTCCCCCCCTCCCCACCGCCCTGCCAGCAGAAAGAGCGAGCGAGCGAGCGAGCGAGCGAGCGAGCGAGAGAGAGAGAGAGAGAGAAGGAAAGGTAAATGGATAGCTGGAGAGGGGGGTGCAAGGAAAGGGGGTGGACGAGAAGAATCAGAACGAGGGGTGGACGGTGTTATGTTCTGGTCTGGGGGCACCCAGACAAGACAGAGCAAGGCTGGGAGCAACCAGCAGACCTCGGCTGCGGTCACGCAGCACAGTTGGAGGCAGGGGTCAACCTGCATTCGTCGGGAGCACCCGACGTGACATCTGGGCTGGGGGCACCCAGCGCACGGCTCCAGATTGTTGTTGGGGGGGCTGCTATGGGTCACCAGCCACCCCCATACTCATGTCAGGGTCACCCGATGGGACACCATGGTGTCACCGGAGCGACACACGTGGCCGGGGGCACCCAGGCCTGGGTCGCCACCTTAACCATGTTCACATGGCAGGGGAAACACACAGGGACGGCGTTGGCCGGCAGGGGCACTGTCCTCGAGCTGGGCCCCGTCCTTGGGACCAGCCAACACGGTGCAGCACCAGCATGGTGCTGACAAAGAACGACACCGGTGTAATGTCCTATCTCTATGGACGTTACGCGTTCGGAGGAATAGTCCTCTTTCCGTGATGGTGGAAAGTGGGCTGCGCCCCACGTGGTATGGAGGGAGGGGTTACCGCCTGTGAGAGGCAGTTGATATTGAATAAAGAAGCAGAACAGACATACGAGCGTCTCGTCCGTCATTTCATTTGCATGAGCTTAATTAGATTGAGTTGGTGCCACGTATTTGCAGTCCTTTCATCAGGAGGTTTAACAATGGCGACGAGGATTAATCCGATGCCGGAGCACGCCTAAAGCTAAGCCCTGACGGCTGGGGGCGTGTGAATCCAGGTGCTCGACTGCCTGATCCGGTGCTACCCACGAGGCCCGCGAGACTCCGCCGCACCCAAGTAAGAGTCTCCGACCGCGCCACAGCCATAAGCCGACAAGGAACTGCCGACCCGCGTATCACGCGCGCCGCGTATTACACGCGGTGCTCAGCGGGTAATACACGCGTATGCTGCTTTGGTGCTCAGAGAGCCGCGTATTACACGCGGTGCTCAGCGGGTAATACACGCGTATGCTGCTTTGACATACACTGCCGCAGGCCCAGCCCGTGAGGAGAGCATCAAAGGCCTACTATACGTGCAACCGCTTCAGTGCACGGGAAAGGGGCTGGAAATTACACGGCAAGCCGGCAAGGGGCTGGAAATTACAAGGCAAGCCGCTAAGAAGCGGGAAGTACATCAAAGGCCTACCACGTGCACAGTCGTTCCCAGCACGCAAAGAGAGCTGAAAAGTACACGGCAAGCCGCTACGACACGTATTGCGGGCACAGACAGGAAACTAAAATGTCTGCAGACAACCCAGACAGTGGCAGTTTGAGCCCCTCTTCCAGTTCCACGCCCCGCCAAGCCACCCACAAAGACGACTGTGGCTCAGAATCATTACAACTACTGGCCGTCCCGCCTTTCGACATGTCTGACACAAGTAGCCTTGCCCCTAGATGGGCCACATGGCTCAAAGAACTACATGTTTACATAGATGCATCAGGGGTGAGGGAGGAACGCCGACTGAGAGGAATCCTACTCCACTCACTAGGACCAGTAGTACGAGACATCGTTTTTGAAATGCCTGAGTCCACCACAGACACCTTCCAAGGTATCATCGACGCCCTGAATGCCTATTTCGCACCATTGCGAAATGTTGATTACGAACGGCATATCTTCCACACCTCCACACAGGACAGCAGTGAAAACATGGACAGTTTTGTAATGCGTCTTAGGAAAAGAGCGAAATATTGTGATTTTGATAGATACTCAACGGAAGAAGCAATAAAATCCCAAACCATCGCCGGTTGTGCCTCTCAAGATTTCAGGAAGAAATTGCTCCAAAAGAGCAGGACATTAGAAGAAATACTGCAACTCGCACGAGCGGACGCCGCGCTCACGCAACAGACTGAATCACTGGACAACATCAAAATCACTCAGTCTGCCTCCACGGCTTCAATATGCCCCATCAGAACGTCCAAAGAAGCACCACGTCCCACTGAACAAAAAAAATGCTATAGGTGTGGTTTCAAATATCCTCACGTTGGTCCATGCCCAGCCATAGGACACAACTGCGACAAGTGCGGAGGGGAAAACCATTTCCAATCAGTATGCAGAAACATCAAGTTCTTCCCATCCTCTGACGTGCACCGAGACACGAGGAGGTCAGACCGAAGTGCAAGAAAGGAAAGCCCGAGACCTCATAGGAGGCAGTCACCCACAGTATCCAGACGTCAATCTCAAAGCTCGTCCCGTGATACGCCAAGAGAAGGGAGAAGGCGGGAAGAAAGAAGAGAATATGAGAGCAGGAGACACTCCAGACAAAAGATCAGACACCTAGAAAGTTCGCCTCTCAGAAGGCGAGACTCTCATTCCTCCTCATCCAGTGGGGACAGGAAAAGGGGATACGTGCATGCAATTGGAAACAGCATAGCCACAGAATATAGTCCCACTCTGCTACTACAAATAAACGGACAAAACAGAGAATTCCTAATTGACACAGGGGCAACAGTAAATGTCATAAATGATGAGACCTACACAAGACTCAACCACAAGAAGCCACTAAAAGAATCAGACACATTAATATACTCCTATGGTTCAAACACGCCTCTCAACTGCCAAGGGATGTTCATGGCACACTGTCAATACAAAGATAAGAGCCAGACGATCAAAATATACGTCATAAAAGGAGATGTACCAGGTGGCAGCATCTTGAGTTTCAAATCTGCAATTCAAATGGGACTCATCCAAATCATGTATCAAATAATGTCGGCCTACACTACCAGCCACAAAGACCTGATAAAACAAATGTTTCCCTCTCTATTCAAAGGCTTGGGCAAGTTAAAGGACAAACAAGTAAAGCTACATATCAACCCACAAATAACCCCGACTGCACAGCACTACAGAGGCATACCACTAAACATACAAAGGCATGTGGAGAACGAGATCCAATCCTTATTGCAGCAGGACATCATAGAACCAGCATCGGGACCAACTCCCTGGGTATCTCCCATTGTACCCGTACCGAAGAAAGACAGCAAAGACAGCATTCGCATCTGTGTGGACATGAGGGCCCCTAACGTAGCCATAGAGCGGGAACGACACCTGGCCCCAAGAATGACTGATATGATGCATTTACTGCATGGATCCAAAGTGTTCTCTAAGCTAGACCTGAACAAGGGATACCATCAGTTAGAACTACACCCTACTTCGAGGTACATCACTACCTTCTCAACGCACATAGGTCTGTTCAGATATAAAAGACTCAGCTTTGGAGTGTCGGCGGCCGCCGAAATATTCCAAAATGAAATACACCAAGTGATAAAGCATATTCCTAACTGCCTAAATTATTCGGACGACATTCTAATATTTGGCATCACACAAGAAAGTCATGATGACACGCTGAGAAGAGTCTGCATGGCACTGGAACATGCCCACCTCACACTCAACCCGGACAAATGCGAAATAAGCAAATCCACTCTCAAATTCTTCGGACACATCTTCTCAAAGGATGGTCTAAAACCAGACCCGGAAAAGGTGTAAGCACTGGTTGAGACACCCACGCCCACGACCGTTTCAGCAGTACGCTCTTTCCTGGGAATGGCGAGTTATTGCACCAGGTACATACAGGATTTCGCCTCAGTAAGCACGCGTCTGCGACTCTTAACCGGAAAACATCAAGAATTTCAGTGGTCAAATGCTTGCGAAGAAGCATTCCAAGAAATCAAAAAAAGAATTGCAACAGCCTCCTGCATGGCTTATTATGACCCCGACCTCGATACCGAACTCACAGTAGATGCGAGCCCAGTTGGACTAGGAGCAATATTAGCACAATCCAGGCCTGGTGCACCCCCTGACTCACCAAGAAGAATTGTAGCCTATGCCAGCCGCAGCCTCTCCAAGACAGAATGCGCTTACTCTCAGCCCGAAAAGGAGAGCTTAGCGGTAGTGTGGGCATGTGAGCACTATCACCTATTTCTGTATGGACGCCCATTCACCATAATCACAGATCACCAGGCCCTCACCACCATTTATGGGAAGCCGAACGCGAGAATGCCACCCCGAATCGCCAGATGGGGTCTAAGACTACAAGAATACTCCTTCAAGATAATACATCGACCAGGCAAAGACAACAATCCAGCCGACTTCCTATCACGTTATCCACTCCCGGCCCATGACGAGCGCCAATCACACAAAGCAAATCAATACCTCAGATACCTGATCAGCAGTGCGCTACCGAAATACATCACCACAGCACAACTGCTTGAAGAGACACAAAAGGACGGATTACTCCAGAAGGTACAGACCTGCCTTAAATCGAACCAATGGCAGCTCAACGCGAAAGGAGCATCCTCTTTGTCCACGGAAGAGGAACAACACTTCCGCACATTCAAACTAGTTCGTCACATGCTATCTACATCACCGGAAGGACTAATATTGAAAGAAAACAAAATAGTCATCCCAAAAACCTTGCAAGACCAGATACTAGACATTGCCCATGCTGGACACAGAGGAATCGTGTCAACCAAGAGGCAGCTTAGAACCAAGGTATGGTTCCCTTCCATAGATGAACGAGTAGAACAGCTACTACGGAAATGCCTACCATGTCAGGCGGTGGCACCGCGCACGTTTCCAGAACCACTCAAAACCTCGGAGATGCCACTGCAAGTGTGGGATGAAGTAGCTGTAGATATGTTTGGCCCGCTGGCAAACGGCAAATACGTCCTGGTAATCATTGATGAAATGTCGCGATTCCCAGAAGTACATCTGGTTCACTCGACCAGTGCACAGTCCATCATACCTGCACTGGACAAAACATTCGCCGACTATGGCATACCGTCCAGAGTCAAGTCGGACAATGGTCCTCCTTTCACGAGCCACGACTTTGCAATGTTCGCAGAACATCTTGGGTTCCAACACCACAAGGTCACGCCGCTGTGGCCCCAGGCGAATGGAATGGTAGAACGTTTCATGGGAAACCTTAAGCGCACCCTACAAATCTGCTCCATCACAAATGGATCGTTCATGCAAGCCATCTGCACTCTGCTGCGAGAGTATCGGAATACACCGCACAGCTCGACGGGTGAATGCCCATCCATGCTAATGTTCGGACGTGTTATCAAGACACGACTTCCTCATCATGTGCAAAGAAAGGACGAGTTCTCACACACAAAGAAAGCCAGAAGCAAAGACCGAGAAAGCAAGAGTAAGATGAAGAGATACACCGATATAAGAAGAAATGCCAGACCCAACACCATCTGCATCGGCGACCAAGTACTAGTACGACAAAAACAAGTCACGAAGGACATGCCTGCTTTCAAGCCAGATCCCATGAGAGTAACTCACATTCAAGGGTCAATGATAACCGCCTCCAGCCCCAACAGCACAATCACTAGAAATTCATCTTTCTTCAAGGCTTTCAACAGCACCGACACCACCGTCACTGCATCAACAACTTCGGAAGGTGACTCCTCAGACACCGACTCTAGCTACCGGGAGGAGGAAAGGGATGCGGATGACAGCGGCAGCGAAAGTGACAGTACACTGGCAACATCAGCCCCATCGGTACGTAGCCCGTCCAAGAGGGTCATCCGCAGACCCATAAGATGGATTGAAGAATCCAACTGAACACCAGTGAAGTGTTTGTTCAAGGAGGGGGAAGATGTAATGTCCTATCTCTATGGACGTTACGCGTTCGGAGGAATAGTCCTCTTTCCGTGATGGTGGAAAGTGGGCTGCGCCCCACGTGGTATGGAGGGAGGGGTTACCGCCTGTGAGAGGCAGTTGATATTGAATAAAGAAGCAGAACAGACATACGAGCGTCTCGTCCGTCATTTCATTTGCATGAGCTTAATTACATTGAGTTGGTGCCACGTATTTGCAGTCCTTTCATCAGGAGGTTTAACAACCGGAGCCTCTGGATGGAGTGACTGCCGAGTCTGAAGTGGCTCGGTACTTTTATTATGTTGGTCACGTGGCTACGGCCACGTGACCCATGACATCCTGGGAGCTACCATGCTCCCACGAGGGGCACTATGCAACACCTGGGGCCACCCAGTCAGCCCGTGAGCGCACAGGTTCTTCCATGGCCTGGGGGCACCCAGGCCGATGACAGCAGCCAACGCCGGTGTTGCCCAGCAGGGGCACCGGCTTGTGTGGGGTAGAGTTGCCCAGCAGGGGCTCCACTGGCCTGGCAGGCAGCCAGGATAGACAGCGTTGCCCAGCAGGGGCACCGTCATGGTGGAGGGCCTGGCAGGGCAGGCCCTCAATGAACTATGCAGCACCAGCATGGTGCTGCGCAATAACCACACAACACTCCATGTCTGCTTACTCCGAGGACGGAATGTGCGGGAAACCGCCCATTCCTTTTTATTGAATATGGTCACGTGGCTACTGCCACGAGCTCCTGGGAGATACCATGCTCCCAGGAGGGGTGACACATTACAGGCGGGAACGGAGGAAGGGCACATGCCAAGCTGTGACGAAATGACAGGAGGGAAGGGATGAATAGGCGCTCACCCCCACACTACTCCTAAACCAGCAGTGATCCCGATCCTATAGGTGAAACGAGGACAGCCTGGCAGGTATGGCGCCTAACGTGGGCCGAAAAGATGCTATACTCTTCAGGAGGGGTGTGAGCGGCTAGAGAAGCAACACAACTGTAGTACGGTGGTAGTAAAATAAGACATTTCTAATAAAGCTTCTATACAAATAGGATATTTTATTAAATTGAAAATATGCACGCAACTCGTAAACACACTACTGACCCCACCCCTGCAAGGAAAAACACAGTAAAAGGGACTTGAAAACAAAAGGCAATGTTAGGTTGGGGGCAACGGTGCTCAGGCATTTCAGCAGCACAATTAATGAATGCGTCTTAAAATATGTAGAAAAGGCAGATTTAAAGCCACTATGGTTCTTTAGGATGGACACTGGGGACAGTGCTATTCCCAATACCTTGAGTTCTCGTCTTTCAGAGCTTAACAGCATTGAGTTAGGCTTTTCGGCATTGGACTGGAAGTCTGGGTGAGTTCCTGCTCACCGGAGGAAGGTGTTGACCCTCCTCAGGGGATTCAAAGGGGATTCCTGGGCAGGGTCCCACATGGTTGTCATGGGTGCCCCCGGGCCAGACAACTAATGCACACACAACCCACTCATGAATGAAATCACTGCTCACTAAGCTGATAATTACATTCAATGCTTATGGCTGTATAATTGTGTAACCCCAGTAGCCAACATGTCATGACTAGACACGGCTTATATTGGAGAGGGGGAGGGATGGTGGCAGGAGAGGGGGATGGTGGCAGGAGAGGGGGGAGGGTGGCAGGAGAGAGGGGAAGGGTGGTAGGAGAGAGGGGAAGGGTGGCAGGAGAGAGAGAGAGGGAGAGTGGCAGGAGAGAAAGGGGAAGGGTGGCAGGAGAGAAAGGGGAAGGGTGGCAGGAGAGAAAGGGGAAGGGTGGCAGGGGAGAGGGAGGATGGAAAGAGGGAGGATGGAAAAAGAGGGGGAGGGTGGCAGGAGAGTGGGGAGGGTGGCAGGAGAGGGTTGTTAGTAAAATATTTGGGGAGGAAGGCAAAGATGGAAGGGAATCGGAAAGCAGGCAAGGAAGGAAGGAAATGCTGGTTGTAGGTTGAGAGAGGAAAAATAAATCACAAATCCATTGAAAGAATAAATCAAATATAATGTGGTCACGAATGTGAGAATGAGGTAAACAAGCATTGCCAAAGCCAATAGGCTTGGCCTTATTTGAGGCTATTTGTAGTCTCAAATACCCAGACAAAGCTATCCTATACCTAAGGACAGCCTAACATGCACAAGTGATGCCACCCTGGAGGCGGTGCAGCCGGACATGCTGCGATGCTGCTCTCATGAGACAGGAACAGCATCCATTGCCCAGGGGTCTTGGCGCAAGCTTTATCTAGAAACGGGGTATCGATCAGTTCTCGGTTAAACACACACAGTCTTTTTAACACCGAATTTCTTTTAAAATAAGGGATTTGCACAACTGTAATCTTGCAAAAATAAAACAACTTAATCCCAAACATCCAAAAGCACTTCAATATCAAAGCAAAGCCAGACTTGGTGGCAATGCTTACAGTGGAAAGTGTAAGAGGCATTGCAACAATGGGGCTAAAAAGTTAAAAGCACAATGAAATAAAACGGCGTCTAAAAAGGTAGGTTCCTCTCCTGATTGGGGAGCAGTTTAGCATCCCGGGATGCCGAGGGGGGCAGGCCCTCCTGCTGACGAGGATTCGGGAACATCCAGTCTGGCGAAAGGTGGCCCCTCGGTGACCATATATGATCATACAATTAGCAGCTTGGAATGTTCTGGAGGCCCACGCCAGGTTGGAGATGGAATGCAGATATGGAAATGTCAAATCCATTAAGACAATTTAATGTGTTTACTTGAAGTGAGGCAACTCGTTTTGGCAGCCCCACCGCACACTACTCCTCGCGCCACTGAAGCGAGGCACTGAAGCGAGGCGTAGCCAGGATGGTTGGGTCCTGAGGCTAATGTAGTTGGGCCCAGTGCAGTGACATGAACACCTGTAAATGCCCACACAGTGCTGCTGAGCGGGTATTTGCAGATTTTGGGCGGGTTTGCCCCGCTCAAGCCCTACCCTGTCTACTCCAGTGATATGATTGGTTATTTATAATGCGCTTAATACCCAGGAGGTTTCTAAGCCCGGACCCAGGGATCGAACCTGTGTTGTTCTTGTCGTCTTGCTTCCAAGGCGAACACCTTGCCCCTGAGCTATCCTCCTGAGAATAAGGGACGGATGAGAGAGACTGGGTGAAAGTAGCAAAGACCAGGTACTGGGGAAATAAAATAAAGGTGAGAACAAGAAAACAAAACATGAAAAAAAGGGCTTGCAGAAAGAATGCTCATCTTTGCAAAGAAAAGTTAGAAAACAAGAAAATAACCGCAAGAGGTACCAAAGAGACAAAGAAGAAGGCCTGATCAAAGGTTTTGCTTTCATTGGGAGCAAGTTCAAGAGAAAAACTTGTTTTGCAAAATATATACGTTTATCCTATGAAGCCGTAAAGACTTGGTGGGTTAATGAGTCAGCTGTGGGCATTTGTGCAATCAGTAAGTCACAAGATGGAATTCTGGCAGCGAGAGGGATTTACGCCCTCCATCAGTACGACAAAATGAGTAATTGAGGGAGTGTTTCGAACTTTTTTTTTATTTTGTTACATTTTTATTTTTTTTGTTTTTTACAGTAAGACCAGAGGCATGAATGTGACAGGATGGGCTACCTAAAAATAAAATAAAAATAGTAATCATAAACATCAAATAGTGAAACCCATTGACGTGGAACATGTTAACAAAATAGTGGACCATCTTATAGCCGGCCCAGTAACCCGCTGGCTATGCATATTTTTGAGCAAATAAGGGGAGGTGTTAGCAGTCCTCACCCACCCACACCACATGCGTTGCTCTGGTTTTCTCTCCCTTCATAACATGTCATTTACATGCGTTCAGTTTTGCCTTGATCGGCAATCGCTGCAGTCCCCACTGCCCGGGCAAGATGTCCATCGAGCCTTTCCTTTTCACGACACTGCAGGTGTGACCTGGTCTCTCTGGTGACTGGTCACTGGCAAAACATCTTGCCCACAGGCGCCAACATGGAATGGGCACACACACAATCATGCAGGCAGTTCAGATCACAAGGGCATCCCCCTCAGTCCGTTCACCTACCGGCTCGGGCTGGCCTGCAGGGCCATAGGCCCATGGCCGAAACCAAAACATAAAATACTGGTGTGGGACAGTTTTTGGGGTCAAATTGGGCCACGTTTCTGGCCAATGAGGGCCAGTTTGAGGAGTTCCTTCACTACGCAGCTAATAGTTGTGAGCAGTGTTGCTGAATAAATATTCTTTAGACTGCACAATTTGCATCACATTTTATCAACCTTGGGTGCTATTCACACGTGTCACAAAAGGAATGAATTGCCATTTGCAAATGGGGGTCACTTTTTCATTGCTGCCCGGGACACTTATGGCCCAGTCCGGCCCTGCTTGCCCACTCTCAACCAAACACTGTTATTCGACAACTGCATTGGCTTCCGATACAAAAAAGAGAATCCAATTTAAATGTGCCTTGTACACCGCGCTTGTTATGGGAAGGGGGTGGAAAATGTGCAATCCCAATTCTGCCCTTCCACCCCTAGGCAACCACCCCGCTCTCGGAAGCCCTGCGGATTCCAGTTCCCCGCCTTAGACATTCCCGAGTCGGCTGCCGGGCCATCTCGGTAGCGGCAGCAACGCTATGGAATTCTCTTCCCTTTTCCCCTTTGAACTACGGTACGTGGATCACCTGATATTCCAGAAATCCTTGAAAACGTGTTTTTTTTTTAAACGGTGGCCTAGTCTGCTTTCGTGGGTTGCTTGGGTCTCTTGGACTTCTAGCGCCAAGATGCCCTTGGGTGTACGTTGCACTCTAAAAGTTTATGTAACATAAGATAACACATAACCAATAATGTTGCCTGGGCGAGAGCCTGAGGTTTTTCCCCACATAGGTAGGAAATGACGTAACCAAGTGGAGAGCACAAGCTCCCAATAGGAGCAACGTTTTCTAAAGTTCAGTTAGAGCAATAAGCCGAGAAACCTCACTGCCCCCAACCGACTCTCCCCAGCCAATGCCATCCCAGGGCCACAGAAAAGGCTGCGAAAGAAACAGATTCTCATATCGTTTCCCGAGCTAGCGGAGTAACGGAACGGAACACGGAGCCTATTCTAGGGATGTAGGGCCTAATCTAGGGATGTAGGGCCCAATCTAGGGCTGGGGGCCCAATCTAGGGCTGTAGGGCCCAATCTAGGTATGCAGGGGCCCAATCTAGGGATGGGGGACCCAATCTAGGGATGGAGGGCCCAATCTAGGGATGGAGGGCCCAATCTAGGGATGGAGGGCCCAATCTAGGGATGGGGGGCCCAATCTAGGGATGCGGAGGCCCAATCTAGGGATAGGGGGCCCAATCTAGAGATGGGGGGCCCAATCTAGGGATGCGGGGGCCCAATCTAGGGATGCGGGGGCCCAATCTAGGGATGCGGGGGCCCAATCTAGGTATGCAGAGGCCCAATCTAGGGATGGGGGTCCCAATCTAGGGATGGGGGGGCCCAATCTAGGGATGGGGGGCCCAATCTAGGGATGGGGGGCCCAATCTAGGGATGGGGGGCCCAATCTAGGGATGTAGGAATGCAGACCAAGATAGTCAAAATACTAATTCAATTGCATGAGCAACTTTTCTGAACAGGTGCTGGTCTCAGCAGGGGCCTGTAGGGCACCCGGAACTACCAGGACAGGTACAAGGAAAAAATGCGGGGATCTGCAGAATCGTCCTGTGTCCTATATCCTTATTAAAGCTTCTTTCAATAGATGAGCTTTTAGGCTTTTAAAAAAAAATAACACAAGACATGGTGGAGTCATTTGCAAAGTCTGAGTGCGATTTCCATGTTGGCAACGATCTCCGTCCTTGGTTAGCTTAGTAGCTCGGGTTCAGACTCAAAGTCATGGGTTAGATTGGAGAGATCCTGTTGAGGCCTGCATTTGGATCCTGCTGTTTAGGTAAGAGGGATCTCATCACTGCCCAAAGCCTTCAGATGTCCGGGGGCCATGTGTGAGAAAGACATTCAGTCCCGATTCAAATGCAAACGAGAAAAAAAAACTACAAGTCCCAGAATTCCAACCAAAAACACGCCGAAATGGCCTTCTCACGGATGGCCAGAGGGAAATTGATGGCTCCAAGTCTCAAGAATTGGCTCAGTTGCATCAACAAGCTATTCTGAGCCTTGAGCGCAGGTTACATAAGGTCAAACCGCTAAACTTGTGCAGATTATTAAAAGATTTAGACTTTACTATTCTTCGACGTTTGATCAGAACGGTCTGTTGATCGTACGGGATGATAATATACAGGATAAAATACATTTTGCTTTGGTGGACAGCTGAAAAAATTGATGTTTGTTGAAAGGTACCAGAGTCTAAAGAACGATGGTTTGATGTTCCCATCTATTTGGTCTTTAAAGAGGCAGGGGTGGTAAATGAAGACTCCCCGTTAATGAACGTTTGGCACTGGGGTGCAATGTAGGCACATCTTGAACGTCATATTCAAGCCACGTGGATTTTGTTTTCCTTTTTTTAGGTGTTACGACAAAAATCAATGTATTTTATTTTATTACACGCCGAAAACCAGGCAGGCATCGGGGCGTGGGTGACAAAAACACTGAAGATATAACCAAAAGCACGAGGCAGGAACCAATACTGGGGCGGCAGTAAAGTGGGTTCTGGTGCATCTATTCAAACAAGTGGGTTTTCAAACCTTTCCGATCCAATGTCCGCTCCTCTATTCTGATACTCGGGAGAAGCCTAGAGCAAGTCCACAATGCTCTGCTGGATTTCCTTCTGCGTGAAACATCTTTGTGTGTTACTAGAATAGATCGGATTAAAGAATTTCAATTTGTCAATCAGAGTTTGACGGTGTGATAAAGGTATTGAGGAGAGCGAGTGATGAGTCAGAACTTTCCGATTAGAAAACCAATATTAACAGGTGTTGGAGTGAGGCTTGCAAAGTACAGTGTGGGAGGTTCTGCACTAGCCGTATGTCAGACTGGAGTACGAATGGGGTCCCACCTTCAGCTATCCCTCCGCAAATACCTCCCCTCTCGAGCTCTTTGCTCCTCTACCTCCAACTCACTCAGGGTCAGTCGTTTTTCTAAGAAACGAGCTGGGGGTAAATCTCGGCTGGGGTCTCCCTCTGGAACAGCCTCCCTGCCCTCTAAAACTTGAGGAGAACCATCTCCGTTCCAGAAGCACCTCAAGACATTCCTCTTTTCTCCTGCCTTCGCTCCCCCTCTCCCCTGCTAATCTGTTCTCTCTTGGCACTGTGCACCTGGCCACCCTCTGTCCTTCGGGCCCAGGTACCTGCTCACCCTGCCACCCTCCTGCACTGCCTCTGGGCCACCCCTTGCACTGGGGTCTGAATCTGTACCTATACAGCCCACCCCTTTTTTCTTCCTGCACTTATCAGACCTACCCTGTCTGCTGCCTTAAACCTAGCACTTGCAAATTGCTGCCTGCATTACCACTGTTTGTTGCCTTTATTATTTATTTATTGTTATTTAAATCTTTCTCCTCTGCTTCGCACTTACCAATTCTCCCCCTTCCATGCACTTTTCCCCTCCCCCCTAACCCATGCACTTGCGCGTTCTCAATGTCACTGGGCCTAGTAAGATCGCTGTTTTGTTCTCCCCTGTTCCCCTCCCTTGCTTTGTCGCGCTCTGAAACACTTGTGTACGAGCGCGATAGAAATAAAATATAAATCCATTCCAAGGTCTACTTTGGATCATCCCCACACATTAATGACCAAGAGGCTCATTTATTGCTCACAGGACTGTGTGTAAAGGAAGAATGTTGCCTGCAAAAACCAGCCTCACATGGTACCGGCCTAATCACTGTGGCATACTAAAAACCCTAGATGATGCATTTTGCTGCCATCATTGCCAATGATTACTATAAAACTTATATTTCTTAGCAGCAAGAACTCAAACGAGTATATTAGAAACGTAATTGGACATGAATAAAGATGCTTAGAACACCAATGGCATCCTGAGGAATGTTCCTAAGCAACTTAAGACAAGAGAAACAGGTTGATTAAAGAGATGTCGAACCAACATAAATCCCAGACTATTAAGCACATTCTGTACACTAATCTCCAATATAAAGTGATACAGGAAGACAGCACGAATTCGGTCCTTGGGATCAATTACCTAAATACTTGCATAGAACTTTTCTATTTTTAAAAAAAAGCACATGTGACCTTAAACAATCCTTTACAAGTAATGGATTTTTTTTTTACTGAATCTACATAAAAATGTATTGTACGAATATATTCACAAATAATTTAGCAATACGTTAAAAAAATGGAAGTATGTTAGAGGACAAGATCTAGTTACTTTGGCACGCTAGATTATTCTTGCCAACATACGCGGAGCCATAGAAGAGGTTGCTACGTACATGGGCTACCAAATGCATACCGGTTAGTCCCATAACCCAAAGAAAGCCAGACAACCTCCCTTTGATAATAACTGCTGATTAGTATACTCGTCTCTTACTGCATCGGCTCTCTTTCCTGCGCTGCCATACGCACATTTCATAATTTTTTTTACGTTTTAAGATCATATATTAATTGCTTCTGAAGACTTATGCAGCCCTCTGGCAGATTCAAAGCCTAGAAAAGGAAGGGAATTATTAGGGTGGAAAGAAAAGGCGGAAAAGGAGGTGGAGGGAGGGGGGGATCACAAGATATAGGAAACTCTGTAGGTGTTGTACGAGGATGAACTGGTGGCATCAAAACAAACGTGCAAGTCAATATATGCAACACTTTTATAGGGATAATGAAAAGCATTGCAGAATTCACTATAAACATTCTGCTTCAGATTAAGAACTGTGCCTGGATAGTCAAATATGTAACTAATATTTCCATAATTGTACTCTTATTGTCCGACTTGAAGGTGATTTTGCTGGAGCTGCTCGAAGTGCAGGGATTTTTTTCTTCTTTTCTTTTTTTGAACATGCATTCCAAGGAGGCCGCGTCCCAAAGACGTCTTTAAGGGAGAGCAAAAGGGGCACGTGGCCTGGGCACCCTGATAGCTCCCGATTACAAAGAAGCTAGTGCCCATTTTTTTTTTTTACAAAACTAAACAGCATGCCATGGTGCGCTGCTGAGGCTCTAAACCTGCTGACTGTACTTTTCTATCTGGACAATATTGCTATAATGCGATCTTCAACTGTAGCACATACAAGTTGTGCCTTCAGTGTAGCACAAACCTTGTACAATGGTCCTCTTTCTGCAGGGACGCTACTGGGCATGTGCAATAACCAAAGCTGAAGGTGGATATGGCTACATTTGATGGTTCGAATCCCGACCCTGCGCTTCGAAACCACACGATGGTATTAACCGTGTTATAAAAGAATACTTATAAAAAGAATAATAACAATTATAAATAAAAATAAAAGCTCCAGATTTCGGTTCCTCGAAAAGAATTTGGTAAAACTGGGCAGCAACACCCAACGAAGAACAAAAAGGGTTACGCAGGAGAGATGATTAGGGCGCCACATTTGAAGCTGGATGCAAATTATTAAGGCTCCCTATGACTTGGCTTTGCCTGGATACACGACGGTGATCCTGGACAAACGAGCTGAACTCGCTTTATTGTAATATGCCGTCTACTATGAAAGGTTTGGTCTTCTCGCCTTGTGGGGTGGCCTAGTGTAGCCCATGGCCTGCGCCTTCTTCCTTGTAGACCACTGAAGCGAAAAGGGCCCTAGGCAGAAGCGAGATGCCCCAATGTGACCGGCCACCACCGAGCTTATTTGCAGGTCCACTTATTTTCAAATGTTTTTCCCCACAACATGAAGAGCAATCCACGCCTGTGTGTTGGGTGTATTTACAGATTTGAAATACAAAAGTAAAACCCAGATAAACATATCGTCGGCTCACGTCACTTAGTATTCTGGCATTTGTATACTTCCCTTGATAGAGAAAATTAAGCTAAAATCATTCTACTTTTATATGACAAGTGTCTATACATTTTTTTTTTTTTTTAAATACGGCCAGGCTTAGTTGGTATGCGACTTGCCAGAGTTGCAGAACAGGGATTCATTTTTGTTCATGAAAGTCAAACATTCCCAAAGTTTCACCTTTCTGGATGACAGGAATAGGGAAACCATGTGGTCAGCAACAGGACTTTCATACTGGCCATGAATCCCAGCTTCACCACTCAAACACAGCGTTTGATCCTGGGCAACTCATTTGACCTCACACTCGTGAAAGTTGCCAGTCCCTTAAGATTTCAAAATCTTCAGCCCCCAAGAGCGATTTAATTTTAGAGTATGCTCTTCAAACACGGCTCACTAGTATTGCTTCATGTAAAATAATGTTGACCATTGAAATGTTACACAACACAAAGTCGTTTGTTTCAACGCAACACAACTAGAAAACCAGGTGTCTTACCTTCAGTCTATGTTCAACCTGGTGCACCAACCTGGAAACTTAAAATCGGTGTTCTCTTCAATGATATGGTGTGCGTACCTTTCTCGTTCCTTCGAACTGGTCTCCGGTATCTACGCTTGGCCAATTGTACACCCAGCGCGAAAGCTAATCAGAGTTCTGTGTCTATGCTGGGGTATGTGTAACTTTTCCATACGGCTCCTGATCTGTGTTCTGCACCTATAGTACAACCCCTATGGCTTCTTTGATACTGCTGCTGGAATGGGTTCTGTATCTATAACAGAACACAAGTGCCCTCAGTTCAAACTGCCAATGTTGCCCTTGAAATGCCACTAGTTTATTATTCTTATTCCACCAAGGATCAAGGGGGTGAGGGAACTTTAATGGAATACCCATCTTTATTTTGATGGCTGCATGGGCAGCATGTCATGCTATGGGTAGTGATTATGAGGGTTCTATGTCATTTCATCGACTCATAATTTCGATGTTTTTTAACGAGTATTTTAGAACAAAGAAACTCAGATATTTTTATTTTTTTGGGGGGGTTCCTCCCAAACCACAATCCCCTATTTTTTAATCATTCCCGACATCCCCACCCCTTATATACACTTTCCCAAACCCCCACCCCCTATATATTTTGGTGATTTTTCTCATTAAAAAATATTCGTTAAAAAAAAAACCATCAAAATGACAACTGTCGATGAAAGGACGTTATACCATCATGAGGAGGGCGGCGGGGACCAGATTTTTTAATGATCCATTATTTTTTTGGGCCGTTGCACAGACACATTTGGCCACTCCCCTTCCAGACACCCAAAAATCCTTATGATGGCCAAGCCAGTTGCTTCAGTCGAAGGGTGGACTGGGAACCAAAAGAGGCCCGGAACATTATTTTCAAAGTGGCCCCATAGCACACATTTTCAGCAAGCCAGACCCTTCTCCTATGAGCAAAGGCGGAAATAAAACGGGTTAGCACACAAAAGAGGCCCAGGGTGCAGAGGCCTCTCGGGGAATCTCAAAGGTAGGCCAGTGCATCCCTACTTCTGTCAGGGCTAAAGCACCAGGACAGTCACAGATTCATCAGAGAGGTGTGAAGAGCCAATGACGCAGCAGCCAACCCCCAGCACTGGGAGTGGAGAGTGAACAAACAGAGTCTGCAAATACCGTGAAGGCCACGCCTCCAGCAGAAGCATGCCGGCACCAGGATGCCAGAACTCCAGGGCAGAGCTGGAGCGAGCAGCGGAATGAGGTGTCAAACTAACACCAAACTGCGAGCAAGAGAAAGGGACCGTCTCCTCTGCACCTCCCGGCAGTAGTCCAAGAGCACAGGCAATCATGAAATACAAAAGGGACTGTAAAAGGTACACACCAAGGGCCCCCGCAGGCAGGAATGGCGATAGGAATGGCATACGAGATGGCACCTGCTGACCCTAATGTCAGCAATTAACTCAAAATCAGGAAAATAAGCTGGTTCCATGCAGGGGTCTGTTGTGTACGCCTTACGTCCCGCAACGCAGTGACGTAAGGCGCTTCGAAGACCCTGTGAAACCAGCCCTACTGTGACAAGACCACACAGACGAAGAAGAATACAAACCCACGACTACACACCCAACCCGAGAAGATGGAGTAATGAGGCTCAAGCCTCGGTATCCAAAAATCACCGCTGATGGATAAAAATCTATCAGCAAGAAGAAGAACAAGCGCCGCACGAGGAGGCAGTTCCGGCCGACAGACTCATGTGTGGGCGTCGTTCTTTATTCGCTCCGCAGCCAGGCATCGGCCTGCGTGCGGCGCAACGCACGTGTTCTCCCTCGGCACACCGGCTGGGGAGGACTGAACAGGGTCAAGTCCTAAATATTAATGTGGGGGGGACTCATCAACAAACGCAATGGGGTGATGTCACCAGAAAATAGCATATCAAGGTGAAATATGAACATTTCATTAAATTGGCTTTGCAGAACAACCCAAATTGCACAGGGCGAATGGCATTTGCCTTTCAGTAAATCACACACAAAACCAAGAGAGGATATTTTCTTCTAATAGTTTTTTTAAAAACGTTAAAAGGTGTGCATGTTTTAAACTCCAATACAAACGTCTGCAAACTTTGCTTCTGCCATTTTCTATGTAAACATTTTTTTAAAATCAGCGTTTTAAATGTTGCACCATAAAATCTGAATATTGCAAGCCAGGAGTGATAACGGGTCATAACCCGTGCACTGTGTCAATAATTTATGAATGATACGGTTGGAATGGACAGGATTACGGTGTGGGAGTCGCACAGAAGCATCAGAACACCGTGTATATATCTGTGCCAGGGAACTATCCATCCCAAGGCCAGGGCTCCCAATAACTAGGCAGCTCTCTAAAGCACCAGGAGACATCAGATCTTCCAAGCAACACATGTGTCCCCTATAACAAGGAGAGGGGTGCAAAATGGCACGATGTGAGCCGGCATAAATCCCTGCAATGGCGCTTCCAAGTTCCGCATGACGGCTCAGAATTCAAAGAGCACAAGCACACGGGCACTCCAGTTCACAGCCAATGATGCGAGGTGAATATGAGGCGCAAAGTGCTACTAGCATTGATACGCATAGGAGTCTTGCGTGCAGGAGGACCGGGTCGGGCGAGAGACCAAGCGCTTTCCTTGCTGGCCCTCCCGGCACTTCAATATACACGGGTTCTTGGCCTCCACCTATGCAATACACCCAGGTGTGCATTGCTAGCAATGGGCCTTAAGGGTCCACCCACACTTGTTACAGAGGGTATTAATGCAGGGTTCTGCAACCTTTGGCCTTTCAGGTGTTTTGGACTACAACTCCCATCAGCCATATCCAGCAAAGTCAAAGCTGAGGATCATGGGAATTGTAGTCCAAAACACCTGGAGAGCCACAGGTTGCAGATCCCTGTATTAATGTATCCGCCAGAAAAATTATTTCAATAAGCAGTGCTACCTGGCACCGCAGTGCAAGCAGAGACCCCGGTCTGCCAAGCGGTGTCCCCGGCACTTGGCCTAAGACCATGCAGGAGAAAACCGCAGCAGCGCTGTGACCTCCCAGAGTGGAGACCCTTTCAGAACAAAAGTTACCAAGTAATTCCAGGCCACAGTGGGCCCGATCTCCCACTCCAGAGGGGTGGTCTCGTCGGATTTGGCTCACTTCACTCAATAAAGTAAAAACAAAACCCAGGACTGCAGCAGATGTCCCCATTGACAAGGAGTCGTCTTCCAAGCTTAAGTGCCGGAGTGGAGTCGAACCTACAAGGATTCCTTTTGGGAATTCAGGACAAGCATACACACTATTAGCGCCTAAGGGGCTCAAGCCCCTTGACTGAGCCTCTCTTTGCGTCTGCATCTTTCATCTGCCTCCACATTCGTGGGTTTAAACTTATTTTGTTCCTTTGCACCCGATCAGGGCCGGTTTTAGCTTTGGCAACTCCCGGGGTGAGCCAACAAAATGTGGTTGAGAGGTATGTGGGCGCTATGGATGGAGCCCCGGAAGGTGAGCAATAGGCTTGTGAAAACTGTAAGAAAGAAAAAAACGGAAACACAGGGCCAAAACAGAACTACGCTTCACTGAGATCACTAGACCCGATAATGTATTTGAGGAATGGACGTTTTTACCTTCAGTTTCCCCATCATGAATGGAAGCAAAGTGCGCTCAGAGGGTGCGGCCGCACAAAGGCGCCTCCACGGAGCAGCAAATAAAGGGCGCCTTGCCTCCAGCTCAGTGTCATGTAAACAGCGCCTATTACACGCGCTTGTTCTTCTTCTTGCTGATAGATTTTTATCCATCAGCGGTGATTTTTGGATACCGAGGCTTGAGCCTCATTACTCCATCTTCTCGGGTTGAGTGTGTAGTCGTGGGTTTGTATTCTTCTTGGTCTGTGTGGTCTTGTCACAGTAGGGCTGGTTTCACAGGGTCTTTGCAGTGATGGGCCGCGGGTAGCGGTCGAAGGGGTTTGCAGTGGTGGCAGTGAGTCTTCTGATCAGAGGATTCGGGTTCTGATCCAGTTCTTGGCAGAAGTTCTTACTCAGCTTCGCTAGATGTTCATCCAACATCTCGATGTCCAGGTCTCTGTGAAGGTCTGCTATCCTTGTGAAGATTGGAGCTCCAGACGATATCCGCAGGGCCTTGTTCTGGACTATCTGAAGACTCTTCCGGTGTCGCTCATGGCAGGTCATCCATGCTGGGGAGGCATAAGTCAGGGTTGGTCTGATGATCGCCTTGTAGACGTTGATCTTTGTCCGGAGGGGCATGGACTTGCTCTTCAGAAGTGGGTACAGCGCTGCCATCTTTCCTGTTGCCTTCTGCTGAGTATTCTCGATGTGGCTTTCCCAGTTGAGTTTGCTGTCCAGGGTCACACCGAGGTAGCGGCTGCTGCTCTCCCATTTGATGGTCTCCCCGTTGAGGCTGATGTGTGGGTGTTCCTTGATCTTCTTTCTGGTGAACAGCGTTGCAGTTGTCTTGCTGGTGTTGAGTTCTATCCGCCAGTCGCTGTACCACTTTGCGATGGTATCCAATGAAGCTTGCAGGTTCTTCGCCACTTCCTTTTCGCTGAATGACTGGGAGATGACTGCAACATCGTCTGCATACAGCGCCAGGTTCGTCTTGTGGAGATCTGTCGGGATGTCGTTGGTGAAGAGGTTGAACAGGAAGGGTCCGAGGTTCGATCCCTGTGGCACGCCTGCTCGGATGGGATGTGAAGAGGACATCTCAGACCGCATGGCGACATGGAAGGTGCGGCCTCCCAGGTAGCTTGCAATCGTCTTCACCAGGTAGTTCGGAAATCCCAGGTCAATCATCTTGTGAAGCAGTCCCTTGTGCCAGACTCGGTCGAATGCTTTGGCGACATCCAGGAAGACGATTCCTGTGGACTTCTTGATGTTGAATCCGTGGCTGATGGTGTCCACCACTCTCAGTAGCTGATGAGTCGTTGCATGCTCCTTTCGAAAACCAAACTGTTCCTTTGCTAGTAGATTTCTTTCGGAGGTGAAGTCGCTGAGTCGAGCGAGGAGGACCTTCTCCAGGAGCTTCGATAATCCAGACAGCAGGCTGATGGGGCGGTAGTTTGCTGGATCCCTCAGTGGTTTGCCGGCCTTTGGAAAAACGATGACCCTTGCTTCTTTCCAGGAACTCAGTGCGATTCTTTTATAGGCGCTTTTTACCTGACACTGAGCTCGAGGCAAGGCGCCCTTAGACACACTTTACAAGAACAGCAGGGGGCTCAGTTCTGTTATTCGGCTGGTGCTTGTTCTCCTATTAGCCGAACAACAGAACTGAGCCCCCTGCTGTTGTGCATTTGTGGTGGGCGGGGCTGGGGGCGGGGCAGATGCACAACTGTCACACAGAGCACTGGCAGACCTGTGGCAGGCACTGAATGGAAGTCTACAATAAGCAAAGTAACGTTCTTATCACCGAAGGGACAATAGCAACTTCGGTCTAGCTATTCCCTGCACTGTCTTCAGCCAGAGGCGTCCCTAGGGAGGTGTCGGAGGGGGGGGGGAGGGTACAGGTCTATAGCCCTGGGTCTTTTGGTTGTAGCCCTGGATAGAAGCTCATGGGCCACAACCAAAAGGCTAGCTAACCGAGTCCTGAGAGTCCCGAAATTAGCGTAGCCCCGGATCTTTTCCAGACCCACTTCAATGCACTCCGAAGTAGAGCCCTTTTGAGCTTAGAATGCTCCCAGTGCTGGGAACAGCAAATTGCTGCCCTGCAGTTTATTACCCTGGCTCCGGAGCTCCAGGGCTTGGGGCTGGGCCTGGGCCTTCCAGGTTTCATTATACGAAGAGGCCATTTTGATCCGATTCCGAATCCAGGGAAATCTATCTAGTTCCAATAGGGACTGTGGGCCAGGCCACTAATACGTTTTTAAAAGTTACACAGTGGAAGTAACACATTGTAAAGGTGAGGAGTCATAAAATAGGCGCTCATTTTATGAGTTTTGAAAATTACAGGGTACAAGTAATGAGTCATAAACGTGAAGATCCGTAAAACACCAGGCTGCTCTAGCACGGACTTTCATGTGGCCGTTGCCTTCACAGAGGTCGGGACCAGCAGTGGTGCCATCAGCCGCAGCACTGAAACCGGAAATCACATTCATGCCCACGTGCCACAGGCCATTTGGGACATGCCAATCCAGTACTGGATTCTTCCTTCTATTCTGGAACCTCATTAAATAGGAAGAACTGAACTACAAGTCCCAGAATGCAAATACAAGCCAGGACTGGGAGCCCTGAAGGACATGGGACATTTTGTCATGCATTAAATGACTCCTCTTGCATGATGAGAAACCTGAGAAACGTACACACAATACACCCCACTATCCAAATTCTAGCACCAGTCAATGAACATTTCATGTTTTGATGCCTTATAAGTTAAGGCGTACCCAACAATTAATTTGAAATGGCATTAGAACCCAGACTTTTTTTTAACTGAAAACGGGCTAGCGTTGGAAATTTATTTTATTGTTATTTATTTTTTACATTTATAAAGCGCTCACACAGCCCGCAGGCATCGAGGCGCTGTTACAAGAATTGTTTGTTTTTCTTAGTTGCTAATTGTGTTTTTTTTTTGTTGTCTTAGTTACGTATTGCGCGGACCCGGGGATCAAACCTGTGTTGCTTTGTGTCGTCTTGCTTCCTAGACGCGCACGCTGCCGCTGAGCTATCCTCCCGGGACTGGTACAAGAGATGAGAATAACTGGCCTTTGTGGGTGCTTTACAGCTCAACAATTAATTAAACAATCTCCCTCATTTTACCCAGCGTCCCCTTGCCGGTGAGACCAAACATGGCCAGACAGGGGAGTGGAAGAATGCCTTCATTCAGGGAAATTTTGATTAACACATGAACAAACCTAGGGCACAAATTGAGGGTATGCTTGAGTGGATGGAGTACCCCCACCTACTTTCAAACAGTGTTCTCGGTCCCTATTAGACTCACAGAGGGAAGAAGGGACCTATCCCCATTTCAGTGAGCCGGTCAGGATGAATCACGGGATTCAGTCACTTCTCACCAAAAAGGAGCCTTTCCTTGCAAGCCTGGGGAAGAGAGCCGGCTAGGCAATAATCCCCCTATGCGGGACCCCACAGGCAGAGACTCTCCTCTTGGGGAAAAGGATTCCCGTTCCGCAGAGGAACTCCCTAGAGCCCTCTCTTCTAGAACAACAGTAACATCAGAAGTCCAGAGACAACCATCAAACCAAACCACTATTTGTTATTGAAACATAACACCTACGATCCAAACTGATGATCAATGTAGTAAAACTACTGTGAAGAAAAATGCTAAGCGAGTAATATCGATTACTCAGTGGTTGGAAACCAGCACTACAGTGATGAAGAAGAATGAACAATGAAGAGTGATCAACTAAAAGAGAGAACAGACTATAATCCTCCACTGGGGAGGACCCAGCAGGCGATCATAAAAAGAGACGATGGACTATGCATGAGAAGTGGAACCTGGGGGTTTCAAACCAGTAGAGTCGGGAGTGCTGAGAGAGACTCAGAGATCCTCCATCTAGAGGAAACCACAAGGTGATGCGGGCAAGGAGCACAGAGGAAGCTGAAAGCCAGAGAGAGAGAGGGGACCGAAAACCCCAGGAGAAAGAGCGAGTCGATAGTGTTCAGTATGGCAACAACACAGACCACTGGAGCCCTGGCGCTGCGGGGAAGAAACAGGAGTGGGAGTGAGAACCGAATCTATCCCGACTACGAAGGAAGTCCCTATCCTGCGAACAGGCCCAGTGATGCCAACCCATTGAAAACAAGGTAGCAGGAATGGCGGCAGATCCATGAGGAAAGACAAGGATAAAGAGTACACTCAGCCTACTCGTCCCAGTGAGTGGCTCGAAACTAAGAAGAGTGAGAAACAGTTTGAAACTTCTCTTACTCGTCTCAGTAATATAAGAACTGGACAAGAGAATAAGAATAACTGTTGGGTCTCCAATAAACATCTCAAGGAGAAAGATGTAGGAGCAGTAGGAGGAAGAAGATGCTAAATGCCTTATTTAAAGAACTACAGAAACACAGAAGGTCAGAGAAGGAGAGACTTTAAGAGACACTTAAGACATTGAACAAGAATATCCGAAGCCCATAACATTGAGGAGGAGAAGCCTACAAAGAGAACAAATAGGGGAGCTAAAGAATTTGAAAATTCCCATAGAAGTAAAAATGTTAATCCAAGAAATAGCAAATAAGTATATGAAAACTGTCTACTTATGCTGAGGAAGCCTATCGAGGAGAAGGGAGTTATTCTCCTGGTCTTTTGTTATGTGTGAAGGACAGAGCAGCTTAGACGTGGACACAGAATATACGGTTTACTTTGTACTTCACAACAGATAACGAGCACTGTAGTTTGGTTCGGGAAGGAAATCCATAGATTAGGTATAGTGAGGCCTTTTTACATATTTTAATAAAAGAAAAAGGCAATAGTGCCAAAAATGGGTCGGCCTCCTTCTTCTGACCTACCACACTGGAGGCGCAAACCAGCAGTCTCTCGTGTTGGGCTGCAATTTCTTTACCTGCCTCTGCTTGTTTCGAGTTGGTCTGTTAGCTGTACAACTGCTTCTCAAAGGCAAAACCCGACTTAGCCCACAATTGGCTGCTCAATATTTGCCTTCAATCAAGAAACCATGCGTAAAAATCGGGCCTATACCGAAAAGTGAATTTACTGTTCGGCCAAATTCCAAATAGTTGGTCCAAGTATTCGCCAGAGCCTAATAGTTTTAAAAGGCAAAACACTGGGTACGCGAAGGTAAGGCATCATGCATGGTGCTTATAAATAGAGTGGCTGAAGGCAGACCTGGTTAAAATATTTTCACTAGTCCAGTTGCACATTTACAGCTCCAATTAAGTCATTAACCCTCAGAAGACGGTTTTGAAAAAACATGGGCAGGAACTCTGAATGCAAAGTTTGACAGTAAGGCTTCTTAAAGCGAGCTCAAAGAGATCCCAGGAGGTGGTGTTTTGGGCGGGGAGGGGCAGGTAATGGGTAAGAATGGCCATAGAGATTAGCATGGCCTTGGGCAGTCAATGGGTGAGCAAATAACCAAACACCTGCAAGCTTTGTGGCCCTCCTTGTATGCCATTTCTCCCCACCTAATAGCCAAAACGAATAAAGGGATGCGGCATGTGGTTTTGCATAATGAAATTAACTCTGCAGCTCAACACAACCTTTTTTTACATTTCCATTGAGCATTTATCATTACAATTGAAAATACAACTTTGAACAACTTGTTTGTTTTGGCACACTTGCTGGCACTTTATCGCCCCCACATGGCCAAAACAAAGCTGCAGGGACGGAGGCAAGGGAGGAAGTGATGAGGAAGAAGAATCTTTGCTTGGAATGGTTACTCTCAATGCTTGTGGCATGTATTGCCAGGTGTACCCATTGCTCTTCGGTGAGTTTTCTACCATATAAACAAATCATGGATTGTTTCAGTAAATATGGGTCAGTCAGTTTTGCAGTTTCTCCTGAAGCTGCAGTGTGCACATCGTTCCTTATTCCAGCAAGCCTTCGCCCCTCCCCAAATCACCAATCATCACTTAGACAAATCACAGATGATGTAGAGGTCTTGCTAAATCCGTTCCTCTAATGGAGACCAGTGGATTGGCATTGATAAAAATACTTAGTTGGAAAGTGTGTTGTCTGTATGCAGGACTTGGTGTCACCGACTAGTCGAAGCACCAAGAAGGGAAGGTGGCATTGCAGACTTGTTGCAATTTCCAGTTGAGGAGTAGCGCTGATTAGAGGCTATATTCCTTTCAAGGTCCCACTTGTGAGCATTGGTAGAAGTAACAAAAAAAAAGTACTGGAGCTGTGACCATGGTAGGGACAGGATAGGTAGGAGGGGAGCAACGTGCGACACATTTTTCAAGGGCTGCAGCCATGCTAGTTGACAGCAATTGAGTTGAACAGATCTGATTTTAACTGGAACTACTATTGGGTGTTAAAATAGAAAAAAGTAACAGTAAAACTAAAAGTAGTGGAACTGTGATGAATCAACTTCCGGGGCACCCGTGGTCCAGGGATGAATATCGGTTTCTAAACCATCAATCAGCCCCACACCTCTAGTACACCTGAAGGGATCCGAACAGATTGGAAACGCAAGTCAATTATAAACCTCCTTGTCCAATTTTGGTAACACGGATGGAACTGCAGGCTTATCTCCAAAAGGTTGTGGATCATTGGTTAGTTGCAACACAGTGAAAGTACAGGTTTTTACTCAATGATAAAAAGGGACTGCCCAGTCAAGGTAAAATATCTACTTTATTATCATCATAACAGACAGTTCTACCACTCCACAAAATACAACTCACGCTGTAAAGGAATGCAGGGGACAGACCGTTTCAAAGAAGGGAAAAGGGATGCACTCTGGATACTGACAGGAGGATAGTCGGTATAGTAATTAATCGCAATAGTTGAAGGATACTTGGTGTCAACATAAAGGGAGCAATGGGTCGTAAAATGTCACAAAGGTCCTTCGTAGAAGGACCGGGGGGACAGAACCACAATGTACCTTGTGCTGTAGATGTTCTTGGTGCTCGACAAGGTGGAGTCGGTTTCAGGGCACGTTGCAGCTTCTGCAAAAAGAGTTCAAGACGGGAGACAGATGTGGGTATCTGGCGGCAAGCAGTTTGGCAAGCAAGGCTAGATGGACGGCTGCAGGTTGGCCTACATAGTGGTTCGGGGTCAGGAATAATGGTCTCAGTGCTGGTCAGCGGTTCTGAAGCACTGGTTGAGGCATCTCGGACAGCTTTAGCGACTGCAGCGTAACAGTCAGCAGTGCAGTTGGTTGCAGCTCTAGAGGCTCGACAGGCTCAACAATTACATTTAAAGCAAATGTCGGTAGATGCTTGTCGATGCACTTCTCCTAGCTTCTTCACTAGGCTTGTGTTGTCCTTTAAGGCTCATGGCCCAAAGCTGAGAAGAGTGTGTTGCAGGAAATTGCCTTATCCTTGGTTTGGTTCATAGACTCTCTGGCACTTTCCACCTGGGAAGCTTGCTGCAGAGTCAAGCAGGTCACACTGTGTGCTGGCTGGGTACCAGTTCTGGAGCCGCTGGAGGGTCCTCTGGATTCAGTATCTCCCTCTGTTCCCAGGGAGATGTTTAGGGGTGCGATCTTGCTTCCCTATTTGGAGGTCCTGGCCTTCCTTCACTGGTGGAAGATGTAAGGCAGACTGTACCTTCAGCCAGGGTCCAATGCAGGGTTCTTCCTTCTGCTTCTGGTGAAGCCTTCAGATGATCTGCCAAAAGAGTCTACCCTAATAAGCGAATCCTGGATCCCCACCAATAATCTCCTGTATGCATGAGGTCATAACCAGAGTGCTTTGCAACAGAAAATGTAAAGGGGTGAAAACATATTATACTAAGTCCCACCCATCTTACTTTCTGTTGTGGATCAAAGGGTCTCTAGTTAATGGAGCTCTCTGTGGTTCCTGATTAAAGCTGCAGGTCTCCTTGAAGCTGCGGCAGGAGGAGACTTCCTGGTGCCGTCAATGGAGCCCCCCTGCAGGGATGACTACTGTAATACACACAGTCCCAAACATGACATGTCACCGTCCATCAATACTAAAGCGGGAGCCGTCTTCAGGTTGACAGTGCATATCAAAGGTTGTTGGGGTTTCCGGTCTCCTTTGTTAACCTCAGCAGCCAGGCCCCATGTGGGTCTGTTTGTAGTATTCTCTGTTAGTATGTTAATTATGTTAATTGCTGCCACCATCTGCAGTGCTACACAAAAGGACAAGGCAGATCCAGGGAGCCTTTGATAGTTCATTAGACTGGCCATGGCAGGGGGAAGGTTTTGCCCACCCCTTCCGAGATTACATGGTGTAGTCCTGGCTGTCATATCCCAATTAAAATTGACAAGGGGGACTGCACATGGAGGCTGTGTCCACCTAGAGTACACAGGAATATGTTTATGTCGACCAGTGAGCATAGGAAAATGTGAGCGGATTAGCCCCACACATTTTACGGGGGATGATCTACCTTCATTCAATTTCATATAAAATTTCAAAAAAGCCCAGGTGAGCGCACTCCCACCACGCGGATGGTCCAATTCCTCACAGCAACGCCGCTGTTGACCATTCCGGCTCACTTAGACTAATGCTCGCGAGCTTAGACTGCATGTGTCTGATGAGAGTGCACCCACCTGTGCATGCTGATCTCTTTCTCTGGGTCATTTCTCGGCTGCATTGGGTTTTGGAAGTGCACAGAAGCAGGCTCGTGGGACAAACCAGAAACCATGCTGGCTGCAGAACGGATCCATTCAAGGTGAGCATACCATGAGGGTATGTGGGACCTTGGTGTGCTGCTGTGACCGAGTTAAGGGTCTTCTGTACACCAACCTCCAAGCCTCAAAAAGTTTACACAGACCCCAAATAAAACCTGTTCAATATGTGTTCCAAGCAGCAGAGTGCAACAAATGCATGCAGCTAGGCGCAGTCTGTTGTATGTACTTAACCTGCGGAGGCCAACTTGTGTGTTAACTTGCAAGTGGTATCCACGGAACCCTGCACTCGACGAATTATGGAACATGCATTCTGCATCTCTCTGTGTATGCACGCAACTGCATTGCTAGCGCACAGGTCCATCTGATGCACGGATCTACAGTGTTTGCACACTACCTGTGCATTATCTGGTCCCAGACACTACGATCTGCACACTTTGCTTCAGTCTAGCCACTGGAACCAGGCTCAGTTTCGGAGTGAAAGCACTCACGTCATGGCTGCACTCATGGCCATGTGGCATCTGGAGATCACAGGGCCGCGCGCGCTGCAGTGCAACCCTCCACCTGCCAGTGCGGGTGGCTTTCTTCCCCATGGGCTATGGCTCAGCCAGCTGCAGTATCACACTCTTTAGGCTCTGGACAGCAGAGATAGAGCCGCAGTAAGAGCAACTTAATGACTTTTCCCATGTACATCCTGGACCCTGCTCATTCCCCCCAGTGTCTTACTGTGAAGAAAGGCAGTAGAGTTTGGGCATTTTTCAGTGATTTATTTGCATTACTAGGTGTGAAGGGCCCACATACATCCTGCATTCAGCCCTATAAATATAAATGCAAGCAGCTAAACCATTCTTCTTGGCAAGGCTTACGTTCATTTAGTGCATTTTTTTGACTGTAGGTAAATATGGAGCATCCACTTGTGGCCAGTATGGGATTTTGGCTTCGAGATGCAGAACGCAAACTGCACTCAAAACAAGGCGATAAGGAGTTACTGCTGCTCAGCACGAGACTCGGCACCGCAGGCCTTCGCCGACCGTGGCTCTTTTTAAATCAGCTGGACGGACAGGCTGGTCAAACGGGTCGGTAAAATTGAGAACCACCGCCCTGACCCTGCTCCAAAGCCAGTTTATTCGATTCAATGTGGTGGCACGTGCCAGAAACCGTCGCCATCTGCCAGTTAATCTCCGGATCCGGAGGGATGAGGCAGAAGGAATAAAGTGGCGCTGGGATGCAGGAGGAGGTGCAGAGTGCGATGTCATGGCTTTTAGTAAAACCGTAGTGGCGGTTGCGACTTGCCCAGCTGGGTCTCAGTCCCGTTGCCTGGCGCCTGAACCCAGGCCCAGCGATAGGCGTGTGTAGCTGCACTTGGCCCAGCGCTCATCAGGCCCTGCACTGAGTGTGCCGTTGACTCCCTCCTGTTGCAGGCTGCAGCGTGGGCCATGTGCTCCGAGTACCTAAGCTTGCTGTAGTCCACTCTGAGGGCCACGGGTGGCACACGCTGCAGCATGCAGGATGAAGGGGAAGCGGCTGTTCTTCCTTGATGTTTGGCTCCCTTTTGTTTCTTCTGGTGAGGTAACTTGTCACCTGTCAACCTCCTACTGCGACTCTGGAGAGACAGATGTCCCCCTCCCAGTGGTCCAATAGGCGCTGGGGGCCTCATAAGCACTGCTGATCACTTTCTTTCTGAAAGCAGAGCGTTTAAAGTGGGTGCAATTTACTAGTGATGTCCTATTCCAGAGACCTTTGTTGTGGACAAGGCATGTAAAGGGGCATTTTTATTTTGGAAGCACATGCAAAGTAGCAGTTAGCTGCCCAAAATCTGTGCCTTTCTCCAGCACAATTAAACATATTGCACAAAACCGTTTTAACTATTTGCCTTATTTCCACATGTTTATATTTACCAAGCCAAAAAGCGTTCAAGTAGAATGTAACATTTTCCTCACATTATACATGAAGCATGCAAGGGAGCCATGAATATTTACCAAGGATGTGACAAGAGGTTGTCATGCTGGAGAAGGGAGGGGATATTTTCTCTGGTTCTAGCCCTGTACTGATTTTCAGGGTCGATACATGTGGGTGGACAGCGTCTGGCCACTTTTTTCAACGGGTGGACGCAACCCCTGTTGTGTGTTTGAGGCCAGCATTAAAAAAAAAAGTATGCTTGCTCAAGTGTTCAGCTACTAGGATTTCACACCAGGTTGTCACGTTTCCAATGCCGACGCTTACCCACAAGAACACATAGAAGTGCCATTAAAGCACACGTCTCATGTTTGGATTTTGTTTTCTTTGGAATATTTCATTATACATTGTTGGGCTTGAAGGGTGGGCACCTTTTATACTTTGCTAGTGTAGTTTTTGGAAAATCACCTCACTGGTTATATGTTTTTATTTTACCATGTTTCCGCTCTTACATACATACGTAGTGGTAATTATCTTGTGATGTCACTTTCTGTGATGCCATCAAATGCAAATTAAGGGGCCAGCATTTAATTTGCTGTACTTGGCCCCACAAATTCTAGGGCTGGCCCTGCCTGTACCCAAAATGGCAGCTGCACAGGATGGTGCCAGGCAAGGGGCGAGAACGCAAAACCAGAAGCGAGCATGCATCGCTTCCGGTAATCGCGTTAAAGATGGTGCCGAACTCACAGAGCGGTGACTGAGCAACAGGCACTCTAGGAACACACCAAGAAGGATGGTCTTTACAATTTGTCTGCATCACAAGTTACTTGCAGACTCCACAGCCTTACACACCAAGTTAGTTTTCGCGGATCTAGGGAAAGCAGGAGATTAGCATCTCATAGGGTGGACCGACTGTATATCTATTGTATTGACAGTCCAACCCCTTTTTTCCTACCCTCCCTTGGGTTATTAACTATTCAGTTCTCATGCCATGTTACGATCCTTCAAGAAGCCTCTTTTAGGGTCAGGGCCCGGTTCTGTATTCGAAGAGTGGGTGGTAGAGGGGAGTTACCCGAATCCCTGCCTGGTATTCATACCTCTTCTTTAATCGTCCAGTGTATGAAGAAGCCTCCCTTCACCCAAGACCAAGAGCTTCTTCCTTCTCGCGGTGGACCCGGGAGGAGGTGCCTCAGCCCGAAATGCCCAAGAGAGCAAGGGACCAATCAACTTTCCTCCAGTCTATAGCAATTGCGCCCTACAGTGATCAGTCTCACTGTGGACAACCTTCGCCCAGGAAGCAGGTACTGACAATGGCATAGGGAGGTGGAATCAAGTTCAGTTTGAGATCCCCACTTTTTGGAGTTCCTCTGCTTTTAAAAGTCCTTCTCCGATTCCGGGGTTTACAGGACCTACTGTCTTTCACGAAATTCTCATAAACCTTCTGGGCACTTGATTTTACTTTTACTCCAATAACATTGTAATAGGAGACTGAACCATTATCTGTACCTTCCTAGTCTTCTTTTTTAAACATGTTGGTATTTGTTTTCTGTTAGTTGTACAGACCTCTCTTATATGAGGAGGTGATTCCTGCACCCGAGAATTTCCAAAAGATAAAATAAAGTGGCATACTCGTGCAAAAGCTCCGACAGTCCCTATTCTTGGGCGATCCATTCCACGGACACACCACCACTTGAGGTGCTCCACCTCCTAGAAGATGAGTGTCCGGCCCAGGGACGCAACCCGCCACACCTCTTCCAAGAGCACCAAATCATGGAAGTGTTGCACTAGGGGACCGAGGGAGAAGGTGGAGAAGAGATGACCGGAGACCGTCTCGAGCTGTAAAACTAAACACATGATATTTAGCACAGAGACGATTGTCATGTGGCCAGATCAAATCCCACTTGCGATAGTGAGGAGAAGTTTGGAAAGAGCTGAAAACCTGTTACCAAGGGAGGAAGGAACTAACTCTGGGGACAGGGGAAGGTTAGTAAAATAGTACCATGGAGGAGAGACAAGTGCAAACCCACTGGCATCCAGTGCCAAAATAGTCCCAAAGAATCCAAAACCAAGCCACAACGTCAAAGTCCTATGAGTCAAGGAGGACAAGGAAGCAAGTAAACAAACCAAGGTCGGGTAAGCAAGGAAATTGTCCCGTCACCTGCGACAGAGTCAGGGGCGCAACAGTGTCAGGGAGACTGGGACACCACCCCACCTGGAGTAGGTGGCCCACCAGGGCACATAATGTTAAATAAGGACTGAGTGCTATAAATCATTCCGAACTGTGGCACTTTATCCAGTTAAGGCTATTAAATTTGACTAGTCCCCCACAATGAGTTTATTATATTCTTTAAATTACAATGAAAAACTAATTATAAGCTGTTCATATGTGTTTCTTGATACATGTGACCACAGAATAACAAGGAGCAAGCAACATCTTTTGTTATTTTTGACTCTATGCGAACAGAAAAACAACCACAGAAGACCCCTGAAGAATTTCCTTGATGAACACACAATGTTTTGAGAGGAATGAAACATGTTGGGTAACAACTGGCCTAAACTTACAGGCTAAGTGATCGTAACTGGTTTTGATTAAATGAGCAAGCTGTTTATTAAATGAGCAGTTTTTTTATGAATTGGCACCTGCATTGTATGCGTTGTATTTTTTCTGTATGTCTCGCAGCTTTTTTAACTGCTATTGTGAATATATGGTGGTTATAGTGGTTTAAACTTTTGTATATTTGTACGGGTTTAGAATATTGTCTACAGGGTTCATTTCAATTACCAACCTGCAGTTTTAACCGGGATTCATTTTTCTACTCTTGATTCTTAATACATTTTCCAATTTGATTGAAGTAAACAGCAAGGAGATTTTCTCTTCTTTGATTCCTTATTGTGTGGTCCCTGTGGGAATGATTTATAGCACTCGGTCCTTATTTGACCATAGTGCTTCTAATCCTGGTGTCGCTCTTATTGTTAGAAACCACCAGGCACATGACAGAGCCAATCCTAGCCTAGAGGGGAGGTGGCGTTGTGAGCGCACCAAACTCTCTACACCCTATGTGTACGACTGTTGAATATAGTACCACTGTAAATCATCCAATGCTTTGCACCCTCAATTCTAGCCTGAGTTCTCATTTAAGAACTACAAGGACCATCATGCCATGCAACATCAGGAGAGCCGTGCAGAACATGGGAGAAAAGCGAAGACTTCCAGACGGACTGGCAGTCCGGTGCTGTTCAAAAGAGAGAATAGTTATTTACCGCAGCTCAGGAAAGGAGGAATACCGAACCTAGATACAGTGAAGAAACTATGACTGAATTGTTGTGCACCAAAAGTGGACCCTAGAGTCTGGTGGGAAACAGAAGCCATGGGAAGAGGAAGGAAAAGCTTGAATAGGAAGTCACGGGTATAAAAGACACATAGGAACCAGTCAGCGAAAGGTGTTTGGGTGAGGTCAGGAAGTGTGGAGGTGGACCGAGAGACCTGGCAGGATGGACGGTGGTGCGGCGTGGTGAAGAGTCTGTGGGGAAGCGGGATAGGAGTGCCAGTGAGGTATTGTGTGGGAGAGAGTGGTACCAAGTAGAAAGAGTGTAGTTGTGAATGTGAAGGTAGATCTGAGAGAATGGAGAGGGTCGAAGTAGGTAGTGTAAAGAGAGCGAGTGGGGGAAGAGACACTCTGGCCGAGCGAGGGAGAAAGCGATGGTGAGAGAGAAGTGATTTGTAGGGGGATAGGAGAGGAGTGAAGGGTGAAACTGGAGTGACAAAAGAGGAGCGAGGAGAGAAAGCGAGAGAGACAGAAGTGGAGGAACGAGAGTAAGATGGAAGAGATGGCAGAGGGAGTGAGAAGAGCAGAGGGAGAAGTGGCAGAGAGAGGGAGAGAGAAGAAGGGGTGACAAGAGAGGGAGGAGGAGACAGGGGACCAGCGGAAAGAAAGGTCAGATCAGGGAGACAAGTCGAAGGGAGGGAGAGAAAGAGCGAGTATGTCAGGCACCATGCAGATCAATGGGACCCCATTCTTGTGGGATTCCCAGAGCAAGAGACCCTTTGGCATCGTTAGATGGAGTTAAAGACCTTGGCCTTTAGGGCTCCCATTGTGAAGAGCATAGAATAGACAGTAGGGGTCACCGATCTCTAGGATTTTTGATAACCCCGGATGATGGGGAAATGGGGAAGCCTGGGTTAGGGTGGACGGAAACACGTTAAGGTTTAGGGACCAGTTAGAAATACCCATTAGTCAAGTCTACCTACAGTCTCAAGGAGCATTGTGAAGGCAATTTTAGAGTGTTCTTGATGAAAACCCTTGAACCATCTACCGGACTCTGATGCACCAGGAACCGATTTAGTTGTAGAGCACTGTGTGGTCGCTGAAAATCGGTTTAGTTTATACAGGGCCGCCAAAAAGGTGGTCTCTCAGCATGCTCCCCCCCCCTCCCCCTACAATGGCCCCCACGCATTGTGAGAAGCCGGGCGGGGGGGGGGGGGCATAGTGGCTTGTGGGCAGCGTCGCCCGAGCACTGGCACCGCACACGTCTATCTGCAGAAGCCCATCCACCAGTCCTGAAAAGCGGCCCCAGCGAGCCCCAGAGGAACCCTCCTCCAATGAAGGCGGCACCCGGGAGAATTAGAAGCAGGCACTCGGTCGCTGGTCGGCCATACCCGGCGGCACAGTCGCTCCTGATCAGGCTGAAGAAAGTCCCCAAAGGGAAGAGTTTGTATCCCGGTGAATCGAGCAGATCGAACACGTGCCGTCACCACGGAAACAGCAGCTCCTTGCGTAGGACAGGTTGACAACAACCTTTCAATAAGAGATGTCTCGGGACGCCAATTAAGTCAAATCCATTTCCTCTCTCGCCTGCCCGGGATTCTTTGTGACTGACAAGTGGCAATCAATATAGCCCGACGGCTTCCCCAGCGCAGAGCAATTGAGGAGTCCCGCAGGATGTGCTCATGTGTAGGGGGAGCTCAGTCTAATCTGCGACATGATGCACAACTCTTCTGCTCCTCCTTCACACCCAGTAAGCCGAGGCGTACATTTACTAGGATTGTGGAAACTGATGCCACCTAACGTGGTAGGGATTTGAAACCAGAGTGATACTTTCTCCTAGGACCACAGAAACGTAGGTTTACTTTCTCAATCCACCAAAGAACATTGAAGAGGTCCACAATGCACCGCGGGTGCGCAAGCCAGCAGCAACGAGTATACAGTCCAATGAAGATCTCAGGTTAAGGCAATCAAAGGGAAACGTGCCACGTGTCTTCGTGCAACCCTAGACATCACAGCATTTATGCATGTATAGTTGGGTCTAATGTGGACTTCACAGGTATACCGAACTTGCACTCAGGATTCTTTTTAGGGGTGACACACACTGACACACACACACACACACACACACACACACACAGACACACACACACTGACACACACACACACACACACACACACACACACACACACACACACACACACACACACACACACACACACACACACACACACACACACACACACACACACACACACACACACACACACACACACACACACACACAGACTGACACACACACAGACTGACACACACACACACACACACACACACACACACACACACACACACACACACACACACACACACACACACACACACACACACACACACACACACACAATTATTTAAAGAAGACAAACAATTTCAAAAAGGTACTGATAGTACAGTTGAAACACTTTGCATGCTAATATTTGCAGAATTGCTTGCTTTCAGAATGTGGAAATTAAAGCTAAAATCATACTCTATGTTAAAAATATTACTAGAACTAGACGTATACTGTCAGGTTGATTTATTGTGAGATTCATGTACTATTCGCAACTTATTTATAAAACAGTGTATTTGAAACCCTAACACATTTGTGCCGACTTAAGCTGGGAAGCAATATGGCCAAGCGTCTAAAACCTTCTAGGGGACAGGGCATGTGGGATCCCACTGGGGTGACCCCGCCCTTACGGGACAGGAAATCCACAGAAAGGGATAATCGTTATCCACCATCTTCCCCCAAACACCAATACCTTTGCTGGCTATGTTGGAGTTGAAACATACAACTTAAAACTTCCCGTTTCTTGAGGTCAGAAACCAAACCTGCCATTGTATCTACAGTCTTTCCGGAGAGAACAGAACAGGGGGATGATCCAGCCCGAAGGGTGTGCATTAGATAAAGAGCCAAGGGGAGAAGAGAAGTCCACGGAGCTTGAGGGAGTGAGGATCCTCCTCGTGGGAGGTGTGGAAAGGCTGCACGAGCATACACTAGGTGTGGCACTCGGAGGGGCAGACAGTGCCAGGGAGAGGCCGCAGCACCCGCCTTGCGAGGAACTGGAAGGGCCCGGCCTGGAGGAACAGAGGCGGGCGGGAGATTGGCAAACAGGAAAGCTGCTGCCGGATCCCCCCCCATATGTTGGCAGGAAGCAAGAGCAAGTCGAGACCGACACAGAACTCAATTGACACATTGTGTAAGTGACTCAGTGTTAGATGGACTCACGACCCGACCGGAAGCACCACAGAGTAGTTGCAGGTACACGGTGGCTCCAAGGAAAATGGGGAACGAGCGAGGATAGTAAAGCAAGGAGCGTACAGAAGGCGTAGAGAGCTATGACTAATCTAGGGAATGTTTGCCCTTTTCCTTAAGGAGCAGCTATCCCCTTTGGGACAAGGGAGGGGAGCCCCCTATGCAAAACACACCTTAGGGGACAGGGCAAGCAGGATCTCACTCGGGGAACTCCCCTACCCCCTCCTTAGGGGACAAGGAATCCCAAGGTGAAATGTTTATAACATCTCCCTTAACACAGGAGTCCGAATTGTTTGTTTTCTACATGGTAGCTGAACACATTAATGCACACAGGTCTTTCACTTTGCTTGGTTTGGCTGCTGACACAAACTAGATGCCAGAAACACAGATTCAATAGTGTTTCATCTCTCATTGCAGAGAGAAACGTACATGGTTACAGACCCTTACCTGCGAGATGAGAGCCAGCCACTGGGAGGGAACCAGAACTGCGCGAGACTCAGCCTACGCAAGACCACGCACAGCACAAGTCCACGCTGTAGTGCTGAACGAATCCAACCTGGAGGCAGGACTACATGGAATATGCGGGGGAAGAGGAATCCCAGAGGACGTTGAAGGCTTCAGAGCCCAGGAGGGTGGAGAGCCCAGGGCCCCCTGGTCCCTGGCAGAGAGTAAAAACTGCGCTCCGGCATGTACGAACCACGATGCCCAGACGGAGAAATGCTTTGACGGATCAGAAGACCTGAATAGTGTGGTACCGCAGATACCGGAGCAACCATGGGCGTAATGTTCGGGGGGGGGACGGGGGTGTTTGTCCCCCCCCAACTTTCATGGCACACAATTTTGTCCCCATTCATTTGAATGGGGCACCTTTTCTTCAGAGGTCATGTCCGCCCCAACATTTTCAGCAAAGTTTCTCCACTGGGAGCAACCGCCTTCCCAGATGGAGAACACGGAGGGAACACATGTACGCGGCTGAAGAGAGGGAGGAGGACAGCAGAGTTCCAAGAGGGCGTCAGGACAATACAAGACAGGCTAAAGAGGCAGATGGCCCATGTGGGGCTACTCGAGACCTAGCACCAGACCGCAATCCAGGCCTAGAATGTAAGCCACTCATGAGGGTGGTAAGCCACTGCCCACAGAGTCAGAAAGCCAATGCTTGACCAATCAAGTCTGTTGAGAGGGAACTCCCAGGCAAGCAGAGTGGTTTGCTAGGAGTTTGCAGACTCCTTCCTATCCCAAAAGAACATCAGGTCCAAACAAGTAGCAAGTTCAACTGGGGTTTATTACAGCCAACAACCCGCAGGGATCAAATGCACGGAGGCGGGTCCAGGCACATCTCAACAACCTCTGGCTCGCAGGACAGTTTTGGTGATTGAGTCACAACTTCGTCACACTCTGGGCCCTTCTCCAGAAAACCTAACTCCACTCTGGGTTGGCTATTGACTGGTAGTTCCTCTATAAGAGCCCATATATGAGTTAGCTGATTGGGCAAGGCAATGTCAGGTGTCAGGCCTGGACTATCCCCGAAAAGTGCTACTTACTAATTGTTACAGTGTGCAGACCTAATGATTGGTCAGTGACCCCAGATACCCACCCCTAGAGCCATCATTTGTGATTGGCTGAGCCATGAGCTCCCAGGCATGAGATAAAATCAATTCCCAGGTCAGAATGCACCTGTTCACGGTGCTATGTGCAACTATGTGTCTGTGATATGCAACTATGTGTCTGTGATATGCAACTATGTGTCTGCGGCATAACTGTGGGTGGACCATCATTGCCATGAGAGGCTCCCTTCCCATTGCATGGCTGTAGCTCGAGTGTAACAATTTTGTTGCGACCATTGTCTCGTTTGCGAGACGGTTGCTCTTCCCAGCCACCAAATCTTGGCTCCTCATCAGCTCGGCCGGATCACGTGTTTGGAGACAGCGTTTGGGAGCTTTGCAGCTCCAATTTGTTTGGTGTGTACGAGGAATTGGGCTCTTCTGCCGTTGGTGTTACTTTAGTTCAGGGTGAAGAATGTTCCTTGCAACACTGCGACCTTGGCAGCGGCTTTTCTCCAGACGCAGTGGAATTAGGCTCTTCTGCCGTTGGTGTTACTTTAGTTCAGGGTGAAGAATGTTCCTTGCAACACTGCAACCTTGGCAGCGGCTTTGCTCCAGACGCAGTAGTTGTGCTGGCACAGCACTCTATGTGGCATCAGGATTCCTAAGACGGTGGCGGCCCACTGAGTTCCTAAGCCATGGTCTGGCTTCTACTGTATGTGCATTCCATAGAGTCCGTATATTAGTGGTTTATGGTCCTGTCGGGTCCCTCTAGTCCTCCTGCCATACCATGGGTTATTTGCATGTAAGCATCTGCAAGCATTCACACGTGGTCTTCCTGCTTCTTGCGTTTCTGTGCTGCTGCGGCAAGCTGATGGCAAAATAGTAATCGTTCAGACAGTATGTATAGGTCACTGTCCTCTAGCTCATAGAACGCATGTGCTCTTCGTGTAGATGGGTGTGTGAGTGTCCCAAATGTGTGGCTGGCACGTGTGCTTCATGTCTGACCCTGCCATGTCGTCATGGTGTCTCTAACATCTTGAGGCATGGCTTCTCAGTGCTTTAGTCGATTCTGTCCATGTAGCTGTCTCTGGTAGTCTCTTGGGCATCTTCATACCCTTTGGGCAGTATCCGCACTGCTCCTGGGTTGCAAAGAGTGTATTTCTCGTGGTAGCTGTGCATCGTGGGAGCAGTGGGGATTGGAGTGAGCTCGTACGATCGGTGGCCATATTGTCTTTAGGGCTTCTTCCGGTTGGAGGGTATTCCGGAACAGGGGGCGCATTCCGACCTTCCCTCTTCTCGTCCACCGCTACAAAAAGGAACAGAAATACCCTGGAGGGGTGAGCAAGGGACACTGCTTACAAAACTGAAGGATTTACAGATACAAGTATTGGCTCTGAGGAATTAACTTTCTAAGTAAAGCAAGACTTTCGTCAGGGGATCAGGAGTTTCCTTTTTTGTCCCTCTGATGTTTTGCATGCTCCTCCTCACGCCCCCTCTCCCTCCTACTACTCTTCCCTCCTACACCAGTTAAACCTTTTCTCCACCCTCATTTCCACTCTTTTTCTCTCACTCATCCAGTTTCGCCATCTACACCTACTCTACTCTCTCTCTCTCCTTCCTTCCTTTTCTTCCCTCTCCTCACTCTGTCTCACATTGCAGTATATACACTTGCAAAAATGTCTCTGCTCTCTCAATTGGTACCACATTCTCTTACAGACTCTTCCAGAATGTCCAATATGTCCTCAGCACGCTACTCCGCGTTCCGTCCTCCACCTGGTCTCTTAGCCCGCCTTCTCTCCTCCTGACTTCAAACACCTCCATCCCCTTCTACCCACACTGGCCTTATAAACACAAGCCTTTCTTTTTGCCCGCTTCCTCACCCTTTCCATAAGACCTCAAAGGCCAATCCTCTAGTTCCCCTGGGCCCAGGTTACAGATTCTCAAATCTTTAAAATCCCATTTAAGCCCCACCGCCTTTTCTCATAGTGGTGTTTGTGGTGCTGCAGAAGCAGTGTCTTGGTTTTCCTGGCCAGTCAGGATGCCAGTCTGGTGCCCAGAGAAGTCCACGTTCTGGCCGGTGCCCTGGCGGGAATAAATGGGAGCGCAAATCTGATATGCTGCCTGTGTTCTGATCGTGCAGCTCTCTGCTGAGGAACTGCATTCTGGAGCCAGTAGTCCCTCAACAGACAAGAACATGTGCCAGGCATGCGGTGGCAAGGCATAGTATAACAGATAGCCGTACCAAGTTCACAGGTATTCCGGGCATTCACAGGTATTCAGGAAATAAGGCCCCTGATAGGGTCAAGATCCTGACCCTGTCACATTGAGTTAAATGAAAGTTAGTCTGCTCAAAGAACAATGTACACCATTTATTTATTTGTTTGGTGAATTATGATGTACCACAGGCCACTAGAAGGCTCTTCAGGGCGCTATGCTGTGATGGAAAGGAAAAAAAGCAAGAAAGTAATCTCGAGAAATTAGAAACAGCGATGACCCTACAGAATGGTAATTGGGTGTCTAGAGGCAGTAGAAGAAAAAGACAATGCACCTGGGCACCTGGCAATAGGTTTGCTTTGACCACAAAGGTTTGCTTTGTTGGTACGGTGGTCGGTCAAAATACCGAAAATAAAATCTCGAACTGCAAAAATCTCAAATACAAAATCCCGGAAAAAAAATATCGAATTATTTATTCATTTATATGTGTTTTTGGGGTCAGGTAAGTAAAAAAAAAAAAAGGTTAAAATAAAAAAAAAAAGAAAAAAAAGGGGGGTTGGGGGGGAACCCCCCATTTCGAGAAAAAAACGTCATAAAAAAAATTCGATATTTTTTTTTCGGCCTTTTGTTTTCGAGATTTTTGTTTTCGGTATTATCACTATAACCCGTTGGTACACTAATGATTGCGTCTAGTGTGTAAGGTTTGTGTGTGGAATAGGAGTAATTACGCCATTAGACATTTTGGAATTCTGAAAAAACGCTTTCCTCTTTTAGAAGTCGGAGGGAAGGAGGACGTTTCGACTCACACAAGCAGATTGAGCAAGGAGAGCTCCTCATTGACCAATTTAAAAGAGGGCAGGGGGTGAGAAAGGAATGCCCGAGAAATCGATTGCGCTCCCCTTAGGACAGAAGGATGAAACAAAGCATGGATACCAAAACCCAAACTATGGCCAACCTCACAACACTCTGCTCACTGTGGCTCCGGGGATGCCCCCTGTAACAGTACCCTGGAGATGCTCCTTTTCTCGTCTCCCCCTTGAATTCTCGCTGCAAGATGGCGCTGGTTTCCCAGGTTGGATTTCACCAAAGTACTCCCAGGCAGTTGAAATAATAGCAATTGACTTCGAGCCTAAACCAACAAGGCTTAACACGTCTGCGTGCATCTGTGGAAGTGAATGTCTTTGAGAGATGGCCGTCTCTGGCTGGCCACGTCATACTTTAAGTGGCCTTATCTGGAGGTTTTGCCTGAAAACAAAGCTAACACGTGACTGCCCCACAGCGGCTTCCATAACCACACCTTCAGTCTGTGCCCGGATTCTAGGCCCAAATGCCCCAGTCGGACTGCTGGGAGAGAGGTCGGTGTGCTAATTACCATGGGAAATATTGATATTCAAATTTCAAAAAGTTGGTCAAATTCGAAAAACTAGAAGGCCCTTCTGTGAACGGGTCTTTGCCATTACTGCACTTTGGCCTCGCCTTCCTCAGTCTTCCGTTTATGGCTGGTCCCAGTTCTCTCGAGATGGCGCACGGCTCAACCCTAGAGGAAAGAGCGCTGGTGGCCGGGGAAAATGGAGGTAACTTGGAAGGTCACGTCAGCAACGATACCATGACTGCCACAAGATTCTGGGTGAAACCAAGCATTGCAAGGGCAGACAAACCGAAATGATACGATCTACTGCCACTACTTCCAAATGCCTTCCTGCACCGAAAACACCAGCCCACTGGCAGAAATCATAATTGCCGTGTGTGCACGCTCCCTGCAGGTTTCAGCATCAGTACATTATATTTCACCAACTACAAACCTCAAAGTGGGCAACTAACATCCAAGTCCTTATTATAGAACCTGGGTGGCTTTAGCTTCTGGCAGGATCTACTCCAGGGGTCCTGGGCATTGTGTCAATACGAGACCATTGTGGTTCGAATTTATGGCTGGGAGTGTGAACTAGAAGAGCTTTTGATGCCAAATTCTAACACCAATAACTTTTCGACTTCAAGTCAGCCTTCATCCACAACATTTCCAGAATCACAAAACTCAAAAACCTGCTACTTTTCTCTCCAAGGGATACAAACTATAAACAAATCACCTCCCCACTCTGGCAGGGGTTAAAACATTGCTATCTCCATTAGTAGCGGTCATCAGATCAGCATTTACAGCTGGATGCCGTACACATGTGGGATAGCCAAGCAGTGCCAAAGGGCAATAAGCCCCATTGAACATGCAACGAAATTTGATCAAAGCATAATCTGACATCATTGCACCTTCAATGGCCATAAGGTGAAGTCCAGTTAGCCGCAAACAAACAACATGCATCTTTCTTTTCATATATATACCATCTTCCCAGTTCTTTGTTTAAATTCTATAAGCAACATGATCTTTTTTTATCATTTTCCTATTGTTGCGGACTTAACTATCCATATTCCTCCGACTCTTTTTTTGTCCTCGCTGGAGTATGTGATTTTATAATCCTGTACTTTTTCCTTCTCCTCCTGCTAGCATTAAAGACGGAACTTTAGATGTCATTTTTGTTCCTCCCAAGGTCTCCTAATGTACGTGAGGGATCTAAAAACATGACCCTACCTGGGAGGCAATGGAGCATTGTCCAAATGGGACAACCAGGGATTACAAAATCACGGACATAGTTTCTCCACCTACTATTTTGTTCCCTCTTCTGATCATGACTTCATTTCTTATATTATTCCATAATTTACCCACTCATTGTTTTAGTTTATTCTACTGTACACATCTCCCATCTTTCAAAGATGTGCTTATATCTAATCCTGAACATTGATGAAACGCTCCATTCAGCTATTGAATCCGCTTTGCTCCCTGTGTCCGGCTACCCCTTTTATTCCGAAAGGTAAAAATACTTGCTGTGGATTCACTAGTTCTTTAAAATATCTTAGATTAGAACTTTGCAGACAAAGTGAAAATGATTGAAAAATAAATCTATTTCACATCTTCAGTCTTACTCATGCCTACACAGTTCATATTATATTCTCTTAAAATGCTAAAACTGCCGATTTCAATCTATTACTGCTCAAACATCTTCTCCTATACAGCTAAATTCTACTTTAGAGAAGTTAAAGCACTCCTCCAGGTGACCCACCTCTAACTTGGCTCTCCTTCATGCTTCAGAACTAAAGAGTTCATCAGTTTTCCTTACATTCGCCTGTTCCAAACTCAAATAAATGCATGGGTTAATCCTACTGAAGCTCCCTTTGATCCTCTTCCAGCCCTTCTAGTTGAATCAACTTACCCATTTTCGTGTTCCTATTGTGGGGAGTCGTCAAACTCCCCCTCATTCTATGTGTGGGAAGGGGGGCCACCAGAGACTGGGATGGCTGGCTGCTACACAATGTGATTTCCAGAAGGCGGTTGAGGAGGGATCCCACCGGCTCGCTATCCCCCAAAAGATACAGTAGTACTCCATTAAAAGTAATGCTGAGGATTTATGGCCTAGAATAGCACAGTTCCCAGGAATACTTGAATGTCCCCACTGCCTGGGGACCAGGGCAATTGACATAGTTTGAGCAACATTGAAACATGTGGTGCTTGCAAACAGAGATAGAAGATTCATTGATTTCCTGATAAAGAGCAAGTAAGGGAAGAAGTGTGTACAGTGAGCAGCAGCTTCCAAAGCACCATAAAGTTCTGCACCAAGCAGAGCAGAATGTTGTGGAACTGCACTACAAGAAGTACAGAATTTCAAGACGGCGCTGCAGGCCACACACAATTAAAACCTTGCCGACCCTCCTTGCAGACAAAGACTATCAAGCAAGTAATAAATACTGAAGAAATGGTACTAATATAATCATAAGAGTGATTAAAAGGCTCCTATGGGAATAACCAAGCAGGTTTGAGAATTGAAACAATGATTTATTTATGTAATTGTTTTTTTATAACCCGCCTAATACCATACCAGAGTTCGGTTTCTAAGCGCGGATCCAGGATTTGAACCCCCATTGCTCTGCGTGGTCTTCCTTCCGAGAGCAGAGCGTTGCCCCTGTGCTATCCTCGATTAAGGAATAACCTGTCATAGATAACGTTAGGCGCACCAGCCTCGCCATGGAACTATAAAATAGGCTGGAAAAAGCTTGGTGGGGGTGAATCTAGATTCCAACCGGCCACTGGGCAAAAGCAAGTCAGAGGTTGGCCCGGGGGATCAGCTGGCAGTGGAAGCCAATGAGATAAGGGGATGATAAAAGGGGGCAGTGCAGACAAGTCGTCAAGGTGGGTTCTTCAGGTGAGGTCAAGGCAGAGGAAGAAAAGTGCAGAGGAGCATGGAGGGTAATTATAAGGGTGTGTGTAAGTTGAGTTATTGGTTAGATGACTGTGTAGAAGTTGTGGGTGGAGTGAAATATAGTATAAAGGGAGTGTAGTAGAGGATAGTGTGCCATCATATAGTGCGAGTAAAGTGTAGCAGAATCTAGGAGGAAAATGGAGGGACAAGACTGGTAGTGGTTAGGAGGAATTGAGTAGTAGAGGGTAAGATTGGAGGTATGCAGTGGAGAGGGGTGCATCGGAGGGACAGAACGGAGGGAATCTGAGGGAGAAAGAGGAGTGGGTGGGTAGAGAAGCAGGAAGGAGTGTAGGAGGAAAGAAGAAACATAGCAGGACTGACTCATGGAGAGGACCGTAAAGGCACGATAGGAAAGGGCTGGGTATTTGAAAGGCGCTTCTCCCATTTGAGAAAACCATTGTGATTATTGGTGGAGCCTTGGTTAGGATTTGCCTACACTCTTCCCAGAGGGACAGAGAGATAAATGGGTTTGCCCTTTGGCCATCACAACCAGCACGTCAGTTAGACAGGAGTGGGTCAATCTCTAGTAATCATCTTGAGGGTTAAGGGGTGGCTGGGCTAAGTAGAGGACCGCCCAGGACAAAGATATAAGCATATATCACATAAAAAACAATGTATATTATCCTTTTAATAAACCCCAACATGTTGGGCGCCACATTATTGATTATGAGTGCAGTTGGTGTAGGTTGTGTTTTCTGTGAAGATATAAGTCACCTCTGCTGCACAGTAACAGCCAACTCCGAATATGAAAATCCACAAGTGAGCAACAGCAACTGTAGCCTCATTACAGGAAGTCCCACCTCATCAGCAGGAAGTGAGTCATTGTCAGCAGCACTATCGAGCCTGAAAAACTATTCATGCCTCTTCAGAACTTTCTGTATCCAGTCTGACTCAATGTAAATAAATTACTAACATAGAAGAAGTTTATGTATAGTTCCAAGATAGGCTTTGTTTTTTCCCTGGCATTTTGGAACAAGAGTAATTAGTCACCCAGCACAAATTACATTTAGCAATAAGGTGGCGTTTTACTTCTACTGCTGAAAAAGGTTTCTAAAAATAGTGTTTGGGTCAAGATCAGTTAGGTTTTGTTCGGATGGGCCCGATCACCTTAACCCAAACAGGCTCACCACTTAAGGAGTGAATACACGGCTGTGCATAAAGCAAGTTTATACAATTATCCGGGGAGCATTTAGATGGTGTTGCAGGAACAAACTAACCCAAGTCTGAACAAACCACATCACGGCCTATCTTGTATACATTTTTGCAGCAGTTAAAACACTCGCAACACTTTATAACAATCCACTGCCTCCCACGGCCCCCACCACCATATGACTGGACAAAACTCTCTTCAAAGAAACTATCTTTTCACAATTCCTACCTTTTCAGTGGCCAGTTTTATCTTAATTATCACCTTCAGATTATATACAGAACACACCTCTTAGGATTCAGCCATAGTAGGTCATGACTTTAGCAATAACTGCCCTAAACTCTTTAGCCTTAACTTTTAATTTGCACATGGTTTGTGTAAATATTTCAAGCGATAAGAGTAAGGCTAGGTAAATAATTTTTCTTTGGATTAGCAATACCATCTCATTCTCCAGGTCAGTTCCATTGAAATTTTCAAATCTACAAAACTGCCACTTTATTACATAATTGAAACTCCTGTGTAGCCTTAGGCAGTGGCTTACCCCGCGTTTTACTGCTGACCAAAATAAGGAAACGCCTGTCACGCGCTCAGGCATCAGGAGATTACATCTTCTATCTATGATACTGATCAGACTTAAAGACTCTTGGCTAGTTCCTGCAACTCTGCTGACTGAAGGCTATGAAGTTTCTTATTCAGCTATCCCCTGGCTCCTAAAACTTCACAGAACCAGTTTCAAAGTTCACTTTGCAAAATAGCCCTCAGCTACTGAGATTCATGAATTCCCCATGTATTTATAATACTGTGCACATGTTTTTACATTTGGTCAGTTTGACGTATCCTTCTACGCGAGTGCAAGCAAATATGTATCAATTTCTAGATAAACGGTAATGCTAAACTAACATATCCCATCCATAATTAACTACACTTTGATACATATGAAATTGAAACATTATCCAGTTTGGCGCCACCCCCAGTTATTAGTACAGCGCATGCAGCCTGAACCCCACGTAATCATCGGGATCTTTGCTGGCCACCCCAACAGTTTCTGCCAAACCAGCATGACTCAAACAAAGGAGTGTTAGCAGGCCCACACTAATGAAGGTTAGAGTTTGCATTCTAGCCATGGATCTAGCCAAATCCCAGATGGTCTGAAGACTGGCCATCAACAAAACGTGTATTCTGACCCACCCAAATCACAGGCTCATACATCTACAGCAGGGGTAGCCAACTTGTCACTCAGATGGGTTGGGCTACAACTCCCATCAGCACCTGTTGGCCTTGCCAGTGGTCAGGGATCATGGGTGATGTAGTCCAAAACATACGGGTGGTGACAGGTTGCTCTCCACTTTAAACAACACTGCACTGGTTCCTTGTGGAAAACAATGAAGAGTTCAGCGACTGGCTCGCACTGCATTACAATAGCCATAAACACCAGTGGTTGAAGTGGGTGGGAGCAGTGCTCCTCTACTTTTTAAAATTAAGTATTACTGTTCCTATGCTTTTATTCAAGAAAAAAAACGTTCTGGAAGTGTTTAGTTTTAAAATTAAAGTGTAGAAAGCAGTTGAAAATTGCACTTCAGTGCACTGCACTGAATGTTCCCTTAAACAGCAGGTGCATTTGTTTGGGGGCTTTGTATTGGGCGTGGCAATGGGGTTTGCAGGGAGCTGGGCAGGCCAGCAGGGAACACTAGTTCTTTTCATACACTTCGCCCACTAATGAACACTGGCAGCTAAAAGCATAGCTACCAATACATTACAACTAAGTCTATCTTCGATATGCCAAAAGTAACATTGAGGAAGCATTCTCAGGGCGCCAAGTCCCACTCACTACAACCTCTCAGCATGTTCCTTCCTCTGCGGCAGCCTAAATTAGTCACTGCCCGATTAATTGGTTTCCCCACTTTATTTAACTGGTACCCTTGTCTAATTGCTGCCTCACCGTATTTTGCTCCCTGTGTCCTAGATCGATTGCTGTCCACTATATTTGACTGTCAGCCTAAATTCACTATTGCCCACTTTAGTCTCTCTAGAGGTCTAGACAATGGGAGGAGGTCCTTCAGATTTTGCTGCAGGGTGTAAAAGGAGATGTATACTGTATTAGGTTTTGTTCCGCGACACATCGGGTGGAGGCCCCAAGTTGCCATAAGCTGCCCTGCACCAACTCTCTCGTCCTTCAAATGCTCAAGCACAGTGTGCATAGACCAACACTGCCACTCGCACACAACTATTTAAAACCCCTTCCAAAAGACTACAGCAATCTGAACCACAACAGGCCGCCACCCCAGTCAATGGGCACACGAGGCTCCCACCTGGACCAACATTGCCTCAGTGCCCTCAACATATTTAAAAGCAGACCCACGCACACATTAACCGGGTACTCCCGCACTACACTCACTAACAAACCAGCAAAGCTAGCGAGCATGCCTCTGTCCAGTGACTAGCCCACCCACCTCTCTTTCAGATGTGCCAGAGAGCTTGGAGACCCATCCAAATGGCAGAGGTGCACGTCATTAATGCCAGTAACATGTCCCTGAATACACACCCAATCAGCTCCTCTTCACAAAAGACCTGGAAGCCACCACACCCAGGCAATCATTAGGATGCAGAGAGACCGCCACCAGCCTACTCACTTCCCAGCAGGGACCGGACTCGGACAGCCACTGCACAAAAGTCACCACACAGGTACACACCGACTCCAGCAGACTCTGTGCCTTTGGGCGGCTTGGGGCCAGGCTCAGAATGGACACCACAGAGCGCATTCCCAAAAGACGCTATAGAGTATGAGGGGCCCCACCGGAAGTTGCTATGGATGATGCGGCCGACTATACACCCAATCGACTTGGGCCCTGGAGTAGCCACAAGGTGGCATGCTGTGTCCTGCACAACCCTCAAATAAGACACTGCCACCTGACGCGGGTAATCCCGGGGGTACTTCTCATTAGCCACATAACTGGAAAAAATACAAGACTTCGCACATGCGCAAAAAAATGTTTTAGGCTACTTTTCTACTCTTCTTTTTAAAAACACAGCCTTAAATCTTTCCCCTGAGAAACACCCCCTCTATCGCACTTTGGCGGCGTCACTCCCCCGCATGGCAATGCCTGTATAAGCTACAGGCTTACATTCCACTTGCAGTTTGGAAAGGATATATGTTTGGAAGCTGGAAGCAAACATTTTTCCTATCATATGTTTTCTACGTTTCGCTAGTACGGTTTCCCAAGGGTAGGCCCCAGACTGTTTCCAGCTCCGGAAGTGTGTTAATCTTTGAAACACTCCTCAAAGCCCTGCTAGAGCATTGAGAACAAGCATTGGCAAAGCCAATAGGATTCAGCCGTCACATGTTAAGTGCAGCCTCGAATGCCTAAATAAAATTATTTCCATGACTGAAGGGTAGCAATGAAGTGTACACCCTAACAAGTGGTAACAATCATAAAACTAATGAACACAAAGACACAGAATTCAATCAACAAAACAAAAAAAAAGAGCAGTATAACCACTGCTCTGTGAAGCCTCAGACATCGCAGGCTCTCACTAATTGACAGCAGAAGCAACCAATTGCAAGTAAACCGCACACAGAATGCTCACCCTTCAGCAAATCACAAGGCCGGAAACCTACAAAGAGACACTAAAGTTTCACCAAATAAAGATGTGGCCTGATACACATTCCCCGTGTATCCCCATCCATAGGGATAGCGTTTGCTCCACTAGGGGTTGATAAAAAACACTGATAAGACAACATCTAAAAAATGTCAAGGCAGCTTCCACCTTAATTGGCAAAAGGGTAGAACACAAGGACACCGCCGTTACTCGATATTTGCAGGGTGCAAAACATGAAGGCTGATGACATGATGAGACAGACAGACAGACAGACACACACACACACACACACACACCCCCCCATGACCAGATGAGGACAGCGACTGTGCACCAAACCCTGAACACTAATGTATAGGGGCACCTCAACACCCACAACCATGAAAGTTGGTAAAGCCAACCGTGTTGGAGGTTGCTGCTTGTTTAGGGGGGACAGGGGTGTTTGTCCCCCCCCCAACTTTCATGGCACACGATTTTGTCCCCATTCATTTAGCTAGCTGGGGCACCTTTTCTTCATTTCTCATGCCCCCCCCCAACATTTTCAGCAAAGTTACTCCATTGTTCATTTTTATCAAATCAGTGGTAAGCCGTGAAGATAGCTCAGCAAGATGATTGCAGGCATCGATCGATCATGGCGCCAGCCTGCATGTCACAAGGAGGGGCCGGCTCAGCCATTCCTCCTCCCGAGGTTGATCATTTGAGCCCAAATAAATTGCCTAATAAGAACTATAAGAAAAGTGCTTAGAGGCAGGATTAATCAAACATGAAGCGCTATCTAAAAAGTAATATTATCTTGTTGCACGTTTCCAGTGCAAGGCAAATTGGCCCAGGATGATTATTCACTGCGTCACTTTCGAATGGAAGAAGAAGTTGCATCGCGAGGACATGGCAGCCCTAACTGCTCCGTCATATCTGAGGAGGTGTACATGTAGGTCACCGTAATTTAAAGATGGCTGCTTGAAATGCAAACATTTTAGGGGAAGGACTGGCTTCATGAGAGGCAGTGAAAACAAAGTGATTTTGCAAATACCGAGATGGTTGCTCAAGAGGGCTTTGGCCGAGATCGCGCTGCGGAATTATAGGGGCCTTTTTGACGGCAACGCCAAGGTTAGAGCATGTTTTGAGTAAACGCCGTTGACCATTTCACAGAAATAATGTGCTCATTGCAAAACAATAGTCACGTATTCGGATTTTGAAAATAGAATATTATGAGCTCATGTCACCCAAGAGGATTTGGCTAGAATATCGGTTCTCTTTTTATTTTATTTATTTTTTTAAACCCCAGAATCTGCACTTGCTGCGTTTCCCCTTTGCGCTGCATTCGTTTGTCCGCGGGTTCATTACGCCAGAGGATTAGCGGCTGCGCGAAGGAAGAGGCAACTTGGGGAGGAGTAAAGAAGAGGGGGTGCGAAAGGGGACGAAAATGATTCAATGTGAAGAGAAGTAAAGGGATCCTGTGCAAGTGCGTCCTTTCCGTCAGCCACGTACAGATCACACTCTGCAGCCCTCAGTCTGGTGGGGTGGGCAGAATGCAGCCAAAGGGCAGAGTGAGGTGCTGGCACGTGTGGCACCTGCAACTTCTCATTCCCGTTAGGCTAGCCAGAGAATATCTGGGGCACAACATATCGTACCAGAGTTCAGGAACGAAAATAAAATCACAGACTAAAGCTGGTTTCAGATGCGCCGCTGCTGGGAGACGTCTGGCAGCTCCCCGAGTGTAGGGTAAGGAAACCCTATTGCCCAGCCACTCCGGTGCAGTCACGTGCTGCGTTCTATTGACTGCTTATTCCCCGTGAAAGACACTAACCCTAACACCCAGTCTTCCTTTGCTATCCACTGACATGTGGTGTGTCACCCATCCTGGGAGAATGGTCCCTCCATGGGCTCGTGCCAAAGTCACATGTTGTGGTGACAACAAGACAATAAAGGAGACGGGCGTTTCCGGCTCGTCAGTCGATGCAACCCGACTCCTGCCTACTGTGCGTCCTTGGGGTACAGCGCAATGCTGGTGCTGCATAGTAGGCAGAGGGCCCTCCACTCTGACAGTGCCCCTGCTGGGCAACGTAAGCAGAGCCCCTGCTGGGCAACTCTGCATCCCTTTGTTCACAGAAGCCCTGCCGGGCAGGGGTGCCAAGTATGGGGGGGGCTCCGGGGGCCGGGAGCCCCCCGGCAAAATCAAGTCAGGGCTGAGCCCCCCCCCAGTTCCAGAGAGAAGTAATGCAGTATCGATGGCCCTTTCCCTATCCAAGTCCCCCATACAGAGGCACTGTGGTGTGCACGGCCCTTGGACAGACCGAAAAGGAGCACAACACTGCATGGGAATAGTATTTATAATTTCAAACGACTGCTAGGGACATTCTAATAGCCAGAGTTTGAGAAGTGTTCAGGCGCCATGGACTGCTGTGTCAGTGACTATGTGGCAGCTGGGCCGCACTGTTCATGGATCTCGGCTGCAGTCCAGGGGGTGCAGTGCTACAGGTGGAGCGGGCCATTATACATCAGTCCACCAACCCCAAGGCCAACTGCCTACAATGGAGGGCTCTGCTGCACGGAACATGCAGAACACCTGCACGATGTTATCACGTGCAAGTCGCATGCACATATGTCAGATATATCCAAGGTCTAGCCAATGCATATCCACTGGTCAGACCGTATACGAGAAGGACCAGGCATACATGGACATTCAAAGGCTTTAGCCATACGTGCAAACAGTGTGATCTATGCAAAACAATGAAATGAAAGCATGTTTAAGTGGTTCCATGTAATAATGTCCCTGTTAAAATGTCCCCTGACAAAAAAAGTCGCAATTTTTTGCAGCGACATTATTACATTGAACATGCGGGGGACACCACCGCAACCCCTGTTTTTTTTTTTTTTTTTTAATGGAGCAGGGGGACATTCCTGCAACCCGTTTCCCATACATAATGTCACCATGTATAAGGTCCCCAATGGCTTTTCCCGGCAACATCATGTATGGGGAAATTATGTATGGGGACATTGTCACCTGATACCGTTCAAGTGTGGTGCTCATGGTTGTCTTGCTTCCAAGCCATGCGAAAGGGAGCATTCCGCGTGCCCCACTTGGAAGGAATTACCACTAGAGGCGATAGCTGTACAAATGGGCTTCGTTTAGTGACTGTTGCGATGAATGTATCATTTTCTGTTTTTTGACCGATGAAAAAGTAATCAAAAGACCAGTTGAGTTTCTCTTATTGGATGGCACATCTTTCATGGAGCCACTACTAGTGAGACGGTGGCAGCACGTTGAGATTTGTTGTTGATTTGTTCCGGCACTGGTGTGTGCTGAAAAGTTCCTGGAAGTTGTGGGGGGGCTAAGAACCAGAGAATCCCGACCTTCCGATGGCCAGGAGGAGCTTCTAGTAAAGCCGAGCCCACTGACCAATGTGTCAGGGCCAGACATTGCCTGTGTGGAGAATGTGGGCAGGGGGACACCAAAGTAGCGTCTGAGAAAAAGGATCGCCCCACCACACGCCACACCAGTCTAAGCTTGGCTGTAAAGGAGGGAATGAGGCGTGGCCTTGTATGTAGTGAATTGGTAAATAAGCCCAATCAAAGGAGACCTTCACATTAAGGATGCCAATCTAGACGGGCAACAAACAGCCCGTCTGAAGGCATCTATGCAGAGGTCGTCTGGCACCTTAAGCACAGGTTTTGAGGCCTTCTTGCAGTGCCTACGTGAGTTCAAGTGCTGGCCACGGAAGCAGGAAACATTCTTCCAATTGCTGAGCAGCCCCTAATGGCTGGGTTCTACAGACGGGCAAGAAGGGAGGAACTGCCGGCCCCAGGGGCGTTGCAAGGGGGGGGCTAAGGGGGCTATAGCCCCTGATATTTTCGTTGTAGCCCCGGATAGAATCTCAGGAGCTACAGCCAAAAGACTAGCTAGCTCCCAGTCCCAACAGTTCTGACATCAGGTTAGCCCCGGGTCTTTTCCAGACCTAGCAACTCCCCTGGCCGGCCCCCTTAAATTCGGGTGGCTTTTGGACTCTGGCTCCCCCGATAGAAAGGCCTTGGACCAGGCTACCTGGAAACGTGTGGGGCCTGCTCGGAGCTTCATGGGAGTGGTAATGGTGGTGTGGAAGGTTAGATTCTCTTGGCGGGATCCTGGGCTCTTCTAGGAGTCCATCTGCATACTCCTGCTTGGTCTATCCATCATAGCCTGGGATACTTTATCTAGTCCGGTTAATAGAGGGCCTGCAGGACAATCGTAGGTTCAAGAAGGGTCAGCTTCAGGGGATGTGATCCTTTAACTGAAGTGGGTGCTGCCAACATGTTATTTAATTATTCAGGGTGCATGGAGTGCTGCATGTCACCTTTCAGCTGCTTCACAGCCGCTGTCGGCCTTCTACAAAGTGACATGACCTTGCAAATATGAAATAACATTTGTCAGAGTAAGGCTTGACGTGACAATGTATCATAATGTGCTCATTAACAAATCTGAAAATTGGAAGGCGACAGGCAATGTAAGTGAATGTACATGAAACAAAAATGAGCAAACCGCCCTTAAAACTAAAAAATGTCCTTCAGTAACAAAATTGAAATTTGGAACAAAGAGCTAAAAAATAAAAAATGTGGCGCGAGAAAGAGCGAGAGCATATATAGTGTTTTGGGGCAACACCCCATGAAGGCAGATATAATATTTATATTAAAAGAAAAAACAAAATCAATGGAGCCGCAAATTAAGGTTCTCGCTCTTTCAAATTTATCAACAAGATGGCGGAATTGCATAAAAACATGTCAAAAGACAAATTAATTTCCTCCAATGCAGACTGTCATGCATGCCTGGGTACTTAGCTAGCCACAGTACATTCCTTCGCAACCCTGGCAGGATTACATTGAAACCTGTGGAAGGCCATATACATGTTCACCATCTTGAACCCCAAATAGGCATTTTTCAAGCAGAATGGAGAATTGCTTTTTAGGGTTCCTCGGATGTGCAATGTTTCCTTTTGATATAAACGCATACTACCTACCGGTATCCGGTCATATTTTTGAATACATATTTTCGAAACACCATTATGTCGAAAACATTTTTGCCAAATATATATTTTGTAATTTTATGTTTTTTTTTGTTTGGCAAGTTAAAAAAGTGTTGAAAAAAATGGGGGGTTTGGGGAGGAACCCACCCCCATTTTAAACATAACATTAAAAAGAAAAAAAACATTCGGCAAAATTGCGTCGACATAATGGCATTCGAAAATATGCCATTTGAAAATATCACTATAAACCCTACCTACCCTATTGTTTCTATTCAGTTCTTGTAGGTCCAACTGTTATCAAGGTGGTCGAAGAGCACAGAGATGGAGCAATAATGAGCAGGGTAAGAACAGAAATTCAAATAAGCAATGTATTGTGTTGTACCTGGGTATTTGAGACCGAGGTTGTATCCTTACCCTGTTCAATGAGTTTCATTTTAGGAAGATCAAAAGCATGAAAGTCTGGCTTGGCACTGCCAAGGCTTGAAACAGCACCCCGAAGGTGAATAAGTGGGTGTTTTGTCATCGAGGTGCAGCCCAAAGCTTTCCACAACTTGTCGCTTCAGAAAGTAATGGCCGACTAGGTCTCCCCGCAAGTCCGACCCCAGTGTAGAGTCTTGCTGTCTGTCTGTTGCGCTTTGCACGTTTCCCCCTTTCGCTTCACCCAAAATACTACTTCTACACTTACCTCTTCTGCATCCACTTTACACTTACTGAACCCGTAGGCCCTTTAAGAGAGGTGGCGCTCTACGGATGGATGGGGATGCAGATCTCACCCTCGCACCAATAATCAGACCAACTCAGGAAGTTGGCAAAACACAACTGTTTTTAATTGCAATTGTCTAAACAGAGAGTACAACGGGCATCAACGGACAACCCACAGCACAAGTCTCCCCGATTCACATGAAAAACCAAAACACAGTTTATACAGCCAAACCGTGTCATATGTGAAGTCATACTACGTGGCAAAATAAGGAAACCTAAGTTGGATTGTGGTTGGTCTACAGGGAACATCTAGGTATACTTTCTATATAGGGACGGGTTGTGATTGGGTCTCTAAAGTCAGATGGACAGCTATGCCCACCCCTAGTGCAAGTCATCTTCCATGTCATAAAAATACACAAAGTTTCATTGTCCTTCAAACTATAGGGCTCTTTGTGTGGCCCTCTACAATTGGTTGGCACGGTTGTACCCTTCTGGAATATTCGACTTGCTAACAGCACGCAAGTTGGTACCCAAGGTGCTGGAGGGTTGGACTTGACCATGCCTCCCCACCCAATTAGCCCACCATCCATCATCACTCCTGCTGTCTGCCATTCAATTGGTCCTTTGAATTCGGCCTTGCAAAAGGATCACTGTGCCTGAGAATAAAAGGGAGTGAAGGCATGGCCTTATCTTCTGGTCTTGGTGCTGCTTGCCCAAAGTCTATTTTCATCTGACCATGTGACAGGAGACCGTGTTTCGCATTTAACACTATTAAATGAATAAAACCTGGCACTTCTAGTGTTTTTCCGTTACACCTCAACAGAAGCACGTCTCGCTTCTCACGTTCATTGTATCTCCTCGAATAGATAACCAGTTTCTTGGCTGCCCCAACCCTTGACACTGGGCCAGATAAGGCTTCTCGAATCTTCCTTCACCGTCAGCTGTTTTCTTGTACTACGCCACACTTTCAGCCCTTCCATTCATGGGGTCCTAGTTTGCTAAAATGTATTGTGGAACATCCAGATTTTAATATATATATATATATATATATATATATATATATATTGTTGGCGGCACCGCCTGCAATCTATTCACTACCTATAGCCAGCCTTAGGAACACTTAGTCTACTTGCGTTACATCATCTGTACAATTATAAAACAGCTTTGCATTTCCTTCAGTTCTCTGCATGTGCGCTCTTCATTTTGCTCATGAAATGTTGCTCGATTCTTCAATTCGCCATGAGATTCTATAAGGTCTATGTACTCTCTTCATTGGCATCTCTTCTGGGTGCGACATTTCTGCTTCATGTGACGTCACCAGTCTCCTCTTTCACTCATCTTCACACTTTTTCCGGAACTTCCTTCAGAAGACTGTCATTTCTCTGTGGGTACATTATATAGGGTTTTCTCAATGGATATCTTGTTTCAAGGACTCTTCGCGCTATAGGTATCATCACTGGCGTTGTGCATGTCGCAATGTCTGGTTTCCAACATATAGGCAAAATGGAGGTGGAACTTCGGTAGAGGCACTTGGCTCCTCCTCTACATTACTGCTTCTGCATTCACTTTGCACAGACCTCTTCTGCATTCACTTTGCACAAACCTCTTCTGCATTCACTTTGCACAAACCTCTTCTGCATTCACTTTGCACAAACCTCTTCTGCATTCACTTTGCACAAACCTCTTCTGCATTCACTTTGCACAAACCTCTTCTGCATTCACTTTGCACAAACCTCTTCTGCATTCACTTTGCACAAACCTCTTCTGCATTCACTTTGCACAAACCTCTTCTGATTCACTTTGCACAAACCTCTTCTGCATTCACTTTGCACAAACCTCTTCTGCATTCACTTTGCACAAACCTCTTCTGCATTCACTTTGCACAAACCTCTTCTGCATTCACTTTGCACAAACCTCTTCTGCATTCACTTTGCACAAACCTCTTCTGCATTCACTTTGCACAAACCTCTTCTGCATTCACTTTGCACAAACCTCTTCTGCATTCACTTTGCACAAACCTCTTCTGCATTCACTTCTTTAGGCTCTTATAACTTCTTGCTTTTGCTTCGTCTGCATCTTCACAGAGGTCTAGGGTTAGAGATGTGGTTAGGGCTAGAATCAGGTTTGGGTAAAGGTTTAGTCTGATGGTTAGAAAGGGTTGGGGGATAGGATTAGAGGCAAGATTAAGGCAAGGGATACGGTTACGGTTAGTGGTAAAGTTAGGGCTAAGGGTGGAGTAGAAGAATATGTATTAGAAAATACGGCAATTAACACCCAGTACGGCCCTTGCTGCAGGTCTCTAATCCTGAATTATTGCCCATGGTCCTTCGAGGGGCATTTCCACCAGGCACTTTTGGTAAGTTTGGGGAGGCAGGATTTAGGGCACAAGTGGAGGCGGAAGATGGAGATGAGCAAAATGCAGTCAAGCTGCTTACACTTTGCAAAGTTATCTGTATGTATTCGGTTTACAAGCTGAAGGTTTGAATAGTTCCTGCGATTTTTATTTATAGCCAAGGGATAGAAACTGTGACTCCAACTCCTTTGAAAGCAACATATGTTTTTAGGTTATGTTACTGTGATTTACACAGTGCACCACGTGTTTTATATTAGGACGCGTTTTCCTCAATGTTTTGTTATGTATTGTGTCTTTATGAATAATTTTGTATAAGCATCTCCAAAATGGTACATCGATGCTTTGCAAGTAATGGATTATAAGCAAATAAACTGGATGATATTCTGAGAGGTTTGTGAAAAGGCATTCAGAAAAACTGCCCGTAGGACAAGGTCAGAGAAGCACATTTTACATGACTGCGCTGAGAATTCCTTCTCAAATGGCATCCTGCTCTTTTCCGAGTTTGCAGGAAAGGAGGAAAAGAATGCAGATATTTTTTCAAGACAGTTTTTCGCAGGTGCCGCAGACTGCATGCATCAGTTGTCGAAGTGTACGAAAAGAAGTAGTGCAACTATGTTCCCTGCTGAACTGCCCCCTCACCCGTTTCCCACAAACCCTATCGCCGTGCCCCCTCCCACGTGCAACCCAAATCCCCCCTCCCCCAACCACAAGCGCCTTCTGTTTTACGGGAATGTGCAGTGCACTGAAAGCGGAAACTATCAACAGAGTTAGCTCAACCCGTCCCAAAAGAAGTCACCTTGCCAACCAACTGCAAGTCCCACTTATCAACAGAGCCAACGCCACACATTGCTCCCAAACTATGGAATGCCCTCCCCAACAAACTCAGAGCAGAACCACCCCTCCTCATCTTTCGCAATGACCTCAAGACCTCTCTGTTCAACTAACCGCTCTCGTTCCCCTAGCATGAACGCTGCTATGCCCCTCTGCTCCAATAACTTCTAAGTCATGAAAGTCACTGACAACTACTACACCCAACGCAAGTTAAGGATGTACATAATTTCAACTGTAATTAATCCCTACTATAACCTTGCATATACCATGTGTGTACCATGCTTCTTGTAACCACTAAACTGAAGCAGCTGCCCTGTAACCATTATGCCAACTTCTGCATGTAACCAATATTCCAGCTTTTGCCTGTAACCAATATGCTTACCACCGTCATTGTAACCAACAAGTCTTTGTAACAGCGCCACAATGCCCAAGGGCTGCTGTGCGCTCTATAAAAGCTAATAAATAAATAAAGATTCAACTTAGTCCTACACTTTTATTTTAAAAGTAAACCATTCTGGAACAGTTTCTTTTAAAAGTAATAGTATAGGAGCAGTAAAACTTGAAAAAGCAGCGGAGCACCGCTCCCGCCCTCTGGCATTCCCATAAACATGTTCGCGATCTGCGGTTCCACAATATTATTCAAATGTGTACCCCGAACAGCAAACCCCCTCGCTACTAACAGCTAAGCCTGTGGCGATCATGTTTTCTCGCCCAGCAAGTCAAGAACTGCTTGGGCCTGATCACACTGACTGAAGCTTGCTTCCTGACGCTCGAGTAGGGAACTCACTGCTGCCTGCCTGCAACCAACGCAAAAATGTCACTCAAGTCAATTGGGCTTCGCTCGGCACACAAAGGATACAGTGTAAATTCGCACAAAATCCAACTTTTGCAGTGAAAACCTTATACAAATCGGTAAACCTTTCCCCACTGCAAAGTACATGGTGAAAAAATAACCTGCACAATGTAGGGAGAGAAGAGTCACGCGCAAAGGATCATGATGAAGAAACACTAAGTGTACAACACAACAAAGCATACATTTTTGTTTTAAATGAGACATACACCAAGCTTCTTTGAATTCGCATGGCTGAACACCTGTATATTGTATTGGCGGTCCTCCTTAATGACGACAAACCCAGCATTTGTTTTAATTGTAAGCTCCAGTGGGTTGAGCCCTAACCACTGATCGAGTCATACCTCGCTATGCCTTGCTATTCCATGCTCCGCCTTGTTCTATGGTGCGTCTTGACTGCTTCCGGGGCTGCTTTGCCCCTGACTGGTCTGAGCTCTATGGTAGTGTTACATTCTGCGTTACTCCGTCTCCCCAGTAACAGCAGAGTCTTCATTACAACTTGTGATGCTTGGCTCATGTTTCATGCACCCTAGCCCGCAGCCTTCCAACTAGTCACCCAGCAGAATTGACCTCATATCCCATCCCATTACACCATTTACCATGGTAGACCAAATGCAATTTCCAGAACTACCACTAAGCACATACCAAACACACTGGGTCTCCACGCTGACCCATGCCTGAACCAAACACTAGTCCACAGACCATCCAACCAGAACTCACCAACTTACCAAGACAGTCATCAGCCAGATTCACAACCTGTGTGTCCCCGAATGTGCAACCAGGCCATGTCCCTAAAGGGTTACACACTGAAATCCCCTGGAAGCTTACCTACACACTGACCATTTCCTTATGGTCTGCTTGCATCAACACATCGGCAGAGCAATCTCGCACAACTCACCAAACCCAACCCATTCCCATATAGGTCCAAAGCGCCAAGAGCACATGCAAATGCCATCAAATGGGCTAAGGAAAAGCCAGTAAAATAACTTTGAGAATGTAATTGTTTGCATGTACATTAACTAGCAGAAGACATGTCTTGTAATTGCACACACTTACATTAATGATATAGCTAATTGTTTGCATGTACATTAACTAGCAGAAGACATCTCTTGTAATTGCACACACTTACATTAATGATATCGCTAATTGTTTGCATGTACATTAACTAGCAGAAGACATGTCTTGTAATTGCACCTGCACAGACTTACATTAATGATATAGCAACAGGCATTTCTTTATTGTGCAAGGGACATCTTGAGTTGAATCGACGAAAAAAATGGCTAGACGTTATGATGGCTGCATCACATTGTGGATGTTTTAGCAATTTACAGATGTTGTGGGATGCTTTAAAAATGGGTTCTGCCATTTTAAATATAGCCTCCTCCCGCCCCCCTGTGTAAATAAAATAGGTAACCACACAAAAGAGGCCCAGAGTGCAAAGGCCTAACGGGAAATCTCCAGAGTTCCCCGTAGGCAAGGCCAGCCCCGTGTGCAGCTGGACGCGTTTATTGACCGCAACGGGTCCCTCTTCTTGTGCTTAGCAGCCATCATTGTCCACGGTAGCCTGTGGCTCTTACAGACCCCGCCTTATCCGAGTCAGTCAAGCAGGCCTAGCGAGCAGCACTGCAACCCTCTGCACTACTGGAGTACGTCCCAGTGTCAACTGGAGAAGTGGGTGCTTGTGCCTAGGAGACTGAGGTCAGCAACATGCCTGGGCTACTCTGCAGAAATGAAGGCGGAGTGGATGCACGAAAGGCGACCAGTGAGCACAATGTCACACCATTGCAAAGTCCCACAGAGGAGAGAACACGTTATTAAGAGGGTTCTTTTTGTTCTGGTGCACGTTAACCATAATGGCAGGATTGAAGTATCATAAATACAGTTTGATAATGTGTCTTTTTGATTTAAAAAAAAAACGAGAATCAAAGTCAGTGACACCACGCAGATTGAAAGTTGTCAAAAATGGAACCATAATAAACACCCACACAGATCAGGGGTGAAGGTAATGAGTAAAATGGGAATACATCGGAATGTATAGGTCGGGAGGTCCCAACAACGTGTTCAGGCAATGACCGATTGCAAGCCAGAAGATGCAAGCTAAGCAAAGTCCCCGAGTTTTAACGCTGGGTATTTTGATATAGAGAGATATAAAAACACACATACACCTGGAGTAACTAGAGTCCTTGGCTGTTTAGCACCCAGGGTTAAAGCCTGACGCATATCCAACATCGGCCTCTAGGGGCGCTACACCGCCATGCTATTTAAAGACAACCATGTTTAAACAGTTCACACGTAGGCCATGGACGGCTGAGGACGCACGGTTTCCTGATAACACAGCTGTGCCATTTAGCCCCCCCCCCCGTCCGCCCCCCCAGTTAAGGTCACTCAATTCCGAATGTTTAGACCACGAGTCTGTAATCGGAGGCTCGCCAGATGTTTTGGACTAAAGCAGCATGGTCAATGGTGAGGGATCACAGGAGTTCTAGTTCAAAACATCTGGTGATCCAAAGGTTGCAAACCCCTGGTTTATAAAGACCTTTATTCTGCATCCTCTCATTGATCTACAATATTTCTTTCCAAAGGAAACAAGTGAATGGTTCCCCTTCCCATGGGACTCGATATTAATTGTCATCATAGGGGCCTATATTGGCCATAAAATTAATAACTAGGTTTACATTATCTGTTCACAATTAAGAAGCAGTCCATGGGAAGATGCCATGTCTGCAAAAAGTATACGGCTTGGCTATATTTAATACTTAACAGATAGGCAAGTACCATAACGTGATTACTTTGTCAATGGACGAATTAGCAATTCTAAGCGAGACAACACTTTTTATCATTTTTCCCCCTCCTCGACAATTCAGGGCTTGGGAAGGAAAAATGTGTATTTTTTAAATAGTGAATGGATGAAGGGTTTTCAAGCTTTATCAAAAAGGAACGCCTCAAGTCTGCTGCGTGAGAAACTGAATTTTGAACCATTCATATTAACTGTCGAGTCTGGTGTTACGCCCCTAGACCGACCATGACGATGTCATTTGGACTAAAGTTCCAGTGACCTTACTCTCTGCTGTAAAATACAATGTTTTGCAGAAATGACCTTACTTCCATGTTATTGCTTTCTAACTAAAGCTAGGGATGTTTTCATTTGCCGGCACACATGAGCCCCATACACTACTCCGTGGTGGGGAATGGCTATGTACCGACTGTGCAGCTGGAGCATTTGAATAATTAAGGACAGTCTTATTTTGTCTTAGCTCGCACTTATCACTCTGCGGATTGTTTGAACAGCTTTTTCAAGTAGCCGATTACTCAACCATTATGAAAATGTCTCTGATCCCTGAAAAACGTCTTTTTTTAATATAGCTGAAAAATTCAACTTTTTCAATATTTATACAAAATTAATTTACACATTAACACAATAAATACATTTCAGAAAATTGAAAAACGTCTTATAATGTCACTAGAAATAAACCTCTCAAGTGTTTGTGCATACATTAAATATGTATTTTTTAATTTTTTTATTGCAATTCTTATTAAGCCCTTGTATCGAAAGCCCGGACAAAGAAATGTGATGTTACAATAATAATGAACAATGACAAAAGGGCATGATCCAAGGAAATGGCTCACAAGACAAACATTACAATTTAAGAAAAATAAATATTTAGTAGAGGAGATTCAAAACGTGTTTTAAACTTAGCTAAAGTAGAACAAGAATAAAAAGTTGAAACAAGCTGGAGCAGGAATGTGCACAAGGTAGTCCTGGAAAAGAGAAGAAATGAAAACTGAGAAGCAGAACAGAGCTTTCTAGAGAGATGATGGAGGCATATCAGAGAACATTGATACAAAATGTGAATACTTTTGAAAACTAAACAAAGAAGTTGGAACTCAAATCGCTGTGACTTGAAGCCAATGAAGAGGAGCCAAATAAGTATACATTAGAAAAAAAAGCTAAAAAAAAATAAAATGTGCAGAATGCAGCATTAATGGTACATGATCGAGAGCATTGTTAGTGAGGCCTACATAGTAACACCAACAATAATGTGAATGGGATAAAACAATGGTTTGAGACAAACCTTTGGTAGAGACAAATTTACCAAAATGATTAAATGCTTAATGTTAAAAAGATGAAAATTGAACAGCAGTAATTTGAGCATGTAATGAAAAAGAGGTACAACACAAAGCCCTGGTTACGCAATTGATGACCACTGGGAAGCTGAAGCAGAAGAAATTCAACCATACCAATAAGGAATGAAGGAACAAACAGGAAAAAGTTTAATTTCATTTTTTTCAGATTAAGACAAAGGAGACAAGGGTATATCCGTGATTTAAGAGCAGAAAGGCAAGAGGAAAGACACTGATCAATAGAGCCATTAAACATTGGAAAGGAAAACAAGATCAGCAGGATCTAAGATTAAGGAAGCCAGAGATGGCGCATAATGTCTGTGGACCTAGAACAGAGCCTTGTGAAACACCATCCGAAAAAGGAGGAAACAATTGTGAAGAACCTTCCATGAGACCACACATTAACAATTAGAAGGGAAAGAAGAATACCACTGAACGGCAATATCAAATAACCACAGGGACGAAAGAGTGGAAAGCAACGTGGGATGATCAACCATGTCAAATGCAGCACGGAGCTCTAGTAAAACCAAGCTGTACTCAAGTTTAAGCTGTTGGCACAGAGAACTGAATTTGAAACAAATCAAATAGGTTTCTGTTAAGAAGCCTGGACAGAAGTCAGATTGGTGAAAGGGAGCACATAATAAAAATTAGGATAAGAATGGAGTTATGAGTAGATTACACGTTCACCAATTTATACAAATTTGGAAGGAGAGAAGGCTTTTTAATCAAATTAAATTATGGCGTCTACTTTAACCAATGAATGGCATTGACCGGATGATAAATAAAGTTTAGAAAAGTCATTAGAATTATAAATATATACTTTGACAATTATGGCCACACTTCAGTCCACTCCATGTTAACAGAGAAGGGGGCACAATTAGTCTCACCAGTTCTTCAGAATGATACCTTTAATGGCCTCACTATGTTGACAAAAAGGTAGATACGCAGACAAGTTCTTTCTCTGTATTTTATAGCTATGTTTTTGTTTTTTCTAGTATGTGTACATCATCCTCCTGATAAAGACGTTGTATAAATGAACATTCCACGTCGAAACCGGTTGAGAAAAACTTAAAGGGATGTGATCTGAACTGTAGCTGTGATCCAACTTTCCAATAGATTTGTTTAATAATTTCTATTGTTTTCTGCACAAACTATTCATGTTTTCTTGGGGAGAAATCATGAACTGCGCTCCTCCTATGTTTATAATTCTATTTGTCTGTTTTTTAACAATTTGTATGAATGTCACTGATTGCTGAGGTGCCTTTGAATGCTGCACTATGAATGGAAAGTGTGTGTGATTTTTACTAGCCTTTTCTAGGCAAAACAATGTTGCTACGCTGCTGTGTTTTCAAAAAATTATGTAGTGTTTAATAATTTGTGATTCACTCACTTTTTCAAACATTTTTTGTATCATTTGAAATAAATTTTGATATAATTTTGTTAATAAATTTCTCTGGACAATTTTTTCTGGTCTACTATCGATTTACACATGACAACTTGGGGCCAAAGGTTGAAGTGAACGGAAACCATCAGGAAGCGAGACCCACAAAGTTTTTATCCGAACAGTTCCACTCATTTTTTCAACCATTTTCACCCTTTCAGAACTATTTTTCTAAAGCATAAATCTTCAGTGTACTGTGTAAGAAACTCATGGTGGCAACAGTAAAGACTGACACAAGTGAATATGATTCAAGGGTGTTTATTTAAACAGTATGCCGTTTGGAAAAACGCCTAATCTAACCAAAATCTAAGATGGGAGCAAGCTTCGACCATCAAATGTAAAATAAGACAGTCCTTCTGGTGTCTAGTCAAAGTAAAAGGGCCTATACTAAAAAAAAAAGAAATATTACCAGTCCTTAAAACTAATATATAAAGAGTGCGGGATGAGGTGTACAATAAAGAAAAGAAGTGTTCACAAATAATAAGTCATCAGGATGGGCTAGCCAGGTGTCTCCCTTCCCCACGTTTTGAGTACGGGACAAGGTGGCAATTCTGAGCACAGCACACACTCTAGCTTTCCTCGCACAAGCCGACAGTTCTGCTTTCAGATATCAGGATCTTTGATGGTAAAGTCTCTTGCCACAAACGTCTCTTTCCCTCTAGGATCTGATGTTTCATACAACATAAAGTTCCTTTCCTACGGTAGTTAGGGTGATCGTGGCTCACCTCTGGGTCTCCCTCTTCTGGGCGCAGACCCCCTCTTGATTCTCAGCATATCCCTCAGTCTGGTTGACTATGGCGTTCGCTCAAACGTTTCTCCTTTTATATTCACCAGTCTTTGGGTGATGACTTTTCACCCTGGGATCCCCCTGTGCTGGGCTCAGACCCTTCCTGACTGATCGCCGCCCTCTGTCGGTTTCACTACGGAGTCCCACAAAAACTCTTGGTCCTGTTGTATTCACAGGTCTTAATATCTTGTTAAACAATACTCAGTGGACAATTCTCAGCCTCCCTCAGACTGGTTCACTACGGCCAATCACACAGAGTTCTTCCTTCATTGTCACTAGTTTGTTGGTCAAAGACTTTCGAGTGTACAGGGGATTTTGCACGACCCCTGTATGACCACTTTGACCTCTTGGTGAAGGCCCTCCTATGGCCTTCTGGTATTGGTAGGGATTCACCAGAGTGGTTTCGAGTGCGCAGCCACGTGGTGGCGGACCGCTCTGCAGCTGGTTTTCCCTTAGCACAAATAGTCCTTTGAACTTCCCTTCATTCGCTACTTTATAACTTTCATTCAACACAGTTCGGTTTCGTATCGGCTCTCCCTTTGACTCACCGACTGTGATAACTGCTTGGTTTCTCTGGTATCTGGAGTCAAGGATGGTACCACGGTAGCAGGCGTCTCTCTACGTCCTAATTATCAGCATAGGCATGCTCTGTGTACCATTGACATCTGGCGCTACACACGTTAGCTATTGACCACGGTCTTACAGTTCCTTTCAGGGAGGTTCCGTGGGTGTGGATCGGAAACGACAAGGTCGCTTCTCTCCTTGTCGCCACTTCGGTTCTCGCTGCCTTTTGCCTCCCCTTGAATTGCCATGCTGGGTTGACTGTCTCGTTGTGCGGTCTGCCTTGCTCGCATTGTGCTCGCGTGCTCCACCTTTTATCCCTGTGGGGAAGGGAAAGGACTGTCAGGTGTGTGTGGTTCTGATAAATTGCCTGACTTTGCCTGGCCCTTGTCTTGGGACACGTTAGGTAAAAAGCTCTGGTGTTAGTCTGTTTTTCATAATGTGTGAAAGCGTTTGTGTCAGTAAAAAGGGGTGGGGGCAGTGTTTCTGAATATCCTACGAGGTAGGATGGGGGAAAAGGTGTTGAAACAAGAGGGATAACGCCAGTGGTCGAAGTGAGCGGGAGCGGTGCTCCTATACTTTTTTAAATTACCTTGTACAGCTCCTATACTTTTATTTTAAAAAGAAACCGTTCCGGAATGGTTTTGTTTTAAAATAAAAGTGTAGGAAGAAGTTGAAACCTTCACTTTCAGTGCACTGCACTGAACTTTCCCTTAAACAGCAGGTGCAAGTGTTTTGAGGGGGGGGGGGGTTATTGTGTGTGGGAGGGGTTGTAGCAGTAGGGTTTGTGGGGAGCAGGGGCAGGCCAGGGGCGAACATGGTTCCACTACTTATTTTCATACAGTTCGACCACTGGATACCGCGTCTCATCCGTCGGTGTCCCACTCCACAAGGACCCCCAATCCAGGTGATCCTCCCTCACTGGTCCACGGCCAGAAACTGAATCCAATAGTGATGGCCGTGTCTTGGACACCTGGATGACAGACCCCCGGGGACTGGTTAGGGAGATACCTTCAGATTTCTCCCAACTAACCTATAGCGGTTGCAGCTCAACTGAAACGTGTTTGTCCATAGATTCACAAAGGCTGGATGACATCTCAGTGTATATGGACCTTAACTGGCTTAATCTTAGCCAGGGTAAGATAGAGGCAGCCCTGCTCACATTTAGAAGTAATATCTTCTCACACCCCATTTACCCCTGTTTAGAAAAAGTATCAAACTGTTATCCAAGGTTAAATGCTTAGATTTTTTATAGTAGGTAAGATGGCCGATCCATTAGCAAGATATGCTATTTTAATATGAGGTGGCTACATGGGTTTTGTCCTTTCATGCCACTGGACTATCCAGTTGTAGTAGGAGCCTTAGTGACTAGTCTCTTGAACTACTGCAACCAACGGTTGTAGGTCAACTGGTCGAATCTAAATGGTCGACAGAATAAATGGTCGACACCAAAAGGTCGACAGGTCAAATGATCGAATTTTATTTTTTTGTTTTTTCACATTATTTTTTTTGGGGGGTGGGGGGTCTCCCCAACCCCCTTTTTTTTAATAAAAACCCCTTTTTTTCCCCTAAACGGAAACCTAAAAAAATATAACTAAAAAAATTTGATCATTTGTCCTGTCGACCAAATTGTGTCGACCATTTGTCTGTCGACCATTTGACTAGACACCGCAACAAACCCATGGCGTGTACTTCAATGACGCTCAATAGCAGACTCCAGGTGGCTCAAATCTGATTAGACAACCATTGTTCCTACACACAAACCAAACAGCTTGCAAGAACCTGCCGATGCTTGATATGAGATACATGCTTCAAGGCGCGACGAGGCAAGGGAGGGGGAACAGAGGGAGGACAGACAACGATCCTACTAGGGCAGGTATCATTCAGATCGCGGAAGGAGGAGAAGTGCAAGGGAGAGGACATGGTTAAGAAAAAAAAGCAAAATTAAACAGCAAGTAAAAGTACGGCCAGCAGGTGGCAAGTGCAAGGGTAAGTGCCGACACCAGGTGTCAAGTGCAGGTAGTGGGACTGTAGGGATACAGAAACAGTCCTAAAGTGAGGGGGTTGCCAGGAGGGCAGTGATGGAGTGCAACTGGCAGGGGAGGGGTCCTGGGCCCGAGATCAGAGAGTGACCAGGTAACCAGTTCAAATTCAGTGTCAGTCAGGAAGTCAGCAAAGGAGAGGAGGAGAAAAAGCAGAAGAAAAGAGAAAGGTATTGAGGTGCTTCCGGAACCGAAGATGATTCTCCTCAAGTTTCAGGGAGGCTGTTCCAGAGGGAGGCCCCAGCCGAAGAAAGATCTACCACCAACTCGTTGCTTGGAGAAGCGACTGACTCTTAGGGAGTTTGAGGTAGATGAGCGAAGAGCTGGAGAAGGAAGGTATTTGGGGAGAGAGAGTTGAAGGTATTGAGGCCCCAGGCCCCAGAAGGCCTTGTGGACGATGCAGAGGGTTTTGAACTTAATCCTTGCAGCACTGGGAGCCAGTGCAGAGATTTCAGTCCTGGAGAGATACAATCACTGGGCTTGAGGCCAAGGAAAAGTCTTGCAGTCCTGTTCTGGATAAGTTGCAGGGGGCGGAGAGTAGAAGCAGGCAGATTTTTTAAAAAAAAGAGGCCGTTGCAATAGTCCAGCCTAGAGAGAACCAGAGCTCTGAGACCGTGAGCTTCTGGGGAGCTTCCAGTAGAGTAGAGAGTTCTTCCTATAATTCTCTGCATCATCTTGAAATGCATTCTTTGGGCGGCTCCTGCTAGCCACAAGGGCCACATCACACTGTATATCTCAGGATGGGATGGAGCATTCTTTGGTGTATGGAGATCACACACTATTCAACTCTGGAACTCTGCCTAGTGAAAGGAAATAAGACTTTCAGTCTTGGGGCTAAAACTTTGCAACACATTCCCAAGTTCTATTCATGACAGCACCGGTCTTTTTTCCATTTGCAAGCCTTTGTTGAGGCAGTATGTGTACAGCAATGGGGTTGAATCAAGCAGAGTTAAGATAAGTGAGTAGAGTCATTTAATTTTTAATTTCAATATGATGATACATGAATGTTCCAACTGAGAGAAAAAAAAAGATTGCGGTAGGGATATGAATTATTATAATCTGTTTGCACACAGAATTCCCCATTATTCCTTGTATTCAATGGTAATAAAATAAACCCATTGTTTTGGTCAATTAATATTGTTCTTGGATTGCAATGTCTCAAGTGTATGCAACTCTTCCTTTCAATGCAAAGCAGGTTCCAGGGAAATATCCCTATGTCACGCGCCTCCCAGATTAAGTAGCAAACCCTTTTAAGTAAAGTTTCCTTCCCGGTCTTGGCTCTCCCTCAAACCCCACACCATGAACAGAAGAAAAACAAAAAAGTGCTGGTGGAGGGGGAAGAGATCCCAGGGCGAGGACAACTGCTCAGAAGGCTTCGTTCGTCATTGGCAAGGGCGTAACATAAAGTCTGATGCCAGCTGTTTGAAAAAGCAGTTGATAGCAGTGGTGGTTTGCCTGCCACCACAGGGCATTTTACATATTGACTCCTGCCACAGTCCCTTCCCAAGGATGGGCGAAAGCAAGGGCGCCTGTCCTAGACTTCATTTGAGACTCAGGAGTGCACCTACACGGGCTGGGTTTCCCCTGAAAGGGGACTTCACCGCCCAGTATTCCATCGTTACAATGTGGGCGAGATATGTATGATAGGATAGGATATTTATAACGCGCTTAATACCCAGAGGCTTGAACCACGGTCCCGGGGATCGAACCTGTGTTCAGTATCTGTCTTGCTTCCAAGGTGCGCACATTGCCCCTAAGCTATCCTCCTGATGGCAGGGCATCTCAACATGGGTTTGATATAAACTCCGTCAACCTGTAAACGGAGGTAAACTGCTCTATAGGTAGAGGGACAGTGCTCTAAAGGCCTGGCCAGCTGGCCCAATGTCAGTCACAGGTGAGGCTTAACCTGGCATGCCAGAGCATAAGCTGCAGCTGACTCTAGTCCAGCCCTGAGGCCTTTCAAAGGCACTCTCATCTCTCTGGCTTAGCCTTTCAGGCTTTTCCAAAGCAGCAGCTTCATTCTGGCGCAGTCTAACGGAGCTTTCAAACACAGTGCTCAGGCAGCGTCTCAACCCCAAATGCTCAATTTCCCACATTCTTTTAAACGTATACATGCAAGCTTGGCCACGATCAGAAAACCTTTCAAGCTGGAAATCCTTCCAGATGTAAACAAATGAAACCCATTTCTCGGTCCGCATGGGCGAGGAAGATGGATGTGAGGAATTTGACCATCTGCATGGTGGACGTGCGCTCGCCTGGGCTTTTTGACATTTTTAATAAATGGAAGGATGGTAGACCGACCTCAAGAAATTGTGTGTGGCTAATCCACAAACATTTTCCTATGGCCACACCACGACAAAGCATTGACCTGTGAACTTCGGACTAGACAAAGCCTACAGGCACAGTCCGTCTGTCATATTTTGTTGCAATAGGACAGCCAAGGAGTGCACAATATCATCCCCAGGAAAGGGGAAGGACCAACCTTCCACCTGCCATGGTCAACATGCATAACTGACAAAGGCTCCATGCAACCGCCTTGCTCTTTTGTTAGGACCTGCAGCTGGTGGCAGCGATTATCATATCAACAGGGATACTTCAAACAGGGTCACACAAGGTCCGGGCTGCAGAGGATAACAAAGGAGACCGGAAACCCAACAACCTTCAATGTGTAACTGTATCAACTGAAGCCAGCTCCCGCCTCTCAGTATCGATGGCAGTCATCGATTATGTCTGGGTCCTTTGTTGCCGTAGGCCACCCCCACTAGGAGGGCCCATTCATAAGGTGCGAGAATGTGGTTTGCAGGATTCAGAGTCTGGTCCCTCAACAACTTCAAGGGGGACCTGCTGCTTTAACAGAAACCACACAATGAGTCTTAATAACCAGAGAGACAATTTGAACACAACAGACAGAAAGATGGGTGGGTGGGACTTCGAGGCACATGGAGGGAATCGCAGATGTCTTTCTGTGGAGAGAAGGGTTCTGCCAGATTAGTTCTGGAGCACACCTTGTTCCTGTTTTCACCCCTTTACCTTTCCTATTTCAAAGCACTCTGGTTATGATCTCACACATACAGAAGAGTGTTCGTAGGGACCCTAGGATTGGTTCACTAAGGTAGGTTCAGACTACAACAATCACTGTGGCCCACTTGGCTTTAAAAGAGGGCTGGAGCCCCTCTTTAGGTAGATCTGAAGACATCACAAGAATTAAGAAAGAAGAACTCATCCTTGGACCCTGGCTGAAGGCACAGTCTGCCTCACATCTTCTGCCAGTGAAGGAAGGCCACAGAAGGTCTCTGAACCTGAAACGAAGCCCTGGGCATCTGCCTGCAACACACTCCACAGCTGTGGGCCGTCCGCCTTAAAGGACGACACAAGCCCATTAAAAAAGCTGGGGAAAGTGCAACGAAAAGCATCTACCACGTCTGCCTTAAAGGAAATATTCAAGCCAGTCGAGTTCTTCTATCCTTATCCGACTACAACGCTGACTGTTGTCAAGTCGTCGTCGCTTAAAGACATCCGAGACATCTCGACCAGTGCTTCAAAAAACGCTGAACAGCACTGAAACAACGATTCCTGACCTGAGCACCATGTAGGCCAGCCTGCAGGTGTTCATCAAGCTACTCTTGTCAAACCATCTTGCCGCCTGATACCCACAGCTGACTCCCATCACAAACTGTCACAGAAGCCTGCAAGTTGCCTTGTAGCCGGCTTAACCCTGTCGAGCATCAAGAACACCAACAGCAAAAGATACATTGTGGTTCTGTCCCCGGGGTCCTTCACAGAAGGCCCCTAAAGACATGTTAAGACCCTTTGCTCCCTTTGTGCTGAAGCCAAGGAACCTTAAAAAACTGTTGTGGTTATTAACTATACAGACTACCCTCCTGTCAGTATCCATAGTGCATCCATTTTCCTTTGTAGAACTGTCTGTCCTCTGCATTCCTTTACATGGTGGGTGGTATTTCATAGTGTTGTAGACTGTCCGTTGTGATAATAAAGTAGATATTTTCATACAACCTCGACTGAACACTCATTGGGTAATATTTGTATTTTCGCTATGGTTGCAACTAACCAATGATGCACAACCTTTAGAGGAGATACGCCTGTCGTTCCGTCCACGTTACCAAAATTGGACAAGGAGGTGTATCAATTTAATTGTTTGCTTGTTTAAGACAATCTGTTCAGATCCATTCTGGTGAATTAGAGGTGTGGGGCTGACTGATGGTTTAGAAACCGACATTCACCCCGGGTACCCCAGTATTTTATATGTCACAATGGCCCCCTAATATTATGGCTGTGGATAATCTGGTCACAAGGACCTCTACAGCCTCTGAAATGTACTTTAAATTGTCACATTTATTGGCTGGTAACACTGAGCCCAATACCTGCTGCCTGAAATTCTATTTGTTTCCGAACACATGCAGACCATGAATCTTCAAGTTTTGGAAGCTATGAAAACACCACCATAGACCGTTAAGACACATCCCTTCATTCCTCTCCATTAATCAGACCATAGACTCCCCCTCGGAAAACCAGATAAATGAGGGAGAAATCCAACATGGGGGCACACGGTATCATGAGCCAGTGGACAGACAACAAAAGAATCAAATGTGATCTGAAGCTTGAGGGGGGGGGTGTTACGATTCACCAGGTATCATATCGGCACTTCTACCCAAGGATAAGTCCTTTCGCATGAGGCTAGGGAGGTGCAGCCGCTACCCTAGGGTCACCCCCAGGGGCATTTCACTGCCTGAGCAACTCGTGGGTAGTGTCTCCCACTCTGGGGATAAGAACGACCACCAGGGTACAATCCACTCTCACACCCCCACATTCCTTAGCCCCCCTTCCATTTCAAACCACTATATTAAGAGTAGAATGTTGAGAGGCAAATTAATGCGTCATTCATTACGTCAGCCCCTCCCCCATCTCGATGCTATAGAAATGGCAGGTCACATCCCTTATAGCAACCAGTTCTTCACTACCGCCCTATCGCAGATGCGAAAGACGTTAATCACTGAGGCAACCCTATCAACCCTTTTGTGGATCAGTCGAAGAAGAGATATACCTGCAAGCTATGGAGGATATGAATATGCTGCAACCCAGAGATAAATGACATCACCACAGAAACTGATAAACGTAGGTGCATTAGACACGAAGCACATACACACCCACCATGAAGATACACAAACAATACTGCACTTAGACATGAAGAATATGCTTGCATCCATTAGGTTAGAAAACATATAGTCTATATACACGCTGAAACGCAAGACGCACGAGAATATACATAAAGCTTGCTTAACGCTGAAATGCCACGAGAACAAATGGCCATGCTAACCAAAATGGAAAGTGCAGCCATGTTCAAGTGGAGACATCGGGAAGCCTCAAAGCTGCAAGGGGACCAGGCTCGTTGAGCTAGCAGAAAATGCAGCCCTGAACAGCCCAGACAACAATCATGCAGCCCTGGCCAAGGTTATCATGAGCAGGGAAGGTTTGGATCAGCACCCGAGAACACAGACAACAGTTCCCAGGCATGAGACACTGTTCGAATAAGCAAAAGAAACAAATAATGGTAGAAGGCCAGATTCCCAGTAACCGAGGTTCAATATTAAGAAGACAGTAGCTCGAAAAAAAAGTCTCTAGCAGTCAGGGAGGGTAGAGCACCTACATTAATAAGGGCTAAAATCATAGTCCATGCTGAGCAGAATAATTCAAACTGTGATCCTCACACATGTGATCCATAGCGGAGAACAGGGACTATTCAGGGACAGATAGGCTGAGGCCTTCGTTCCCATCAAATTCTCAAGATAAAGATACAAAACGATGTCCAGTCCTGGCTCATGGCCTAGGTATTTGGAGAAAGGTATCCACATTGTGAAAAGTAGCACTTTGGCACCATTCTCACCAGAACCTCCTCATGTGCTGACAACTGTCCAAAATGCCAAGGCTGAGAAAGACACCATTGACCAATCCTTACTCACTAATAACGTTACTCCCCCCACACTATTTTGCATCGGCCAGTAGAAGTGCTCAGAAAGGACATGTTTTCACATTTAACCATTTTGTAGGTGTCCTCAGGCGGAGCCATCAGATAGAAATTAGCCAATGAACATACTGACCCCCTATGCATCGATTCCTGTAACCAATCCCATGCCCGGATATGTTTTTCATGAAGTAACATAAGTTGTCATCGTCACTTTAAGCCCAGACTGAAATGTGTTAAGGGCGCAGAACTTTTGATATCCCAGCTTGATGTGGGTTGTTAATAAAACAAGTTTTGTCAAATCCTTTGGACTCTTCTGTTTTTTGGGTGTGGGATTTCCCTGGCCTGTCCTTCTTGCATACCTAGTAGCTTTTGCCCCATCTCTTCAAGACCAATGCATTTCTGTATTGCCTGGGGTACAGCCAAGACAGAAAATACTAGGACGAAGAACTGCACAGAAAACATGAGGATTACCGACTGTTCTAATACGGAGGCGAGGTGACTCACAGAGTCACGTGGGATACCAAGGAGCCATGGACAACATGTGTTGATGTTACACTGGGGCGAGTAAGCCCTATAAAGTGTAAACAGAAGAAGGACTCTGAATCTCCCGGGTTCTCCGACGAAGAAGGAAGAAAGAATCAAAGTCTGCACTCGACACAAGAAGAGGGCTCTGCAAAGGATGCCAGTGAGTGGCTGAGGGAGCCCATGACGGGTCCTTCGTTGGCAGGTCTGAGCCCAGCTAATAGTAGGCGAGGCAGTGGCAAAAACTACAGGAGGAGGTGGACGGCACAGTCCTCTAACAGTGCTCGGACTACAAGGAGCCACAACACACGGAATCACAGCAGATGCAGTAACTAAGCAGCTGGCTGCAGAAAGAAGACTGACTCCAATCCCTGGAGAAACCAGCATTGTGCAAGCAAGTCCCAGAAGGTAATGGGAAGCCCAGGCAGACCGGTAGGGACGTGGGGGTAGTAGAGCAGTCTCTGCTTCATGCCAGGGCAAGCATAACCCATATCAGAGGGCTATCAAGGGTCAAAGACCCAAAATAGAGCAAAAAGTGCATATGAGGAGTGTTTCCTCATTGCAGTGACAGAGATAAGCCCACTGACCACCAGAGATGGGTCTGGGACCCCAACGCCACTGGAACAAGCATCCAAGGAAAATATTCCTCATCGTAGAGCTAAGTCCAATGGAATCCAGAGAAGGACTTGGAACTTTGTGGATATAGTGAGAGAGTGCCAAGAGAAACCCACAGTTGGAAAATAACTCTCAGGGGAAGGGAGTCATTCCCGGGCCTTGTTGTGAACTTTATTGAAGAGTGCAGCCCAGTACCAGGAGAAGTGTGATGGGTCAGAAAGGAGACAGACACAAAGTTGTAATGTTTTCAACATTAGGCATTTTTATTCAAATAATGTGGTTGGATAAAGGCCTTTCTGTCCCTATCCTAAAAAGAGTTTCCCTGCCTAGGAAACTAAAACTAAAGATCAGTCTGAGTCTCATCATCAAAATTATGTAAACTGTCCTTGTGTCCCAAACATATCTGCCGTCACACTAGAAATTAACTAAAAACAAATGCAAGGAAAAACATCTCAGATTTAGGTTTTGCAAAAAATGTTCACAATGAAAGCAAATAAATAAATCCACCAAAAATAGTCTCTTCCAAGGAAGAGTCATTGGATCCAGAGGGTGTTTTATTTCCCCTGTATTATTTCAGGTAGGATGGAGAAAGTTTCTTTTTTCAAAAAATGTTTCCTTATGGATGGCAGAAATGTCTCTTCCATGCAACAACCTCAAGGCTGGCAAAAGTCTCTGTTACATAACTGCTTAAAGGATGGCAAGAGTGTCTCTTTTATACAACTTCTTAGGATAACTTCCTGGTATACTCCACTGCCAGGTATCTTTTCACAATATATTTTTCCTTCATATACTTTCAATGGATACCCTGCTAGAATTCCCCTTCTGGGTTTTGAAGATTCCTGATCTATTTCTCTGCCAGGTATCTTTCCCACAAAGGCTCACTGCCTGATGAATTTCTTTTATCAGGATTTCGTTCAATGTTTTTCTCTGTCTTTCAGTATAGCACAGCTATATTCCTTCACTGTCTATACTTCATTGGCTTTAGGTACTACTTGTTCCAACATTCCTCATATTGGCATCTCATATAAGGAGACTTGTTCAGGATCCGTCTTATAACTGCACCAATATTCATTTGCATGTGGCAATACTTGCTCCAATGTTCCCATATTGACATCTCAGATATGGAGACTTGTGTAATTCTGTCTTTCCATTTTACTTGGTAGGTATTAAAAATGTGTTCTTAATTTTTCATATGCCTGTCGGTACACCCAGAGTGCCCACTATCACTGGTTAGACTCATCAATGTCGGGTAGCATTTGCGAACCATGGCACGCTGCTGCAGCAAACTCGTCACTTGCCTTCTCTTGCTCTTCAGATCTTGTTTCAGCTATCCCGCCGGCTGCGTATTCACTTCCCAGTAAAACCGCCACCATTTGGCACAACTGCATCCCTGACTGCGTCGCTGTTGCCGCCAGCTCCTGAGCAGTTCTCCAGTGCCTGCTGTGCTTCCCTGGGTCTACCGCTGCTCCGGTAGGTAATGCTTAGAAGCGGCAGCTTGAAAGCACCTGTCTTCTTCAGCATGGTCTGTTCCCGTGCCTCTGTCTTCACCTCCGGTTCCGCTTCCTGCTTCGCCCGCTCCACTTCACTTCCCTTCCCTTTTCTCCGGCCCCCAGTTGAAGCTGCACGCCATTTTTAAATGTCCCGTACAGCTCAGCATCATTTTAACAACTAATCTGCCTGTTGAGCTTAGGGTTTCTGTCAATAAATATTAACTATTCCTTCCTCTTCCAGTACTTGAGGCATTATGGGAGTTGGAGTCCACAGGGTTTTTAGCTCTTCCAAAATGACAGTGTTTAGTATTTTTGTTTAGAACAAAAACATCAGATACAGAAGATGTTATGTGTATGAGTTATGAATGCTTTTCTGCTCAGAATGACAGTATGCCATCAGCAGTTCAAGTGTTATTGTGCTTTCTTCAAAAGGGGTGGGGGATACAGTATCTCTCCTAATGGAGTCATCACTTTCTACCGGTAATCCTCCCCTCCCACATGATCCTCACTCATACCAGCACCCCCAGGGTCAGGATCAGGTCCTCACTCATACCAGCACCCCCAGGGTCAGGATCAGGTCCTCACTCATACCAGCACCCCCAGGGTCAGGATCAGGTCCTCACTCATACCAGCACCCCCAGGGTCAGGATCAGGTCCTCACTCATACCAGCACCCCCAGGGTCAGGATCAGGTCCTCACTCATACCAGCACCCCCAGGGTCAGGATCAGGTCCTCACTCATACCAGTACCCCCAGGGTCAGGATCAGGTTGTGGCTGCCGTCCCCTGGCAATGGGCGGTGATGGGCGGGGACTATCACCAGGGAATCTGTGATGACTCTGCAGGACTCATCACAGGAGCCCCATCTCCTGGTCTAGAAAGTTCAGTGTACAAGGTGTTGGAACTACAAGCCAGGGGAAGGAGTAATTCCCCCCTGGCCTCCGTTTGCAAGGGGACATTTCGAGAACACCACCCGTATACCAGGAGAAGGAACTTTCTGTTGGATTTGATCTTTCTTTAGTTGTAGTGTAAGGGATATAAGTAGGTTGCGACACAGGATGGTGGAGTTTGATTTTGACAGACGTTGTGACAGATCCTTTAGTATTAGTTTGAGGCAGGGAACACCCTCTTAGAGGTAGGGTTAGTGAGGCACCTTCTCCCCCCCACCCTCAAATAAATAACAGCCAAGCTGTCACCCTTGTGTCAGCTTCCTTCTGGGACACCCTTACATTGGCCACAAAAAGAACACCTTCCCCCGAAGAGGCAAGAAAAAAAAAAGAGAAGTACCTCAGCTTACTAGTCATAAAATCTATCGGCTTGCAAAACACACCCATCAGAACATTCAATTTCCCCAGCTTTTTAAGTCTGTCTCAGATCTCCCTCACTACCACACAAGTGGTCTGCAGCCACCAAAGGGGGTATTGGAAGGTTTGATACACCCAATTCAATGCTAGTGCCATAGACTGGCCTATCTCTGGATCTTAGAAACTTCTCTCTCCCTTGAGAAAGAAATGCACAAACCCTAGTACTCCAACAATCTTAATGAAGTGAGAAAGGCTGCACAAACTCTCGAAAGACGATGGCACCAGCAGCCTTCCCAGCTACGTGACACAGGATCAAAGGAACTCGCTAGTCAGAAATAGATCATAACACTTCATTAGGTTAGGATGGATGGGAGGGAGGGTCGCCTTAACGGATTTCAACTACAACGTAATAAGGATAACTGTGCTAGAGGTTTTGGATCAGGGATAGTCAAAATGGTACCAGAAAGCAAAGGCGTTTCAATCCTTCTATGGTTGGGTGCCAAAAACATGGCTTGCTCTACTCAAAGGCTGGCCCCTTTTGGCCACGCTGTTGGTGTTAAGGAAAGGCCTGCAAACATTCTTATTCAAGAAATATTATACATATATAATACATGTTTTAAGAATCTATAATGGTTTCTGATTTAATCAGTTAAATTCTAGATGTGCTACTTGTCTTGTCACGCCTAGAAACACTTGTGTACTGGCGCGTTATAAATTACTTTTTATATCATCAAGAAACGTAATTCATTTAGTTTTTGTTGCATAGGGACCTCCTTACAGGTCTGGCCGACACTACAGAAACCTCTAAATAAAGCAATTAATAATGTGGGGGGGGGATTTGGGTAAAAGGGCTGGATGCATGTCAGATGCATTACAGAGGATCAGAATGACACCATGCAAGGAAGGGCTGCCTGGGGCATCTCGCGCGGGTGGGGGAGGCCTGGCACGCTCACCGTGCCAGGAGATAAAGCTTTTCTTCCAGGCAGGGCCCATCTGGGGTTTCTGCACTCCCCCACTGCATCCTGTTTTTCCATGGAAAATGAACTGAATTCCATAGGGCAGAATGAGAGGCCTTCGTAGCTCGGCGCTCCCAAGGGTTGGCCTGGAGGGGTGACTCATGGACATTCGCTACAGGAAGAGGTGACGAAAACAGAACCACTCACTACTGGAGTTTACCATCAACTTTCACACGAAGAACCCGCATATCTGCTGCTCAAGTGTCCCGACAAACAAGTCACATGGAGCACGTTTAGCACGATAGTCCTGAGAACTGGGACAGCTGTCAACTGGAGGTGAGGCTTTGGCTGTTTCTACACAGCACATACATCAAACATGCAGTCTCCCTTCTGGGGGAGAGCGCGGGACCAGATGTTGGCGTCTGCTGGGCTAGCCCACCCTCGGGGTTTGGGCCTCTGCCCAAAGTTTGCCGGAGCTGTGCTATCTACCCTACCGAGGACATACACAACCAGGGAGAGAGTGGAAGACTCAACCAAAACAGCAGCTCTTTCGGCTGTGTAAATAAGTGACGGTAAATAAAGCGAGGAGGTTCACATGTGTGTCAAAAGGAGGCAGGGAAAAAAGCAGTCAAGATGGACCGTGGAGGACTCAATGTGCGGACGCAATCGAAACCCACTTGCGAACAGTGAAAGTGAGCAAAAGTGATATGCCACATGCCAGTGACCAAAAGCAATGCAGGTGGTGTGCTGGATGAAGACCTGGGTTCTAATCTCGGCTTTACCGCCTGGCCGCATAGTGCGATCCAGCACAAGTCACTGTCTGCCTGGTCCTCAGTCGCCACACCTGCCAATATTTGGGATTGAATAGAAAAGGGGCTACAAGTCACAATGAAGTGCTGTATGAACAACAAAATGACCGTTTCAAACCCTCAGTCCCATGGGAGAGAGATGCTCATAAAGGTTGAAAGCGTGCACATTTCTAATCTGCAGTTTTCTGTGTAACCGAACTCCTAATACTAGTGTCTTTGGCACGCGAATTGGGGGCGAGGGGGCGGCAAAATGAAAGTCTTTCACAGAGAGGTTACTGAATGCTTGGAACCATTGGTGTTCTGTTCTTTTCATAAATGTTTTTGGAAAAATCAATCAAAATGGTTGGGGGGGGGGGGGAGTAGGGGGTTGTGCTCTGTTTTATTGGTACTGACCTGTAGTAGAACACAACTATTGTTCCAGAAAGTATATGTGGGATTGGCGCTTTTTTCTGGCATTTGTGGAGGGCTACATATGCAGCAGTAGCAGAACCATTGGCCCATTCTCTGTGAATCTAAATTATTGTCACAATAAGGTAAATTAAACCAACCATTTTCTGCACGCAAAAGGCATCTCTATGAAAGCCAATGGGACAATGAATGTCAGCTATTGATGTACTTCAAATATGAACGCGCGTCTTCAGCCACTAGATTTCGGCGCAATACAGCATTCCAGACATATTCCCGAATTAAAGTATTCAGCTGGTCTTTTTTTGCATAGAAACATTAAAGGCTGGTGGTAACATGTTAATTGTATTGGGATGATTTGTGGAAATTGAAATATATAAATGTTGTAGTGGTAAAATATAGGAGGGGGGCATATCCATCTGTAGAAAAGCAAAAAATGCTGGCTTTGACAATGCATGTTCACATAGAGAGGCAGCAATCCATAGTTGCTCTTATACAACAATGCTGGATTGGGTGAAGGCCGGAAGGTTTAAGTTACTTACCTGTAACGCCATTTCTCCAGCATGGGTCTGGCATGGATTCACATGCTCATTAATACTCCCCGTCGTCAGGATGGGAATCCTCGGTAAAAGAAAAAAAGGTTTCACTTTCACTTACAAACTGTCTTTCTCCTTTAAACCAATCACTGTCCTCTGGGTCATACTGCCCACATCCAATGACAGTCCTCTCCCTAAGACCCTCCTCTGGCAGCCATCTTCAGATTCGGTAAGCACGTAAAGTGGCAGTATGACCAAGAAGAGCCGCAGAGGGGTCGGAGGGAGGGTTTGCATGTGAATCTATGCCAGACCCATGCTGGAGAACAATAGTTGCAGGTAAGTAACTTAAACCTTCTCCAGCATGGGGTCTGGCATGGATTCATATGCTCATGTATAACGAATACATAGCAGTACAACATTACACAACCACGGGCCGTGTCAAGGCTCAACAGAAGCAATTAAGTCTTGCCTCCGAACAGTCTCACCTCAAGCAAACAGGCTGCATAGCACTGCTTGGCTGACTCTGGACTCCTCCCTGGACTCACTGTCGAAGTAGAACTTCGTGAAGGTGTGCATGGACCTCTACGTAGCGGCCCTGCAGATGTCAAGCAGGGGCACACCAGACCGGACCGCCATCGCAATCGTTTTGGTGGGGTGGGCTCTTGGGCGGCCAGGTAGCATTCGGTTCGCCAACGGATGACTGTGTGATGCAGACGAAGAGCCACCTTGAAATGGAAGCTTTGGACAAGGCCTTCCGGTTACCGGACATTTGGTCGAAAAAAATTGGTCGACCAGACAAATGGTCGAACCAATTTGGTCGAAAACCAAATGGTCGAATATTTTTTTTTTTTATTTTCACCCCTTTTTTTGGGGGGGGGGGTCCCCCCCATCCCCCTTTTTTTCTAAAAACCCATTTTTTATAAAAAACAAAAACCTGAAAAATAAATATATAATTAAAAAAAAATTCGACCATTTGGTTTTCGACCAAATTGCGTCGACCAAATGTCATTCGACCAGTTTTAGGTCGACCAAATGTCTGGACACCGGCCTTCCCATGGTTAACAGGAGCAAAGTTCAGAAACAGTTGTGAGGTCTTCCAAAAACTATTTGGGTGTGTCACATAGAACTTCAGGGCACAACCAACGTCCAGCGAGTGCAAGGCCCTTTCTGCCGGTGAAGATTTCGGGGAAGAAAAACAGGCAACACCAAAGGCTCGTTGAGGTGGAATTCCAACGGAACCTTCGGCATGAAAGAGGGGTGCGTCCGCAGCACCACCCACAATTCATGAAGTCAGGTATGGTTACTTGCAGGATAGGGCCTGGATCTCACCTACTCTTCTGGCAGAGGTCATGGCCACCAGGAAAGCTGGTTTCCACGAGAGGAACTTGAGGGACCTGATGCATAGGCTCGAAGGTGGCCCCCATGAGCCTCGTCAGAACCTTGTTGCGTTCCCACGCTGGGGCAGGACCCTTCATCGGCAGGAAAGATAGAAAAAGTCCTTTGAGGAATCCCTTGATGATTCGGTGGGACCAAAGTGACGATCTTCCTTGAGACCTGGTGTAGCGGGAGATAGCTGCTAGATGCACCTTGATAGAGGAGTGTGCCAGTCCGGCCTTGGCCAAGGATAGCAAGTATGGAAGGATCGGCAGGGCCATGACCCTGAAAGGGGTAATCTTCCAAGATCGGCACCACGTAGCAAAGCTCTTCCACTTGTGACCATAGCACTTCAAAGTTGACAACGCCCTGGCCTTGGCGATGACCTCCCTGCAGTCCGCAGGCAACTTATATCTGCCAAACTCTAGGGCTGCAGGAGCCAATCCCTCAAGTTCAGCGATACTGGGTCATTATGAAGGATTACGCCCCCTTCCCCGGTGAGAAGTTCCAGAACCACTGGCAGCTTGACCGGAGGCGACCAAAACCTGGATACCAAATCTGCCGAGTATCATCTTGCATAGACACTCTCCGAGTGTGTCCGCAGACCCTCCAGGTTGTGTCCTTGGGGGAGAGCGTCCAGCACCCATCTGTCAGTGGTCATCTTTCTCGACTGCTGACAGGCCTTGTCAGCCGGTCTCCCACCAGGGTGCACAAGTGGGGACCCGACGTCCCGGCTTTCTTTGGCGTGGTCATCCTGCTTGCGGGTGAGGTTGTCCTCTGCTATTGTAGGCCTGGGAACGGCCTCTGTAGGGTTCGTAGATTGCGGCTCAGGAAGGCTGTAGGAACAATGTTGAGAAACCTTTGGAGGACCTGCTCGACTTTTCCCGGGAGGAGCGAAAAGAAGAATGGTGCTGCTGGAGAGTGCCCAGGGAACAGGCCGTCTCTGTATTCGGTTTGATGGCCTGGAGGGACTAGTCAACGATTTTCCCAAACCGGTTCTCTCAGTTGAAGGTCATGTCCAGCACCTTCACCTGGACATCTTGATAAAAATTGCTGATTTTCATCCAACCTTGACGACGAAGGCAGACACTGTTCCTCATTTGCCGGAACCCTGTGTCAGTGATGTCCAATGCGACTGTGATGGCATGATCAGACGCCACTTCCACTTCCTGGAAGAGAGCATTTGCCTCCATCTTCTTATCGTCGGGGAAGAACACCAGAATCGCCCCAGCTTGTACCACAACTCTCTGCTCCCGGTCATGGCTGGCCAGGATCGCAAGTACATTGGCCTCCTTGATAGTGCACGCCGCAGTATAAAATCACCTTTTTTCCCTCATGGTGTCCATCCTTTTCCACCTTGCTCTCCGGAGGGATGAAGACGAGGACGGGTTGGCCAACCATTTTCTCACGGCCACCGATACCACCGAATACGGTGATGGCTGCAACCTCAGGCACTTGGGTGCAGAGCCTGGCACCCTATATTTCTACTGCAGCCTATGCCGTTTGGCTACAGCTGTGCAAGCGTTCATGAGTTGCAGGCCCAAATATCGTCCAGAAGGGGCACTGCCATGATAGTCTTCCTATTGGCCTTGTGCCTCTGGTACAAGAAGCCCTCCTTCTTGGTTTCCTCGGGCACCAGATGGAATAGCGCAGAGGCTCTGGATATCATGGAGTGGAATGATCCCACCTCATCTGGTGGGGACACCTTCTGTGGAGCATCGAAATGTGGATACTCACCGTCCGCTGTGACAATATTCTCTTCATCCATTGTCGTGGCCGTATCTGTCCCCGTGTCTGGGTCTGCTGGGGTAGAAGGAACCCGACGTGGTGGCAGAGGTTGAAATGGGGGCGTCAGATGATGCTTTCTCTGCTTCGTAGGAGTCTGATCAGGGACCTGGGGAACCACAGGTACCAGAGCTGGAGGCATTGTCAACTAGTTCTCTGACACCAAGGTGTGTAGAGACGACAGAATATCCAAGGAAATGTCCCCTGGCTGAGATGGCATAACAGGAACCCTAGGCCCTGCGCAGCCGTTGTCGTCATCCTCTTCCTCCTTGTGGACCTCATGTAAGGACTCCTGGTCTTCATCATCCATGAACGAGACCTCCATGGTTTGGGCGACTGCCTGGGAGGGCTGTTTCAGGGCCTCCTCACCCCTCCCCCCCTGAGGTTCTTGAACCAGAGCCTGAGCCGGTCCCCCCCCCCCTTCTGGTGTCACGCTTTGGGGCTAGGGACACCCGAGTCGTGGGGGCTTCCCTCGCAGGATCAGCACCCTTGGCTGTTGTGGCAGTAGCAGTCATTGAAGCAGTCGTCAACGAGGTCTTCGCCTGTGCTGGTTGAGTCTGCATGGGATGTTCGGCATTCTTCACCTCCGTCCGCGGCTTCTTGGATTTCTCACATAGTTTAGCCGGGGTAGATAACTTCCTCTTCGGCTGGCAATCGAGGCGGAAGGTCATGTCGACTGCGCCCTATCCACCTTGGAACCCGCTTCTGCAGTGAACCCGGTGGACTTGGACTTGCGGCTCTTGGCCTTATCTTGGGCCCCGACGGCTGAGGCACCCTCAAAGAACTTAGAAGACCGCCCCTCGGACTGGCTAGTCCCGGGTGCGGCATGACCCTGCTTGGAGCACCGAGGCATATCTCGCACTCCACCTCCTTGTGGTCCTGGTGCAGGCAGTAGAGGCATTGCAGGTGCTTGTCCTCCACAAACCCATTCCGTATTCCACATTTGATGCAAGGCCTGAAAAGGGGCATTTCCCTTCCACGAAGTAGGGCGAAGGGCCTTCTGGAATCTTCAACGATCTTCACCCTTCAGGGGCGTGGAACTTCACCGACAATGGGTCACTGCTGCCGGCAGATGATGTAAAGAGCACACAGGCTTCATTGAAACAAAAAAAATAACTTTTTCCATCAAAAACGTACAAATAGCTTGAAAAGCAAATTCGAGGACTCCCAACACTGAAGCGTGCAGTAAAAATCTGAAGATGGCAGCCAGAGGAGGGGCTTAAGCAGACTGTTGTCATTGGATGAGGGCAGTATGACCCAGAGGACAGTGATTGGTTTAGAGGAGAAATGCAGTTTTTAAGTGAAAATGAAACTTTTTTCATTTAACGAGGATTCCCAGCCTGACGACGGGGAATATTCATGAGCACGTGAATTCATGCCAGACCGATACTGGACAACTGTTTTTAATGTTTTAATGTCATTTCATGTTGATCATGTCTTACATTCAAAGTATGCAATTTTTTTGTATTTATGTAGATCCTTGAAACGGGTCTCGCTGGTAAAAAGTTGAGCTTAATAAATATTTTTCTTTTTCCAATTTTTTCGACTACTCCCCTTGACCTTCAGCCCCACCCATCTTCTCTGTACGCATTTCACCCTGACAGAGACCAGAATGCTCCCAACCCATCCATCAGGTTATCCTACTTGCTTTCCAGTTCTCCTGAAACCCTAAAGCCAAAGCTCCTCACCCACCTTTCCCTTTGTAAGTGGCGTACTCGGTTTCCCCCGCTTTCTACGGTCAACATACTGATCTATCATCCAGGTAGAAGTGTTGCACTCCCGGGAAGGGTCGTGCTGCGGGATACCTGGAAACGCGGTTGCGTGCAGTGTCCCTGCCTGTCCATTCCAAATGGTCCATGCAAAGCCAGCAGCGGTTTGCTTGCACATTCTTGCATGCCACACATCATCACGTGTTGTAAAATGTTCATGTGTACTGTTGGTTACCTGGTATCAATTGGGTTTGTTCATGCGTTACCCTACAGAACCGATTATAAGTTCTCTAGCGTTTTCCGCAACACAAAAAAAAAAATGTATGTGATGTAAAAATGAACCATTTTAACCCACTGTTCAAAAAATGTATAAGGGAGAACACCCACAGATTGGCGCAGTTCCCCTCTCTACGCTTACATCAATTTTGGTTGATATGATTATATTGCTCCAAAATATCACCATCCAATAATGACAAGGACAACCAATATTAATACTAAAAGGCCAGCAGCATTGAGTGACCTGCCACCTGCAACTTCTCGGGAAAAGTTTCCCAGTTAGTGCCACTCGGGGCAGCGACAGCAGTCCCATAGGGCCGCATAGGCTGCTCTTCCAGTAAGCGCCACTGGGGCCGCGACAACAGTCCTGTAGGGCCGCATAGGCTGCTCTTCCAGCTAATGCCACTGGGGGCATGACAGCAGTCCCATAGGGCCGCATAGGCTGCTCTTCCAGCTAGCGCCACTGGGGGCAGCAACAGCCATCCCATAGGGCCCCATAGGCTGCTCTTCCAGCTAGCGCCAATGGGAGCCGCAAGACCAGTCCCACAGGGCCGCATAGGCTGCTCTTCCAGCTAGCGCCATTGGGGGCAGCAACATCAGCCTCACAGGGCTGCATAGACTGCTCTTCCAGCTAGCGCCACTGGGGGCAGCGACAGCCGTCCCACATGGCCGCATAGGCTGCTCTTCCAGCTAGCGCCAGTGGGGGCAGCGACAGCCATCCCATAGAGCTGCATAGGCTGCTCTTCCAGCTAGCACCACTGGGGGCTGCAACAGCAGTCCCACATAGGCTGCTCTTCCAGCTAGCGCCAGTGGGGGCACCGACAGCCATCCCATAGGGCTGCATAGGCTGCTCTTCCAGCTAGCACCACTGGGGGCAGCGACAGCCATCCCATAGGGCTGCATAGGCTGCTCTTCCAGCTAGCACCACTGGGGGCTGCGACAGCAGTCCCACATAGGCTGCTCTTCCAACTAGCGACAGTGCCGTGACATCAGTCCCACAGGGCTTCATAGGCTGCTCTTCCAGCTAGCGCCACTGGGGGCAGCGACAGCAGTCCCATAGGGCTGCATAGGTTGCTCTTCCAGCTAGCGCCAGTGGGGGTGCAACAGCAGTCCCATAGAGATGCATAGGCTGCTCTTCCAGCTAGCGCCACTGGGGACAGCGACAGGAGTCCCATAGGGCCACAATGGTTGCTCTTCCAGCTAGCGCCACTGGGGGCAGCGACAGCCGTCCCACATGGCTGCATAGGCTGCTCTTCCAGCTAGCGCCAGTGGGGGCAGCGACAGCCATCCCATAGGGCTGCATAGGCTGCTCTTCCAGCTAGCACCACTGGGGGCTGCAACAGCAGTCCCACATAGGCTGCTCTTCCAGCTAGCGCCAGTGGGGGCAGCGACAGCCATCCCATAGGGCTGCATAGGCTGCTCTTCCAGCTAGCACCACTGGGGGCAGCGACAGCCATCCCATAGGGCTGCATAGGCTGCTCTTCCAGCTAGCACCACTGGGGGCTGCGACAGCAGTCCCACATAGGCTGCTCTTCCAACTAGCGACAGTGCCGTGACATCAGTCCCACAGGGCTTCATAGGCTGCTCTTCCAGCTAGCGCCACTGTGGGCAGCGACAGCAGTCCCATAGGGCTGCATAGGTTGCTCTTCCAGCTAGCGCCAGTGGGGGGTGCAACAGCAGTCCCATAGAGATGCATAGGCTGCTCTTCCAGCTAGCGCCACTGGGGACAGCGACAGGAGTCCCATAGGGCCGCAATGGTTGCTCTTCCAGCTAGCGCCACTGGGGGTAGTAGCAGCAGTCACACAGGGGCGTATAGGCTGCTCTTCCAGCTAGCACCAGTGGGGGCCGCAACATCAGTTCCACAGGGCCGCATAGGATGCTGTTCCAGCGAGCGCCAGTGGGGGCCACAACATCAGTCCCACAGAGCTGCATAGGCTGCTGTTCCAGCTATCGTCACTGGGGGCAGCGACAGCAGTCCCATAGGGCCGCATAGGCTGCTCTTCCAGAGAGCGCCACTGGGGGCAGCAGCAGCAGTCCCATAGGGCCGCATAGGCTGCTCTTCCAACACAGCAGCGGAGGTCCGAGCAAAGCCATCAAACTCCGAGCAGGAACTGCCGATGACAGAGCGTCCAGCGTGTTTATTTATCTAACAAAACAGGATAATCGCGGACATAATGCCAGCAAGTGCAGGGCGGAACATGCGAATCCTGGTACAACGGGAGTAGAGGCACGCAGGCAGTGGAGGGAGATCAACAAGTGACCAGAGAACTCGGCACAGAGCCAAGAGCGGGCAAGAAAAACAAACATCAGGCAAGTTAGCACTATGGGCGACAGACACAGCAGATTAGTGAACAGGGAAGAGAGACTTGCACACAACAGTCAGGAAAATAAACCACAGGGCAAGAAGCGGCAGAGCCAAGTAAAAGAGCAGGTCAGAGAGGCAACAATCGTGTTGATGTACAGGGCTCGCCCTGCATGTGTCGGGAGCACCCGACAACATCCAGGCTGGGGACACCTAGCAGACAGCTCCGGACCAGGGGCAACAGGTCAGCCCGTGAGCACCCAGGCCTGCACCAGCAGACGGCGCCGGCGTTACCCAGCAGGGGCACCGACTCTCCAATGTAGAGTTGCCCGGCAGGGGCTCTACAAACATGGCAGGCAGTCATGAGGGACAGCTCTGCCCGGCAGGGGCACTGTCACGGTGGAGATCCTGGAAGGGCAGGCCCTCAGCCAACTACGCAGCACCAGCATAGCGCTGCAGAACAACAACACGACACACCATGGTTCAGTTACTGTGTAGACTGAAGAGCGGGAAGCCGCAGAACAACAACACGACACACCATGGTTCAGTTACTGTGTAGACTGAAGAGCGGGAAGCCGCTCACATAGCTCTCAACCATTTGTGTCGCAAAGGCGTGTGAAATCACCCGATTTTGTTTTTGGCGGGTGAGACGCCCATTGGAATTAATGGGCGTGCAGGAGGCTTGGTGGGTGAGTCAGCCGTTTACAAGGCGGGCGACACCCGCCAAAAGCGTGTGCGTTGAGAGCTATGCGCTCATTCCTTTTATTCTTTAGGTCACAGGGTTACTGACAGCACAAGCCCTGGGAGATATCAAGCTCCCAGTTGGGATGACACATCACAATAGAGACAGACCTCACAATTGGCACACATTCCCAAGAAAAATGGAGGCTCAGGAGCAGATCTTCCCAAAATCAAAACTATTTGTATTTGAGCGTTCTACCTCAAGAACCTTTTGGAAAATCAAGTGGTGCACTTTAAAAGTACATACGGGTTGATATTGATGAATGGTGCGCTTGAAACCAATTTAAGCCAGTGATTTGGGTAAATATTTTCAGAATTAAAACAAGAAACAAAATCCATGCCACCATAGAATACATGACTGTTTCATGCCCCGATAATGCATATTCCGCAGTGCCCATCAGTACACAGACAGCCTGGTGGCACAATTCCCCAGTCAGCACACATTGGGGCTCTCCATAAAGGATCCGTACACCCTACTCTTAGCAGGCCTCTAGACTGCCCCGGTAAGGTACGCAGGGGAAAGAGCAACCAAGCGGTTGGGTGTCATCCTCTCCCCCAAACCCCGACCCTGTCCCTTCACCTGTACATATTAAATACAGCGAATTTTCGTCATGCACATACATGCATGTGCCTCAGTGTAATGTTTTGATAGATAGCGTTTTCGTCTGATGTCATCAGTCCATGTTCCCACTGTTAGCTTGCCCTTCCATCACCTATGATCCACTCCCTTACTGTCACCTATAGTAAAACCACCCTACTCTGAGACATCTCTACTGACTGTTGCTGTCTCTTTGTACAGCATTTCTGATAGAAGCGATCCAATCCCAAATAACTGAATACGAATACAAAGCCAGTTTCCATAGCACCTTGTATTCTAAGTTTATTTAGTTTATATATTTAATTATGTTTGCTTGTTAGGCGCTTATACAGGAAATACATTCTGTTGCAAAGCACCCACAGGGCAGCAGGGAGGGAACATGGGATAGCAGTACAATTAAACACAAAAAATACAGAGAGGGAAGGGACAACTGAACCTACTATGCCGTATTCAGAAGGTGCAAGTGCAGGAAGGAAGAGGGCAGTGGGGTAGGTGCTGTGGTCCGTGCTCGAGGTGACCCTACAGATGAAGTGCAAGGTATGGTAAGTGCAATGCGGCTAGGAGCCGCGTTGGGTGGAAAGTGCAAATCTCCAGTGCAGAGGGTGTGCCGAGGCAAGTACTGAGGAAGACAGACGCTGTGGAGATTGGGTGTGAATAGTCAGAGGCCCAGAGGATGCATAAGGGTACAAGACACCAATCAACTGTGGGATTAGCAGAGGAAGGAAGAAGGGAAGGAGGAGGAAAAGAGGAGAGTCTCGAGATGCTTTCGGAACTTCAGAAGGCCCTGCTCAAGACACAGAGGGGGGGGGGGGGGTGCTTTTCCAGAGGAGGGATCCAGCTGAGGAAAGTGAGAAACCTCCTGCTCTCCGTTTAGTGAACGCTTTATGCACAGAGCGTTGGTGTCAGAGGAGTGCAGAGGTCTAGAAGGAGAGTATTTGGTAAGAGAGAGTTGCAGAAAGCGTGGTCCCCTGGCCCCAGATAGCCTTGTGGATGATGCAGGGGGATTCCATTTTTGATCCAAGCAGCAACTGGGAGCCAGTGAAGAGTTTTTAGGGCAGGAGAGATGTGGTCCCTGGGTTTAAGGCCAAGGATAACTCTTGCTGCTCTATTCTGGATTAGCTGAAGGGGTCGTATAGTAGAAGGTGGTACATTGAGGGGGAGGCTTTTGCAATAGTCAAGCCTAGAGAGAACCAGGGCTCAGGAAACCCTGAGCTTCTAGGGGAAAGTGACAAATGGGGAGAATTTCCTTGAGAAGGAAGCGTTATTAAACGTTCTTTAATAAATGGTGAATTGTTTAATTGTGTAATATCATTTTTGTGGCAATTGTTGCCTTTTTACTCATATACAACGTGTGATGATAAAAACGGATTTTTTTTTCTGTAAGCACTGTTTTTACACTGGGTTCATGATGTCTCAGAGCAACAAGATCAAATGGCATTTGTTTAATTTGTAATTGTTGGTCACTTTGAAACATTGGGGCAATGGAAAGAGGAGTAATCAGACTCACCTTTATGCTTTTCCCTTTTGAGTGCACATGGGTGCCACCATTATCCTCTGCAACAGCAAATTCTTTGGTCTTCTTCCTCGTTTTCAACCTTCTAAATCAGCCCCCCCCCCAATCCACCCCTCCCCACTGCTCTTAAATGGCAGATCCAGAGCATTACATAATAATGACAATCAAAGTAGCCCCTGGAGGTCAAGGGGAGGGATCTTGAACATGGCCCCCATAAGTCCAGAGGCAACGATGAAGCTAAACGTCAGCGATTTGGTGCTGATGACAGTTGCCTTATGCAGTATGGGGGAGACCCACATAGGTGTGGGGCGAGAATTAAGGTGGCTCCCAGGGCTTTAAGTGGGCTGGGGCTAGCCTGGGCCAAGCCCCGGCCACTACAGGACAAGGCTTTTTTTCAAAAGCCTGAAGCTCTCATGTGCGAGAGCTTCAGGCTTCAGAAAAAAGTGCTGTTAATCCACATTGGTGGTGCTGTACCCGTGAGGCATCCCTTCAAGCAAGAGATGCCTGTGGGCCAGCGTCACCATTATGTAAGAAAGGTGAGGCTGCTGGAAGCAGAGGCCTTTTTTTTCTAAAGCATGAAGCTCCCGTTCATTCTTGGGAGTTTCAGGCTTTAGGAAAATAGGCCTCAGCTTCCAGGGGACTCATCTTTTCAGCCTTAATTGGTGACGGTGCCACGCCCAAACCTGGCAAGTGGCAGTGCCACCATTAAAGCGGAAAAGGCGAGGCGCTGTCCCATGCCAAGCAAGCCTCTCTACAAAAGACTGCCTGGCGGGGGTACCTGTAGCCCATCGAGCCAGGGTTTGTCAAGGGGGCGTGGCCCAATGAGCGGGCAGGCAACCACCCTCCCCTACCTTTACGCCACGCCCCCTCGATGCGCCCAGGCTCATTTTCCAGAGGTGGCCCCTCGCAGCTGTTCAACATCTTCCACTTTGGAAAGGTGGGTGAGGAGAAGCGAGGCTAGCCCACGAGTCACCCCGGCTCAACCTCTGTGCCCTGGAATCTCTCCAGTGCGGCAGTGCCCCAAGCACCAGTTGTAGAACGGGGTCATGGATTCTGGAATGATCCGTTGCCTTTGGAAGCCCCCGTCGCCGAGGATTTCGCCAACACTGCCGCTCTGCTCCCGTCCCAAGGGGCCCGCTCTCTGACGCCGCAGCCGACGCTCCCCGGCAACTTTTTCCACTCTCAGCCCAAGGCGGGATCGGCTCCCTGTGCCGGGCATCAGGGCTCAAATATTTGACGGTTTAAATAAACAAGAGCGTGTTTCATGTAAACTGGCGGGAACAGAGCATGCCGATGCAGGGGCCCGGTGCCAAGGCCCGGGGGAGAGCTTTCTGCAGGCATCACGGTCGGGGAGGATGCTTTGCGAGCGGCACGGAGGCAGCAAGGATCAAAGAGCGGGCCTAAAAACGCGCAGAGACGAGATCAAAGCAAGGGAGGGCGCGGGCAGGGCGCGCGCCTCAAAGCACTGGTGGGAGGGGGGGGGCTGGGAGGGGGGGCAATGCAGGGTGCTGCTGCAACAGCCAGCTGTGAAAGGAAAGGGGCAAAGGCTGGCAGGCATCTGGCAAAAGGGGCACAACATGCTCGAAAGGGCATCAAATGTGGATTTTGTGTAGCATGGAAAAGGGAATTTTCCAGACACTGGCAAAGTGGTATTAACATCTGCCAAAATGGTGCGAGTGCACGGGAAACGAATAGCAATGCTCGGCAAAAGCCTTATACTTAATACACAAGCCAAAACGTCTAGCTTTGCCAATGCTTGTTTTTAACAGGCATTCAGTGAGGTCGCCCATAGTGCTTTGAAATCGAATGGCTGAAGACAGACCTGGTTGACATTTTTATTACACCAGTGGTGGAGCTTTACAACTCCAATTAAGTCACTGGCTCTCAGAGGACTGCTTTGAAAAAACACTGGCAGGCCCTTTGAGCACACCGTTTGATGGCAAGGCCTGTAAAGCTAGCTCAAAGAGATCCCGGGAGGATAGGTTTGGGGAGGAAGAGGGTGGGAATGGCCATAGAGATTAGCATGGCAATGGGTGGGGCAAATAACCAAACACCAGCTACCCCCCTCCCCCCCCCCGAACCCCCCCCCCCCGTGTGTCCCTCCTCATATGCCATTCTCCCCAGCTGTACTGTAATGCAATAGTTTCAGCTTACAGGCAGGGCCGGCCTTAGGCCAGGGCGAGTCGGGCGACCGCTCGGGCCGCCCTATTCACCGTCTCAAAGGTAGGGCGCCCCGGCACCGAGAGCACTCGGTGTTGCGTCGCTTTGGATTTTTTTTTTTTACATTTTTTTGGGCGCCCAGCTCCCCTTCCGTCATCAAGAGGCACTGGGCGCCCCTCCCGTCTCAAGAGGCGCTGGGCGCCCTTCCCGTCACCAAGGAGGACCTGGGATCTCGAGGTGCACCTTGGTGACGTGTCGGGGTTGTCGCCTCTCAGGTGACAAGCCTCTCAGGTGGCCGACGGACATTGGACTAATTAAAAAGCCCCCTGCCCTGCGAGGGGGCTTTTTAATTGGTCCAATGCGGCTTTCTTAAATCCCAGGGCCTGGCATGCTGCCTTTAGCCTCTGCCAGACTGCCCCAGTTACTCCTGTTGGTGCCGTGCCTGGCCTGCGTGCAATCCTGCTGCCTTCCGACTCGCCACCCACGTTAAAGTAAGTGCTGCTTATAATGTATGTGTGTGGATGATGTGCGTGCGTTGTGTAGGGGGATTTTCTTTTAATGTATGTGTGTGGATGGTGACTGCATGCATGTGGATGGTGTGCGCATGTTGTGTAGGGGCCTTTGCTTTTAATGTGTGTGTGTGTGTGTGGATGGTGACTGCATGCATGTGGATGGTGTGCGCATGTTGTGTAGGGGCCTTTGGTTTTAATGTGTGTGGATGGTGACTGCATGCATGTGGATGGTGTGCGCATGTTGTGCAGGGGCCTTTGCTTTTAATGTGTGTGGATGCTGACTGCATGCATGTGGATGGTGTGCGCATGTTGTGCAGGGGCCTTTGCTTTTAATGTGTGTGGATGGTGACTGCATGTATGTGGATGGTGTGCGCATGTTGTGTAGGAGCCTTTGCTTTTAATGTGTGTGGATGGTGACTGCATGCATGTGGATGGTGTGCGCATGTTGTGTAGGGGCCTTTGCTTTTAATGTGTGTGGATGGTGACTGCATGCATGTGGATGGTGTGCGCATGTTGTGTAGGGGCCTTTGCTTTTAATGTGTGTGGATGGTGACTGCATGCATGTGGATGGTGTGCGCATGTTGTGTAGGAGCCTTTGCTTTTAATGTGTGTGGATGGTGACTATGCATGTGGATGGTGGGCGCATGTTGTGTAGGGGCCTTTGCTTTTAATGTTAGTGGATGGTGACTGCATGCATGTGGATGGTGTGTGCATGTTGTGTAGGGGCCTTTGCTTTTAATGTGTGTGTGTGGATGGTGACTGCATACATGTGGATGGTGTGCGCATGTTGTGTAGGGGCCTTTGCTTTTAATGTTAGTGGATGGTGACTGCATGCATGTAGATGGTGTGCACATGTTGTGTAGGGGCCTTTGCTTTTAATGTGTTTGTGTGTGTGGATGGGGACTGCATGCATGTGGATGGTGTGCGCATGTTGTGTAGGGGCCTTTGCTTTTAATGTGTGTGTGGATGGTGACTGCATGCATGTGGATGGTGTGCGCATGTTGTGTAGCCTTTGCTTTTAATGTGTGTGAATGGTGACTGCATGCATGTGGCTGGTGTGCGCGTGTTGTGCAGGGGCCTTTGCTTTTAATGTGTGTGGATGGTGACTGCATGCATGTGGATGGTGTGCGCATGTTGTGTAGCCTTTGCTTTTAATGTTAGTGGATGGTGACTGCATGCATGTAGATGGTGTGCACATGTTGTGTAGGGGCCTTTGCTTTTAATGTGTTTGTGTGTGTGGATGGTGACTGCATGCATGTGGATGGTGTGCGCATGTTGTGCAGGGGCCTTTGCTTTTAATGTGTGTGGATGGTGACTGCAGGCATGTGGATGGTGTGCGCATGTTGTGTAGCCTTTGCTTTTAATGTGTGTGAACGGTGACTGCATGCATGTGGATGGTGTGTGCATGTTGTGTAGGGGCCTTTGGTTTTAATGTGTGTGGATGGTGACTGCATGCATGTGGATGTTGGGCGCATGTTGTGCAGGGGCCTTTGCTTTTAATGTGTGTGGATGGTGACTGCATGCATGTGGATGGTGGGCGCATGTTGTGCAGGGGCCTTTGCTTTTAATGTGTGTGGATGGTGACTGCATGCATGTGGATGGTGTGCGCATGTTGTGTAGGGGCCTTTGCTTTTAATGTGTGTGTGTGAATGGTGACTGCATGCTTGTGGATGGTGTGCGCATGTTGTGCAGGGGCCTTTGCTTTTAATGTGTGTGGATGGTGACTGCATGCATGTGGATGGCGTGCGCATGTTGTGTAGGGGCCTTCGCTTTTAATGTGTGTGGTTGGTGACTGCATGCATGTGGATGGTGTGCGCATGTTGTGTAGGGGCCTTCGCTTTTAATGTGTGTGTGTGGATGGTGACTGTATGCATGTGGATGGTGGGCGCATGTTGTGTAGGAGCCTTTGCTTTTAATGTTAGTGGATGGTGACTGCATGCATGTGGATGGTGTGCGCATGTTGTGTAGGGGCCTTTGCTTTTAATGTGTGTGTGGATGGTGACTGCATGCATGTGGATGGTGGGCGCATGTTGTGTAGGGGCCTTTGCTTTTAATGTGTGTGAATGGTGACTGCATGCATGTGGATGGTGTGCGCATGTTGTGTAGGGGCCTTTGCTTTTAATGTTAGTGGATGGTGACTGCATGCATGTGGATGGTGTGCGCATGTTGTGTAGGGGGCTTTGCTTTTAATGTTAGTGGATGGTGTGCGCATGTTGTGTAGGGGCCTTTGCTTTTAATGTGTGTGAATGGTGACTGCATGCATGTGGATGGTGTGCGCATGTTGTGCAGGGGCCTTTGCTTTTAATGTGTGTGGATGGTGACTGTATGCATGTGGATGGTGTGCGAATGTTGTGTAGGGGCCTTTGCTTTTAATGTGTGTGGATGGTGTGTTGTTTGTGTTTCCTAGGTGTTTCAAGATTGGCGTGTGTATTTTTCTTTTTTTGGGGGGGGGGCGCCAAATTTTGTTTCGCCCAGGGCGCTGCGGGTGCTAAGGCCGGCCCTGCTTACAGGTGGCGCTTTAGCCAAAACTGACAACTGGGCGCAGGATGCAGCAATGATCACAGTAAAAGGGGTTCAAATGCACGTTGCAGCTACCAGCAACGCACAGCAATAACATGCAAGAGGAGGACGCAGAAGAGCACACATGCAGCTGCAAAAGGGATTCAAGGAAAGCATGTTGCTTGACAAATGCTTCGGTTTGCTTTGAGCACGGTGCAGGATTCGAGCAGAACTGCAGCCATCAGCACCGCACACGGTATTCCTATACTTTCCGCGTTCTTAAAATCATTTTCTCAGTTTTGACAAATTCCACGGCAAATGTGTTCTTGGTTTTCACATGGTGCAACTTCTGGCATGTGTATGGCTTCTCCTGGTGCAGGGGGGGGGGGGCGGGGTGGCTTACAAACGATGGACTGGATTCCATCGGGTTTGGAGGGGAGCAGAGGAGAGCCATGCAGTTGTTGCGGAAGTGTTGATGTGTGCAGACCAGACGAAACCAGGATCTGAGCAGCTCTGCCGAGGCATGGACTGCGCCTGCCCTGCAGGGTGTGGGTGTGATATAAAGTGTGAATTGTAATCGTACACTTTAATTTATTTGCATTTTTAAAGCGCTCACACAGCCCGGGGGCATCGGGGCGTTGTTACAGGAATATGTCTTAGTTGCGTATTTATAAAGTGTTTAATATCCAGAGGTTTCTAAGTGCGAACCCGGGGATCGAACCTGCGTTGCTTCCTGTCGTCTTGTTTCCAAGGTGAGCACGTTGCCGCACGGAAAATACCTGTCTCATGTCACGAGTTTGCAGTGGAGGCTGCTTGGCTTGGAGCACTACACTTGTGCAAAGGGGTGCAATGCCAGTTAGGGTCAAAGGCTGGGATGGCGGCTGCCAATGGTTGCTGGCTTTTTCGAGGGGTTGCCACAGGGTAATGCTTTGGCGCCCTCCAATCCATCCATCTAGTCCACCAACCCCGCCAGTGCATAAGAAATGGTCTTGAATAAGACTAGTCTTGCACAGTCGCCGTTTGGATGTGGAAGCCCCGAGTAGCGGGCGAGCGCCAAGGCCAACATCCAGGGCGCGAGAATTGGCTACCCAATGTTACTACCTCATCTAAAGCTGTGCTTTGAAACACCCCGTCACTCCATCTCAATGTAGTTTCACCCCGACCCATTTACCACAGGTTACCAAACCCACCCAGCCAGAATACCCCCGGACCCTACTGTTGCACACCAAGAAGAACATCTAAGGTGAAACATCACACTCCTGCGAGGCAATGCAGGGAGTCACAATGACCCCCCCCCCTTGACCCATACAGGACAGCACCAGACAATCCCTGCACAGGTGCGCGCACACCACAGACTAGAAGGTGATGGGGGTACCATTCGTTTTCCAACGCCCCTGCCAGTCGCATCCACTCTAGCCCTCAGGACACAGCTTGACATCCTACCACAGTCCAGGATTCAGCCATCTATCACACAAGACCACCACACCAGCACCACAAAGTTGTGTACATCGTAGAGGTGCACTTTACAGTTACCACCTAACATCACAGAATGATCAACATTTGGCACAGTGTGGGCCACACATCACTGCATTCCGGCATAATCGGCAGAAGATAGTGGGCTACCCCTTACTGGTAGCCATCAGGACAGGTGTTTTGCGAGACACGTGGCTCCGATCCAATGCTCACTTGGCCATGTCAGTTCTTGCACGTACACCACATTGTATGACCACTACATGGTAGGTGCTGGAGCGCTGTGGTTAGAATATCCGTAAGGGGTCGGCGGGCAGTTGGAAGGGAGGCTCTTGGCAACTTGCTATGAATTGTGGTAGGCATGGCCCGGCCTGACACAGCCCATGTTACAAGGCTTAATATAGCCTGAAAAGTCATTAGGAAGGGATGGCAAGCCACCAAGCACATCAAGGCACAGCAATGCCTCCTCCCCCACCATGATCGTATTGCCGCCTCTTCCTCCCTCCCTCCCAAGCAGGCTCTTCGTTTCACACCCACTCTTTCATGGTCACTAGCCACTTCTTGTAAAGCTGTAATGAAAGAACAGGCCTCGGTATTCAATTATGCAAACATTGTGGCTATCGGCTCTCCATCAGAGCCAGAATTCGACACTACTTGGAACTCAAAGCAGAGCTATGTCCCTCGGATGCTGAGCGGGTCTGTGGCACGACTTGGTGGCTTTTTATTGAGAGCCCATTAACCCATCTCGCAGAAGGAGCCAAATGACGGTCCACTGTATCTTTGGGCACTCATAACCCCAGCTACCCACCCAGTCCTCTCTCTAGCTCACATTGCTTTACTTTCCTGCATATTCGCTGGTCCATCCAATCTGTTACCTAGCCCAAACATGTAATCCTTTTTGCAGACTCTTTTATCCATTTTCTTTCTCTCATGTTCTCACCCAACCCTCTTCCCTAGCCCACTCATTTTTTTTATACCATCTGCCTTATTCTTTCTATGCTTACACCAAAAAAGGGCACATTTCCTCTGCATCTCTTTCGAATGCACAACCCTTCACCCCCTTCTCCTCACAGCTTAAGGTCACTCCTCATTTCGACAACACGATCTAGAATGTTCTTTTTTTCTTTCCCCACAATGCATCGCGGGCTTCGGTTTTGTAGAAATCACCCTTCCCTGTTTTGCTCCAACTCTCCCGCCATATTTTTTGGCTGCTGCATTCCTGGACACAGGTAATGCTCACACAGGCAACAAGAGGCAGAACCCTGTCCTTACCTGGTCTCAACCCTCGCACTCCCCCCCCCCGCCCCCACTCCTGGCAGGAGACCGCTGGACCTTTCCACCTGCAGTTTCATTACACTGCTGCCTCACACAGAGGTAAGCCTTTCTGCTATCTGTCCACCATAATGTCACAGTTTCTTTAGAATAAGCACATGCAGTGCATGAACAGATGCAAAACACTGGCCTGTGGAGACGTGGCAGAGCCACTATGTTGGTCCACAAAGGAGCACATCCAGGAAAACGTCCCGATTGTGCCCCAGAGTTCTGTATGTTCGCATGTATCCATATATGTATGCATGCATGTATGCATGTATGTATGTGTTTGGCATTGCACATCTTTTTTTGTTCTGTGATATGTACACAAACAACTCAGTATTTTTATAAATCTTCCAATACATATAATCCGGTCAACAAACGCCCTAATATAATGCAAACTTTCACACTATCTTGTCAAATTGTCATGCAAAGTCTTGTGGGGTTGGTTACCCATCATGCTGTTCGATTTGTACTACCAAGGCTGCCACCATTTTAGCGTAGCGTATATGTAGGATTTAAAATAGTTCTTTGTAATAACATTGTTCTATAAGAAATGTGATAGATTGTCAACGCTCACACGACAATAGTCATTTTAGTTTTGTGTCACTCGTACACAAGGGTGGAAAACAGGCCCAGGGTTTATTTATTTTATTTATTTGCTTTTTTTAAAGCGCTCACACAGCCTGGGGGCATCGAGGCGCTGTTACAGAATTTGTTGTTGTTGTCTTAGTTGCATATTTAAAACGTGCTTAGATACCCAGAGGATTCCGACAGCGGACCTGGGGATCGAACCTGTGTTGCTTCATGTATTCTTGCTTCCAAGGCGAGCACGTTGCCACTGAGCTATCCTCCCGGGACAGGGTTGGTTAGCCAAGTAGTCTATCCCTCAGCATTAAAGGTCTCCCATCTCCCAGACTCAGGGTCATCCATTACCAGCTATTACCCACTACAGACAGGGTTACCCTACTGTCCAATCTTTCCCTACTCGTATTGAGGCCTAAAGGCTTTGGACCCATCCATCTTGTGCACTCCAGCAAGTCCCAAGTGACCAACGGGCATAGTCCCTCATGACAGATCACAGTCTTCACTTTTCATCAATCCTGGTCATACCTCCTTCCACTTCTCCAGTCTTCTTCACACACTTCCTCCTACGCCTTCTCCCATTCTTCCTAATCTTCCTATTCCTCCTAACATCTCACCTCTATTACTGCTATGTTATGGTGAATTTGTATAGCGCCTTATGTACCACTGGTATGAGCTCAGAGCACTGTGCCTTGAACACCCTCAGGACCGTAGTCCAGGCCGTGGAGAGAAATGGTAGTATAAATCACTTGGGTGCACTTGGTATGTGTGCAGCCAGAGTGGTTTGTGTGGGTTGGCTGCATTGTGATGCTATGTGCGGTGCAGTGGTTGTGAGAGATCAGTGTAATGTGTGCAGCAGGTGGGTGGTGTCAGAGTATGTATTCTGGCTAGTGCGAGGCCTGTGTAGGAGATTATGCGTGCAGCTAGGACAATTTTCGTGGGGTATAGCTGCATTCTAACAGACTGTTGAGGTGTTCAGGGAGGAGTGTAGGTATGTGTGCAGCTAGGTTGAAATTGAATGAGGGGTATAGCTGAGTTCTATTTGTTGGTGCAAGGTTGAGAGGGAGCATATCAGTAGGAATGAGTGTCCGATTGCCTGCACGAGGCCCCCTAGTTACTTTCAACGCTCGATGAGCAGGCCTCGTCTTTTCTGGTAGTTCATGGTAGTGGATTTCCGAGAGGGATACACTGGCTGGCGCGGAGAATGTTGCGTTAGCCTGGTTAGACAATACATTTTCCAGAGGCTCAGTTGTAGGTGTCGGAGGGCCCGTTTTCCAGATTCATGGTCATAGTTAATGGCGGGAGGCAGGATGGTCCCCGACACGTATGTGGTAATCGCATGATTCTGTGGGTCTGTTGTAGGTGTTAGAGGGCCCCTTTCCAGAACCCTAGCCGTAGTTTGTGACGTGAGGCTGAGTACATGCATGTTGTGCATGTTCGTGGTTATCGTATGATTCTCCAGAGAGTCTGGCCATGCATAGTCATTATTGCGCCATGGGGGTGCATTTAAAGGCCCCAAACAGAAGTCCATTTCACATGAATGGCAGGCAGTTTAAACACAAACGGCCTGGTCTTTGTTTTCAAGTAAAATTAAAGAGCCATGTGGAAAGGGGCCTACCTGTCATTGATAAGCAGCATGTTCATTTACAAAGGAAGGAGGAATCCAAGATCCCCGTCACATGGAGAACAGGATTTTTTAACATTGAAAACAAAAACGGCCTGCACATGTGTGTGCAAATAATAACAGTTTGAAAAAGTAAAAGGGAAAAAAAATATCACTGCTCACAGAAAAATGTCAGGAAAGCAAAACATGATCTGTGGGTTGACGAAGAGCAACGTATATTATGTTTCACCCACAAAACTCCAGTGACATTTAAAGAGCCACTTTGTCTTCATGAAAAAAAATGTCAGCCAAGGCAGACCCTTTTGCTGGTTGTGGACAAAACTTCACAAGGACATCTCCCACTTCCAGCGTGGATGTCACATCTCCCATCTAATGACAAACCGCAATAAAAGTGTCCTGCTAAAGGTGTCGAAATTCAGTGTTCTCCAGACCTGCAGGCTCTGAAAGCATGGACTTCAAGAAAAGTTACCCTTGGTTGGAGCATGACTAATGGGTGAAAACAGGGCCACTCACTTCAAAGAGCAAGCTTCCAACACAAAAGAGATTGAAAAAAAAAAGAAAAATGACTGTGGGCACAGGCTGACCCAGTGAAAACAAATGGCCGGAAGCAGGAGCAGGACCATTTATCCTACATGAAGATTCACAATTGATTTAAAAGGACTATTATCATTTAGGCATTTTCTCAGCCATCATAAGGCAAATGGATTTCATCTATGCACCATTTTTAATGTAATTTTCAGGTGATTTTGGGGATATAAAATGCATCCACGTGCGACTCGTGGAACTGAAATGGCTATCTAAGAATGGTTTCTGGCTGATCGGAAAATGTTCCAAATGTGACAGTTGGGGAGCGGGTGGAAAATGAAATAAGGGACATGCTTAATCATTTACATATTCATAACCGTTAAGCTTTTTATGGAAACAGCAGAAAGGTGCCACAGGGCCGTGCTACAGGATATGGGCTTGGTGGTCGGCTTATCTAATTCCCCATGAATAGCAGAAACAGAACATAGGTTTAGTGTGACAGTTTCTAGTAAAATTATGAAGTTGTGATACAGAACCAATTGTTGCCAAAAAGTTGAAAGGAGACCAAAGGGGCGATTACAAATGGCAATTGCCATATGTTGCTCCAGACCACTTAACAAATCCTGACTTGGAGGCTGGGTTGGGAGTAAGAGAAGGTTAGCGGTCCAATCCTAGTGGCAGGAATTATTGCAGGATACCTGCCCAAGATTGTACAATACGTGTTGTCATCACTGCAATATAAAGGGGGATAGCACTAGGACAGAGAGACAGAAAAGGGAGAAAGACAGGAGGACAGAGAGAAGAGACGGACCATCAGGAAGGCTGCTGAAACTTATCTGACAGCTGTAAGAAGACACTAGAGGAGATTGCATCTGGATGGAGCGGTCTATCGCTAAGAAGGCCTCAAAGCTGACTGGGTCCTATGGTGGAGAGTGGGAGGCCATCTTTGAGAGTGGAGTGACCAGATCCCTGCCCTATCTTTCCAGAGTGTCCTGAGACGCAGCTGGCTTTCCTGAACCTTAAACAGAGGCTTGCTATGTAAGTAGAACCAAGCCCTGGGAAACCAACAGGTGGGGGGGGGGGGGGTGGAGGAGAAGTCTGCTGGCCCTGAATCCTTTCCCTTTATAGGGGGGGGGGGCAAAACTGTGTAGATCCTTAGCCTATTTAACCAAAAAAGATTAATTTAATTAATTCCCCATTTGGCAGAACACTATAGAGTGAATTTGGTTAAAATTCAAAATTAACAAAGCTCACTTCCCAGTGTGTGCTGGAAACTATAGACTTATAAATTAATTGGGTAATCCTTGTTGTCCAGCTGACCCCGACTTCTTTAAGGAAGAGGGGTGTCTTGGTTCTTAAAATCAGAACCTGAAAGAATGTATTCTACCCCCAAAATGGTAGAACCCAAAGAGCAAAGGGTAAGTAGGAGAGGCCAAATAAAGAACCCACTTTGTGGAGGAATTCCACATTAGCCCCTTTGAAAGAGAAGAATCCCTGGCAGATTCAAGTAAGCAGACCTTCTCTTTCTAAAACGTGGGATCCCTCCCAAAGAAAAATGGGTCCCAAACGACCCTGAGTGGGACAGGGAAAGTATGGAGACTGACCCAGAACTAGACACTATTCAACCCCATACAAGTGAGCCAAACAGAAGTGAAATGGAGGGGGTGTCCTTTCTCCAAACAGGTTCTGGGAACTGTTGCCAAAGAGCCGGGGAAAGGGAGGATTCCCCAACAACTCCCACTTTGAGTTGCAAAGTTTTTTTGACAGATTCCCGAAATGACTAAGAAAACTGCCCAAGATCACTCAGTGTCGGAGTTCAATATTAAGAAAAGACCACCGGGTTGTCAAATATCTTGGAGGAAAAGGAAGGCCAATTTTAGGCACCAGTTAAGGTGCAGGGTCAGTGTGAATTATCAGCTCTGGTGGATACTGGATCCCAAGCCACTCATGTCAAAAAGGTCCTTTGACCAACTAAACTCAGGACGGGGGGAGGGGGTCACCAAATTCCACTCACACCCCTTCCCGGACAACTCCAAAATTTCTACGGGAATGATATTTCCATCAAAGGTACTGCAGATCTGGACATAAAAATTGTACAGCACCAGCTGAAACATCCGATGATTGTTGTGACTCTAGAGGGCACACCATGTTTACTGGGGAACGATCTCCTGAGGAGGTTGTCACCTCTGATCGACTGTGTAAACAAGGTCGTCTGGACTCAGACTAACTGCCCCATCAAATTAAAAATAAGTACCAATTATATAAGACTGAATGGTAACGGTCACATAATTGATCAATGCTCTAAGAACGTAGTGTTCCATTTAAAAAACAACCAAGTTCCAGACATCACTGTCCGCTCTGTAGGAGAACAAACTGGTGATGGGAACCCTTCTCCATTCTTGAAAATCAACCTTCCTCCCAGTTTTAAGTGACAATCCAAACTGGAAGGGAACACCCTAAAATGTTACACCAGTCATGAAAGCTTGAGTCCCGTGAAACCAGACAAGGAAGAATCTGCTCAAAGTCTGACAAGACATTCAGAAAAAGGGCGAGCAGTTGATTTTCCCCATACAGGTAAATGAGGGGGATGAACCGGTGCTCGCCAGAGTATGCCTGAATAATGGAAGGAGCTTCATCAGCGAAGAATTATTCAGGAAACTCACAAAAGGCCCGACCATTCCCACATTTAAATTGATTGACAAATGGGAAGTGGGTCTGGAAACCTCAAATTCCATGCAAAACATTTCCATTGGCAACAAAAGCATAGACCATCTGTTGGGTCTTGATAGATGTCCCTTCTGCCTTTTATCTGGGAAGTTACATTCTCAAACGATAATCAATTTGGACCTAATTAATAATAAAGCCTGGTCCCAACTGGGGAGTAACCCCATGGGCTTTGAGAACATCGAAAAAGCATTCTGGTCAGTTCAATTGCTGCCTTGTGCGGTTGAAGTTCAAGTGCGAGAAGAGGTTACCATCCCAGGACAGGTGCAACAATTTACGCTTCCCCTCAAAATTAAACAGGGACAGAACCTCAAACATCAGGAAACTTATACAAATCTAAATTCCCATCTCCAACAACAAGATTTATATATAAATCCGAAACCTCTAGTAGACCTAGAACACAGCACCATTCAAATATTGGTGGATAACAGCAATCCTCAAAGTATCACTTTGGGCGCAGACACCTTCATTGGAATGGGGTTTGATGCCAAACATTCTATTGATTTAGGTAATGAAATCATGGGACCAATCGCAAACGATTGTTTTGATATCAGCGACGGTATTCCTACAGAAAAGATTTTTACTAAGCATGGGGGGGAATTTCCTGGTGTACTCTTCCTGCCCCTACGGTATGGAAAAAGTGACCTGTGACATTAGGAGGGAAGAGGTAATTTTCAGAGTCAAGGACCACTACCTTGAATCCCTTGTCCAGGTCAACACCCTCAAAAGAGATCTCTCCACCCAACTGGAGGATGCCACTTAAATTGCCAAGCCAGAGTTATTTCCAGGTTTTAAGCAGATGGTTGAGGAAAGGATCAATCTTGCTGGTGCCTGTGTTACGCTCACCTGGCTCCAACAGGGATGTCGATCTGAACTGGACAGCGGCGGTCTCCACCAATGGGACGCGTAGTGCCGAGATGACAGACTGGACTGGCCCACCTAGCTTTGTTTGCTTGGCCCGTAGGAGTATACTTCTGCAAATGGAAAAAGGGAATTAACCACCCGTGGAGTTGAGTGTTAACCCCCACTCCCCACTGTTCTCCCCACTGATCATCTTTAATGTCCCCTCTTATAGTCTCACCTGATGGTTTAGAAAGATGAGCTCTCCATCCTGCATTGAGCGCAGGGGCGTATAGATAACCAGTTGCTTCACTGGTTCGAAGGACTTGAGTTCCAGAACAATATTGACTGAGATTTCCGGCGAGACGCCGTAAGTATATAGTTCGTAAGAGTTCAAATGTCTGACTTTCACTCTTGTCCGATTCCTTGCAGGTTGCAGCTTGACCCTAGCGAAGAGTTCCTCGTGGCAACCGGTAACATTCAGGTAAGGATTTGTATTATCCAACACAGTTCGATAAAATAATGTCAGTATGTAACCTGTTGCTTTCTCCCTTATTCAAGTGCAGAGAGAAATTATGAAGTCTCGGGGAATAATGCCTCTGGCGGTAAAATTAGGTAAGTCCATTGTGGTGAGAAGATTCCCCTTGTTTGTCCCTTTGTTTCACCTTGCTGTCCTTTTGTTCCCCTTAGGGGCCGCGGTGCGGCGAAGATGCGGTGGAGGCTGCGTTGACCCGTGAAGAGGAATAGTACCCCTGGCGGTAAAATCAGGTAAGTCTATGGGGGTAACTAATATTGCCTCTGTTTATTCCCTTGGCTCACCTTGCTGTTCTTGTGTTCCCCTTAAGTGCCGGAGTGCGGCGGGAACATGCAGAAGGATGCAGTGGATAGCGAAGATGCTGCGAAGGCCGGCGAGTTCAGCGCGGCGCTGCAGCAGGCGAGGTGACGCGCATAAAATAACTTCTTTCCTCCAGCTGGAATGCGCGGTGGATCGGGAATTCAGGTAAGGATTAAAAGGTATTGCTCTTGTTCTAACCTTTTCTCCTTCTTTCTCCCCCTTTCTAGGAGCTCCAGACTCGAGGCGGGCGTGGCAGAAGACGGGATGCAGACTTGCAGGCCCTGTGCGCGTTATGCTGCTGGATGCAGGATAACGCAAAGCGTGTGCTGCTCTTCGGGCTTGGTTTAAATAGCCTCCAAAGTAGTCCCAGGTAAGTATTCCTCCTCGACACCACCCGAGTAAAAAATATTCCCTAGGTAAAGTAGTCCCTTCCAAGCCTCTTTTGGCTTGGAGCTCTTGCAGCATGGTCTGCATCAGGTAAGTTTTAATCTATGAGCCTGGCGCCTATGGCGCCAGGACTGACTCTCCATATGAGCCTGGCGCTATAGACGCCAGGACTGCACTCAAATAGCCCCTAGCAGGAGTTGTTGGGCTTGCTTGGAATAACTTGATGCCTGCTTCCGGGATTGCTGGACTTGATCTGATGACAGACTGTGAGACAGAGGAGCAAAGACAAAAGCTAACAATAGGTCTTCCTGGAATTCCAAGATCTCTTTTCAGTGGACTCATAACTGGACGCACATCCATTCATTCAACCACCATTCCCACAGAGCCCAAGATGGCTCCTGTATTTGTTAAACAATACCGGTTACCTCTTGCATCCATGGAGTCATTCAGAGATTTTTAAGAATTTAGAATCTCGTGAGATAATTCGTCTGATCCACAGTACTGGGGATCCTCAAACCAAATGGCCAGTGCAGACTATGTGCAGACATGAGGCAGTTGAACAAACGAGTTCACGTGTCAAGATGGACCCTTCCCTACATCAATCAGGGACTGGCCCATATCCAATGGTCAAAGGTGTAGCAGTAGCAGTACACAAACCTCCTTTGGATACATAAACTCGTCAATGAGTTCAACATCTTCCTAAATAAGGCCATACCCGAATTGGGCGAAGGGGGAATCCTGGCCTATGTGGATGATGTTTTGATCAAGAGCTCAACTGTGGAGGAACATCTAGCAGAAATCTGCCATGTTCTTACCCAGTTGTAGAAGGCCAGAACAAAACTATCCTTTCAGAAGGCACAGTAGTAGAAGACCCCAGTGAAATTCTTAAGGTACGAGATCAAACCTGAGGGTCTTAATCCCCAGGTGAAGAAGGTGGAAGCCTTATTGAAATTAAAAGACCCTACCACTCTGCGAGAATTAAGAAGCCTTCTTGGACTTACTAATTATAGCTGGACGTTCATTGAAGACTACGCAGAGGTCACTCGACCCGTGGTCCATTTATTAAAGGCCAGAGTCAAGTGGAAGTGGGGTCCAGAACAATCTGAGGCAATTAAACAACTGAAAAGAATCCTCTTCCAGGCTCCTTGTTTGGCTATCCCATAAAAAAGGAGTTGTTCCTGGAGACAGGGTTCTCGGATACTTGCGTAACAGCGCTATTGTACCAAAAGCATGACAAGGTCAACAAAGTCATCTCATACTCGAGCAAGACCTTGTCCTCTGTGGAATTCACTGACTGCAAGAAGGCACTCCTGGCAACGGTGTGGGCCCTGAAGAATTACTGCCCATTCATTCAGGGGGAGCACATCATTGTCGAAACTCCTCATCAGCCCTTGCAATATCTACAAAGTGACAGAATCTGGGCGGGGAACATTAGTAATTCCAGAATTACTTCCTGGATTCTGTCCATGCAAGGCTTTCCTGTGGAGGTCAGATATGCCCAAAACAAGAAGATTCCCCCTGGCGCAAGGGTTTGGCGGAGTTGCACGATTGTGCTCAAGAAAACTGTCTCGAGGACGAAAGTCTAATGACCAACAACAACATGGAGGCGTAGTTAACTTCCCCACACAAGGTCTATGAAGAATACACATGTCAGGGGATGCCCACAGTTTATGTGGATAGGTGCTCCTACCATGTCGATTACAAAAGGGAAAACAAACTGGTGGCTGGCATTGGGAATGCCTGGGTGAATGATACCCCAGATCCCTCTGCTGGTTATAAAATATGACCCGAAGCAGTCCGTTTGCAGAGTTGATGGCTGTTTATCAAGCCATCCTCACTGCAGTGCACCACCAACTCAATGAACTGGTCATAATCACGTTCTCTGATTATGTCAGGAATGGGTTTGTGGAGCACCTGATTGACTGGAAGAATCGAGGCATGCTTTGTGTCAACCACAAACCCCTAAAGCATGCCAAACTGATCTAGTCAATCAACAATCTGGTGACTTCCAATGAGATGACCATCTATTGGAAGAAGGTAATGGGTCATTCCAAGATAGAGGGGCCAGATAAGACTGGGAATGACCTGGCTGACCAGCTAGCTAAAACCAGAGCTCTGCAGGGGGATCTCATAGACATGGAATCCCTGCTGGGCGAAATCTAAATTGGCAGTTGTCACCCGGTCACAAACTCGGGCTAACACCAAACTCTCAACTGTCCAGTGGAGTAAAGATACCCCAGATGCAGATTTAATCACTGCACAGAAACAGTACCCGATCATTGGGAAATGCTATTGACACATTGAAGACCCCGTAATGACCTGCCAAGTGACCAACGTTTGAAAGACCACTGCCAAACAATCACAATACTCAAAATGATGCCGCCCTGTAACTTTTGCATTAGCCAATGTCTTGTTGCTAATTTGATGTCCTTCTTACCTTTATAATTTTGGGGTGGTCCAAGGTGGGGCCATCAGATAGATATATCCAATGAAAAGACTAGCCCATATACAAACTGTATGTAGACAATTCCCCTAACCAATCCCATAACCCCGTAGGTGTTTGCAACTAAGATTGCGATGCGACGTCAACTATAACATGTTTTTTGGTTATAACCAGATCTTTTGTATTGGAAGGACGAGAGAGCTTTTGAAACTTGTGTGCTTGTTGCTGTCCCTGCTTTATGTGGATTGGTAATAAAGCAGACTTATGTTAAAAAAATATATATATTTTTCCGTCATTGGGCGTGGGATTTCCCAGCCTGTCTGTTCAGCTTGCGCCAGAGTCGTTGGACTGCCTTTCACAATACCACGCACCTTAAGTATTAATTTTATTAAATAATTCTAATGCAAAGACTTACAGAGAATACATTATTTTTTTGCAATTTATATACATTAAAATGTTCAGTTCAGAGTGTCAAACAAATAATCGAACAGCAAACGTCTAAAAGGGATTGCAATTCTAAACATCTAGCAGTGGAATAAAAAAAGATCACTCATCCAGCTCAAATGCACCATTTTGAGACTGCTGCTGTGGAGCCCGAGCCCGCTTAAAGCGCTGTTTTTTTATTATATAATGCCAAGGCATGTTTGGCGCCTTGGTTTACCTTCTCCAGGACACGATGCAATGCATGCCGATTGTTTTTCAGTGAAAAAAAAAGTGTGCGTCTGGGTATTCAATCACCTGCATACAGTGCATTATATAAGCAGCCACTAGGCAAGACCCAGCCAGTCGCAAACGCTCACAGATATACTGCAGAGAGGCGGAAGGCAGGCCGTTAATTATGAACAACGTATGCTTTTCTGACTACTCTGTGCCCCCCTTTCATTATCTGATGATGGACAGGGTATTCGCGTGCTGTGAATGAGGCAACCACCAAGTCGCGCTTCCGGTTAAAAACCAAAACAATCCGCCTCTCAAGATGACCGGAAACAGTTTATAACCTGCCCTCTACCGATGACTACTCCAAGGGGCAATCACTGCCTATCAACCGAGTTTGGTGTTGGTCTGAAAAATCAATTACTGGAGGGTCATGAGCTTTCTAAACAGAAAAGATGTTTAGGAACAGTACACCAATAATGAAGCTGACGACAACAAAACTCCCAAAATGGAGGAGTCAGCCCGATAGCCCGAACAGGGTCCTCCTCCACGCCCCTCCCCCCTGTTTAAGGGGGAGGGCGCAGGCCAAATGAGCACCAAAATTGCCAGAAGCCCACGAACGGTTAAAAAAAGAAAGGGGCGGAATAACCCCTTTATAACTGTGGGCGTCCTACAGCAGGAAGCCTCCAGCCCCTGAAGTAGGACGCCCGCCACGGAGTATGGAAGGATTTCGTTGGATTTCGTCTCCAAGTGCTGTCCAGGAAGGAGGAGAGAAGCGGAAGGAGCAACGTTTGCAGTGGCCGAAGTGCAGCCAGGACATGTCTGGTGAAGCGAGAAGCCCGGGAGCAGCAGCCGTGAGGAGGAAACGTGCAAGGTATCGGCAGTGCTGGTGCCAGGGGCCGCCGCTCGAGAGAGGGAGCTGCCGTCTCTGCACAACCATCAGGAGGCCCAACATCGGAGGAGGAGCTGCGTGGGTGCCCACTGCAGTGGAGGAGCACGGAGCAGACGGCCGGCGGCGACCAGCTGTGGCGGCTACAGGTGGGAAGGAGAGCAGCGCCTAAGGAGCTGGCACAAAGGTGCAGAGCGGTCGGCGAGCAGGAAGGAAGCAGAGCAATTCGGAGGTGCAGTTTTCCCGGGCAAGAGCACGAAGCTCTAAGAAGCATTAATCCAGGGCCGCCGAAAGGGTGAAACTGTTTATTTGAAACTGGTGACTGCATCCGAGCCGCGGGCGGTGAATGTGAAAGCAGGAAAGGGGCAGTTAGTGTGCAAAGGGGCCGCCTGTGTGAAACCGCTGAAGTTTTGGGCATTGTCAGCCACAGGTCGCGCTCAAACGTAGTGGCAGGACAGTAAGAGGGGCCGCCTGGGTGAAGCTGCAGTGGAAGTGTATACATTTCCGGCCTCGGGCCGTGTCAAGCGGTGAAGGGAAGACAGTAGGAGGGACCGCCTGGGTGAAATCGTAGGAATTGTTTACATGGTCAGCTTCAGGCCACATTTAACAGTACAGCTCTGGTTAGGAGCCCAAGCCACTTAGGAGACCTTTCGTTTTTCATAAAAGAATGGAGATGGAGGCATTTTTAAGCATGGCAAGGTTGGCAGCTGCAACACATGGGCCCAATTGGATGGACACGATAGTCTTACAAAAAAGTCAGGAATCAGCGGGTCCCAGCCAAAGAGGGCACTCCCCCCTCCAGCCCCCCTAATGTTTCAAGACAGTGCCAGTGAAGAGGCACTAGTGGAGGTGGAAGTATGGGAAGAACAGGAGGAAGGAGCAGAGGAACACTATGAGGAACAGGAAGTACAAGCAACAAAGAAAAAGGACCATGACGGATAGGGCAAAAGCAAGCAAACAACAAGCCAAGAGACCCAGAGGAAAAGGGAGGGAGTAGGAGGATGTAGCCTTACCGGCGCCTGCACCTGCTGACGCTCCAGTGAAACGTAATGCTATGCCCAGCACTCCTGTAACCAGACCGGTGGAAGTAGCTGCGGATGGACCCACAGCCCTAGAGATGGTGAAAGGTATGTTCAAGCACTGCATGCAAGCTTGGGGAAAAAGTGGACAAGGTCTGGCATTGTGTGATAATGACAATATGGTTAAGAATGTGGTTAGTAATGCTGAGATTACAAACAGTCAAGTGCTGAATCAGGGTCCAGGAGGGCCGGGAGTGGGGGTGTATCATGCCATTGCATTACCCAGCTCAGGCCCCTTAGGGGGGGTTAGCCAATTGCCGCTGGTGTGGGCAGTGCCAGCAGGAGGGTTTCAGGCTGTTGCCTTACCCAGCGCAGGCCCCTTATGGGGGGTGAGCCAATTGCCGCAGGTAGCATCTCCACCAGGAACGCAGCAAGGGCTGCCGTGGTGGGGGCAAGGGCTACACCTTTAGTAGGGAAAACCAAGGGGCGCAGTCTGCTGCAGCAACCCCATCCAGTCTGGGACAAGGTGGGTCTTGGGGTAATGTAACGCAGTATGGGATACCTATGCCAGGCTTCGCACCAGTGCGAGTGGCTGTGAACTCATTGGTATGGCACATCCATTGGGGGAAGGTTTAAAAGGACCTGTCAGAGAAAGAGAATGAGAAGAGGGAAAGGGAGAGAGGCAAGGTGGATCCCACCACCCACAACTGGCTCAAGGCATTTAGAATGCAGATGTCCATTATGCTTGGAGAATTCCCACGGGATGCACTGACAATGATCGCGCATGAGCAATATATCCATGACCTATACCTGAAATATGGGGGTGAGGGATGGTTGGAATATGACCGGGGTTTTAGGCTAAAAATGCAAATCTGGCCCGCTATGTCCTTGGGAGGTATATAGATAAGATGGTGCCTGCCAGGTTATCTGGGGACAAGCCTCTAGGGGAAAATCCTAGGTTTGGAGAGGTAGAGGGGTTTACTCATGAGGGAGGGGGTCCTTTCGCGGGCCCTCCTCCTGGAGCAACTGGTCCAGCTACCAGGGGGAGCAAGTATTTGCTGGAGTTTTTATTGAGGGGGACAGCCCCTTTGGCAAGACATGTCGATTCAAGCATGCAAAGGGTGGAAGCAATGGTGCTCGCAGCTCCTTTGCAAGTGAAGGAAAACATAAGAGCAGTGCTAAGCCCAAAGCGAAACCAAAGCGGGAGTAATGATCTGCCATCCATGATTAAGTTTGTCAAACCAAAAGAAGGCCAGAGTGTAACTAAACCATGTTTTCCCACGCCAGTTAAAGTCCACGCTTTGATTCCTTTGTTAAATGTGTACCACAACAGGGCTGATGCAAAATTGTTGTGGGAAGGTTTCAGGTGGGGTTTCAGGATCCCCGTTTCAGGTAAAGCGGGTGGCAGGGAAGCGAACAACCTGCGGTTGGCACTGGAGAGGCTGGAGGTGGTGGCATAAAAAGTGGGGAAGGAAATCAAACTGGGTAGCGTTGCGGGGACTTTTGCATCCACTCCTATGGAGAATTTTGTAGTGTCACCGTTGGGGCTAGTTCCCAAGAAGGAGGAGGGCCAGTATCGCCTGATCCATCACCTCACCTTTCCAGAAGGGGAATCTGTGAATGATGGCATACCAGAGGAGTTGTGCCGGGTACATTACTCTTCTCTGGACAATGCTATACAGATGGTAAGATCTGCAGGGAGTTGTGCCCTGATGGGTAAGGCAGACATCGAGTCAGCCTTCAGGTTGCTACCTATCCACAAGGAGAGTCATCACTTACTGGGGTTCAAGGTACAGGACAAGTATTTCTAGGATAGATGTTTACCAATGGGTTGTGCTATTTCATGTTCTTACTTTGAAGCATTCAGCACCTTCCTGGAGTTTGCATTAAGGAAGGAGGTACAAAAGGGCGGGGTCTAGCACTATCTTGATGATTTTTTGTTCATTGGGAAGGAAGGGACCGGGGAATGCAAGGCTCTCATGAGCTAATTTCAGGGCTTGATGGGGATTCTAAGGGTCCCACTAGCAAAGGGGAAGATGGTGGGGCCAGTCACAACCCTGACATTTCTGGGGGTCGAAATTAGTCAAGGGCGAATGCAGGCTCCCCCAGGACAAGGTGCAGAGTTTTAAAGAAACAATTAAGGTGTTAAAGGGTAAGAACAAAGCAACCCTGATGGAGCGTCAGTCACTGGCTGGTAATGTCAATTTCACTGGGAGAGTCATACCCCCGGGGAGAGTGTTTGCCAGAGGTATCGAGCTGAAAACAGTGGGATTGCAACATGCCTCCCAACATGTCCGGTTAGGATCCGAGGTAAAGGAGGATCTCAGGATGTGGGCATTTTTTTGGGATGAGTTCAATGGTGTGCTACTGTGGAGAGGAGAATAGGCCAGCAGCGAAAGGCTCAAGCTATTCACGGATTCTTCTGGGTCCCATGGTTTCGGGGCGATTTGGACAACAATTGGTGTGGCAAGGCCTGGCCAACGGAGTGGCACCTGAAGGGAATCACCACGGACATCACTTTGCTCGAGCTATTTCCTATTGTGGTAGCGTTTAAATTGTGGGGGGGTTCAGTTGCAAAACAAAAAGCTGTTGCTCTGGTCAGATAACCTGGGGGTGGTTCAGATCATCAATCTGGGGTCATCCAGCAATTCAAAGGTATTGAAACTGCTTAGAGAACTCACCAAGAGCTTGCTGGCATTGAACATCGAGGTTAGGGCCCGGCATATTCCGGGGGGCAAAAATGTAGCCGCTGATTCTCTCTCTCGTTTACAGTGGGAGAAGTTCTGAGGCAACTGTACGGAAGCAAGGAAGGTGATGACCCCGTTCAAGGATCACTGGTGGGGGATGATTGGGGTGATCTAAGTTCTCCGATACACACAGCTCTGGCACCAGGCACAACAAGAAGGTACAAGGCCTGCTGAGGGTGTTCGTACCATTACAGAGCGACATTCTGCAAGAAGGGCAGAATGATTTACAAGTGCGGGCCTTAGTGGGATGGTGTTGGCGTACTGGGAGAACCATAGAGCTTGGATGGCATATCACCAGGCAGCGATAGCGTATTATGCTAAGCTACGTGGTGAAAGTGACCCCACTAAGGAACATTACATTACAATGGCCATGAAAGTTTGGGCCAAGCAGGTGGTGAGGAAACCTGATGAGAGGCGGCCCATTGACATTGTGAAGCTGCATGGTTTGATTAAATGCCTGAAAGTAGTATGCAGAAACGATTCGGAGAGGGTTTTGTTCACAGCAGCGTTCACTGTGGCTTTCTTTGGGGCCTTCAGGGCGAGCGATCTAGTACCAGAAAACAAGGAGGGCAAGAGCTCCGGTTTTATATGATTAGGTGACGTCCGAGTGACGAGCGCTCAGGCAAACATTTGCTTAAGAAGGTCAAAAACCGATCAGAAAGGGAAGGGGTTTATGGTGACACTCCGGCCCATCCAGGGGAGTATACTCTGCCCAGTGACGGCCTTGGCCATCTCCGACAAATGCCGCCATCTGAAGTGGGGGTTCCACTGCTGATGCACGGGGACGGGTCCGCCTTCAGCCGCTTTCAGTTCAGGAAGGTTATGGATATGGCATTGGTGAAAATGGAGCTGACTGAAGGGGTGTTCGGAACCCATTCCTTCAGGATCGGGCGACCACGTCTGCAGCAACAGGGGGCCATGGGTTGGAGGACATTAAGCGAATAGGGAGGTGGTCATCCAGGTGTTTTAAAAGATACATCAGGCCTGAACAAAATGTAGTGTTAACCTTCTGCCTTCTCATCTCCTTCCCACAAGCAGCAGCGTCAAGGAGGAAGAGGCGTGTCGTCTGGGTGGTAAGGCATTCCTTTGCGTCAAGGGCTGGGGCAAGCTGGACACCAGAGCAGGAGGAGCTGACGGCGGGCAAATATCGGATAAGGTGGCACGGGGTGCCTGGGATGAAATGGGCCCAGCTGCAGGGGCTTATTCGCAAGTTGCTGGGCAAGCAGCAAAAGCCAGAGGTTTTGGTCATCCATCTGGGCGGGAATGACCCGACAAGCATGGGGAGGGGGGGCTTTGATGAGGGAAGATGATGTTCTCATTGCAGGATTTGTCGGCACAGCTGGGTGAGACCGAGATCGTGTGGTCAGAGATAATTCCCAGGCAGGAATGGAGGGGTGCAGGGAACCACACTGCAGTGGAAAGATCAAGGAGGAAATTGAATTGTGCTATGTTGAAATTCTGCAGGGGCAGAGGGTTCCAACAAATCAGACATGGCTTGATTAACTTGAAATCCCCAGGATATTACCTAAAGGATGGAGTTCACTTATCAGCAATGGGGATGGAACTCTTTTTCTGGAACGTGTGTACAAAGCTTTTGGAATTGTAAAATAATGGAAAAGAGGGAGCCACGGTGGGCGGTAACCCACCAGTGGCGTGGCAGTGTTTGGGCGACCAATCACAGAGACACTCCGAATGAGCCATGAGAAAGCCAGAAGGGTCTCCGCTCTTCTCGGACGAGCACCTCTTGCGAGCCTAAGCGGCAGGGGCGTCTGGTGGTAACAATAAGGGCTTAGCTTCCCCCAAACAAACAGCGCTCTCCCCGCCCACAAACACCTGCAAGGGCAGGCAGGGCTCAGCCACAAAGGGTTGGGAGAGTTGGGCCTACTGTGGACTTTGTGCAAGGAAAAGGGGGAAGCAGGGTGTTGGACACGGAGCAGGCGCCGCACCTTCAGATCTGTGTTCACTAATGTGTGCAGTGATTCTTTAATAATGTTGTGAAAATAAATCTGCGGCCAATTTTGCCAAACGAAGAAATGTCTCATTCTGCACTTTTCTAAGGGGAAGTGAAAGGAACTGTAGAATGAGCAAGGATAAGGCTTATTGGTACAAAAGGACAAATGCAAGGGTTGTATTATTAAGGGTTAACTTGTAAGGAGCAAGCTGTACCACAGTTCACTTTCTGCCAACCCAAGTAGAGAGGGGCGGAGGGGAATGGCGATCACACAAGTGGCTGTAGACCAACTGTTCGTTTCAGTGAGGGGTCACGAGAGGAAGGTGTCCTTACAGCAACCACGGTTAACAAGTAACTTAAGAGGTGCATTTCGAGGCAAATAACATTATGGGTGAACAAAGTCATCCAATGTTACTTTTTCTATTTCTTCATTTTTTATAATGGCATGAACAGGTGCAAAACCATATACTTTCCACCCAAAAATCATGCGCAGCAGGAAGAATCATCTACAATGTAGAGCAAATGGTGGACCGTTTGATGAGGTACGGGTAGTGTCTCAGGCAGGCTGCATGGGGTGGCGATGGTTAAGGCTACGCGTTGAGGGAGCAGAGCCCATAAAAACAAACAAAAAGCCTACATGCTTTGGCCTTTGCCCAGGACAGGCGCCATGGCATTCCAACCTTTTCAAGTGAAATGGCCCCTCACGTTTTGGGGCGCTAACAAAGAAGGCTTAATAAGAACGTTAAGTAGGCGGTGATTTTCCTTTCCATTCTGGTATTTGTAGTCCGACAATGGGAGACAAATAAAACCTACTGAGTCAGGCTACAAAGAAGAAATGCAACACTGAAGGAAATGCCCTCACCTGACATGTGTTCACATAGTCACTGCAGTCAAATGCTGTAGGTGCAAAATGGGCCCTGGCGCATCTTCAGTCGACCCTGCCTTTACCTCTCTGCAGATGGCACATTCAAGCGAGTCTGCCCACACATGAAGGTGCAAAATGACCCGCCCTTCAGGTAGGATAATCAGAGCACCATGAGACCGAACAGGGCTTATCCTACCGAGCCTGCTGAAGCAGTGCTTCGACTGGCCTGTACACCGGAGCCATGGGGCCTTGGAGGGTATGGGTGCCGCATTTAGGAGGCAACACTTACTTCAGCTGAACGCTGCCTGTTAGGCCACGCCCCCGGCTCGATTGTGCAAAAGGGCAGGGGCCGTGGCTCAAGAGGCACCATTCAGGTCAGTTCAGTGTTTGCTGGTCTTTTAACTGCGGCGCTTACGCCCTTTCAGTGGAGATGCAGGACTCACCACCCTCACTCAGTGATGGTGATGATCCCTGCCTCTCTAATGAAGAGCGTGCCTGGGAGTGGGTCGGAGACGCAATGAAAAGCTAGGCTTTTTTGTTGTTGTAAAGCCTGAAGTTCTCACTTGCATGCAACAGCTTCAGGCTTTAAAAAAAAGGCTTCTCTTTTGTTGCGGGGCCCGCCTGCGGTCCCCGGGCGGGCCTCAGCCAGTGGCAGGATCACCCGACACAGATTGCCAGCGCTGCAATCATGCAGCCAACAGAGGAGCAGGGAGCACCCCGCTTGCCCCAGATCACCGGAGCGGACCACGTGGCTGGGGGGCACCCAGCTCACAGCAGCCTACATGCACCCAGGCCAGGGTTGCACCATTCAGCCATGGGCTAGACCAGTTGGAGGGTGGCGTTGCCCAGCAGGGCCTACGGGGCCTACTGCACCTGAAGGAACACAACCGGAAACGGCCCGTCCCTTTTATTTGCTTGGTCACAGGACACAACACTGGGAGATACCATGTCTTCCAACAGGGGTGACATGCAAAAATGTTCTTGAGAGATGCAGGGAGGTCGGCGACACAATCACAATGCAAGGCTTTAGACTTTACAAAATAAAGCCTAGCCTATTACCAGCCTGGTGGGCTGGGGTTATCAATGGACTTCAGCACCCCCGTGGCCCAGCCTCAACCTGCATTTTCGGAGCCTGCCCAGGCTCTGCCCCCAGCTCACAAAGCTCTGTGCTAAAGCCGCCCTCCACCAGTAAAATAAACTTGGAACACAGATGGCAGAGAGTGTGGGCTCCAAATTAAGCGCCAGCACAGCTTCGCAGCTGGGGCACGCAGAGGAAGTCAGCCACCACGCAAGGCAGAGGAAGTTAGCAAGCATAAGAGCTGGCGTGTGACGTGACGCATCAAGAAAGAGCTAGATCTAAATGGGGCCTAGTTGCTGACTCCGTGACTGTGGCAGTTGGGTGGGTGTGTAGGCGGCGGGCCAGGGAGAATGACTCCTCTGTTTCACAATGAGTGAGTCTTCCTTGTGTCTGGGCGAGTGTGCCAGCTTCGTTGCAGCCTGGCGCTGTGGCGGAGAACGAAATACTGTAACGTCGATGATACAAGGACAGAAAGCAGGCGGCCTGTTCGGCCACAGGATTCTCTAGCCGACTAACATTATTAAACAAAAGGCAGTGACCATTCTGCGCCAGACACTATTCAGCCGACCTATAACTGCAGGGAACCAAGTTATATCTCACCAACATAGCCTGCGTAAAAAGGGAACTGAGGCCGGCCACGGCCAGGGCCGTGTGTGGCAGCAGCAGACCACAGCATAGGGAACTAGAGGCCCCTTTAGACATGGAACATTCCTCCAAACAGGTATTGGCAAAGCCAACACTTTTGGCTTTTGCATAGGCACCAGAACAGCGCTACCCGGCCATCATAGCTGGAAAATTGTGCATTGCAAATGCTGAATGCCTATATTAAAACTATTAGACATGCGAACGCTTGTTTTGAACAGGAATTCAGTTCAAGAAACATATGCAAGACAACACATATTGCTCATAAACCATGTGGCAAAAGGAGAGCTTGTTTAAGGCTTTTTTTTGTTGAACACCATGAATTGGTTTACAGCTGCAATGAAGCCATAACCGTTCAGAAAACTCATTAGAACTAACAATTCCATCCTCTTAAAAACACAAAACGAGTTCTCACACATCACAAGGAGATGTAGTTGAGCTGGGGAGGGGCAGGCGGGGGGGGGGAATAGGACTGGTTATGGACACTCGCGAGGCTCTAGGCAGTCAATAGATGAGTAAATCACAAACACACACTGCCCGTGTGTCCCTCCCCCCCAGATCCCAACTCTCTTCCATCTGCACTTCCCATGACAATACTTGCGACTTAAAGCCAGTGCTTGGACCGCCACCTAATAACCTAAACTAAAAAAAGAAAACGATTGGATAGTGGAGTGGCATACAGTGGTGAGAAGAGCATGTGGCCAGTAGCAGAGTGACCTAGCGGAATGCTGGAAATCTTCCTCCATTGGTCAATGCCCTTAAGGATTCGTGGTGAGATGGGAAGAAGTCACCCACATGCTAAGCTTTTACCGGGATCAATTTTTGTCCCAATCTATCCAGGATAGTGATCAAGGGCAAATTGGGGCTCCATATTGTTTTTTAAAAACACAACTTCCTTGCCTCCTCAAAGCCACAGGCCTTCCTTTCTATATATATAAAAAAAAAAACTATGGTTTCATAAAATCATCAACATTTTACAGTATTCGCACCACAGTGTTTGGTCTCGGAGCTTAGATAACTGAATTTCTCATCCAACACAATGATACTCATTCTTCTGGGGTCAAACTTAGAACAGTTAACCCTGCGATGGTGGTTCAGACCTGCAGATCGCCTCTAAGCGTCTGATCCGATGAGCCGTCCAACTCCAACCTGAGGAGCCATATTATCTGCCCCTGAAGGATAGGGGGGTCCCCTAGTGCAACATACCACCTCTGCCCCCCCCCCCAGGGCCATGAAGCCTTCTCCACCACGGTCGATAGGTCAGGTCAAACCAAATCCCCACCTTCTGCTGACATTTATGCCCGAATTTGGTGCAATACAGTGTTGATGCTCCTCCTCAGGGCTTACCCTTCCCTCTCATTTGGGAAACCCAAGGAGTGCATCCCACATGGATAAATGTAGTGCAATCGCAAGATCTTCTCCCGAGGCCTGAGAGGGGACCGCAAGCTAGCACAATTGGCTGGATTTCCCCCCCCCCCTTACCCGTAATTTATCATCCAATCCTGCTTCATTACACTCCTGCCAAAGAAAGAGCAGCAGCTGAAACAGCTTTATCATCAGCTGACAGGAAAATCATTCACCTTTATCAGCCCCATCGCTTTGTCCCATAGAATTGGACAGGACCGGGGCCACTTCCAGGCGGCCCCTTGTTGGATCGCCTCTGCGACGGCTTCGCTGTTCCCAAGAGACGCAGCCGATCTCCCGCCTTCCCAGTTCCAGTTCATTAAACCTGGAGGAAATTGATATGCCCTTTGTCATTCATGGGTCTTAGATTATCGCCACACACCAGCGTGACTTTATTGATTTGCTGGCGACAGATATACACATTTGCAATGTGGCATGCATGTTATCTACAGGGCCCTTAATCTTCCTATGGATCCACTCCTTTCCACAAGATGCCCTTCCAAGCCTTTAATGAATTTACTAAACTGGTGTCTAAAACGTTGTTCTTGCGCACTGTCTGACGAATCAACTTCCGGGGCACCAGTGGTGCAGGGAGGAATATCGGTTTCTAAACTATCAATCATCCCTACACCTCTAGTACACCAGAAGGGATCCGAACAGATTGGAAACACAATCTCTGCAAGGCCGTGGATCTTTTGTTAGTTGCAACACAGCGAAAATACAATTATTACCCAGTGATAAAAGGGACTGTCCAGTCATATCTACATTATTATTTTTATTATCACAACATACAGTTCCCGCACACTACAAAATACAGCTCACCGTGCAATGGAATGCAGAGGACAGTTTCAAGAAGGAAAGGAGATGTATACTGACAGGAGGGTAGTCTGTAAAGTAATTAATGGCAATAGTTCAAGGAAACTTGGTTTCAGCACAAAGAGAGCAATGGATCGTAAAATGTCACTAGGGGCCTTCCCAGAAGGACCAAGGAGACAGAGCCACAATGTACCTTGTGCTTGTAGAAGAAGTTCTTGGTGCTTGACAGTGTGGAGTCGGTTTCAGGGCGCTTTGCAGCTTCTGTGACAGTTCAAGGAGGGAGACAGCTTCGGGTATCAGGCGGCAGGCAGTTTGGCAAGCAAGGCTGGTTGGACGGACAGCTGCAGGCTGGCCTACACGCAGGCTCGGGCTCAGGAATCGTGGTTGGCGGGTCTGAAGCAGTGGTCAAGGCCTCTCAGATGACGTTAGCGACTGCAGCATGACAACAGTCAGCGGTGCAGTCTGTTGCAGCTCGAGGGGCTTGAGTGGCTCAAAAATGTCCTTTAAGGCAGGTGCTGTTTAATTTACTCCTCCTAGCTTCTTCACTGGTTTTGTGTCGTCCTTTAAGGCGGACAGGCCAAAGCCGAGGAGAGTGTTGCAGGCAACTGCCTTGGCCTTGGTTTGGTTCAGAGACTCTCTGGCACTTCGCACCTAGGAAGCTTGCTGCAGAGCCTAGCAGGGCATGCTGTGTGCTGACTGGGTACCGGTTCTGGAGCTGCTGGTGAGTCCTCTGAATTCAGAATCTCCTCCTGTTCCCTGTTTGGGGGAGGGAGGGCCCTTACTTCCCTCTTTGGAAATTCTGGCCTTCCTTTACTGGCAGAAGCTGTAAGGCAGACTGTACCTTCAGCCAGGGTGCAATGCCGAGTTCTTCTTATTACTCCTTGCAAAGTCTTTAGGTGATCTGCCCAAATGAGGGGCTCGGCAGACAAAGCAAAATGGGCAACCGTGATTGGTGCAGGCTAAGCCTACCATAATGAACCAATGCTGGGTCCTCACCAACAATCTCCTGTATGCATGAGGTCATAACCAGAGTGCTTTGCTACAGAAAAGGTAAAGGGATGAAAACATGCAATAGTAAGTCCCACCCATATTCCTATCTGTTGTGGATCAAAGAGTATATATAGTTAATTGAGCACTCTGTGGTTCCCGATTAAAGCGGCAGGTCTTCCTTGAAGCTGCGGCGGGACCAGACTTTTGTTCTCCGCCAAACCACATATTCTTACTTTCTGAATGGGGTCCGCCTGCGGGGGCGACTATTGTAGATACATAGTTTCAAACGGGACCAGTCACTGCCCTTGATACTGAGAGGCGGGAGCAGGCTTCAGGTTGACACAGTGCACATCAAAGGTTGTTGGGGTTTACCCGTCCTTTGTTAGTCCTGCGACCAGGCTTCCTGTGGGCCCGTTTGAATTAACTCAGATTAGTATGCAAGGCTACCACCAGCAGCTAACAAGGGACAGGGCGGATCCGTAGAGCCTTAGCTAATTAATTAGGCTGGCCATGGCTGGAGGTAGGTTTTGCCCTTCCCCTTCCGAGATGCCTTGATGTATTCTTGGCTGTCATATCCCAACTAAATATGATGGGGGGGCGCCTGTAGGCTGTGTCCAACCAGAGTACACAGGTCTATCTGTAGGTCATGCGGTGAGCATAGGAAAATGTGTGTGGATTAGCCTCACACATTTCCGGAAGTTCATCTATCATCATTCAATTTATTTTAACATTTTTTAAAAATCCCAGGCAAGAGCCCACCCACCGTGCAGATGGTAGAATTCCTCACACCATGCCTACAGCCATTTCTATCAGTCAAAAGAGCATTTCTGTTCAGTGATTAACTGGTAAAGTGATGGCAAAGATGGGGTAGTTGTGGGCAGTGGAGGTGCAGCAGCTGGGATCGGGCTGCAAAAACCCTTTTCATGGCAAGTCTATTTATTATTTTATCAATAGCACTAGTATTTTAATTTGTGTGCAGTGAACTGGTGTTCATATGATCAAATAACATTTTCCACTGTTCTTCCAGGCCCGAGGCCTCCCGGGAACAGATATTCTGCAAGAGGCAGCCTTGTCCTAATGGAAATTGGATCGTTTCCTGATACACAAGCTTGTGACAGGTCGGTAGGGATGTGGCAGGTCACTCTTGCCAGCAGGGATGGGCAGAGACAGTCGCAAGTCAGGGTTTGCCTACAACCGGGCAGGAAAAGCACTCCGAGGTTTCATGAAGAGATTAGCAACCTTACAAGCCATGTGATCTGCTTTTCAACACTCGATTAAACAAATTTAACATCTGAGCTTTACTACTGTCACCTTTGTGATATAGCAGTCTGTTCAGGATTTCTGCGGCTTCTAAGCACCAATTATAGATGTCATTACATAACTTAATGGTTGGAAAAGCATTCACCTAGGAATCTGAAGGGACATTGCCAGGATCCGAAGCGTTACTGCCGGTTGCACAAACATCTCTCAGGGAAGTTTTTATGTCACTGAACTACTTTGCTACAAAACGTGGTAACGTCTCCTATTGGTTATTGACAAGTTGCATCTTCAAGCTTCAGTCATGAAAGTTTCAAAAAGGGCTGACATCGGATTCCAAGACCTTGAGGCTGTCAGTTTCTTTGATCGTGTCAGGAATCGGCGTAGGCAGGGTAGGGTCTGAGCGGGCAAGGCCCACCCAAAATCTGTAAATGCCCAATGCCCACCTCGGCAGCACTGTGTGGGCATTTACAGATGTTAATGTCACTGGGGGTGGGGGAGCAGGGGCAACTACATTAGATTCAGGCCTCAGTTGTTAGACAATCCTGGCTACGCCTCTGATGAATCCGACAGAACTGATGAACTAGTGAAGGAAGAGTCTTTAAATCGTCCTACTCAAGACGAGCGACTAAGTCTCGGTCACATGGAATTAGTCTTCGCCAGTAATAATGGAGCTAGTTGTGAGAAGGAAACCCCTCTAGGAAGTAGATTTTTCACCTCCAGGATTGGTGTAGAGGAGATAGTCAAGCAAGTCACAGAGCGCTTTTAGGACTTGTGTCTGTGCAATGGGTGGCCCTTTCCTGGTAAGGCTTCTAGGACACCTTGGGGCACCCAGATGGGCAGGCTCACTGCATTGTTTTCAAAGGCACCACAGACCGGTCAACACCCTCATTCAAGAGGGAACTTTGTCACAGCCAGCGTGCCTGTGTATAGCTCCTGGTGGTCCTCTGCCGTTTGGCGGAACAAGTATACAAGAAAAATGAACAAAAAGGTGAGTGCTTTCTGCCCTCTTCTGGGCACTGCCCAGGCCCCACACAGTCCTGTCTTTCCTTAACAAGGACATGGAACTCAAATGCGGGTGGTGAGGTTGGCAGAGGCTGCACCTTTACCGCCCACTGCCCGCGGGCGCTTTTAGAGGCACATGTTCCACATAGGGCTCCGCTCTAGAAGTTTCCATGTCTAAGTTAAGAGTTCCTTGATTTTGCAGGCAGTAGAAATGGAACATACAGTCGCCGGGCTGCGGGTCCCAGGTCCACCAATCCGAGATCACCACCAGGCTGGTCGCTCTCCTTGAAACTCTCGGCCGATCAGACAAGTCAGGGTAGCTAACCAGCACGGATCCCCAACTTTCACAGAAGCATGTGGGGCTGGCAAACGAGCACCTTGAAGTGACCACAGTGGGACATGTGCGCCAAATAAAACCCCTCAATAATTCACGGAAAATGGTTATAAAATGCAGGGACCCCTTCCACTTAAAATGCAAGACGGCTGATAAAATATCTTAAAAAGGTGGCAAGTGAAAACAGTGTTCTGGAGGAGAAGAAAAAAAGATGCGGATTTCCCTGGAAACATGGATCCTGCTGCGCTCAAGCAGCCGAGATAATATTCATTTTGAGGGATTGTTGTCAAATCCACATGAACATAGTGTTTTGGAATAGGGATCTCCCTTGTGAGCAATAGGAGAGGCTGCGAAAAGCCCCGCTCTATCCCGAAGACTCCGGTCCAGAGTTGATCATTACCCCAACCAGACGTACCCGCCTGCCACCCCAGGGGCAGTGCCCAAATGCAGAGTCTAAGCCTCCGCCTGCAAGCCCTACAAATAGAGAACAAAACCCTCTATGGCCCAAGTTATGAAATGCATTAGATCAGCCTCTTGCTCAGAATGTGGGTCTGCAATGCAGGCACCGGCCACGCCCTCTCATGATGCACCCACTCTAAACATTGTAGGAGGGAAATGAAATGATACGAGTCATTTAGAGTTGAATTTCGAAGTGCATGGACCTATAATCAAAGCAAGGAGCGATTAATAGTAAATCAATTCTGCGCAACAAGGACATTAGGATTTGGTTTTTGCAACTCATGAGCAATACTGGGAAGAGGACACTTGAAGAGACTGCCCAGTGTAAAACCTCCTCTGCCTGTGAGCTCTGACTATTTGCCAACACTAGCGCCTAAAGGAGGGCCGAAGTCTGTGCGAGGGTGGGAGGGAATGCAAGTGTTTCGGTTGCACCTGGGCAGGTGAAGACTAGCCTCGGTATGTGATCACTGGAGCTGGGCATGAGGCTGCACTTGGGCATATGAGGCTTCACCAGGCATAGGATGGCAGTGCATGGCCATGTACTGCCATCCTACTCGGATAGGCTATTCCAGGGCATTTGAGGCTGTGCCTGGTGTAAGAAACCTGTCCCGGGTGCATCTCATGGCTGGGTCCAGCATGGGCAGCTAAACCTGGTACACAATGATGAACTGCGCCAATTTAAAAGGTTCCCCAATCAAATCCTGAAAATTCAAAATGTTTAAATCAATTTTGAAAACCAAAAGAGAGGCTCCGGGGGGGGGGAACACAAAGCGTTTTCCCCCGGGGTGATTTTTGGCGCTGCACAGGCCAGCGAGCTGGCTTGCGCACAGGGCACCCTCGAGGGTATTTAAGGGATCAGGGAAGGTTCGGGAGCATGCAACAGTTGGGACGTGAGTTTTACCAGGGCACCTGCTCCCAAGCCTTCCCTACGTCATTGGGCCTACCGGGTTTAAGGTAGTGTAGGTGAGGTCTGGGACTTAATAGGGTTGGCGGGCAGGCAGATCTAGTGGCAGAATAAGTTTATAATAATAATAATAACGTTTCTGCATAGCCGGGGGTACCGTAGATAAGGTACCCCCCCCTTACCTCTGTGTTGTCGGCTGGCCCTCTTCTGCGGTTTTGCCATTGTAGCAGGTGGCGGGACGGCTGGATTTTTTGCCGGTCAGCTGTCAGGTTCGTGTGGGCGGGCTGTGGCTCGAAGCATTCTTCCGCCGTGGGTCCGTTTGGAGGGTGGGGGGGTCCTGGTAGCAGTTTGGGGGCGGAGGGGGCCATCATTAGGAGGTCCGTAATGGGCGAGTGGCACCGGGAGCCGTTTAGCAGCTCGCAGGAGAAAGGTCTGTCTTGCGGCGTCAGGAGCAACGTGAGTGTTGCATAGCATCTGTCAGGGGGCAGTGCAGAGCCCTTAAAGGGGCCGCACACGGGGAGAGAGGAGCCCCCACCCCCCTGGCAAGCAAGGATAGACATATTTTTCAATTAACCGTGTTTAGGAAATCCGGGGAGTCGGGCAGTAAAAAAAAAAAAAAAAAAAATACAAAATAAAGAATATATTTATATATATATATATATATATATATATATATATATATATATCCAAAAAAAAGGAGGAAGAGGGAACCGCACTCCCGCGGCCCGAATATGGACTACACAATACGGACAAAAGAAAAAAACACTGTGTAATGAATACGGATGTTTTTAATAATAAAAAAATGCAAACATTTAACACAAATAGTAAAGAGCAGCAACACATGGAAAGACAGAGGCAGGACGCCATGGTGCACGACCTGCAACACAACGAGTTTCACGCTACACTGAGCACTTGATCACGTGAGAGGAAGTGGGTTACCCCGTATAAATGTAAACAAAACAAACAGTCCTACAACTCTGTCAGTCATTCTCTCAGTCAGCTATAGCATTGGATGGAAACAATGGCAGCCATATTAACATGGGGACAGGAGCATTGAGTGCATGGGAGACTGGGGTCCAGCCTGTACAAACATGAAATCAGGGGGACAGAAAGACAATATTAGTACATAGTGCGCATATACTGCTAAATATGGAGAAAACACGGCGTAAACAAATCCGCATAGCATTAATGTCAAAATGAACAACAAAGTACCATATATATGTAGCAAGTATAAAATCAAATACTGCAACGTAATGCCCAGTTCTCTAACAAACATGCAAACAATAAATAAATGCTACCTGTTAAAAATGGCTAAGTGGACAAACTGCGGATATTAAATATAAAATGGGCACAATAATGTGCGGCAAGATGAAAAACATACAGGGAGAATAATGAAGGTGGGCAAACCATAACAACCGGATAAAAATACAACAGCAGGTAAGTATCAAGGTCACAAAGATTATAACATTGTACAGAGAAATAAAGTGCTAGTGCAGGAATGGAGATGACATCACCGCCATTTGAGAGCAATACAATAATGACCCAACATGTAGAGGCACAATAGAAACCAACAATACCCGAGCATGAAACGGGAAACACATAGCAAATGCTGTAGCAAAGATACTACAAATATAAACAGTTGATTAAACAAACGGTTGTATGGAAGATTAAAAAAAAAGTAGTGATGGTAAATATAGTAAATTCCTCGTAGTATAAAATAAAGCAATAATTAATTCTACTGTAAATATCCACCCAGGGCAGCCGGCATGGCAGGGGTGTAATATATATATATATATATATATATATATAAAAAAGAGAGAGAGAGCTTTGGATATAGGGTTGTTAATGCCCTGATTTCATTTACAAAGTGGGGCATTAGCCTGCTTGACTGCTCTTATGCAAGCGGGGGCACGAGATTAATAAATAAAAATAAAAATAAATAAATAGGGCCCAGCCAGGAATACAGTTCTGTAGTAGTTGGGCTGCCAGCCGGCCTGTTCAATGATCCTGGTGGGGTAACTTGGGGGCCGATTTTCGGTTTATTATTTGGCGCTACGGCATACGGCACAGGAGTTTTGACAGGGATAGGCTAACGCAGTTTTTTGGCGCCGTAAGGGGGGAAAGGCTCGGGGTTAGAAAGGTGGTTCAGCGGAGCGTTGCGCAGGTGCACTGCTTAAGAAAAATGGTGGGCCAGGGAACAAAAAGAAAAGGAAGGGTCTGGTGGAGGATAAAGCCTTGAGGGAGGCCTTGGAGATCATTAGCAGGGCTTCCAAAGCCCAGCTTGCGGGGACTGTGGGTGAGGTTAACGGTGAAGGGGAGGAAGGCAGTGTATGGCTGCAGCAGAGAGCAGTGGCAGATGGGACGCTTGCGGCAGTGGTGGCTTGTAGCCCCGCTTTAGGCATAGGGGAGGTCTGGCAATACAGGGGTAGGAAGTTGAGGAGGGAGATAGACAGGAGAGCCTCCGGGGGGGGGATGAGTGCACTTCGGAGAGGGGTCAGAAAGAGGTTTGGGGAATAATGAACAGGAGGATGAAGTGGACGTTAGGAGTGTCCAGAAAGGTGTAGGACGGTTGGGGCAGGAAGGTGGAGGTGACTGGGTGCAGAGTGGGATGACAGGGCAGAGGGGCAACGGTGGAAAATACCTGCAGAAGAGTGCAGGTGGGAGGGGGAGAGAGCGGTCCCCGTCAATTAGGGAGGTTATGGAGGGGCACGGAACGCTCCCTCCCGGCTAGGAGGATTTCAGGCGGAGGGCACAGAGCAGCCCCTGCTGTTGCAGAGGTTGAATATGGAGAGGGTTTAGGAACGGCCCCTCCTCGATCTGCGCGAGGACAGTCTAGAGGGCACAGCCCGGCCCCTAGCGTGGAAGACCACAGGGTGGAGGAGAGGACACCCCAGCCGAGAGAAGAGGACCAGGAAGGGGTTTCTGTGGCCCTGCTGAGAAGTTGTCAATGGAGTGGTGGGGTGGACGCCCCGGGCTCACAAGAAGAGGATCTGCCCGGCCCGAGCATGCGCTCGCAACAACAATGTTAATACTTGGGTGATGATGAAGGGATGGAAGAATATGTGGGGCAGTGGGAGGATGAAGGGTACATTGCTATAAGGAGGAGGGGGAGGGCGAGAAGGGGCCCAAGATGGCAAGGGGAAAGACAGGAGCAAGGGACCTGGGGGGGCAAGAGGTCGGGGGAATAATTGGCTGGATGAGACTGTGGACATGTTTTGTCCCCGCAGCAGGAGCCCAGTAGGGAAGGATATGAGGAGCATTGGAGTGGAGGCCAGGCCGCAGACGGGCGATGGCAGGGCTGAAAGAGGTGAGCGGGATAGGGACTGGTCAACTGCATGGCGGAGGGGAGACACAAGAACAGGGGCAAGAAATTAAGGGTCTGGTTTGCAAGGGGTAAGGAGAGAGATTGGTGTACAAGCTATTGGAGTCTTGGTGGGAGAAAGGGAAAATTGCTCGGTGGAGGTACAAACGGACAAGGTGATTGAGCCATTGGCGTTCGAGGTACAGGTTTCAAAAGGAAAACGAGGTTGAAGTGAAGGACAAGGAGAAAAATCTACCATACATGGGCATCACGAAATCTTTGGGAGCACACTTGATGGCAGCAACTAAGGATAAGATTCAGGCAGGGGAATTTGTGGATGTTTTTAAGCTGCTTCATAGGGAAGTGAGAGCAAAGGAGGGTTCTAAGGAATAGGAGAGAGAACTGGCCCCGCACCCAAGGGTCCCAGTGACAATTGAAAATTGGACCTCAGCATTTATCATCTACGCCAGTGTCTATTGCGAGAAATTTACAGAGCGATGCGTGGCTCTGCTAAAATACATGGATGGGATTAGACAGGCATTTACAAATTTTGGGGGCTTTGCTTGGGCGCGTTATGGCGAGGAGTTTAGAGCAAGGTTGGCGGAGGACAGTCAGGTGGTTTGGGGGGGAGATGGATATGGATCTCTGGTTGCAATGGATGGCGCAGACGAGGCAAGCGGCTTACCTGTGCTTTACCGGCCCTTTCTTGGTCGCCCCACCCCGGAAGGGCGGGGGTAGGAGGCAGGGTTCAGCCCTCAGCAGCATGTTGGGCTTTCAATAAAAAAGGCTGCACGAGGATGATGTGCAAATTTAAGCACGAGTGCAGCAGGTGTGCGGGTCGGCATCCGATTACATATTGTTTTCAGGCAGGGGACAGTGGGACAGGGCCGAGGAGCGGGGCAAGGATGTGGGGGGGGGGGGGGGGGGGGGGAGGACCGCATGCCAGTTAAAGTGGGGGGTGCCTGTAGGTCGGGCTCAGTTTATTGGAAAAGGGGGGGGCACAAAGTTTGGTGAGAGGTTTTAGGGGTGATCCCAAGGGGGTAGGAGAGGGGCGAGGAGGAAGATGCTTAGGTAGGGTGGGGGAGGGCCACAAGGGGGGGGTGTACCTGTGAAAATGTTAAGGGGTGGTGGCCATCGTTCGGAGGGCATGGACAACGGTGGAAAAGCCCTCACGCTTGCCGCACGACAAGGTGAGCAAGCTTTAGCGGGATGGGAGAGGGTTATTAGCGGTAAATACAGAGAGACTGACAGAGGTTAAGAGGTTATCACAACTTCGAGCGTGTGGTAGTAGCCCCGGTTCGCAGGAGACAGGGCACAGGATAGGGCAGGAATTGAGTATGCACAGCACGGGAGGAACTTGGCTCATTTGAACTTTGGTGCAGCTGGGGGGGATGAAGAGAGGTGACTGCATGGACGACGGTGCGGGGACGCCCCTGGTGCAGCAGGGGGAAATGATGAGACGTGACTGCATGGACGGGGGTGCACTTGGGCCCCTGATGCAGGTGGGAAAAATGAGTAACGGACGCAAGGTGCTGGAAGAGGAAGTTCTATGGATTGGACTGCATGGACGGGACGCAGGTTTGGCCCCTGGTGCAGTGGTGGAGATGAGTAAGGAAGAAAACGGCCTGCATGGACGGGGGTGCACTAGGGCCACCGGTGCAGGGTGGGCAACAAAGGGCCATAGTAGGAAGGTGAGGGAAGTTGGGGGGCGAAGGTGAGCAGGAGGGTAATGGGATAGAGGAGAAAGGGGGTCTAAGTGGGAGTAGGTGCATTTGTTTAAAGGATGGGTCTTAAAGGTGCGAAGTATAGGGGGACAGACTGGGGGTGTTTCCGTAGAGGGAATAAGGAGATGGCCAGGTGAGGATGGGTTGCCGGAGGAAGGTGTTAATAGCGGTGGGGGGAAAGGAACTCCTGGATTTAGGATGGGTAAGGAACCTGAAGGTACTGGTTGGGCTTATTGGTTGATAAGGTGAAGACTTTTGGACGGTGGAGGTCTGAAGTACAAAGGGTATATTAGGGCTTGGGTAAAGGGACTGTTTGAAATATGGTCAGGGGAGGGCAGAATGGGGTGGGGTGGTCGTGAATGGAAAGTGACATTGCAATTTCTTTTTCAGATGCTGCGCGGAGGTCGGGGGAGATGTCGCAGATTTGGTTTATGGGCCACTCTATTGTTAAGTGGGCGGGGAAGGAGTTAGAGAAAAGGGTTTTTGTCAGGCAATTGGGTTGCAGCTACAAAGTGGCATTGGTAAGATGGTCCGGTTTAGGGGGGCTTCGCTGGGATCAGCTGCTGTCTATGTTGGCGGGTTTGAGGGAAGGCTATGCATCTCCAGAGGGGTTGATCATGCATACAGGGGAAATTGACCTGGTAAGAGATACAGTTGTGGCTCTTAGAAAAATGAAACGGGATTTGGTATGGATCTGGGAAATGTTGCCCAAGCATGTGTAGTTTGGACTAAGTTGTTGCCGCAGAGAGTTTGGAGGGGAGCGAGAAGTGAGGGAGCAATAGAGAGGGCAAGGAAGAGAATAAACAGAGTTGGTAAAATGTTGTGCCTCGGCAGCGGTAAGGGTTTTGGAACACAAAGAAATAGTTTATAAAGGATTCATGACCTTCAGAGAGGATGGTGTCCTTTTGTCAGTTTTCGGGAATAGTTATTATCTAGCGGATTTGACCTTGCAGATTGAAGAAATAGTAAGGAGTTGGAAGTAGAAAGAAATGGGGTGGGGCAGAAAGAACACCTCGGTGGAGGGTTTTTCTGTTGCCGGGGGTATGGCCCCTTTAGATGTGGGGGGAGGGAAGCACTATGGGGGGAATAGATGGGGGTGCTGTTTGCACAAACGGGCTACCCCGGGGGAACAGGTATTGAACCTGGAGGGGCATGGCCTGGGGAGAAAGCAGGACGCCTTGAGAAGTGGTAAGGAGACGGTAGGGACCAAGGGATAGTTAGGGAGGAAGTGGAACTATTTAATTATTTATTTGTTGGGACAAATGAAAGTGTTGAATTATTAATTGGTTGTTAAAATATTTTATTAGTCTGTAAGGCCATGGGAGCCAGGAGGTAAGCGGTTAATTGTATGCTTTGGCCTGTCACATTAAAGCAACCTTTTCCACTATAAGCGAGTCTGGGTGTTTTGTGCAGTAATACAAAAGGGGGAGCCGGGGGGAAAGCAAAGCGTTTCCCCGGGGTGATTTTTGCTGCTGCACAGGCCAGCGAGCTGGCATCCGCATAGAGCGCCCTCCGGGGTATTTAAGGGGTCAGGGAAGGTTCGAGAGCAGGCGACGGTTGGGACGCGGGTTTGACCCCTCCCTCCCACCCCTTTATAATTCTCTGTCAGGCAACTGGTTTTAATTTCTAGGGGGGGGTCCTTTTAATTTAGTCTCGGTTCTGGTTATCCCACTTTTCATATTGTCATGGGTTTTTTAGTCTCTGGTTAAGGTCCTCATTGGTTTTTGGGCAGTTTTTGTGTGACAGGTTGGGGCATTAGTTGGGGAAGTTGTGATGTAAAATTTCTGTTGCTGATTTGGCAGGTCAGACTGGCTGCAGGTAATAGAGAGGTGCAGTTTGGTGTAGAGGGGAGTTTTATGGGTTTTGAAGTTGTTTGGTTGCCGGGGGCATGGCCCCTTTAGATGTGGGGGGGGAGGGAAGCACAATGGGGGCATAGCACGGTAAAGGATGGGGCTGGTGCTGTTCGCACAAACGGGCTACCCCGGGGGAACAGGTATTGAACCTGGAGGGGCATGGCCCCAGGGAGAAAGCGGGACATCTTGAGAAGTGGTAAGGAGAAGGTAGGGACCAAGGGACAGTTAAGGATGAAGTGTAATTATTTAATTATTTATTTGTTGGGAAAAATGAAAGTGTTGAATTATTAATTGGTTGTTAAAATATTTTGTTAGTCTGTAAGGCCATGGGAGCCAGGTAAGCAAGCGGTTAATTGTAAGCTTTGGCCCATCACATTAAAGCAACCTTTTCCACTGTAAGCGAGTCTGGGTGTTTTGTGCAGTAAGCCAAAATGTTACATTTTTGCTCGATGAATCACAATTGAAAGACAGAAGAATGTAGGACCGGGGACAAAAACAGAGCAAGTAAGAACATCAGGATACGTAACCTGAGTGGAGGTGGCGAGTGGCCCAGCCTGTGGCATGGTGGATCTGGCAAGGGCCCGAAGTCCACTCGAGCCACTCTCCAGATGTGCCAGCAATAGCTTTGCGAATAGCTGCCCAGTAAATGTAGGCAGGCCAGGAGAAAGGCCCAATTACATCGGTGGCAAATTTCATGCGGACGGCAAATCAGATCAGCAGGGCCCACGATATCAGCAGAAGCGGAGGCAGCTTTTGCTGCCAGGAAGGGCGGCTAATAGGGTGCCAGCGGGAGGCTGGGGCGCATTGGGCACCAGAGGGGAGCCAAGGGGGTGGGAGACTGCCCCCTTGCTTGCCCCCTGGCTCCGCCACTGGATATCAGCGTGGAACTGGTCTCCCAAGCAGGGAACACGCTGCGGGTGGATGTGTGTGTGGGCAGAGTCCTTTAGCTATTTTTAGGCCCGAGGGATCTAGGATCCGTTGAAGTGCGAGCCATCCAATCAGGGTTTGCTCTACGTCACACATGCAATCTGAAACGTAGTTCCTGCGGGATCTTCTCCACTAAAGCATCTTGGATTCTCCTAAAGGGCATTATTGGGAGCCCGTAGCAACGTTAGAAGTATATCTGCATAGACAATCCCATTCCCCGCACCGCTCAGTTGGCTGCTCAATATTTACCTGCATCCAAGAAGGCACAGTGAGCAATAATGAGAGGTCCCGTCAATGTCCAGGATGTGTGATGGTTGAAAGCTCCATGCCTTTGTCAGAGAAAGATTAAAAGGCAAGGGTTCTTACCACAGGCTCCTTTGCAAGGTAGACGTCAAGCTGTCCCATGTCAAGTGCCAGAAGATCAGTCAGCCAGTCCAGATTTTTCAGCCCACATTACTTTGCATTCTGGCACTCTTTAGCCGACATTTCCGAAGGCAAAATAACACTACATGAGGGCTGAAGTCCCCAAAAAAAAACAAAGTGGAGGAGCTCGGACATACCCAAAAGGAAGAGACGCCACAGGAAGTGTACATATCCTTCAATACAAAAATGCACATTCAATGCGTCTTTCCCAACTAAAGTAAGTTAACGGGACAAATGAGCATCTGTCAATATAAAAATGTTCCTGTAACATTACTGGCTAAGCATAAAAGGTGTGCACCTTTTATCTAAATCTGTAACAAACCATGGCTTGGGTAGGAGCATGGCAATAGGAGACATTTTCCAGCTTCATGATGGGAGATTCTAGGGGCCTTCTGGCCAAGAGTCAGGCCATACAGAGTCGGACCTGGGTTCGAATCCCACCCACAGCACAGTTTACTTCAAGTGGGGGGCAGCAAATTATTTTTAAATTCCTTAAAAAACACACGGAGACAGGCTCGGGCTGGCCTATATAGGGCAATGCCGGAACCAAAAGCAGAAAATGTATTGTGTTGACCATTTTTTTGGTCAAAGTCAGCAATTTTTTGGCCCACGTGGGCCAGTTTGATAAGTTACTTCCCCATGCGGCTAGTAGTTTTGAACAATGTTACTAAATAAATATTCTTTAAATTGCACAATTTGCATCCTAATTGATCACAAACCTCCCCCTTGGGTACTACTAAAACAGTCTGTCACAAAAAGAATGAATTGCTATTTGCAACTGTGGGCCACTTTTCCATTGGTGCCCGAGACAATTTGCCCCAGTCCGACCCTTGCGGAGGGAGGACATCCGTCCTCTGAAAAATAAATCTGGGCGTGCAACATCCACACCCGTTCCATCGACTTGTGCCCTACACTAGGCGTACTCTTCAGGAAACAAACATGACAAATTGAAAGCCAGGCCCGTTAAATCCGCAGAAGCGGATGTAATAAAACATACAAGTGAAACTGCGTAGTTGAATACGACACAGGAGCCAGCTCGGCGCGACGGTTTGTCTTCTTTATTATATAAAAGCAAACTGAAACTGGCGGTAACCCCGCCTCTGCACCCACCTCAATAATGGAAAGGGTGGAGTACTTGTCCTTAGGTGGACATAGAAAGCGGACATTACAAGGACTTGGGGCATCGTTACAAGCCATGAATTAATTCACTCACAAGCAAGCTTTGACTCTGCAGATTTTTTTAAAAATAAGCGTCAGTGACGACAGAGCACTATGCGGCGAGATGGCGCAGCAGTTTCAGCATTGAGTCATTCAACTGAACTTATCCCAAAAGGACCGGTACTCGCCCCACATGCTCAGATGGCATTTTTTCTGTGGTGAAGCTGCACAACACATAAACCGCACCAACAGCACACAAGGACTGACATTGCTCCGATACTCGCACCAAAGCTCAGCGCACATTGTATACCGAGATGAAGCTGCCAACAGAACACCACTCCTCTCACTATCCTACTCCCTCTTCACCCTACTAACCCATCCTGCCTTCTCGTTTGCATATCCGCCAGAGTGCGGGGGGACCAACTCCGTTGGCGACGGTGCACGGTACAACTACCTTTAACATTTAACATTCCATATGCCAGTTAGTTGCCAAACGCATTTTGGGAGTGGAGAACTAACGAGCCTTGTGCCCTGCTGCCAAAACGTGTTGCAAAGATCCACCTTGGCCAGAGCACAACCGTGAATCAGCATGCCCCTCGCGCACCCATAACGACATTCGGAGTGGCCAGGTCCCATGACATTCACAGCACGCCCCGGGATCTGGAATCGATTTACCAAATGATTGCAGTCAGTTGCACCGGTCCAACCGCTTCCGTGGAGGCAAATCAAGGCCATCTATTTGGTGCACACGCCCTCCCAAATATTATATTCTGATCATCATTACTAATGTTTACTTAATGACTTCTCACTATCAATGGATTGCTCTGTGGCCTGTGTGGCGCTCTTGCCCCCACGACAGGTTCACACAATGAACATATATAATATTTGTAATAAAATGATAATAATGCACTAACTTGTTCAGTTAACTCCTGGATTGAAATGTCAGCTGGCCACTCTAAAGACAACAAGGCATCACTTTAGGTCCTATGCATAGCTTGGCGTGAAACGTCCTAAAAGTGGTGCCTCTGGGAGTCCTCCACAAAAATTCAGAGAGGTTTTGGAGCACTGCTTTTGAGAGGCATGTGAGGCCAGGTGGTCTGGGGAGGCATCACAAAGCCTGACAGTGACACGCTACCAACTCTGCCCCATCCCCGCACTCCCAGAGACACCAGCCTCCCTCTAGGAATCTCCTATATTGGTTAAGAACGGCCCTGATCTCTGAACTCCTTGCCATGTACAAGGTCTCAGTCGGGGTCCATCACCAGGCCTGCTTTGAAGAAGAGTCCTTGTACATAGTGGGCAGCAGACCGTGCCCTGTGACTGATACACACACACACACTTGCTGCAGCAACACTGTGTCCGTTATATCACGGCCCATCATGCAACACGCCAGACACTTCTCCCATAGGAGCCGATGTATGCCAGACACTTTGTAATGGCTCCTCTACATTCGAGATTCGTCCTGTGCGGTAGATGACTTATGCCACGTACACGTTCTTGTCAGCTGACAAGGTTCGGACGTGCTCCTCGTACACGGAAGCCACGCCCCCTTGTGCTTTAAAACCGGCGGCCGCGGGAATCTCTCTGCTGCTAATTGAACATTATATCCGTACCGTTCGTGGCCTGCCTCAAGTGTTGTTATTCCCCCGGATTACCCTCTGCGGGATTCTCCTTTTTGATTCATCAGTTACCAGACTTTGCTCATCTTACTTGGATTGCTTACCTGGATTTCCCTTATGAACATATTTGCTATGTTTTTTTCAGTATGTGCAAATTTCAACCCCGATTGCTGCCGTACATTCGCAGGAGACCTTCCGCACAGCTAATCAGTACTTCCGGCTCTGCGGCACACTCCTCCCTCTCAGTGGGGCTGATCCTTCGGTCCTGCTACAACGCTTCTCACGGTTTCTATACCAGACCAACAAGCGTAAGTCTATCATATGTTGTTTACTTTAAACTGTCCTAATATCCTGACTTCTCTTCATGATCATCAAGGTTCAGTTATATCAGACCAGTCCAGCACGCATTGAAGAATCCTTGGTCCTTACCCAATAACAATGGAACTATTGTACATTGGCTTTATCCTGGAGCTTGTTTACCTTTTCTGCTGAAGTGCAATTGAACGCCTTCCAATATATGCACCAACCCGGACCTAGCGCGTCCCTCGTGCCGACCGGGTGCATTTTACTATACTAACCTTCACAGTTTATTATTTTTTCCTGTCATTGTGTTCTACCCATTTGGATATTTTTTTTCAGTATCAATGCTATCAGGTTAGTCTATCAAAGAAACTCTCACTCTAGAAGTGATTCTGGATTGTCAATTGGTTTTTTCACCTTGGGTGTTTTTTTTCTCTATAGGTACAGGAATCAATCTCTGGCCTATTCACTTACACCAACACAGGTACCTGTTGTTCTAATTGGAATTGCTGTAAAAACATAATTGCACCTTACCTAATCATTTCTGTAATTTCCTTGCAGCTTGGTTCGGTGGTGCGCGTGTTCCCCGCTCTTTTGTGCGATAGACAACTGTCTGTTTTTACCTAAATAGCAGAGTGGTACATCGTAAAGAAGAGCCCCTCATTAAGAGGAAGCCTGATTCTTTGAAATCAGGGGACCTGGGTTTCTGGAGAATACTTACTGCTTATTCATATACCAGTATTCGTCTTTGGGGGTGGCATAATTACCTTCCAGCGTGGTGAGTAACAGCCGACAGTCAGAGGCTAAACCAATCTCAGTTTAGCACTATACAAAGACAAATGGATTGTGCATGATTGTGCTAAGGACATGGACATCCTAAAGTCTATCTGCAAAGGTCCTTCCACTTCGTTAATTTCTATACCAATGGGACCTTATCAGACCTGTGGCGTTGCACAATGGTCCACGGTAAATGGTTATACGGGCGCAATAATAAATCTTTTACAATTCAACAACAAATCTGAAACCAGAGAGCCAGACTGAAACGCAACAACAACAAAAAGCAGGCGAATCCCACCTGGACTGCTCAGTTGGCTCATAGGGGGCAAAGGATGGCTTTCATGGGCCTGCAGGAGGCCATCTAAATAAGGACCTTGGATACACAGACTTACCCCGCCTTCCACCATGCAACAACCAAGAAAATCAGGGGAGATGCGCAGTCATATTGCGGCAGCAGAAATTCAAGCAGCAACAACACACCCATAGGCCGCCTACCTCGCTGCTCAGGACCCCAGACCCTGGATTATGCGTCAGTCTTTAACTAAAAGCCCAGAAAAGCCTATTGAGGTGCATAGCTATGCACTAAAACAAAGCACTGCGTATTGTGAGAAACCCAAAGGTGTCTCACTTACTGGTCCCTGGGATCAGTCATCCAGGTGGCCAGGACACGGCCATCGCTATTGGATCCAGTTCCCGGGGGTGGACCAGTGGGGGAGGATCGCCTGGATGAGGGGTCTTCAGGGAGTGGAAGTGGGACACCGAAGGTTGAGATGCGATACCCTCCTTCCTTGTAACACCTTTCCCCCATTCTACCCTGTAGGCTACTTAGAAGCTCTACCCCCCACACCTCCTTTCCGACACAAACACTTTTGTACACCATAACAGACAACCGACTAGCACCAGAGCCGTTTACCGGAGATGTCCCAGCACACAGGTCAGGCAGAGTCAGGCAATTGACAACCACGCACACCTGACAGCCCTATACCTTCCCCACAGGGATAAAAGGCAGGGTACAAGAGCACACCTATGGGCAAGGCCAAACGCACGAGGAAACAGCTACACCAAACCGGCAGATCAATGGAGGAGAAAGGCGGCGAGACTAGGAGGGACGGGGGAATTGCCCTTACCCTTTTCAACTCAGACCCATGAAGCCTCTGAATACGGAATTATAAGATCGAGAAACATAGCCGACATGTGGATCAACAGATGTCAACGGTGTACGGGGGCACCCACAATGATAACACAGGCTGGGAGGCAAGCTGGCTACCGTGGTATAGTCCTTGACTGCAGCAGCAGGCCAAGCCAAGCAGACTGAAGACGGTCGTGAGTCGGAGGAAGTTGATAGGAAACTGAACTGTGTTTTAGCCCAAGGTTGCAAGTGGCACCATCAGATGAACCCAAGAACTTGAGAACAAAGAACTTGTATGCTTGAACTTTTGAGAAAACCCAGAAAAGGGCCAGCTGCAGAGTGGTCAGGCACCATAGGAGTGCTCAGTCAAAGGACTCTTGCTGGCCCTCGTGTATTGAAACTGCAAGTACCCGAAGGTCCTTGGAAAGGGAGACGTGAGGTGTCGGAGTGATCCTACAAGGGTCACCTCAAATCCCTTCTACACTCGAAAGTCTCTGACCCATTGACAAGGGAAAGCTAGGGAAGGGAACCCTCACTTTCTGAAGAGAATGTATAGTGAAATAAGGCAAGTGTAAACCCAACAGAGGGATGCCGAAGGAAAGCTAGGAAAAGGGAACCAGTCTTTTCAAATGAGATGAACAAATCATGAACTGTGTTAAAGATGGCTATATAAACCCGATGGAAGGATGCCAAGGGGAAAGCTAATGAGAATGAATCCCGCATTTTGATAAAGGAAAGTGAACTGTGTATTTGGCAAACGTGAACCCGGCAGAGGGATGCCTGTGAATTGAAGTGGAGAGTAATATACCAGTGAACATTGTGCGACAAGAGTGAACCCGGTCGAGACATTAAGACTCTTGAATGTTGCAAGGGGCAATGCAAAGGATGTAGTGAACCTGACAGAGGGAGGCCCAAGTTGCAAGAAGAACAGAGCCCGACAGAGGGAGATCCGAGGGTCGAAGAGCAATCGCCCAAGGTGCAAGATTACTGAAGGAACTTTTGTTTGTTGTTTTGATCCATCAGGCCTTCTAAGGCAAGAGACTTTGTAGAAAATAGGACTTGGTCCCTGAAGGTTCTAGTATCTTTGAACCTCGTGCTGGAGAGGCCCAGGAGTGTGATGTGCTCAGAAGTCCCACCTTGTCCTGTGCTAAAAATGTGGGGAAGGGAGGCCCAGCCATACAGACTTATTTTGTGAACACTTCTTTTCTGGTGAACATTATCCCACACTCTTTTTGTAACTTAGTGGTAGGATTGGCAATAGTTTTTCTTAGTATAGGCCCTTTTTATTTTGACAAGACGCCAATAGGACTGCCTTATTATTATTTGATGGTTGTAGCTCGCTCCCATCTGAGATTTAGATTAGGTGTTTATCTCACCTATCATAAAGTTCAATAAAACACTCTTGAACTGTGATCACTTGTGTCTGCCTTTACAGTTGCCAATACGAGTTCCTTACAGTATTTAGTTGAGAGATGGGACACAGAAACAGGGTAGCTCCAGGGTAGGTGACCCATCCCTTCCCTGTCAGGGTGGAACATTCCTAACCAGCCCTCAGACCCATTTGATCACTTACCTCACCCAGTATTTACCAACCCACAAGCTCTTGCCTGACAAGTTCAATACGTGTTCCTCGCATGGGACAATCCTTTTTTTAATTTATAACTTTTTTTCCTTGGATGGGGAGAAGTATTTGACAATCTAACTTAACATAAACCACCCCAAAACACACAAAAAAGATCAAAAACGGAAAGAACTGAACTACTGAATTGATGGGTTGAATTGGGGGATTTGAAATTTGGCAAAATCCTTTGAAAAGTAAGAAAAAAGTCACGAGGATCTGAATAATGATCAAGAAGAGAGTATATTGCAAAAAAAACAAATTATAATTGGCAAAATGGTGCGAGTACCATTGCATATAATTGCAGTGCTTGGAAAATGCCTAATATTTAGAAACAACCCAAAACCGTTGGCTTTGTCAATGTTTTTAATAGGACTATAGTGAAGAACACCCATAGTGCTAATAAATTGAGTGGCTGAAAGCAGACCTGGTTAAGACATCTTTATTAAATAAGTAGTGCCTTTACAGCGGCAATTAAGCCATTAACTTTCAGAAGACTACTTTTAAAAAAAAAAACACACTGGCAGGCACTTCAAGCCCAAAGTTTGATCGCAAGGCTTGATAAATCTAACTCAAAGAGATCCTGGGAGGATATGTGTTTTGGGCAGGGATCGGGCGCAGAGTGCAGGAAGAGAGTTAGAACGGCCATAGAGATTAGCAGGACCATGGGCAGTCAATGGGTGGGTAAATAACAAAACACCTCTTACAAGCTTTGCACCCCTCCGCTCCCTCATATGCCATTTTGCCCTAGCTGTACTCGGCTTATAGGTGGCTCTAAAGCACCAGCTGATATCCAAAAATAAAACAGTTTTGCAAGAGGGACATGGTTTGTGAGCAGAGGAAGATTAAGACTTTTGCAAGCAGACTTGATTGTGCTATTGTGATAGTGGTGTTATCAGTACTTTCGGGAGCTCGGCATCTCAAAAAGGAAACATCTGCAGTGGGTGACGGAAGTGGGCAGTCAAAGAGCTTTATTTTAGAAGAAAGACTACAGAGACAAGAAGTTCAGTGCAAGCAGAAGCACGAGGCGCAAATACAGGGCGACAAAGGGAGAAGAAAGTCGGAGTCCTGAAGTGCAAAAATAAGACACACTTTCAAACAACCAAGATCTATTAACAAGGGTGCCTTTTCAATCACATTCTTTCAAAATATCAATTAGGTGCAAATGAGAGAGACCTAAAACTCCTCCTTGTTCGAAGAAATGTCAGAATCAAATGGGAGACAAGACAAGGGTTACGCATTTGAGGCAGGGTATGATGAAGCTGCATACAGAAGACAGTTAATCGGCTGTTCGATATACAGAGGTTGGGTAAAGGAGAGTAGAAGTAAAGGAGCTGTAACTTCCGGTTACGAGGAGATGGGCGGGAAACCCGAAGAGAACGGCGTCTGAGAAGGATATGCTGAAGTACTGTAAGGGCAAGCTTATTCACTGTAAAATCCAATAGGTGATGCATAAAGGAATTTCCAAACTAGGAGGATCGAGACCCTCGCCAGTGGATAGGGTTCCCTGGCTGCAAAAGTGTCGAAAGGACTCGTCTTCGATGTACACACATTAAAACGGGCACCTTTTATCCAGAGAGATGCTAAAGAAGCAATCCCAGACTCCATCATTAAGGCTGGAGCATCATTTTAGTCCAAGTGCAATGGACATTTGGTTACTGTACACAATGCATTGGTTCCTTCCCGTTATAATTAAAGCATGAGCTGGTGTGAGCAAAAACCATACATCACCTCGTGATATCAGATATTTAGGTTCAAATGTGGCGTTACTCATATGTTCATTTGGTGGATTGGTCAAGTGTTCAATTAGGCATTTCAATATTTTCAGGGGAATTTTATTTTGGGTGGGGTGCAGGAGAGGAGTCAGAAGAAAGACAACTTCCGGGAGGAATGATCAATCATGAGGCCAGCAAGTGATTCTGCCAGCGAGCGATTCTGCCAGCGAGCGATTCTGCCAGCGAGCGATTCTGCCAGGCAGAAGCCAAAGAAGTGGTGAGGACTTTCCTGCTTATGCAAAGGACAAAAAGGTTTTAGTGTGTGTAAATGTGGAGAGGTCCGAGAACCCAGAAATCTCGAAAATGGGTCTCGTTTTAGGCAGGGATGACTAGACTTGGGTGTCTGACCGGTCGGATGAATATGGACAGTCTGTGTGAGCAAAGTGTTTGATGGGGTGCAATCCCAGGGTTTAAAGCATTTTGAGGCCTTAGAAAGTGTCTCCAGACCTCTGCCTAAGATGTGCGATTCAAGCTTTAGAATGTCCTCACTCTTTCCTGCGGTTGTTTCCAGGCTCCACCTTTCAAATCCAGCAGCCGGGGGGGTGATCACCCTTCCGGGACAAGGTTCAGCCCTCAACAGGCTCTTCTTTCTCCTTCCGCTGCCTTGCTCTTACCAGTAGCTTCCATTTTCTGTGTTCTCTCGTTGTCTCGCATGGTCTTTCCCTCTCCTCGGATCCGGTTTCATCAATTCTCTTACTCTGCAAGGGATAGGGTTCCCGGCCCACTCCATAGGTGCTGTAGTCTACTGAGATCTGCAGTACCTCCACACCCATCAGCCCTCAGGGTCTTCTCAGCCCTTGGTATTCCCACTGGCTCTAGCCTCACAGCTCTACAGCAAAAAATATGCACTCCTGCCTCCTTCCTCCCAGCGGAAACACCCTTTTATATACTGCCTAGACCAGGTCTCTACATCATTGGATGGGGTGGCCAGGTGCTTCTCTGATCTGATTGGGAGTGGGGCTTGAATTCATGCCATGGATTCTTGATATTCGTTTGGTGAGCAGCCCATTTCCAGCCTTCCCCGATTTGGAGCCTTCCTTGCAGGAAAAGAGGTTAAAGCCTAATGAATTTCAAATATTTGAGGCCTACTTGCTTCCCTTTCCCTTGGAAAATGTGAGTTGGTTTTCCCAGTAGGGTGTAGGGACGAAATAGTTTTTTTTGTTTTACTGTACAAGCACTTACAGCTTCTTTGGGCGTGGGCGAGTGGATTTCCATTTTCTAGTTTACTAAGGGGAGAGATTAAGTGCATGAGAGAAGTGTCAGGGTCTGTTTTCCTTCCCACATGGCTGAAGTCTGGTGTACAACCACTCCTCATTCCTCCAATGAGCAGAGCCAGTGGTTCCATTTAAAGTAATGACAAGGCTTATTATTGGATATTGGTGTTGCAAGAAGTTCATGTTTTTCCATGTAGCCCGACTGGATTTTGGGAGGTACAGTGTGATCAACTTCCAGGGCACGAGTGGTCCAGGAATGAATATTGATTTCTAAACCATCAATCAGCCCCACACCTTTAGTACACCAGAAAGGATCCAAACAGATTGGAAACGCGAGCAAATTATAAACTGCCATGTCCAATTTTGGTAACGTGGACGGAACAGCAGGCTTATCGCTGCAAGGCAGGGGTGGACTGAGAATCAAAAGAGGCCCTGGAAATAATGTTCAAAGTGGCCCCATATTACACATTTTCAGCCAGCCAAACCCTTTTCCTATGGGAACATTTGGAAATGCCACAGAAAAGAGGCCCAGGGTGCAGATGCCTACCAGGAAATCTCCAGAGTTCCCTATCGGCCTGCCGCAAGGTCGTGGATTGTTGGTTGGTTGCAACTCATTGAAAATGCAATTACTACCCAATGATACAAGGCACAGTCCAGTCAAGGTTTTATAAAAATATATACTTCATTATTATTCAACAGACAGTTCTAGCACACTACAAAATACAACCCACCCTGAAAAGGAATGCAGAGGACAGACCGTTTCAAGAAGGAAAAGGGATGCACTCTAAATGGCAGTAGTTCAAGGATACTTGGATTCAGCACAAAAGGAGCAATGGGTCATAAAATGTCACTAAAGGCCTTTGGAGAAGGACGAGGGGGACATCACCACAATGTACCTTGTGCTTGTAGAAGTTCTTGGTGCTCGACAGGATTGAGCTGTTTCAGGGCGCTTTGCAGCTCCCGCGACAGAGTTCAAGATGGGGACAGCTGCAGGTAGCAGGCTGGCCTACACAGCAGCTCAGGGTCAAGAATCATAGTCACAGTGCTGGTTGGCAGGTCTGAAGCACTGGTCGAAGCAGCTCGGATTGCGTTGGCAACTGCAGCGCAACAACAGTTAGTGATGCAGTCTGGTGCACCTCGAGGGGCTTGACTTGCAGGCAAATGTCCTTTAAGGCGGGAAGCTGGTTGATGCACTCCTCCTAGCTTATTCACTGGGCTTGTGTCGTACTTTAAGGTCGGATGGCCCAAAGCTGAGGAGAGTGTTGCAGGCAATGGCCTTGTGCTTGGTTTGGTTCTGAGACTCTCTGGCACTTCCTACCTAGGAAGCTTGCTTGCAGAGCCTAGCAGGGCATGCTGTGTGCTGGCTGGGTACCGGTTCTGGGGCTGCTAGAGGGTCCTCTGGATTCAGAATCTCCCTCTGTTTCCTGGGAGATGTTTAGGGGAGGGATCTTGGTTCCCTCTTTGGAAACCTTGGCCTTCCTTCCCTGGCAGAAGCATTAAGGCAGCCTGCACCTTCAGCCAGGGTCCAAATGAGTTCTTCTTGTTACTCCTTGCAAAGTCTTCAGATCTTCCCAAAAGAGGGGCTCGGCCCTCTTTTAAAGCCAAATGGGGCACAGCGATTGGTGTAGACTAAGCCTACCTTAATGAAGCAATCCTTGGTCCCCACCAACAAATCTTATGTATGCGTGATGTCATACCCAGAGTGCTTTGCAACAGAAAAGGTAAAGCAGTGAAAACATGTAATACCAAGTCCCACCCATCTTCCGGTCTGTTGTGGATCAAAGGGTCTCTCTGATTAATTGAGCTCCCTGTGGTTCCTGATTAAAGCAGAGGTCTCCCTGGAAGCTGTTACGAGAACAGACTTTCTGTCTCCATCAAATTACTAGGGGAATACAGACGTGGACCCCTTGCTCACTATTCTTAGAGAGGCAGAGCTCCACCCTACTGATGAGGTTCAAACAGACCAAAACACGCATCTGGGGTTGCTGTTGGTACTCTTGGTCAGAGGAGAATTGCCTAGCATTTCAGTGCAGGACTGCCCCTGGGCAGGACAAAGACTAGGTGTTTGGGATATTTCTCCTCTGTGAAAGATAGTGAGCTAAAGAATCTGGGTAAGGTTCTCATAACCAGGACTAATGTCTGGCAGAGCGACTCCCAGGAACCCCCTTGTTTTCCCCCCACCATCAAATCACATACTCCTACCCTCTGAATAGGGTCCCCCTGCTGGGGTTGCCTACTGTAAACACATGTACCAGACATGACAGCTCACTGCCATTGATACTTTAGGGCAGGAGCTGGCTTCTGGTTGACAGTGCATTTGAGAGGGGTGTTGGAGTTTTCCTGTCCTTTGTTGGTCCTCCGACCAGGCCTCGCCTGGGCCTGGTTGAATTAACTTCGACTAGTATGCTAGGGTGCCACCAGCAGCTAACAAAGGAAAGGGCGGATTCATGGAGCCTTTGTTAGCTAATTAGGCTGGCCATGGCAGGAGGAAGGTTTAGCCTTCCCCCTTCTGAGATGCATTGATGTACTCTTGGCTGTAATTTCCCCAACTAAATATGAGAGGGGGGGTGGCGCCTATAGGCTATGTCGACCCAGAGTACACAGGTCTATGTGTGTGTCGTGCAGTGAGCATAGGAAAATGTGCGCGGATTAGCCCCACACATTTTCCAGAGGTTGATCTACCATCATTCCATTTTATTTAAAATGTTCAAAAAGCCGAGGAGAGCGCAATCCCACCCTGCAGACGGTCGATTTCCTCACATACAGGCAATGCAGAGCGGCAGTGGGGCAAATCCACCATTTGCCACCTCTGGGAAGCTCTTCACTAAGCTTGTGGGCATACCCCATCCCCAGACATCCCCTCGTCCCTATAGGAGGGCCATGTATTGCAACAGTCAGAGGCATCTCAAAATCCAAAGAATTTGTTCACAGTGCTTGAACCTCTGCGATTTTGCATCCCAATGGCCGTTCTTATGTAAACAAGGGGATACCCTTTTGAGTGGAAAGGGAGGGAGGCTTGTGTCGAAAGGGGCAACTGTGCGAGAGGGCAGGCAGTGGGGGTGGGGGGCTGACAGAGGACCTTCCTATTGCACAAATGCATTTGACCATATTATCTTTTTTAAAATGTGTTAAAGGCCATGACCTTTACGGACAAACTAAGAACTTCCTGTGTCTCTGGAAATAAACCAATTCTTTTGAATTTTACAACTGTTGTCAAGAGGAATCTATGTAACATAAGTTTGAAAATACCATCACAAACCTATGTATTGTACTTATCTAATTACAAGTAACTATATGTGTTTAATTAAACAAAGGAGTCCTGGATCCATTCTCCCACTAGATATTACCATACCTCATAGTGCATGTGTGGTCTGTTGGCTACAGGACCGCACACTGGATCAGAAATGTATTTAAGAAGAATTTCCTTTCGTTAGTAACAAGCGGTGCCCACTCACTCAAACACACTCACAGGACCTTTACAGCAGCCATCTGTTGCACATCGATACACTCACTAAAAGAGATTTGGCACAGTTCTACTAGAAGGCAGACCGTGCCCATAATTGTGGCTCTGGTTGCAATGTTTGCCCAAAGGAAATGTAAGTGCCCTTTGCAGGAAGCGGTCAATTATTTGACCATGGAGGGAGGTCCTTGATAAGCAAATTGATTTCCATTCTGAAGAGAGATTTTGATTGGTGTGTATTAAGGGTGGGAGGGGGGCATCACCTTGTTGGGTGCCATACAGTACTTTCTTTCCAGTAGCATGGGGTCAGCAGAAGGTGGTCTATATCTGCAAAGGATGGCCAGCAAGGCTGATCATTGGAGTGTGGGCATATGTTTATGTTTATTATTCGATAATGCGCTCCAAACCCAGGGGTAGCCGGGCGCAGCAGTCATAAGAATACTTAGGCTTCGGTTGCATACAGAGGATACAAATAGCTGATGCAATACAAGTCATGTTACCATATTTACAGTACATATGTACAAAAGCACAAGATAGTGGTACCCCACAACCCACAGAGGGCAGTGAGATGGTCTGCAGTCCAGATTTTAGAAGTATCAAGGCAGTTGTATGCAGTGATCCAGGGCCTAGTGCAAGGGTTCAGTTTGTTAGTTGTCGTTGGTCCAGATCCAACTTTTCACCTTACATCTAAATCTAGAGTAGGGTAGATTAGCTCTCAATGCAATAGGAAGTGCATTCCAAGCTTGGGCAGTTCTAACAGGGAAGCTAGCTCCACCCGCTTTTGTTCGCCTAAATCTAGGAGTTTCTAGTAGGAAACGGTTAGAGGCTCTGGTGTGGTGACTGGAGGATTTTCTGGTCAGTCTGGCCGAGATATAAGGAGGTGCAGGATTGTTCAGTCCTTTATGGGTGAGAGATAGCGTCTTGAGAAGAACTCGGTCACTGATTTTTAACCAATGATGGTCTTTCCTGATCTTAGAGATGTGCGCTCTGCGGGGTATGTCCAAGGCTGCTCTAAGAGCATTATTTTGCAATATTTGCATTTTGTTTATGACAGTTTTATTGGCGCCCGCGTCGAGGGCGTTAGTCCAACTTAGACGTTACTAATGCGTTAGCTAGTGTGATGCAATTGGTTTTGGAGAGGTAGGGTCTGCAGGTCCCGATTAATTTACAGGTGTACGCTGCAGAGGAAGCCAAGGTGTTAACTTGTTTTTTGAGAGATAAGGTGGAGTCGAGGTAGAAACCTAGTGTTTTTACCTCAGTTGCCACCTTAATTATATTGCCATCTATGTTGAAGGCGAGATAGTTGGGACTGAGTTTTTTAAGGTTAGAGTCGGAACCCAGGATCAGTATCTCTGTTTTGTCATCATTTAGGCAGAGGCTGTGGGAGGCTATCCATGCCTGAATGAGGAGGTAAATCTTGTTTACTGTAGCTGGGTCTTCGACAAAGTTGCCAAATAGTGGTATGAGGATCTGCGTATCATCCGCGTAATTAGTATAAGTTACCCCCAGTCTGTCAAGTTTGTTGAAGAGTGGCTTAGTGAAGATATTGTACATTGTGGGGGAGACACATGAACCTTGTGGGACACCACAGGTGATATGTATTGGGTCCGCTGAAGCTAAGGGGGAGAACACTCTCATTGTACGGTTGGCTAGGAAGGATTGTACCCAGGCTATAGCTTCACTTGAGAAATAGGCGGCAGACGCTAGATGGTTGCATAACACTGCGCGATCCACCAGGTCAAAAGCCGCCGATTGGTCAAGGAGGAGGAGCATAGCTGTTTTACCTTTATCCTTCAACTCGTCGATTTGTGTCTTGAGGTCAATTAAGGCTGTTTCAGTACCATGTAGTGGTATGAATCCAGATTGTCGCGATCCTAGTAGTTGGTTTAACTCCAGATAGTTTTGAATCTGGAGGTAGGCTACTCTGTCGACAATTTTAAGGAGAAATGGGACTGTGGTAATGGGCCTATAATTAGTGGGGATGGCTGGGTCAAGGGTCTGTTTTTTGAGGAGAGGCAATACCCAAGATTCTTTAAGGTTTGTGGATACATTACTAGAATTAAAGGAGGCGTTGATTAATTTAGAGATGAAGGGTGCTAAATCTCTAGCTGCGTCCTTAATGACTTGTGCAGGGCAGCTGTCGCCTTGGCAGTTCGATGGTTTCAGGGATAATAGAACCTTTTCAGTTTCCAGAATGGATATGTTGGTAAACCTGAATGGTTTGCAATTACTTTGTGTAGTTGTACTTTGTGTATCTGTCAGGAGGGTGGTCTGTGTTACAGTAGAGCTCAAGGAGGCTTTTTTCTTTGCAATTTTGGATTGTAGGGTTGTGATTTTATTTGCTAAGGCATTTTGGATGCTAGTGCACCATAGTTTGTCCTTAGGGACACTGTCTAAGGGAGCAATTGGGTATTCCATTTCTCAGAGAATGGAGAAGAGTTCTTTGGAATTGGAGCTCGCCCATTGAATCCCCATAGATGGCTATAGCTCCCCATAAGATGTTAGAAGGTGGCCCTAGGCCACAGTGTGTGAGACCTGGCAGGCTGGAGGCACAGCGGTGGTGGGGGAAGAGAAGGTGGAATCTTGGGCAGCAGGTGGGTGGACGCTGTGCCTCTAATAGAACATGGCAAGGAATCATCATGGCATGTTCTGCTGGAAGAGACAGCGTGGTTCCAGGTCAGCTGTTACAGGATTGAAGTACAAATTGTAGAGTGTACTTTACAAGAGGGTCCTAAGCCCCCCCAAAACATCTGAGAATTTACCAGCCCCCACACCCCCCTCAGTCTCCTGGCGGAGGGATCTGTAGGAGCCGCAGGCCATTTCAAAAGGAGCACTGAGCCTTTACTCATCCTTTCACCGGGATTGTAGAAGGGCCACTGGGAGCCATTTCTGAAGATGGATCGGGGTCCCCTGTCTGAAGGAGATACCGGGAGCTACTGCTATTTTGATACCACATTCATTGTACACGATGCTACAGCAAAGCCTGTACTGCGCCAAATTAAATTTCAATACATAGAAGATCACCTTAGCAGGGTCTGCTCGTAGGGTCTCTGAGTATTTGGTGTCGTGGGCTGGCAAAAACAGTTATGACACAAAAAGGTCTCCAGTAATTTGTCATTCACAATTTATACTTTTTATCATTACAAAATGTGCAACTCTTCTCCATCTTGCCTTCCAACCAAACTAAACTCTCTCGTACTTTTTACCCCTGGGTTGCGCTGATGGTCTGCTCATCTAGGGTGAGGGGATAGTTTAAGAGAACTCGCCCTATCACTAGTCTTTTACAAACACGTATTGTGGTTACTTGAATTGTATTAAAAGGCACATGTCAAAAAATACCTAGGTATGCGTCACTGCTTCACAAATTAAATTACTGCAACTTCATTCATATTCTTTGTTCTGCAGCTATTAAAAATGACATAAAATTGCTATCAATCTGTGTATAATTTTTACAAACCTTTGACCGAGCCCAATCTACACATTTATTGGCACTACGTCCCAGAGATCTACAATACAATATCTGGGTGTAGCCCAGATCTAATACTGTTCTCCTGGCCTGGTGCAATTTATACCATCTCTCAGGTTCGCTATCCTTCCAGTGTTGCCTGGTGCCTGGACGGGTGTACCCCGAGAGCTTAGAACCTGTAGGTTTCTCAGGTTCCATATCCTTCCAGTATTGCCTTTCACTGGTGCCTGGACGGGCGAACCCCGAGAGCTTAGAACCTGTAGGTTTCTCAGGTTCGCTATCCTTCCAGTGTTGCTTTTCACTGGCGCCTGGACGGGTATACCCAGAGAGCTTAGAACCTGTAGGTTTCTCAGGTTCGATATCCTTCCAGAGTGCCTTTCACTGGCGCGTGGACGGGTGTACCCCAAGAGCTTAGAGCCTGTAGGTTTCTCAGGTTGGCTATCCTTCCAGTGTTGCCTTTCACTGGTGCCTGGACGGGTGTACCCAGAGAGCTTAGACCTGTAGGTTGTCTCAGGTTGGCTATCCTTCCAGTGTTGCTTTTCACTGGCGCCTGTACGGGTGTACCCCGAGAGCTTAGACCTGTAGGTTTTCTCAGGTTGGCTATCCTTCCAGTGTTGCCTTTCACTGGTGCCTGGACGGGTGTACCCCAAGAGCTTAAACCTGTAGGTTTTCTCAGGTTGGCTATCCTTCCAGTGTTGCCTTTCACTGGTGCCTGGACGGGTGTACCCCGAGAGCTTAGAACCTGTAGGTTTCTCAGGTTGGCTATCCTTCCAGTGTTGCCTTTCACTGGTGCCTGGACGGGTATACCCCGAGAGCTTAGACCTGTAGGTTTTCTCAGGTTGGCTATCCTTCCAGTGTTGCCTTTCACTGGTGCCTGCACGGGTATACACCGAGAGCTTAGACCTGTAGGTTTTCTCAGGTTGGCTATCCTTCCAGTGTTGCTTTTCATTGGCGCCTGTACGGGTGTACCCAGAGAGCTTAGAACCTGTAGGTTTTGTGGTGATGCATTGGAGACGGCTCGGCAGGTCTTGACCCAGTGCTCTAGTCTCCCATCTATGTATGATAAAGGGTATGCACCTTATTGTAATATATGGTCCCATTAATTCTGGAGTCTTTTGTATGGGGCGGAAGCGCTTGTTCGCGGGGGCGGATTACATCTGGGAAAAGGTAAAACAACAATTAAGTGCTTAGGTGTTTTTTTTTCCTATGGTCTTGTGTTCATTTATAATGGTTAGAATGTTTCCTTTTAATTGTGTGGATTTGCATACAATTATATGCTTGTACTTTGTGATTTCATTTTATGTTTTTAATGTAGTGCAAAAAGTTAATTTACCATATGCACTAAACAAATAAATACAAAAATAAAGTGTATATGACATCACGTGGAACACGCAGCAAAGCGTGAAACAATCTGGGTCGATTAAAGGAAAGATTCTCAATGAGTGGGGCACGGACACTGTGCTGTGCAGGGTGGTCTCCATTTGCCCTGTAATCATTAGGGGGCGAGAGATGCTGCAGACTGCCAGAGGCGTCTCTAGGGGGGTGCTGGGTGGGCGGCTATAGCCCCTGATCTTTTAGTCTAGCTAGCCCCGCGTCCCGACAATAGCCTAGCCCCGGATCTTTTCCAGACCTAGCAACACCCCTGCAAACAGGAAAGGCGGTGCAGTCAAGTTGCATTATTGTTGAGGGGTGGCCGGTGGCTTCTCAGCGATTGGTCGCAAGCAGCAGCGGGGCAAAGTACGGTCTCTATGATGGACAGGAAAGCCAGGTGCTGGCACATTTATTTTACACAAAAAAAATGATCATTCAGCACTTGGTCTGCCGCCAAAAGTGTCTACAGAAAGGTTACTTTGTTCAAAAGTGGAACATCAAAAAAAAAAAAATTGGAACTATAGGATGTTGTAAATGTCATTTATATAAAAAAATGCTAGGGTATTTAAAAAAAATACTAATAAACTAGCAGTGTGTTGCAATGCGGTTTCATGCACCCCAGTTTTGCCACTATGCCAACAACGGCGCTGAAGCAGGGGAGCCAAGAGCGCCAGAACGAAGGGTGCCCCACGAGTGAACGAACCCCCCCTCCCCTCCCCCCTTGCAAAGAGGCATGTACTCCTAATACCCAGATGGTTCCGCCCCTGTGAAACCCCAACGCACTGTCTGTCCCTGGCACATTTCCTGAAATCCACTCCCCGTCGTTCTGTCTGGGGGAGGACAGAGGGATTCGTTGCTCCTGGGCACTGTTAACTCGCCGCACGCCAGAAAGACAGGCCTTAGGAAAAGCAGAGCGTCACAACATATACATATTACTGACAGAGGCATGCCGTGACAGCGCGCGGAGTGTCAGACTAAACATCGAACAAATTGAAGACAACTTTTAGAAACAAAAATAAATAAATAATAATAAAGAAGTAGGCGACCACTTTCGTTCTGGTTACTTTGTGAAAACAAAGGCTAAACATAGCAAATGACCACCGTTTTCCAAACTAAAGCCTCCTGTGGCCCACATTTTGGAGTAAACTGGCAAGCCACTCCTCGTCACCACACACATGATTCCTACCTAAGAACATGATGTTCATTTACAAATCCAATATTTCCGGACATTGCGATTTGCGTCAGCATCGCGTCTCTCCCACGTGGGTAGTTGCAACTCACGGCATCACGAAATAAAGACGGTGTCACTTTTACACCATGCACATCTGTAGGGACCACATGTGCGGCGAGACCATGCAGGGCTGCTCCAACTTCACGCATGCCAACAGTATCCTTTCCATTCGAGAGAGGCTAGTCCAGTCCCGGTTTTAAATTTGCATTCTGGGACTTGTAGTCCTAATGATTGCATGTGTGCAACTGGTTTTTGTTTTCTTAATTGAGGAATTCCCCCTTACATAGCCATCCCGCGTTACAACTCCCTCCATGCGCTTCATTCTGCACAGGGTGCAAAACCTTTTCAGACCACTGAAAATGTGGAGTCAGTAATCACTGTGTCAATTACATGGAAAGAAATGGGTAACAATGTAATGCAATGTAATTACCCATAATTGATTTTTTTCCAAATGAGTAGGTCCAGCTGATTCAATTAATAGCATACGGGGAGCAATCACGAGTAATCACCGAGGAGGTCACTGGGTCAATGGCAGGAGGGGAGATAGCCAGAAGCTTAACCTGTTCTGGGCGGATTCTCAGATGGGGGGGGGGGGCTTTGGAATAATGGATGGTGGCGTCCCTGAGCAGTGGAGTTCAAGGCCCGCAGCTCCACCAGAGCAGTGGCAACATCCAGCGGGAGCTGAGCCAATAAAGGCAATATTGTCCCAACAGAAGGTTTTCAATAAAACCAAACGATCTCACTTGTTTTAGTTTGATGGCGTTATGGTTAAATATAAACCTTTCACAATACACAAAATTAGTAACAACAAACCAAGTCAGAGAAGTAAATACAATGGGTATTTGGCACATAGTGCCAGAAAAAACAAACTGGACACGGCGACACCGAAGATAAACTCCTTCCGAGCTTAGGGTATGTATAAACGCACCATTTTGGTGGACATCTGCCACAGGCACGGCTATCCATCCACGCACTCTAGAATGCAGCTACGGCTAGGAGAAATTCGGTCTAGCTGGTCACATAACTTTATGCACTGAAACACCAGACTTCCCTCAACACCTCGGCCATTAGAATACAGCGACAACCTAACACAAATTCGGTCGAACTGGGCCCACAGCGAGTCTCCTGCACTATCGTTCCGTCATGACCGCCCTCACCACAGCACCCGCCACGTACCTGACCTCTTGGGCTGCTTACTGGAGCCTAGCCAGCCCTCCTCAGTCCTAATGTCTGCCAAACGCACAGACGCATCTTAAGCCTCCTCCTAGAACTTTTCCCATACCTGGACTTCGGTCCCGAGGGCGTTCCTACCACAGAGTGCGTGGAGGCCATACAAATAGGAGAAGCGCCATATGAAGTAGTACAATAAAATGTTTAACGGTACAATAGAATGAACCAACAATAGTGTGCTAATAAGCACACAATACCGAACAATAAAACACACTAAATAAAAAAGGACTCAAATTAAGTAGCATACATTTAAAGGAAGTACAACAAAGTTTACACTAATGAAAGGGTGGAAATAGGCCTGTAGTGCGAGGCCATTTACGTACCATGGCTAGAAAACGAATGGTTTCCAAAAAAGGGGTATTATTAACAGTTGTGCTCCTTGGTTCTCCAGACAAACTCTGCCACGGGAGACCAGTGACACTTTGTGAGCAGCTAGTCACACCCCGTCGAAGTCAGATGGTGCAAGAGCAGACAGTGAACAGGCAGGTGCTGCAGTACCTACTTGCAGGGCGGGCTGCTGCTAGGGGTTAACTGTATTCTCATGCAAGGGAGACTCAACTCTGAGCTGGTGAGGGTTCCAGCTGAGCCTAGAGAAGCCTGGATCCACGCTTGCTGCAGCCTAGAGTGGTAGTCCTTGGTAGACAATGGGCAGACTTCAAAGCAATATGTAGAGTGCCCACTGGAGAGGGGGCATAGATCTGGCTGTGAAAGGTATTCCAACACTACCAAATGTATCTACCCACCCCATGCACAAGCTTATTCCAATGAGCAAGAACACACAGGAACTATACCTTCAAAAGTGCACATGGTTTGCAAGAACGGATTGATGAGCTGGAGCTAAAACAGCTCCTGGGTCGGCATGACCCAGAAAGCAGGAACTGGGAAACGAGGAGCTAGGACATAGTGCACTGCAAATCTAATTTCCACAGGAGTTTCAAACTAGAACTTTTTGTCCTTTAGGTCTGACCCTAGGTTTAAGAAAATCTTCTAGATATGTCCTAATGCGCATTTAAAAACATTCCTTAAGCACACAGAATTAATGTCAAATTGATGTGTTTGTATGGCACCAGTTTGCAGTAACCACTGGTCAATTTCTTCAATGGGGATGTGAGGAATTCGACCACCCACACAGAGAGAATGTGCTCGCCTGGGCTTTTTTGATTTTTTGTTCATTTAAAAGAAAGAATGATGGGAGATTAACCTTCGAAAATATGTGGGGCGATTCCCGCACATATTTTCCACGCTCACTGAACAGCAGAAAAATAGTCATGTACTCTGGGAGGACACAACTTACAAGCACACTCTCCCCAGTAATGCATAGCTGACACCTGCCAGCTGTGGGTACATCAAACGCCTCTGGTCGCAGGCAGCCTGATTAGCATTTCAAGGCCCCATGGATTAGCATCTTCGTTGTTACACATTGCTGGTGGCGGTTTATAATGAAGAATGTTAATTAGCAAGGCTCAGAAGACCTGGGTGCAGGAAGTGACAATGGAGACCAGACGTCAACACCTCTTTGTAATGCAATGTGTCAACTTGGTACTAACAATGTCCTGTCTGGAACCACTCCTTTCAGAGAAGGAAAGTATGTGAATTGTAGGAGACGAAAGTCTGCCTACAACCCCCTACTTCAAAGGAGGCCCCTGTTGTGATCAAGCGCAGTATAGGTCTCAGTTAATTAGGGAGACACTTTGATGTACAGCAGACAGGAAGATGGGTGGGACTTAAAAGTATATGTTGTCATCCTTCCCCTGTCTGTTGCCAAGCGCTGTGATTCTGACCTGAAGCATCACTGACGATTGTTGGTGGGGACCCAGGATTGGTTCATTAAGGTGGGCTTAGCCTACACCAATCCCTGGTGCCCGCTCGGCTTTAATAGAGGGCTGAGCCCCTCACTGATCAGATCATCTGAAGACTTTGCAAGGAGTAGGAAGGAGGACTCATTTGGAACCAAGCTGAAGGTACAACCTACCTTATATCTTCCGCCAGTGAAGGAAGGCCAGGAGTTCCAAGACAGAAGCAAAATCCCTCCCCCTAAACATTTCCCAGGGAACAGAGGGAGATACCGGACACAGAGGACCCATCCAGCATCTCCAGAACCGGTACCCAGCCAGCAAACAGCATGCCCTGCTAGGTTCCAACAGCAAGCTTCCTAGATGGGAAGTGCCGGAGAGTCTCTGGACAAAGGACAAGCCTGCTGCCTGCTAACACTCTCCTGAGCTTTGGGACATTTGCCTTGAAAGGACACAAGCCCTGTCACTCAAGCATCATCCAGCATCCATCTTTATAAAGACAATTTTCAGACAGTCCAGTCCTCGAACCGCATCGGGCTGCACTGCTGACTTATCATGCCGCAGTCACCAGAGCTGTCCAAGACGCCTCCACCAGCATTCCAGATCCACCAACCAGCACAGAGACAACTATTCTTGAACCCGTGCCACCACACCAGACAGCCTGCAGACGGCCCTCCAACCTCGCTTGCCGAACGGCCTGCCGCCTGGTACCCGCAGCTGTCTCCCCCACTAACTCTGTCTCACAGGCTGCAAAGTGCCCTGAAACCGGCTCAAAACTGTCGAGCACCAAGAACTTCTTCAGTACAAGGTAGATTGTGGTTCTGCCCCTCTGGTCCTTCTCCGAAGGCCCCTAGAGACAGTTACAACCCTTTGCCCTTTTGGTGCTAGAACCAAATAATCTTGAACAGTAAGATTGATTGCTTTACCAACTACCCTCCTGTCAGTATCCAGAGTGCATCCCTTTCCTTTGTGAAACTGTCTGTCCTCTGTGTTCCTTTACAGTGTGGGTTGTAATTGTAGTGTCTAGATCGGTCTATTGTAGTAATAATAAAGTAGATATTTTTATACAGCCTTGACTGGACAGTCCCTTTTATCATTGGGTAATAATTGTATTTTTGCTGTGTTTCAACTAACCAACGATCGACGACCTTGCCTAGATAAGCCTGCTGTTCCGTCCACGTTACCAAAATTGGACAAGGAGGTCTTCTAATGTACTTGTATGCCAATCTGTTCGGATCCCTTCTGGTGTACTAGAGGTGTGGGGTTGTTTGATGGTTTAGAAACCGATATTTATCCCTGGACCACTGGTGCCCCGAAGTTGATTCACCACACCAGGTGCATTCAACTTCCATAAATTAGTAAAACAATCAGTCGGTCATGCAGGTGATTACATTTTACTACAGCCAGCAACTGTACAACATCCATTTGAAAATTGCCACACCTACACCTTTTCATTATCGACAGAATGTAATTGGTGGATTTGAAAAGCTGGGTTCGAAGTAATGACAACATGAAAAGGATTACCTGGGGTGGGTCCTGATGTCAATGGACAGATAAGGAGTGTACTTTGGGGCTGGCTTTACATGCATCTGAAAAGCCAGGTGGCAAACTGGGCAAAACTAGAAAAACATGGAGAGCAGCTTACAGAACATGTGACAAAGGAACGTATTGAAATGCCAGTGCATTTCACCCTGCTAAGTGCTTTCTCAGGAGAGACAGATTGCAAAGACCTCGAGAACTGGGAAGATGAGGATTGTGTAAGACAATAGAGGCGTCTAAACACGTGAACAGGTCTCACTGATGCGAAGAAACAACTGCATAGACAATCACTCTCCACCCTCCAAAAAACACAATATTATGATGTTCAAAAACATCAAGTATTGAGGAAACCTCAGATTCATCACCACCTACTCAGGACCAAGCGGGAAGCTCTACGAGATCCTGAAGAAACATTTGCATTTGCTGGCAACTGAGAGCAGAGTTGGTACCCATCCTGAAAGCAGCCTGCTGCAGAATAAGCCGAGTCCCAGTAGCATGATACCAATGTCTACAGATGGGCCGCAGCTGGGGGTCAGTGCCTCTAATCGGGGTTACGACTTCAACCGGATAGAATTGACTCGGCATCGGGCTGTTCTGACAAAAAATGTCATGTAACGTTGTAGATGGGATTTTTTTTCCAAACATAGTTAGGATTCTCTCTCCAAAGTTGGAAATATTTCCATGTAAGGCAGGGCGCTGAAGCTGGAGCTGAACAACACGGACCCTTTTTCAGCTTTCAGGTAAATGAGAACTCTGCGTGGGTTGCTCTGGTAACTGGTCTTCCTTGGGTGTGAGTGACACATCCAGGCTTTCAGACAGAGTTAGAGGTATTACCAAAAAAGCGATGGGTAGAAGGTCTTGAAGAAATCTGAACCACTGGCAATGTTCTGGGCAACCTTCCACACACCCGTTTTTTAGCCAGTCTGCACCATAATTAGAATTGGTTATTTATACCACACTTAATACCCAGAGGTTTCTAAGCGCAAACCCGGAGAATCGAACCCATGTTACTCTGCGTCATCTTGCTTCCAAGAGGATCACGTTGCCCTTGAGCTATCCTCACAACACAATTGCAAAAGGGGTGGAGCCATTTGCAAATCAGTCAGGTACTGCCACCAATGGGAGCAGCCCTGCCCGAACTGCTAGGCCAGGTTCCCTATGCATGCAACACAAGCTGCCCCAGACATGCTCCAGCCTTGCTGGGCCTGCAGCTTGGGGTTGCTTGCGTTTCTATGCAGAGGGGACCAGGCTTGGCAGTTCGGGCTGGGCTGCTCTCATTGGTGGCCCTACCTGACTTGGCTGGACCCCTTTTGTGATGGCGTAGACAGGCTAAAAAAACAATGGTGTGGAAGGTTGCCCAGAGTAGTGCCAGTGGTTCAGAATTATTCAAAACCTGCCACCCATCACTTTTTTGGTTATACTTAGAGGTATGACTTCTTTAAAGTGCAGCAAAAACAGTGAATTCAAGCTGTATAACATCAAATCCTGGAGCCGAACTTGCTATGAAAAAAATAAATAAACTCATTCAGCAATAAATCTGCCGGAAAAAAAATGGCAGGCAGATTTACTGTTTCTGCCACCTGGTGCGACGGAATCAACACCAGACTACAAGTGGAGTCGATAGGACTCCATGGAGATTTTAGCAAAATTACTGGCAGCGGTAATTCCGATATTTTGGTAGTAAAGCATGGGAATTATTTCCAGCATTCTGCTGGAGTTTTCCCTCCACCTTACTTCCCAACCCATGGTTCTGTAGTGCGCAATGTGGAGGTAATGCAGCGATCAATCTTACCATCGTTTTTTGGCCACACCGCCAAACTCCTAATGAGGCCCAATGTCTTGACTTGCCTGTGAAAATCCCAATTCAATTATTGTCTGAGAGGGAATACTAGCTGTAGGGGTCCTCAGCGGGTCCATTTGCTGTGCCTAGCTAATGGAAGGGTAGGGCTGGGGACGTCATTTAGGGGTCACCAGAGGTCGCAACTGCGACCTCTGAAATAAACCCCCCCCAAAAAAACTATTTTTTTTAATTGCAGGCTCCTGCGTTGTGGCCAGCACCATGTGGCTTTCTGGTTCTGGAGTGGCTGGCTTTCTTGTTCAGGCCCCTTAAAATAAGAAGAAAAATAAGAACCTGAGTGCCAGAAGTCTAACACTTTCAGCACTAACCCTAAATCAGAAAGAATAGGAATACTAAATAATGTGTCTTTCTGGAATTCTATACAATAATTGCTAGACTCATTAAAGATTTATTTCAGGCACACTTCAGGGGGCGAGTCACTGATTTGGTCTGTTCTTAAACGCCTCAACTCAGCCTTTCATCCTTCTGAGGTCGATAAATGAGTACCAACACAGGTTGGGTGATATAGGGTATATATTTTTTCTATATAAAGCGCTTAAGCCCAAGTGCTATATAATAACACATCATTATCGTTTGGCCATGGATGTCTGCTTGCATTCACAGTAATTTAGTAATATGGGCCTATACACACTGATCTTAACGATACATATGGCGATCCATTCTTGTATGAAATGTACATCACATTATAGTGATATCGTAACCATATTTTTCATAGTGTGCAATGCTATGTGATGCCACTTCCTGTTTTGTCAATGGTTGAAAGGTCGTATTCTATCGCTTCCTGCAATATCACTTCGGGGTGGGGTCAAATGACATCACTTCCTGTGATGTCATCAGGGGGTCAAGGGTTGTGTGATGTCACTTTCGCTACCCCTGGCATTTTGGTGAAATGACGTCCCTGGGTAGGGCCGGATTATTCAGACTATGCATGCACCATATTTTAACTGAAAGAACTCCTTGAACACTCGGATTCGCAAGAACAACCTTAGAAGGGACTCGGGCTACCCATGACAATCCAAACACAGTTTTATCTCAATCTTTGGTTGGAAAGTCCAGGTTGAGGTTCCATAGTGGTGGGGGCGGAGTTACACTGGTTATGGGCCATCTATTATCTGAGGGACTTCTTAAGTAATCTCAACCGATCGAGCTGCTGGCAAGGAGGGCACAGGTGCAAGTCAAAGCCTGCCACTGGGTGCCCCAGAACAATGTCACGCCACTTACAAGTACCAAGGGAAGAAATATGGGTGTGGACCTGTGCCCTCCTCGCTACCAGCTCAATCGCTTGGGACTGCGCGCACCTTCACTAAAGCAGAAGGATATAAGAGAAAGAGCTGAACCCCATAAATCCAAGCCTGGGCCTTTCAGAGCCACCACTGCAGTTACCACACAGACTGCAAAAGGAGAAAGCTTACCACCTGAAGCAAACCGAAGAAACACATTCTCTTCCCAAAGCATGTAGACAACTTGAATTATCACTATGTATGTCAATTTGACACATATCCTCCTTGATAAATAATGTTTTTTTTTTAAACCATTTGATTATATATATATATATTTTTTTTTTTTTTTTACTCTAGCGCCCGATTCTAGTTCTACCCTTCATGGTTATTCCAGCGCTTAACCTCCACCCCCTCTGCCAATAACGCATTCCCCTTGACATTAATGGGTATTGTAATGAAGAGCCCATTTAGTAATTCAGAAGTTAAGGTCCCCGTTTTCTGTTTTTTCCACAAAAAGGGAGGTGACAATCCATCAGTCTCCCTTCTATTTATTTGTGTATATAAAACACACACACACACACACACACACACACACACACACACACACACTTTTCTTTAATTCTCCATGCTGTCATTCATGACCTGGAGGTCAAGGACTGTCCGTCTAAAAAGGCTCCCCATGCTCTCAGTCATGCCTGCCGCCGTCACCCAGCAGCACCTGACAAGGTAAGAGGGGACAGGGTGGGGAATACAGCAATTACTATATTCCGGAAAGCCCTACTGCCCCTCACCTTCATAACATAGCTTACCAAGGTCTGCTGGAAAATCACGAATTCGAAATTCCTGTAACGAAAAATAATCACGTACATGACCCCCCCGCTATTCCCCACCCTCTACCCCTCCCCCCGTCCCCGATCTTTGTGTCGCGCTTTCCTTTCTGGAAGCTGGGGACAACACACCCTCGCTCTCCTTGATCAACAATATGGTATTATGTTTTTTTTTCCCCCCAATACCGAATTCGGCATCTTTGGCTTTCCTTTATTTGTTTCTAAATGTTCTGCGGATATCGGGTCTGCTAGCTAGTAAGTGATAATCGCTGAAGTGCAGCAGTGAAAGGACTAAGTACCATTTCATTAACTCTTGGGTCCCCATCTTAGAATCTAGGTGTTTCTGCACTTGCTGGTGTGCCCCCCTTTTGGGCATTTCTCCCTCTGTCCAGGTGTCCCAGGTCTGGATGTTGCTGCACTTGCTGCTGTATCCCCAATTCGGGCTTTTCTCCCTCTATTCATGGTGTCTCGTATCTAGGTGTTACCCCCCTATCCCCCAGACAATCGTACCTCACTCCCGTCCCCCCAGGGGGTCCTCTCCCAAGGCTCAGGCTCTTAATCTAGGGAGACCACAGCTAGCGAGACCAGCAAATACGCGTGGGACCTAGGAAAACGGCATCGAACATGAACTCCATCCGAGTTTAGGCCACCCATCCATGCACCATAGAATGCAGCTATGGCTATGCAATTCTGGTTTAGCAGCTAGCATAGCCGACCACACAGAAACCACTGATGTACTGCAACACCTCTGCCATTAGTATAGAATGACAACCTACAAGAAATGTTGGTCTAGCTGGGCACACCGAGTCTCCGGCACAAGCACTCTATCCTAAACCACCAACAGCACCCGCCCACGTACCTGACCTCCTGGCTGCTTACTGGAGCCTAGCCAGCCCCCCCAAATCCTAACCTGGCATAAGGCACACACGCATCTTAAAATGAACTCTTAGAATCTCCCAATCCCAACCACAAAGCGCATTGAGGCCATACTAATGGGGAAAGGGTGCTATATAAATGACCAATACAATAGAATGCCTGTGTATGTAGAATGAGTCCCCATGCTTTCAGTCATGCCTTGGAGGCCAATGGCTACACATCTAGAATGGCTCCCTATGATCTCAGTGATTCCTTGGAGGTCAATAACTGTGCGTCTGGAATGGCTCCCCAGGCTGTCAGTCATGCCTTGAAGGCCAATGGCTGCACACCTAGAATGGCTCTCCAGGCTGTCAGTCATGCCTTGAAGGCCAATGGCTGCACACCTAGAATGGCTCCCTATGATCTCAGTGATGCCTTGGAGGTCAATAACTGTGCGTCTGGAATGGCTCCCCAGGCTGTCAGTCATGCCTTGAAGGCCAATGGCTGCACACCTAGAATGGCTCTCCATGCTGTCAGTCATGCCTTGAAGGCCAATGGCTGCACACCTAGAATGGCTCTCCATGCTGTCAGTCATGCCTTGAAGGCCAATGGCTGCACACCTAGAATGGCTCCCTATGATCTCAGTGATGCCTTGGAGGTCAATAACTGTGCCTCTAGATTGGCTCTTCATCCTGTCAGTCTTACTTCGGAGGCCAATGGCTGCACATCTAGAATCGCAGCACACGGAGGCAACGCGTCTAAACGGCCGACCTACGCCTCAAGTCAGCAGCATTCACAGAAGCAGCTGCGTCATTGAAGTCATGTGGATGAAACAGATGTATGTGTGGGAGCGTGGATTTGCGAAACAAACAAAAGAGCAAATGCCTGTAGTAATTGTGTAAATAAGTCTTCATTTCTTTGTCCAGTCTGTTTTTTGTAAGTGGCATGATGCCACTGGCATCGCATATGTATGGATAGTGAAAAAGAGAGCATGGCTCGAGATGCAGGAGCCCAGCGCGCTGGGATACCAATTACAGGCATCAAAGCGCTACTGAATGTTTATACTTTAATAACATACCACTTGAACGTTAATAGTGTCACAGAACAAAAAACAAATGTAGATAAAAAAATAAAAATATATTTTTTTAAAAAAAAGGGGGAACCAAAAGCAAAAACGGGGTTAAATACAGATGGAAATGTCAAAAAATGAAATGTCATAAGTTTATTTAAATCCAAGAAGAAATGTTTCGTACATGTTCATAAAATATGAGCAAGTTGAATTGATACTACACACAGAAGTGGGCAGGCATCTCCGCACTCATCCGTCCAATCACAGTAAACAGTACACCCGCGGGTGTTGCTAGGTCTGGAAAAGATCCGGGGCTAAGCTAATGTCGGAACTGCCGGGACTAGCTAGCCTTTTGGTTGTAGCCCCTGAGCTTTAATACGTGGCTACAACCAAAAGACCTGGGGCTAGAGCCCCCCCCAAAAAACCCCAGCAACGCCTCTGTACTACACAACCACGCCTCTGTACTAGACAACCAGCAATTGCACTGGGTTGCGCCTCTGCGCCTGCTCTATGCTCCCATTGAATGTTCCCACTAATCACTCCTGCAACAGGGTGGATCCATGCATTTCCCTTCCTACATCACTCACACGCCTCCCCCAAAACAAGTGCCCTCATGACCCCTGGTTGTTTAACCATAGATCTGCAGGAAAGCGTGCCCCCTTTCCCACGGTATTTATTAACACTTATAAGGATGGGCACGGGCTGAACAACAGCGGCACAGTGCTACCGCTTTCTGATTGGATAGAATGCTAGCAGGCCCAGCCAATCAGAGCACTAGAACCACTGCTGTGCTCTAAATGGCCAGGAATTACTTGCTTGCCAGTCAAACTGGGCCTCTGAACTCTTCACCACTCTGCTTGGGGTGAGTCTGGCAACATGCTGAGAATTATGTTCTGGTGGGTGGTGGGTGAAGAGGAATCTAGTGGTATCCTGCAAGCTTCCCGCCTTCAGATTTCTGTATTTTTGGGTCTTTTTCTTGGTTATTTGGTGTACTACAAGCCTACCTCGAGCATTGCATGCAGCCTTTTCTCCTACGTCCTCGTGCCTTTCCGACTATGAACATGCAATAAATAGCACCTATTTTGTGGTACAGGCCTTGCAACATCTGGATAGCCGTACCTTGGGCCGTCTCTCATCCACCACCTTCCATTGGAAATGTGCCCACCAGGCCTGGACACAAAACCCTGGGGGAGGCCTCAGGAAGGTTATTTACATCACATGGTGTGATGTCGTCACATTCCTCCCTTGTCACGTGTGAGGGAACACGGGGCAGCAGGAAGGGGAGGGACGGGATATGACGTAGGGTGGGGACTTCGGAGATCGTGTGTTAAAGAATAAAGACGTGTTGAATGAAGGCTCCGCGTCTGCGTGTTATTTCATGGTGTAACGTACTACAAATCAGGACACTGGCGACGAGGGAACTCACGCAGCGATCACACGAAAGCATACGGCGGGTGTGAGAAGATACGCTCCCCGCCAGCTGAAAATCTCCTGGAAGTCCGAGCGAGGTCTCGTAGGCGCCTGTGAAAGGCGACAGTTGTGGTCAGCGGGTGGAACGTGTCGGCTCCCCGCGATTGTCACACGCGGTACGCGAGTGGAGCACGTCGGCTCCTCGCGACGGGCCTTTTCAATGAAAAGGATTTAGCGTGCGAGTGGAGCACAGTTCGGCTCCTCGCACTGAAGCGTGTGAGTGGAGCGCGTCGGCTCCTCACAGCGCTTCCCGCCATAAAGAAAGGCGGCAACATCAGTGGGTGAAGCGCGGCGGCTCCCCGCGACGGCCCTTCAGGGGAAAGATTTGGTTCTGCGAGTGGAGCGCAGTTGGGCTCCTCGCACTGAAGCGTGTGAGTGGAGCGCGTCGGCTCCTCACAGCGTTTTCCCGCCAAAAGAAAAAGGCGGCATCATTCAGCGGGTGGAGCGCGTCGGCTCCCCGCAATTACACAGGTGAAGTGTGTGAGTGGAGCGCGTCGGCTCCTCACAGCATTTTCGCGCCAAAGAAAGTGGCACCGGTGGGTGGAGCGTGTCGGCTCCCCACAGCACATAAGGTACACAAACTACATATCTTTTCGTATAACACAGAGACTTTCTATCATCTTCAAGTCAAGACACGTGTCTAGTGTCATCCAAGCTTCCACACCAAACCAGTGCACAGTTGTATATCACCTGTCATGCTTGATGATTCATCTGAGGAATCACTAACTGTACAAGTAACCCCAGCCAGATCAACTCGCACAAGCATGACGGACGGCTTAATATCTCAGCTACCCCCCAATTTTGACCTGAGCGACTCCAGCACACTGGGACCAAGGTGGAAAAAGTGGGTGAGGGATTTTGAAGTGTGTCTCAAAGCGGTAGGGCCTTTGGAGGATGAAAGGAAACACAGTTTGCTCACCCATGCCATAGGATCAAATGTGAGAGATATTTTGGATGAAATTCCTGAAGATGACATAGACACCTACACCAAACTGAAAACAACCCTAACCAATTACTTCACGCCACACACAAATGTGGACTACGAGCGTCACATTTTTCACACCACTAAATAACTAAAAGGTGAAACAATGGATGCATTTGTGATGAGGTTAAGAATAAAGATGAAGCATTGCGATTTTAACAACTACTCGAATGAAGAAGCCCTTCGCTCACAGATTATTGTAGGATGTGAAAGCAGTGATTTCAGAAAAAGGCTTCTACAAAAGGCTCGAAATCTGGAAGAGATTCTACGCCTAGCTCGTTCCGAGGCTGCACTAACAGCACAGGTAGAAGGTCTTGATGGCATCACCATCATCCACGGGAAACATGAAAGTTTACACAAACTTGAGAGCAACACCAAAGGAAATACAGACCCATTCTGTTATCGGTGTGGACATGAATACCCTCATGAAGGCATCTGCCCTGCCATGGGTCAGATCTGTTCTGCCTGCGGAGGGGAAAATCATTACAAAGCTGTATGTTTCATCTATCGCAGCAAAATCAGAGGGAGTGGAAGGAACAGACGCTCATCACCAGAAAAAGAATTCAGGCGTATGAGTCCCAATCGCGAGTCACACTACCAGAATGACGCATCACGCCGCCGACAACGAGAGGAACTGTCAGATAGAAGACAATCAAAACCCACACATGAGTGGCGCGACAACAAACCTTCATCCTCCGGGCGGAGAAGACGCCCCCGGCGATATGTCAGGTGTCTGGTGGAACAATCACATTCTGACAGCATCTCCAGCACCTCCTCAGAGGACAAACCCAAGAAGGAATCAAATCCACGCAAAGGAGAACCAAGGATAAAAGGCTACCTATATGCACTGGGAAACCCTACGGCGAAAGAGAATAGCCCTACTCTCATCATCAATGTCAACCAAGTGGCTGCTGAATTTCTGGTCGACACGGGAGCCACTGTAAATGTAGTGAGTGAGGAAGTGTACAACAACATGCCAAATGCACCACGACTACAACCAGCGAGAGCACTCATTTTTCCATATGGCTCCAAGACGCCACTACCTTGTAAAGGCTTTTTCACGGCATCATGTCGATACAAAGATCACGTAAAGGAAATACCCATGCATGTCCTCGAAGCAGCCACGGATAGTGGATGCATTCTTAGCTACAAGTCCGCAGTCGACATGGGTCTAATTCATGTTTTGTACAGACTCATGATGCATAAGCACCTAGATCCCACTGCCAACATTGACAAGATTTTCCCTGCGTTATTCAGAGGACTTGGAAAATTGAAGGACAGACAAATTGAACTACACATAGACAGCAACATCCCTCCGGTAGCACAACACTACCGTGGTATTCCCATCAACATACAGAAGCAAGTAGAAAACGAATTATTGGAACTTTTGGAAGCGGACATAATCGAACCTGCTGAAGGCCCCACTCCTTGGGTATCCCCCATTGTACCAGTCCCGAAAAAAGACTCTGCTGACATTCGCATTTGCGTGGACATGAGAAGACCAAATGAAGCAATCTTAAGAGAACGTCATCAATCTCCCAGAATAACAGACATGGTGCATTTGCTCAACGGAGCCACAGTATTTTCAAAATTGGACCTCAATAAGGGGTACCATCAGTTGGAACTTCACAAAAGGTCCAGGTACATTACCACTTTTGCTACTCACCTGGGCCTCTACAGATACAAGCGGCTCAGTTTTGGAGTTTCTTCAGCAGCCGAAATATTTCAGTCTGAAATTCACAATATAATAAAGCACGTACCGAATTGTCTGAACTATAGTGATGACATCCTAGTGTTTGGACAGACCCAAGAACAGCACGACGACACCCTCATGCGCGTATGCATGGCGCTGGAAGAAGCACACCTCACCCTGAATAAGGACAAATGTGAATTCAGAAAACCAACCCTGCGATTTTTCGGTCACATCTTCTCCAAAAATGGGATGACTCCAGATCCCGAGAAAGTCAACGCACTCACAAACACAACACCACCGACATCTGTCACCGACTTGCGATCATTTCTTGGTCTGGCAAGCTATTGCACGAGATACATTAAGGATTTTGCATCCGTCAGTGCACCCTTGAGAGCCCTCACCAAACTGAACGTCGATTTCCGATGGACGGACGAATGCCAACGGGCGTTCCAAATCAGCAAGGATCGCATCGCTGATGCCAAAAACATGGCATACTTTGACCCACAGAAACACACGGAATTGATAGTGGATGCTAGTCCAGTCGGCCTAGGAGCCATTCTAACTCAACTAGATCACAAGGATGACCAGACCATACACATAGTGTCATATGCCAGTCGCAGCCTCTCAAAGACTGAACAAGCGTATTCACAAGCGGAGAAGGAAGGTTTGGCGGTCGTGTGGGCATGCGAACATTTTCATCTGTTCCTATATGGAAAACCTTTCACCATAGTCACCGACCACCAGGCACTACTATTCATCTACGGCAATGCTCAAGCCAAGATGCCTCCCAGAATAGCTCGATGGGCCTTAAGGCTACAGGACTATCAATTCAACATTATTCATCGACCCGGAAAGGAACAGAATCCAGCAGATTTTCTTTCACGCCATCCCAATCAAGACTGCCACTCCGATCCATCCATTGCAGATCAATACATTATGTATGTGGTCCAAGAATGCACACCACAAGGACTGGATATGGAACAAATAGCCAGAGAAACCAATCTGGACCCCGCAATACAGATCATTATGAGATGTCTTGAAACAGGACATTGGAAACAAGCAAAACAACTCAAGGAAAGTGCAGAAGAAGAAACCAAGCAAGACATCACCTGTTTACTCACGGTAAAGGAAGAACTTGCAGAAACAGAGGGACTTTTACTAAAGGGGACAAAACTGGTTATTCCTCGCTCACTAAGAAAAAGAGTCCTTGATCTTGCACATGAAGGACACCGAGGAATAATGTCCACAAAAAGGATGTTAAGACAAAGGGTATGGTTTCCTCAGATGGATACTCAAGTGGAAGAACTACTGAAAACATGTCCCACGTGCGTAGTTCTTAACCCCCAAACCAGACCAGAACCCCTCAAAATGACTGATTTGCCCAACGGAACCTGGGAAGAAATTGCCGTAGATCATTATGGTCCTCTGGAAGGGGGTGAATATGTCTTGGTGGTCATCGATGAATACTCGAGATTCCCAGACGCCCAAATTGTGTCATCAACAGCAGCACATCACACTATCCCCGCATTGGACAGGATGTTTGCCACATACGGAATTCCAAAGGTAGTAAAATCGGACAATGGACCACCATTCACTGGACAAGATTTTAAAACCTTTGCCGAATACATGGGCTTCCACCACAGGAAAGTAACACCGCTGTGGCCTCAAGCGAACGGCACAGTTGAACGGTTCATGGGAAGTATTAAAAGAACCACGCAAATAGCTTGTTTGACGGGAGAGCCGCTGGAAAAATTATTATGCAAATTAATGAGAGACTACAGAAACACCCCACACAGTACCACTGGCAAGTCACCATCAGAAGTCATGTTTGGCAGGAATGTGCGAACCAGACTACCGCACATAGAACTAGAGGAAGAACGGTACCAAGGAGACACTGAAATGAGACTACATGATGCGGCCCAGAAAATGAATATGAAAACCATGGCAGACAAGAGAAGGAGGGCCGAGGATAATAATTTGGAGCCAGGAGACATCGTCGTAGTGCGACAGCCCCAACACCGCAAAAACATGGCGTCGTTCAATGCAGAGCCCCTCACCATCACACAGAGGAAAGGCTCTCTCATCACAGCTGAGGGAGCAGCGCACACAATAACAAGAAACAGCTCTCATTTCAAAAAGATGCCCGGGATCATACCACTGATCGAACCGTGCATACCAATGGACACTCTGATGCGAGATGCACCCTACGAAGGAGACCAAGAAAATTCCGACACTGATGAGCTCCGCTGGACATCTCAGGAGTCGCGTGAAAGAAGTAACTGGAGGCCTCAGAGATCCCGACGTCGACCACCGCGTCTCATTGAGGAGATGCCCTGATAGTGAACTTAATGTTTAGTATCGGGGGGGTGTGATGTCGTCACATTCCTCCCTTGTCACGTGTGAGGGAACACGGGGCAGCAGGAAGGGGAGGGACGGGATATGACGTAGGGTGGGGACTTCGGAGATCGTGTGTTAAAGAATAAAGACGTGTTGAATGAAGGCTCCGCGTCTGCGTGTTATTTCATGGTGTAACGTACTACAAATCAGGACACATGTGATCCTGGAAAGGAGGATAATGCTCTGCAAACGATTGGACTAGAGCAGGGTTGTCTAGCTACCGGCCTCGAGGGGCGGATCCATGTTAGATTTTCAGGATACCACTCAATATTCATGAGACAAATTTACATAGTGATTTCAATATATGCTAATTTTGGCTCATGAATATTAATGTAGGATATCCTAAAAACCCGCCAGATTTCCGGCTATCGAGTTGGACAACCCTGAACTAGAGGTTTAAAGCACGTTATAGCTTTAATATTATTTACAAAATAAACACGACCATGAGAGATCTGAAGGGTGTGTTGTTCTGTTCACAGAACATTACCACTACGATAAAGGAAGAAGGTTCCCAGACACGGAGGATATAAATTGTCCCCAAGGGCCAAATTATTACGCAACGCTGGAGACCAAACTGACATGCAAAGAGAAGTCAGGCATTCTCTTGCTAGGCCCCTGCCTGCTGGAACACCATGCTTGTCGCAATCTCTACTGTCCAACGCCTCTGGAGTTCAAGAAGGTACTCAAGACAGTGCTCTTTATAGAACACCTTGGGTCACCTAACCTGCTTCCAGTATGGGATATCCAAGCTACAAGAACCTGTCACCTCCCATCCACGGACCACTGTTAACCCCAAACTACTTGTACAGTGCTCGGTTGCTTCCTAGCTCATTTCATGGTATATAAACCCAAATAAAACATTAAAGAGTTGTGGTTCCAAACCAGGCAGCGCAATGGCCACGCATGAAGATGGATGAATGTCAGATGAGACCGAGGTTCGCATTAAGGATTTCCTCAACAAGAAACACTGAACACATTGCAAAAGCTGTCCATGATTCTAAAATGCAAAGTACTGAGGGCTTTATAGTGAAACACCTGATTCAAATTATATGTACATGGAGCAATTTTATCCAAAAAAGGTACTGTAAATAGGAAATCACTAAGTGTGAAAAGAGATGACATATTGGCTAATGTGCTAAAAGAGAGGCCAGTGTGAAAGAGGCAATCGGGATGCAATACCAACGGCATGGAACATATGGTGGTCTGATCCAGATGACACACAACTCATCTTCAAGCTTTCATCTGACCCTCTCCTTACTTCTTCCATCACTCCTGATTTTCCATCTGCCATCCAGTCCTGGAGCACTTCCAATGATCTCTGCCTCAATGCCAGCAAGACTGAGATCCTTCATATTGGGACTCCTGCTCCCTCTTTCTTACCCCTCACTCTGGCCATCTTCTATGGGCTCTCCCCCTTCAGCTGAAGCCAGAAACCTTGGAGTCATCTTCGACTACTCTCTTTCTTTCCTCCCTCACATTCAGAACCTTGCCAAGAAGACCCACTTTCAACTCTACCTCCTCAAAGGAATCCTTCCTTTCCCTACTTCCTCCAGAAGCTCAATGTCTTAAGAGCTCCGATACTCTCTAGGCTAGACTACTGGAATGGCCTCGTCCTTAATCTACCATCTTCATCTCTACATCCCCTCAAGCTAATCCAAAATAGGGCTGCAAGACTTATCTTTGGCCTCAAGCCCAGGAACAGCATCTCTCCGGCCCTAAAACTCTGCACTGGCACCTGGTTGCTGCAAGGATCAAATTCAAATCCTTCTGCATCATCCATTAGGCTGTCTGGGACCGGGGACCACACTATCTACAACTCGCTCTCACTAAATACTCTCCCTCCAGATCTTTACGTTCCTCCAGCACCAAATCTGTGTTAAGTGCTTCACTAAACAGCGAACAAACTGGTGGCCGATCTCTTTCCTCAGCAGGCTCCCTCCTATGGATCAGCCTCCCCCTTCCTCTTGAGCCGAATCTCCTCAAATCTTTACTTTTCACTTCCTCCGTCCTCTGCTAACAGTTGCTGAGATTGGTGACCAGGCCCCTTATGTGTCCTCTGGGTGTCGGAAGCCAGGACCCAAATCGCCTTCAACCTCTGCTTGATCCCAGCACTTGCCTTGGCACCCACAGGCCTGTGCTTTATTGGCAGCTGACCACTCACATCGGCTCACTCCCTAGCACTTCCCTCTTGGTACACCTTGCACTTACCCCCCCTCCACTGCCTCTTGCCTCTCTCCCTCTGTCTGCACTTGCACATTCTGAATGCTCACAAGGCCTAGTAAGTCAGCCTCCATCTTTCATTGTTAAATTTCATTTTCATTCCCTTGTTCCCTCCCTGCGGGCTCTTTGAAACACAATTTACTTGATGTATAAGCGCCTTACAAATGCACAATAAACATATCTTTTTTTTTTTTTTTAACGGCAAGATGAACAGGAATCCAAAGTAAAAACCTTGCAAAGGGAGAGAGCGCACTTGAACGAAATGGATCTAATCGAAGGTCATGAGATTTATTCAATGGAGCAGGTCTCCCGTGAAGCCCTTAGAGCGGAGGGTAAAGTCAGTCACAGGTTAGCGACTGATCTTGCTCCAGAACAAGCAAGCATTGGCCAATGGGAGAGGGTGTAGGGGTGGAGAATAGGGCAATCTAGCCCTGCTCCCTGGAATCTTTAGCAGAGGTTGGAGGAACATGCATGCGCGATTACCATCCCACCATTAACTTCCAGACGGGGTACCAGGGTCAGGACAAGGTCATGAAGCCTGAACATAGGGGACATCACTTTCCAGTCATCGCCAATGGAATAGATCTCATGGTTTAGTGCCCACCGCTGACATGAGGCAAGCCAGTAAAAACCTGTCACTGTTGTCTCTGCCCTTTATAATTCGAGTACCATTGAACGGGCTGTAATAATGAACATTATGACAGTACACTATATGAAACCAGATATTACTATGATGTCAATCTTCAGTCCTTTAAGTGGAAGGATTCGAGCAGGAGTGGACTGGCCTATAGGGAACTCTGGAGATTTCCCGGTGGGCCTGTGCACCCTGGGCCTCTTTTCTGTGGTATTTCCAAATTTTCTCACAGGAAAAGCATTGGACTTGCTAAAAATGTGTCAAATGGACCACTTAGCAAATTATTTCCAGGGCCTCTTTTGGTCCCCAATAATTATTTCCAGGGCCTCTTTTTGTTCCCAGTCCACCCCTGGATTCGAGGGGTATCTCAATTAAGGGGCAGTGTTCTACCTGAAGGAGAGGATGCGTGAAATTGCTTGGCAGTGGGAGCCAAGCAGGAGAGATGGAGCACACGGCTATCTTTCCTTTTGGTGCGCCCCTCTCCTTTTGATTCTTATCTACAGGCTTTCGTCCTCCACCAGCAGGCTGCTTGCTGAGGTCACAGCCTCCGATTTAAAACTTAATTGAATTTTTGTATTTGTAAAGCGCCCATCCGACTTGGAAACAAGCAAAGAATTGCATCTGGGCACAGATTGAGTAACAAGGACAACCAGAAGGCCAGCATTATCAAACACATTTAATCAAAGAGATACGTTTTCAGCTTTTCCTAAATTCAATAAGGGAATCGATTTTGCGAAGGTCGCAAGCCAGGCCATTCCATGCTCGGGGCCCTGCACAGGAAAAGCGTCCATCACCCCAGGTCACAGATCTTGATGGAGGAACCACCAATAGGTGTCCTGACGATCGGAGACAGCGATCAGATTAGATTTTTGATACAAGATATCTCGAGGTAGTCCCATGGAGGCATTTAAAAGTCATACAAAGGGTCTTAAACAACACCCTTTGCTGTATTGGCAGCCAGTGGAGGTTCCTCCAGAAATGGGACATTTGTGAATGTCAGGTCAATGAAAAAAACAGCCTAATGGCTGCATTTTGAGCAACCTGCAGGCGCTGGATTTGACTTTTTGGGATTCCCATTAAAAGGGCATTGCAATAACGTAACCTGGAATTAACGGTCCCATGTAATAATGTTGCCACAAAAATCTCGCCATGCAAAAATATTGCCGAAAAATTGCCGTTTTTTGTGATGACATTATTGCATGGAACATGCGGGGGGGGACCCCCGCAACCCCCAAACTTTTTTTTTCTTTTTTTAAAATGTTTTTGCCCCTGTCCACATATGTATGGTCACCCAAATAATATCGCCACAACAATAGCGATATTATTACCTGATACCGAATTAACAAGTGCACCGACAATCAATGGACGGTCTGTGTAAAATCAGCAGTAGCAAAGGTTTTAGCAATTTAAGATGGTAATATAGGGATGTTACTATATCGTTTACCTGCAGATTACAGCTTAGGTTTGCCTGCCAGGTGCATCCAAGGTTCTTTACCTTAGTTGCAAATGGTGTGGCGACCTGAAAGAGTTCTGGGCAGGGCAGATGTTCCAAGGTTTTAGCCAATTTTGTCTTAGGTCCAAATAAAATGATCTCGGTTTTCTTTTAATTGGCGCTTGTTAGCCAACATCCAGCTCTTTATTTTGCTAGCACATGCTAACACTCTTTCAGTTGCTTCCATGGGTTCTTTTAACCGAACATAAATCTGTGTATCAACGGCGGAGGAATGGTAATGTAAGCCGAATTCCGAGATGGTGACCATAAAAGAGTGAATATGTTAAGTAACAATGGTTACAGGGAGGAGACCTGGGGCGCGCCACATTTAATTGGTAGGAAATTGGAGATAAATATCCCCAATTTAACTTGCTGGGTTAGATTATTCAAAAAGGATATGAACCATTGCAGTGACTCATTGGATATCTGAACCACTGCGGAAAGTCTTGAGATAAGAATCTCAAAATAGACTGTATCAAAGGCTCCTATTAAGGAGAAGGGCGCGCATCAAAAGCAATAATATTGTGCTCCATTTCGCCTTTTGTTTCTTCAGGAGAGGTGCCAATGCCCTCAGGCAGCCATTTAACTCCACGTAGCCAGCAGTTAAAGGGGGGTCTGCACCTCTGATTAAAAAACAAAAGGCGAGGCAGGGGGGTACTTTTATCATACTTGTGGTGCTACTGTCACTCCTTTTTTCTCATCAGACGCGCAGACCCCAGCTGGCAGCCCTTTAACCATGCAGCTCTGTGGAGTGAAAGGGCTGTCTGAGAGGGTTGGTGGGTTTAGGGCTAGTCGTGGGGAGCATAGAGCCCCAAAGCACTTTTTCGAGGCTGCCAGGGCACTGCCCTGGCTAGCCCCCACCCACTTAAAGCCCTGCCAATCTTGCATGTTTCAAGCGTTTGAAAATCTATACAATTTACAATAAATATGCTGGGTGCTAGAACATTGAAACATTTAGAATGGGGGGCATATTCGGATGTTTCTCTTGCTTCTAAAACATAGTTCCTACTATTGCCCCACTTGCACGCCTCAACTTAATCACCACGAACGACTGGAAGGTGGAATTGGCCCCGTTGGGATGTGTAACTTGCTGGTTGTGATAACATTTCTTCACTAGTGAGTAAGGACCGAAATGCATTGGACATCCTAAGAATGCCTATGTCTCCAGAATAAAAACGTATTTTTATGTAATACTATTTGACGATTGTGGAACGTTTTGTATCAAGAAATCAGAATATAAAACAGAACATTATGAAAACTACTTATATAGTGAAAATGTATAACTTACATGCCAACTATATGTGAAATGTTCACGTTAGGTCCTTCCAGACGCCTGGGTCATCCCAAGCCAGACACCATCCCTAAACATTTCTGCACTGTGAACCTGACGCTCTGAGATATCTTAGAGTCTATGCAGGCAAATTCAATATGTTAACTCGCCATAGATTTAGGCAAAAGAGGCTCGAAGCGCCATACATCCGAGTGGCAAAACAGGCTGTCAAGGACATCAGATTGTAGGCATTATATTGAATGTAAAAGAAAAAAGAAAAAAATCGTAATGCAGCAAAACTTTTTTTTTTTTTAAATACGCACAGTGAATGGGAATGTTAACAAAATACTCTCTGCAGAGACGAAAAAATTAAGGAAGGCGTTAAAACGTCAGCACCTCTTAATTGGAGAGCGGTTCAGCGATGTTGCAAGCCAGGCAGATGAAATGGCGCAATGCTGTCCAGATGCCACACATGCTTCGGCAATGCAGTCACGTATGAAGTATTCTGTATGCCGGTGGTTATGGATGAGGGAGAAGGCCTGCGCCCAGGTTAGTCACAGAATGCGCGAAGGCTGGCCAGTGCATGGAATGGCGAGTGCTAGCGGGGGGTCGCACTGTGCCACTCACTGCTGAGGTTCACTCTGGGGCATTATGCAGGAGTGCCGCTACCCGAAGCTGCTATCCATGGTTTGGTTCGTCTTGAGATGGTTGTGGCCTCCAAATCCAGTCTGCGACCAGACCATGTTTGGAAAAGAACCACAGTTTATGTACCAACTCCCACTTAAATTCCCCCCTATGTTGTGTGGATATCATGAAATCCTGGTGTGGACCTCACAGAGGACCGACTTTGAGATCACCATCTAGAATCCGAACTTATTGTGTGCATGGATCTGTACAGATCCGGGTCCTGAGAGTCAAGAGCTTATCGTTACGTGGCAATGGATAGTCCATACTCTATTGAAGCAAGAGATTGCATTTGTGACAAGTTTCAGAGAATCCCAATTGCTGCAGATCAAAAGTCTCTCCTCATCCAGTGGATTTCCTACAGCCCTTCACGGCCTACAGGCGGAGGTAGGAACATGGATTGCCTCTGGGTGGCAAACTGTCATGTGTATTGTGGAACATGGTGACTGCACCAGCACAGCATTGACACATTTGGAACATCGCAATGGTCTGTGACCGGGCTTGCCAAAAAATGCTGTCCATTGCATATAGTGCTTAAACATGGGCCAACATGCTGCGGGTTACAGTGGATAGCATCCCGTGGGGAGAGGAGGACAGGTCTTTGGAGGCGGGAATACACCCAGTTGTGTAATTACAGACGTAGCAGACCTCAGTGAAATGTTGCAATGGCAGCATTTTATTTTAGAACCAGAGATCTGAGACTGTGGCCAACACTAAGGGTCCCCTTACTCCATGCATGCTACCGCGCCTGTAGAGGACAGGTATGTCAGGGGTGTTGGGGGCAGACTGTGGAGCGAGGGCAACAATGACGATGCTTGGGTCAGGCCTCATGGACAGAGCGAGGGGTGCATTGTCTCCAGTAGGAGTTTGGAAGGCAGATGTATAGGGCATAGCGGCAATCTGCCAGAGAGCCTGGGGGATCTTCCATACCCCATGTGAGGAGCCCAAAGAACATGGGCAGACTGAGGACCACGAAGCCCGGGAGCAGGCCGCCAAGGATCCGAGGGAAAGCAAAGAACGAAGATGGCGATAGGAGGCTGGGACACATTACTAGGCAGGATTCATGGATAGACAACACAGGGATCTTTACAGGCATTTCGCAGTAGCTGGGGGTACAAGTATTGCGCAATGTCAGGATTCCGGCCCCCCAGGCCTGGAGTTAGATAACCCTGGCCTAGATAGAAGAATGTTGCCTTCAGTGTTTCACCTTCAACGAACACTGAAACCCACGGGCCTTGAGGCCACTCAGCTGATATTGGGAGCTATATCAAGTTCACCCGTTCATGCTTTACAGTTCGACGGCACGAATGCTTACCAACAGCACATATAATTAAATAGGTGGCACAGATTCCAACCCAATGCCCATCCAGGTTAGAACACGTGAGTGGACATTGCGTTACCTCTTGACGGCTAAGCAACCACACTCAACATGCTTGCAACAAACATCTGACTAATATTGATTTATTTATACTGCCCTTATTTCCCCGAAGAGAAAAACCGAACAGAAACTGTACCTGGGCACAGGTGTTAAATGAAGGAGAACCAGGGTAAAAAGGGCTGCATAGTGAGGGTTGAGTTTTAAGCATCTTCCGAAATAATGGAAGGGAGTCAAGGCTCCGAAGGTCAGAAGGAAGAGCGTTCCAAGCACGGAAGAACCTCCATCGCCTCTGTACACGGAGTGGGATGTGGGTACTACCAACAGGTTTTGGGCGGACGAGCGAAGAAGTCCTGGGTGATAGGGAGTAATTTTAGAGACCAAATACGTAGGGGCCAAACCGCGGAGACACTTAAAAACAAGACAGAGGGCCTTAAAAAGGATCCTTTGGTTGTACAGGAAGCCAGTGGAGCGATCTTACAGGGCTACTCGGGTTCATGAGAGTAGAGCACCAATGGTGGAGCCCACAAGGGAGAGGCCAAACAGAAGCTGGAGGCTGCAGGATCAGGAGAGGTAAAGAAAAACACCAGACACAATAGGCCGAACCGAAGCAAAGAGCCAACCAGGGAGACATAAAATAGTATGATATGGCATTTAGAACGCGCCTATACCCAAGTGTTTCAAGGCACGACGAGGTAAGAGAGGGAAGACAGACACAACAATCCTACTAGGCCAGGTGACATTGAGATTGCGCAAGTGCAGGGGAGGGGACAACATGCATGCTGGAAAACCAGGTAAGCGACATATGTTTGATGTCATTGGTACGTATTATGGGTCCTTCCAAAAAAAAAAAAAAAAGGCATTTTTTAGGGTTAAGAGTTAAAATAAAATGGACAACCTTCACCTTGGATGCTGAATAACCAACAGAATCTCCTTTTATAAGATTGGATGAACGACCCCTTTCCGCGTAAGGATTTGCGGCTTTTTCCATTCCCGTTTCCCCGTCCCTTCGTCACAAGGGAACCACCAACTCCGGGAATTGGTCTGAAGGTCAGACCAGGCCTCGCCAAAAATCACAACATTCAACATAGGGTTATGTTGAGGATTCCAAGGGAAGGCTCTACAACGTGGGGTTTTGTTGAGGATTCCAAGGCCCTATTGAGCTGTGTGATGCGGGTCTGTTGGCTCGACAGTGCGCCAAGCCCACCTGAGGCGGACGCCGCACTGCACCAAATAAGGCGATTCTTTGGTTTGTGGAAAAATCAAAAAGCTCAGACGATTAATGCGCATGAACTCAAAACATAGGCATCCTTTATGGAAATCAAGAATTTAAAATAGACCCATTCCTGGAAATTTAGAGTATACATAAGCTTGCCTTACAAAAAAGTTCCCGCTCTTTTCAGCAAGCATACTATCAATTTCTGGACACTATTTTATGGGCCCTAAAAAAAGGTAACGGAATACAGGTGATGAAAGGCATCTTTATCTAGTCGTGGCTCTTCTTAGCCATCTACACCTTGCGTGCTGCTATTCATATGTAGCATGGACGGAAACACCAAAACTACAAGTCCCAGCATGCAAAGTACAATTAGCATGGAGGCGACTGATAAAATGCGGCAAGTATGCAAGGGCCACACAGTCCCTGGAGGAAGCGAACGTGCACAGAGGTACGCAATGACCAATCAGACTGCGACCCAAGCTCTTGGCTTACTGTGCCACTGATCTCTGGAGAACATTCACGAATGGGACGCCGCCATCTTTTGTACTTGCTTTGGTGACAGTTTTAATAATTTGAAATCAGCTGAAAGCGAAGGGGAGGAATTACTGCAGCTAATATGTGGAAATGTCTAGTAAATTTGGCATGCGTCTTGACTGCCTCTCTGTTTTTTTATGGAAGAGAATGGACACAGGTGAGGTGCAGCCTTGTGTTCTGATCCCCCTCGCTCCCCCCACCTCCCCTCCCCTCCTCTGGCAATGTAGTCCCATCCCAATATAAACAATATAAACAAGCTATGGCCCAACAGTCACGAAATAAGCGTGGGAGGGGCCCTGGCTCATTCTACGCAGCGCTAGCTAGTGCTGCATTATAACAACAAACACATTATGAACAAACGGGGAGGCCGAGGCCCTCTCTCCTGGAGCAAGCGCGGGACGGCGAGGAGGAAAAAGGAAAACGCCGTACTAACTCAGTGGGCTTGCGCACATCTGCATGGAAGCTATGTGTTACAACCGACACCGCCTTATTTCATTATGGACAGACTACTGCCACCGACCCCAAGATGCCAAATGTCGACTGCGGGTATCCCACCCACCCCGGTCCTCGCCCTTTGCACCATTGTGCACCATCTCGCCTTGATATCATGCAAGTACCAGGAAGAACCCGGGCTGGGCACGCTGCGTACATATGGCATGGGACTGGCAGAAGCATCTGTATGCCATAGCTGCTGGCCACCAGCAAGACTCTTGCGGAACTCTGGATGCGCCCAGACCCCCGGAAGAGATATTTATTGCGTGCTATTAAAGTACAGCTATGATTATTATAATGAACGCTTGCACAGAGGGAGGAATTCTTGCAGCCCCGGGGGCTCTGCTCAGTCACCCGCCAGAGACCATGGACGTCAGGGCCCTGCGTGACCTGTGGCTGCGCTTCCGGTCGGCGCGAGGATCCCTGGCAGAGCCGATGAGGTTCCACCGGCAGGGGGCAGGTAATTGGGTCACTTATCAGCCGATTGCGTGCAAGTCTACGGGAGGCTGCAGGCACCCAGCGCCATACTCGAGCCTTCCCAGCCATGCGAACTCCCTCACGCCCTAGAACAGCAGCCGCAGCAGCAGACCGATATGCTTAATCCCACCCTAAACGCCCCCCACCCAATATCATTGCCAAGCACTTCATACAGCGCACAACACAAACTCAACTCTCTCTTAAACACGTGATTTCCTTGCCCACATCACGCAGGGTATGTTACGCCACCCGTGGAATGGTAAAGCCAATGAGGAACACGTTACACACATCATCTTCTACAGGAGCATTACCCGCTCAGCTATTTTTTGCAGATCAGACAACCGCCACTTTCTGTTTAGTGCGCACTGACACTTGCCACACGTCCTGATCAACTTTGGGTGATATGGGGAAGACGTAGTCAGCCTCACGGGGTTCGCACAGTTCGTCCCCTGGGCTGTCTTACTTGGGTGTACCCATCTAGACTTGAACCCACGGCCACCACACGACCCCACATCCATTCGTGTATTGTGTTGGTAAGGAAGCTGGCTTGGGTCATCCCGTGGGTGCGGGTTCAGCTTTGGATCAAAGAACGTAAGCCCCGCTTTACCACACGACTACAGGGTGCCACCTTCCCACTGGTCAAGCTTGCTCTCGTTGACAGCTATAGCGCTTAGAAACAATGTTGTGGGTGCTTTATATAATAATGAGGTCGGAGCGAGGGGCTTTCGGGCTAGTCGCCACTGGGGTGGTCGGAAAAGGAACATTGAAGACATAGGACTTACCTGCAAGAAGGGAGAGGGGCAACAGCAGCCAGTAGAGGACGCCACACAGCACCCGCAGCTCCATGGCGGGGGCTCCCCCCAAAGAGAGGCGACCCTAGACTCTGCCTTAACGCCCAGGCTGCGCCAGGCGACTCCGGACTGCAACCATCGCGTCCGGCTCCCAAAAATCCACAAGTTCCGGTACCAGGAAGGAAATGCGAGGCTCGGTTATTGGGGAGCAGTGGGGAGAGTCAGGAACATATAGAAGTTATGAAATAGGAAATGGGCGGCAGAAGGTGCCTGCGGGAGGCCGGCTTTTCCTGAAAAGTTCCAGTCGGAGCTGCGGCCGAGCTCTGCAGTCCAGGATCAGTGGAAAATGCGACTCATCTGGGGGAGGGGGCCGGGGTCACTTCCAGACCTGCAGAAAGTGAGAGCAGACAACACGTTAATGGATGGAGCGACCCACCCCTCCCAGCTGCCCCCCTATAGTCCCACCCCACCTGTCTCTCTGGCCTCGGAGAGTGTTCCTCCTCTGTTGGTCCCATACCAAGCTACGTGCCAGGCGTCTTCCTGCTGGCCGATCTCCTAGCTGGCTCCCCACTATATTACCCCACTGCCCCGAAACCGAATGCACAGCCTGCGAGTGACTCCCTGTAGTGTGTACCCCTTTGCGCCCCCCTCCCCCGTTCAGTTGCAGTAAACTCTCAAGCCCCCTGGAAGCCATGCACCACTCGGCTCTCTCAGGCATACTTCTCTTTGCATTCTGGGACTTGTAGTCTGCGTTTTCACAATGGGGAACGTGGAATTCTACGTTCCAGAATGCAAATGAAATAAACAGGGCCTGCAGATTGGAATGGATCGTGGTGTGCTGAACTAGCTACTCACGTATGGTGTGCTGTCTCCCAAGTGCACGGCGCATAAGCTTCCCCCCCTTAGCATAGACCTCCTTCTCCGTTATAGTCCCACCAAGCTGAAAGCGTCTCCTCGCAGCGCTATTCCTTCTTCTCTGGTCGTGCTCCTGCATGCCCCAAGTGTCTTTCTTATGCAATGCCCAGTCCCTCCCACAGACGAGGGTTGCGAGCGGGGTGGAGAGGGGTTCCACTTTCTGGATGCCCTTTTAGCTGCAGGACGGTACTTTGGAGGGCACACCCCTCACCGCGCATCAGACACCAAGTGTCTGTGGAGCACAGATCGCAACAAACACTGCCGTGCACCCCCTTGGGGGGTCCGCCTAACCGATCACACTGCATTGGGTACATATCTAATTTTTCTCACTGCAGAGAAGGGTGAAGATTGTTAGCAGCGAGAAACTGGCAGTGCAATCCCCGCGCCCCACACAAATTAAAACAAACCCCGCCCCCACATTACGCTGTGGCCATCAGCGCGTGCATTGCTGCACATGTGGCCAACATCTTTCACTCCTGCAGCGGGTCCGGCCACAGGCACAACAGTGCAGGTCAAATGGAAACCCTGCTGTGGGGTCCATGGGCACAAGTCCTACGGCATCTGGATGCCAACGCACCGCCCGCGTCCCTGCTTATCTGTGCCCCACGCCCGGAACACGAGCATACCTCCTCCTCGCTGTGCCATGCTCTCTCCTCCTCTCTACGCGGGTGTCTCACGCCTTGTGGTATGTTTCTCTTTCCAAAGGGGAGAGGGGGGGCACATGCCCTCGGCTCCTCTATCTCTAAGGGAAGCCACACACCACAAGAGTCTCGGGTGGGGGGGGGGGGGAGCTGCTCCTTGCTCTGGCAAAAGGACCCCTTCCCGGCTCCTTTTTAAAGGCGAATCCAGCGCCTTGAAGCCTTCCGTTGGGGTAACGCCACTCACCGAGTGCCCGTCTCCTCGGGGAGAGAAGCTGCCACCCTTGCCGACCTGCTGTGCACGCGCTCTCCAGAAGCAGCACGCGCTCACCAGGTCAGGCCAACTACGTCAAAGTTGCACTTTACAGAAAACATTCACCGGGCTTCAGCTTTCTGTGTGTGTGGGAGAGCAACAACTCGCTGCCTAAGCAGTAGCGCCACCTACGGGCATTCTCCGGTAGGGCACGGTAAGCGTCTGGGTCAGCAGCTTATAACTGCCAAGGTTGCATCGCCACACAACGGCCATACAAGGAACAGACGCCTTCCCCACCTTTACATTCTCAAGTATATGTAGTCGGCATTTGTTAACAATTACTTTCCTTTTGTGCAACATATCTTTTAGTTATGTTTGTGGTTTCTTAGAAACCTGGACCCTGAGGAAACTTGCCCACATACCCAACATTGTAAAATTGCTTCACCAGTTTAATATAATTTGGCGAAATGTGAAAGATGGCATTTGAGCTCCGGCTTCCTTGTGTCCCAGGTTGCAATTTGATGGCAGGCTCCATCTCATCCCATCCCATCTTTAGTTTTATACCAATGTAAAGAGCTAGAGAATGAATTAGTAGAGGCAAGTCAATGGGTCTAGCTTAGCTATAAGAGCCACACGTGTGCTGGCATGGCAAACGCCTTATATGCATTTCATAAATGGGTAATATTTATATATGGAGCAACACTATGGATTATATATTCATTTGAGTGAGATTTTCCTTGCAGGCAAATAATGAAAACCAGGCACTGTGATAAAAAAATGATTTATTCAAGTTCACATACGGTGGGGATTTAAACACTAGCTCCACAGTTTCCAATTTAGACAGCAGAGGAGAGTTTCTCTTCTCCTAGTCAATCTTCAATATTAGTACCAACAAAATGCAGTCTGAAAGTTATTATGCAAGGACTAAACCAGTACAATGATTCACTATCCTGGCTTGCATGCACCAATTCACAGGATAAAGCCACCTGACAAAATATAAAGGATGTCTTAATGAACCATATGTTCATAAAATATGCATTACTTCTTTGAAAAAAGAAAGGGATTGAGCCAGTCCCACCATCTCTGCAGTGACATGAAGTTTAGGCACATATCTCAATCTGCTGATCTACATTTCCAGGTTTTATCACTACTTCATTTACCCAATTTCCCTTCCCCATTACACTTCGGTGTCATTCCTTTGCACCACATCCTCGATGCCCCTTCACCCCTTCCTTACAATTAACTTTCAGGCTTCAATTCCTCTGTTGCACAATCCCTTAACTCAATTCCCTTCCCATACCTCGCCCACGCCCCTTCACTTGCCCACGTTGCTCAGTCGCCAATTCCTTGTCGTTCACCCCCTTGATTGCCCTGACTCACATGTAGACTCTAGAGCACCTTGATTTGCTAGTCAGTCTCTGACAAGCTTGACAGGAATTGTGGTCGTGGTTTTACTGGCAAATCTGGCTATGGGACCTGCACTTTTACAAAGCAGAGCAAAAGACACAGAGGGGACTTACCTTTTTTTTGCTCCCAAGATGCACTTTCTTTGAAAGTTGGCCGCATATTTTAGTTCAAGGGTGCACATGGAACTGCAAGAGTCAGCCTGTGGTATGGGGATGGAAAAGGAGTAAGAGCGATCTATCAAATGTATTTGTATTTTCAAGGAAGGTGCAGTGTGTGTCTGTGTGTTTATGGTCCGTATGGGTGACTGTGGTAATGTGTTTAAGTGTATTTGTGTCTGGGTAAATTATATGTGTCCATATATGTGGGTCTGTTGTTGATTTTAATGTGTGTCTTTTGTTGGTCAGGTAAGAGTGTTCTGGCCAAGACAAACCTATGAAAACCTTATGGGTGTCATTCAGAGTTTGGTGGTAATGGTAATGGACCCTTCCTTCCTTGGTTAGTGGGAATCATGATCAGCTGCTGAGGATTGCAACGGACCAATGGTGTATGGGCCGCAGTGGTATCAACATTATCATTGAAGTGTGAAAACAAGGAAATAATATGAGGCAGGGTAACCAAAAAGGAAACACACCAAACACAGGTTACAAAGGAACATAAAAAGCACTTTATTTTATACTGAATCCAGTTACAAAAGAACAGAACAAAATTCAGATAGCTATCGACCCTGAGTACAACACAGCAAACTCCGGCGTGGTTCGGTGTGCTCAGTGAGTGCAAATATTCTCTGAAACTGTCAGGCTTTTATACATTTCTCCAGCCTGTTGTCCAGCCTTTCTGCAGGTTAACCATTCCATAAATAAGTTACTGCTCTAGGGTCCCTTGCTAGGTCAAATCTAGTTCATTTTAGGTTTATACATTAACAAGAAGAAATGATAATAATGTATGCTCTAGGGCTAACATTACAATGCGGGACTTAATTTATACAATAGTTAAGCAGGTGTTCTCATTCAATTATAGATCAGTTTCGGTGATACAGGTAATCCATTGCACACAGGTCAGCAGAAGGACAAGGTCTCAGCTCATGACCCTAACAAGTGGCCTGCAGGCAAGTTATACATTAGCTGTACAGAGGTCATGACAATCGAGTTCTGTTCTGAATAACATAGGCTACCATTTTAGCTCACATGGTGACTTTATAGAGCAAGAAAACCTAAAATGGCGGCTTGACCCAAAATGACAGTTTACATGGTTTCTAAGATCAGGACCTTGCAATGCGAGTTTATTCACATGTAGTTTATAAGCAGCTTGTTAACAGCTTGGCGTAGGCCAATATACATATATTCATAGCAATAGGAGGCACAATATAATTTCTAGTTTGACAAACCCTCCTTTTGGCCTATGCCAAGTGCTAAACTACTTCTGATCTCCCTGCAAATAACTCCATGTGTCATTGTCCATACACCCTGAATAGCTGTCAGAAATATCTATCGCCATTAGATCTTTTACTAAGATCTCTTTCAGTACATACTCCTTAGAGGTTTTATCCGGGGCATACACTTTATGTCCTATTGTACCTATCGCCTGAGCGCAACATCCCCCTAGCATTGAACATATACTTGGTAGACATTGGATACAACAACAAAGAAATAGCAGAATTCCCAAAATAATCAGCAAGACTGAAAGCACTTTCCAACCCCAAGACCGCAAGAAGTCCCAGAACCAAGCGCTAAGATCCCAATTTCCCTCGGGAACATGCACTTCTGAACTAAGAATGTGCATATTCTGTATTGCCTTAAAAATAGTTGGGGAGGAATCCGGTACGAAAACACAGCAAGCGGACCCCACTAGTTTACATACTCCACCACGTTCAGCCAGAATGACATCTAATGCCATCCGGTTCTGAAGCGCTACCAATCTGATCGCTTTATGCTCTAAAGTCATATTATAGAGTATATCTGTGGTCCGGTTGATGGTTCTCTCCAGTACTCTCGCTAGTTTCCTGATATCCTCGGAATTCGCTATCTGCCCAAAGAATGGAAGGAATGATTTCGCTACATCTCCTAAAACCTGTGCTGGAGTGTCGCCATTCTCGTCCCGCCGCGGACGAGCCTTCGAAACCTCTACAGTACTTGCTATAAACACCCCAGGTAACAGGATTCCTAGATAACAAGTTCCCTGCCAATCCCTGGGCAACCATGGAAATGCTACATTACCGCAAACAAAATAGATATGTTCGCCTACATACAAAGGTCTGTCTTCCCCAGTCAAATTTGCAACGTTGGCACAACCTTTAAAATCTCCCATTGACCGGGTGCCATTCTTCTGTATGCAGAAAGAAACTGAATCAGGGCTATGGTTAACAGTATAAGAAGGAGGCACGGCATCCTTATTGCCTATCGGAGCCATTTTAAAGGAAATCAAAGATTGGAAAGGACGAGACAGTCTATCAGAAGGCCTAATAGAAGCAATATTGAGCTTACTCCTATTTGCGAAAAGCGAGCATCCCAGGGGAGTCAGAACACGTTTCTCAAAACTATTCAAATTAGTGCCATCAAAGTTCCCCAAGATGCTATCGTTTCATCGGCCAAAGAACAGTGCTCTAAGTGAAGCATAACAAGCAGTTGTCAAAGGTAAAGGGTGAATATACCAACCTAGCCCCTTATCCCCATGTTGCGGTAAATGCGAGCAGATCCAACAATTGGTTCTGTTAAAGATTGCATGGGTAGCATTCATAATTAGAAGTAGAGTGTTATTTTGATAATTCCGTCTATGCAAAAGATCTCTAGGTGACAAGGGATGTAGTTGCACAGAAGAAGTGGGAACAGCAGTTATATTTTCAACAGGTAGGAAATCATTCAAAGGGTACATTCTCTCCAAATAACAAAACCCACAACCAACAGTTACTAAAAGTCCCGTGATTATCACCAGTAGACAATAAAACATTTTCGGGGCCCCCATACATATCTGCTCATTGTCTCGCCTAGTCACATTTTTGTCCAAAAGTTCAGTACGAACGGTAGCGGATGCGGGCATTGTCATCTTCAATCGAGAAACACCAATTGTTCGTTTGCTGGCGACTCCGGTCGCACGTCTTCTTAATGTCTTTTCCCACAACCCTTAGCCAGCAGAACCCTTTATGCAATTGGGCCAAAAAAAAGGCAATCCCTCAAATTCTTTCAATTGTACAGCAAGAGCCGTATTGCAAACCTATCTCCTTGGGCGGAGATTATACTTCACAGTTTCCAATGCAAAAGAATCAGCAGACAGGATGTCGTCACTTCCCACAGGAGGTGGCGAGTGAACGGAAGTTGGATCAGAAGATGGATGATCCACAAACGATGCAGTGGGAGAGCAAGGAGGCAAGATGGCCGTCTTGTCGGGCCTTACAACTTCCGGAACGGCCTCCGATACTCTCTCTCCACCGTCTGCCGTTTCGGGTACGTTGGTTTCAATGTCGGAAAGGGGTTCTGCGTCTTCTGTATCGTATGACACTGGGTGTGGGATCCGTTTGGTGTGGCTGCCGTGGATCCAGTGGCGACGTCGTCCTACCCGCACCGCAGTCTGTGACCAGGAGCACCTGGTAGGGGCCCCTCCAACGTGGTGCGAGGCAAGACGCTCTATCGAAGGATTTAACGAGGATCCAATCCCCTGGTCGTAGACTGTGACCGGGACCCTCGTACCTCACCGGCAATGCCTCTCGCACCTGGTGATAAATTGAAAACAGGTTTTTAGTCAATTGGTTACAATAGTCGGAGAGAAGTACATTTTCTACATCGCGCAATGCGCAGCTTTTAGGCAAACCCCAAATATTAGCAGGTCTCCCCATTACCACCTCAAAGGGAGAGAGCCCAGTCTTAGTTTGAGGGGTTGTCCGCATTGAAAGTAACACGATCGGTAAGGCGTCCGGCCATTTTAGTTTGGTGCCGGCACACGTCTTAGCAAGCTTGTTTTTTTTGATACCATTGTGTCTTTCCACTAATCCGGCGCTCTGAGCATGTCTGGCCGAATGGAATCGTTTGTCAATTTGCAATGCCGTACATATCTGTAGAATTACAGCAGCGATAAAATGCGGACCATTATCCGACCAGATAACTCTCGGCAAACCGAACCGTGGGAAGAATTCCTTTAACATGGTCTTTGCAATGGTCATGGCTGTAGCGTCTTTAACAGGGAAAGCCTCGACCCACTTACTAAAGGCGCAAATGACCATAAGGACATATTTTAGATTGTTACATCGCTCCATTTCAATAAAGTCAAAGTGAATCACTTCAAACGGGACAGAAGGAGGCCCAAAGCTACCTCTTGGAGTTGCTGTCCCCTTTCCCACATTGTGTTGTAGGCAAATCATGCAATTTTGGACATAATGCTGGGCAATTTTTGAAATCTTATTATTTACCCAGACTTTCTCTAACATTCTCGTGATCTGTTGAGCGCACACATGTGTGGGACCGTGTGCCATGGTAACCATCATTACTATATAGGCATTAGGAAGCAACCATTTCCCTTCAACCATGTCCACCCAACACCCATCATCATCAAGTTGCCCCAAGCCCTCAGCCCACCTCTTGGATTCTTCTAATGTAGCATCGGCTTGGATATCCCGTACAGACCCAACACCCTCATCCATTGCATAGGCATCTACAGTCTCCCTTGAAACATACATCTCCGTGAAGAGATCAGAGGCAGTTTGTCTAGCTATTTGATCAGCGAAAGCATTCCCTTTCCCTACATCATCTATAATCTTGCGATGTGCTGCGCACTTAATGATTGCTAACTGACTAGGGAGCGCAAGCGCTGAAAGCAATTGTACTATCAGGGAGCCATGTTGGATCTTGGTGCCATGCGAAGTTAAAAACCCTCTCTCTGACCAAAGTCTCCCAAAGTTGTGAGCCACCCCAAAGGCATACTGGCTATCAGTATATATGTTTACTGTTAGCCCTTCGGAAAGCTCACAAGCTCGAGTCAATGCTATAATCTCTGCGGCCTGCGCAGAGTTATGCGTAATTCTCTTGGTCTCCACAACCGTACTCAATGTAGTGACTGCATAAGCAGCTGTGGATGTACCATCCAGTAGTTTGAAGCACGAGCCATCACAAAACAGCTCCCCTTGTGGGTTATCCAAAGGAGTGTCCCTCAAATCAACTCTGCCTTTTGTATCTTGTTCAGTAGTATACAGGCAGTCATGTGACTCTTTGTCACCGCAAACAGTATTTTGCGGGAAAGGTAGGAGTTCAGCCGGATTAAGAATGCAGCACCTCCTAATTTGAATGTGGGGAGCAAACAAGATTAATTCATATCTTGTCAGTCGTGTGGAAGTGAGGTGTTGCGTTTGGGTTTTGTTCAATAGAATATCTACAGAGTGAGGCACCATCAAGGTTAAATCATGGCCTAGGACCATTCCCTCACTCTGTTTTACAGACGCAGCAGCAGCAGCGACAGCGCGCAAACATCTTGGCAAAGCGCATGCAACAGGATCAAGGGCGGAAGAGTAGTAACCGCATGGCCTATTCTTCCCTCCATGTTCCTGCGTTAATACAGCCAAAGCACATCCATCACATTCATGCACAAACAACACAAAGGCCTTCTCATAGTTCGGTGTGCCCAAAACTGGCGCCGAACATAATGCAGTCTTGAGCAACTCGAATGAATGTTGATGCTCCGTATTCCATGGCAATGGCGAAGAAATACCCTTCTTCGTCAAGGCCAACATCGGTTTTATCACTAGTGAGAAGTTTGGTATCCATAACCTACAGTAAGAAGCCATACCTATCAAGGCTCTAACTTCCTTTTGTGTATTTGGGACAGACCTGCCAGAAATGTGTTTTATTCTTTCAGGTGTCAATCTTCTTCCCTCCTTTGACAGGAGATAGCCTAAATAGGCGACCTCCTGGCAACAATATTGAAACTTTTTAAGCAAAACTTTGTGACCATGCTTAGCTAGATGGATGAGCAACAACACAGTGCCCTCTTTACAAGAGCTGTCAGAGTCAGCGGCTAAAAGCAAATCATCAACATATTGAAGCAACGTACAAGTAGGGGGCAATCCAAGGGTATCAAGCTGCTCTTTCAAAGCCCTACTATAAATACTAGGACTCTCAGTATAACCTTGAGGCGCACGAGTAAATGTGAATGAGCGTCCCCCTAAGGTGAACGCGAACAAGTATCTACTATCCTCATGTATAGGAATACTGAAGAAAGCATTCCTTAGGTCCACAACACTGAAGTGAGTAGCTGTAGCTGGAATCATGGTTAATATTGTTGTCACATCAGGCAAAATTGGAAATTGCAGAGCGACGACTTTATTAATGGCACGTAAATCATTTATAAAACGAAATGGAATTGCATTATCACCTTTTTTGTACACAGGTAAAATCGGACTATTGCACAAACTTCCTGCAATCTCCTCAATCACCCCACGATGCACAAAATCGGAAACAATGCTCTTCAAAGCTCGCTCGCCTTCAACTGAGATCTTATACTGTGGAATACGGGGCAGCTTAATTCCATGTTTCAAAACCATTTTAACAGGCTCAATCTGCAAAACACCGACATCATTGTCATCAACTGCCCTCAAACACTCTGGTACATTACTGAATTCTGGCGGCAAAGGTCTAGTCAAGAATTGCGAAACAGAACATTGCTGTGGTGAAATCGTCAAACGCACTCCATCAGAAGAACAATGAATTACTGCATTTAATTCCTTCAACAGATTCAACCCCAGAAAATTCTCTCCACAATTCGAAGTCAAGAGAAATGGACAGTGGTCCGTAAAGGGACCCAAAGAAATAGGTACCGGTGAAGAAACCGGACAAACAACTGGTGTGCCAGAAAACCCTACAGAAACATTGGTTTGCCCTGACAGTGGAATGTTTGGAACCCGAGAATGATCAATGGAGCACTTCTGTGCTCCAGTGTCTATCAAAAATTGATGTTTCCTATTTCCCACTACCATTTCAACGTAGGGGCCTTTCTGATTAACGGGATTAGGTGTAGGTTCCAAACCCTGCTTCGGGCAATCCTAACGAAAAAAATATCATCAAAAGGAAGCTCTTCAGATAGATATGCAGCAGAAGGATGATCAAATATGTTTCTAGTATCCACACTCGAAGTCTGATTATCCTGTGAAAAAGGTTGTTGGGGATCCTGCGAAAACTGCCCTCTACCAGGGCCCCCTACACCCGGGCGACCTCTGGATCCTCTACCCATATTTCCAAATGTGTTATTCGACCTCTGTCGAAGGACGGGGCATTGTGCACGCCAATGACCCTCCTGGCGACAATAGGCACACTGGTTAATATTCACAGGACCCAAGGGCACATTCCCTTGTGGAACATACTGACCTCTAATCTGCGAGCTACCCCCTCTGGGGCCTCTAACAATTTGCTGTAACAATACTTTAGTCTTCAAATCATCTTTTCTCTTCTCGACTCTATCTTTTTCATTATTGGCACAGTTCTCGTAGTACTGAGCCATGTGCAGTACTTCTGATTGGGATTTCGCCTGCCAAGCGCTCTCAGAAGACATAATTTGTGACTGGATGTCAGGCAGCAATCCACGTACAAATTTGTCCACAAATAATCTTTTCCCAGACTCTGTGCCTAAGTCTTGTCCACTGAAATCCGAGAATACCTGTTCGAACCGATTAAAGAACTCGGTAGCACCCTCAGATTTTCCTTGGACACAGGCCGTAAGCTTGTCCCAAATAATTCTCTTTTCGGGGATTATAGTTTTCAGTTTTGCAATGATTCTGTCAGGCAAAGTCAGTATCACCTGAGGTGGTCTCTCACCAGCTGACCTTTCCCCATCAAGCCTAACTATGTTAGCCCATGTATCTCCCAACCCTGGTACATCGTCTGTAGTTCTAACTTGTTTCCACAAATCTACAGGCAGGAGTACAGGGAATAGCAAATCAATGTCGCCTAGGGTAAACACTGACGACTGCAAAACAGACTCTATCTCTTTATAGAACCCTGTCGGATTTTTCCTAATGTCAGGAATAGTTTGTCTAATAGTATTCACTTCCTGTCGTGAAAACGGGAGGTGAACAAACTGCGATATGTGCAGGAATGTCCACAGCAGGTGTACCTGCTGCAGCATTAGCAGGAATCTCAACCTTTGGGACAAATGTCGGAGGAACCTCTCTCATAGGCAACTGAGATGTAGGCAACTCCAAACGCTTACTAAGCAACAGAGCTAAGTCGAGCGCTAAAGCAGTTGAAGAAGTGTCAAGCGAAAAAGCTCTCTTATAAATGCTCAATAACTCTGTGGGACAACTAACCTTTCTCTTTAAACATTCATCCTGCAGGTACTCTACCATTACCTGTATCACTTTCCTCTGCATTTCTAGTGTATATTGACTGTATGTGTCATATACCTCAACTGGAGTTATCGATATGTCTGAAATCCATCTAATCGCATCTTTTGTACAAATTCTTGCCTCCTCAGATGTCGATTTACGACACGGAAGAAATCGTTTCTGTACATACATACTTTTTTCTTCATCATCCTCATTCCGTAACCTTTCCAACTCCTTTCTATACTCAAATATCCTCTCAACATGCTCATGTACCTTCTCCACAGTGTCTCTTGAAAACGCTAAAGTATTCAGGTCCCTCAACCCTTGTGGGAGGTCTGCATTATTTAATTTACCCCACATTACACATAAATGAATCCCTAAACCTTCAATGAAAACATTTTTCTCAGGAAAATTATCCATATTAGAAAGTGTGGCAAGAACATTAGCTCGATCATCTATCTCCATACAATCCTTAGCCCATGCAAACAAATCCTGTTTCTTTTCTGTAGGAACAGTATTACGAGTAACAATCCTCGACCCCGCACCCTGATCAACTACAAGCGGTACAGAACTACTTGGGAGTGAGGGTGCAGGCAAATTCAATGGAGGTACTATTACTGGTGCAATGGGAAGAGGCAGAGGAGCAGGTGGCGGAACAACAACCGGAGGAATAGGAACAACAGGTTGAGCAGGAAGAGCAGGAATAACAGCAGGAAGAGGTACAGCAGGAGGAAGAGGAACATACGGAGGTGGTGCAGAGGCACCAGGCCTTCGTTCATTTAACAATTTGTCGATAAACTCATCAGAAACATGAAGATCTTTAGAAGGATAGATTTTCTGAATACCGAGTGAGAAAGCCCTGTCCATATTCCTAACCGACTCAGACTGTTTGTCCTGATCATATAACAACGCCTTTCAGCATTTGTTTTATGACGGCGCACATGTTTTTCCCTACTTTTAAGCTGCTGCAACGCTTCTCTTTTCCAATTTTGCAAAACATCAAATGCTGCAGGTCTGGCCTTCTTTTTTAACAAGACTGACTCTAAATATTCAATACGAGGGATCTCAAAACTACCATTGACTGGCCACTGAAGTTCGGAGGCATGTCTGGTTTGTCTGTGCCAAATTTTATTAAATACTACACTTCCAATGCCATGCTTACAGTACATAGTACATGCCGGTGACCCCTCCTGTGGTGCCGGACGGCTAAATTCCAAAGATTGTCTATCGCTGCGGAATAATGCCCTAAAGCAGCTAGACAACTTCCCAGGCATTTCTCAAATACTCAGTGTTACCTGGTCAATAATTGTGTCTGCAGATACAATGCGCCAAATTCAAATTGTCAGGGTTGAATTAAGAGTCGGGTAACGACTCACCTGACCAAACCTAAGGAGGACCGATCGGTTTACAAAGGACTTACCTAACGAATTTTACCTTGTGTATGGTGATTTTGGCAAATCTGCCCGCCTCAAAAAATTGACCCTCGTCAAGATGCCGTCTCAGACCACACGGCTATCGTCCAGGGAACGGATCGTGCAGCGCTGTTGAGGTGTCGCATCTCGTTCACTCTGGCCCGTTATGTCACACCGTCCGATCCCGGTCCGATAGCGTGCGTCAACCTTCAATAATCCGGCATCAATCTTGAGGGTCCCTATTCCGGGCGCCAACTGTGAAAACAAGGAAATAATATGAGGCAGGGTAACCAAAAAGGAAACACACCAAACACAGGTTACAAAGGAACATACAAAGCACTTTATTCTATACTGAATCCAGTTACAAAAGAACAGAACAAAATTCAGATAGCTATCGACCCTCAGTACAACACAACGAACTCCGGCATGGTTCGGTGTGCTCAGTGAGTGCAAATATTCATTGAAACTGTCAGGCTTTTATACATTTCTCCAGCCTGTTGTCCAGCCTTTCTGCAGGTTAACCATTCCATAAATAAGTTACTGCTCTAGGGTCCCTTGCCAGGTCAAATCTAGTTCATCTTAGGTTTATACATTAACAAGAAGAAATGGTAATAATGTATGCTCTAGGCCTAACATTACAATGCGGGACTTAATTTATACAATATAGTTAAGCAGGTGTTCTCATTCAATTATAGATCAGTTTCGGTGATACAGGTAATCCATTGCGCACAGGTCAGCAGAAGGACAAGGTCTCGGCTCATGACCCTAACAAGTGGCCTGCAGGCAAGTTATACATTAGCTGTACAGAGGTCAGGACAATCGAGTTCTGTTCTGAATAACATAGGCTACCATTTTAGCTCACATGGTGAATTTATAGAGCAAGCAAACCTAAAATGGCGGCTTGACCCAAAATGACAGTTTACATGGTTTCTAAGGTCAGGACCTTGCAATGCAAGTTTATTCACATGTAGTTTATAAGCAGCTTGTTAGCAGCTTGGCGTAGGCCAATATACATATATTCATAGCAATAGGAGGCACAATATAATTTCTAGTTTGACAGAAGGTCCCAGAAATCGGCATTTAAATGTGTAGATTGCCACTGTGTGCTACACACATGCCCGTGTGCCTAGGCTCTTCTCACTCTCACTCACCCATTGTGGAGACCCACATGTGGGGGCAGCCCAGGCACAGCTGCAACATGGCTGAAATCAAGACGTGTATCGCACCCCATCGAGCCGAGCAGGCCTTGCAGCTCTGGGTTCCTTCGAGGCAGGCTGGATTCTGGAAGATGTTACCTTTCTCATTTATTGTTTTTACATTTTGCAGCTCTGTCCCAGGGAGTTACAGCCCAACCAGCCTTGGAGGCCGAAGGGAGGGGTCGGGGGGAGGGGATGATTGTCCCCTTGCCAACCTTCCCAGCCTGCCCCTGTGTGTAAGCATCCGTACCTGGGGGATTCAATCAGTCAATACAATTTTATTTGGACATTGCAACCATTAACAAAGATTAAAATCACAACAAAATATAGAGCAGCAATGACACTTTAAAATAGCTAGATATAAACCTCACACAAAACGAAACTCCATGACTCTGTGATATATTCATTACTTTAAAAGAATCTTTAATAAAATTAGCTCCATCAGATGCACACTGTTCGTCATTATTATTTTTTTAAAAGCACATTGCCCCTGAGCATGTTATATTGTTCATTTTAAAATACTATGCGAGCCAACATTTCCTTAGATGTATTATAAACGTACAAACCGTTAGAAAATTAATAAGATCCCTGTCGCATTCCAAGCCACAAGAAAAAATCTTCCCCAACCACCAAGCTCTTGCTCGCAGAGGTAACGCATTCGTTCAAGCCATTAACAGTGATCTGTGGCTGGCATGTGCATGCAATCTAACTATGGGGGCCCTGGAGCATAAGCATAGAACTTTAATGTGGGCAACCTAACTATGCGTTCCTGAAAAAGTCTTGCCTCCATTTCCAAAGGCTTTTATTTTTTCCAATATACATTTGCGTTGCATTTTTGCATAGCCGCCCCATTGATCCGCAATTCATAATCTCCAGTGCGCCATTATGTTGAGCCCGCTGATAAACCAACTTTCCCTGTCTTAAACAGAATGAGCGCTAAATTCCCTCACGGTAGGCCGTAAATTGGAGTTCGTAGAAGGAACATATAGACACTTCATAAAAAAGTCCAGCTACCACTGCTCAGCTAATGGGGAGATATTCATCAACCCTAATTCATGTCGAACAGCGTCTGCTGGAGCACTCGGGGGCAGGCCAATTAACCTGTGTAATTCTTTGCTTTGACATTTTTCTAGGCACCTACATGTGGGAAGCAAAGGTAACAGGGATCGATACCCAACAATAATATTAAGACCAGCAGCACACCCTGGCCACTGTATTATCAGTCAGTGTGATGAAGCAGCAATGATTCCCCCAGAACACTGTGCCTGGGTCTCTACTAGTGTGACCAGGGAAAGGCAGACGCTTTCTGATCCTGACCCTTGGGTGGTGTTCTGTGGGAGAATCACATGAGGGGGGGGAGCAGGTCAGGAGGACTGGGAAACCCCCTTGTTCAACCTTCCGCAAAACCCCACCCATCTAATGGCTTATTGTAAAACAGAAGAAAATCAAATTTTGCCATTAGGTACTTAAAGTCCCATAATTCCCTAAGTACTGGGACGAAGAAGCGGGCTAAAAAGGTACAATGTTGTAGGAGTGATCAGATTGTTAACTCGGATGACCCACACTCGGGAGACTGAGAGGCTTAAAAGGACCCCACACCTGCAGGCGTTTAGAAAAAGCAAAGGCAAGAGCAAGAAGCAGAAGCTGTGTGATTCGTGCAGGTAGCGAAGGCAGAAGCTGGAGGTGGGAGAAGACGTTAGGATCACTGTTTCGGTAGATATCAGCTGCCGGTCCTGAGAGGGTCTGTGTCTCCCGAAACCTGAAGTGCAGAGGTTGCGCAGTGGGGTGCGTACAAAGGGGAAGCTTGCCCTCTGGGAGACGTTCTACAGAGGCTGTGCAGCGGGAAGCGAAAGCGAGGGAAGCTTTCCTTCCGAGGAGGCTGTCTCCGGTAGCTGGTGTGCACCAGAGGGCCTTGGGGCTTTCTACGGTGGCTGGCGTGCACCATAGGGCCTCAGGAGCAAAAGGAGCTCCTATTGCAAGAGGTGCGGGCAACGGCAGACTAAGAGAAGCAGTTTGCTGGGTCGCAAGGAGCCACTTAAGCTGAAGTCCTGCGAGTGGCGAGGAGATCGGAAGCGCACGCCTTACGCGGTGAGTTCACAAGCTGGTAATGACCCCAGAGCGCTCCGTCCACGCGTGTGTGTTCAAGGCAGGCATTCATCAAGTAAGCAGCACTCGCGTATGAGTGAAAGTTTTGTGGAATACCCAGCAACCTGATGGGGCGATATTGTTGGGAGCTGTTGCCTACAAGCAATGCCCAAGCCAAGAGGGACTAAAATGAAGGCAAATACAACCCAGCAGATATTGCGAACATCACAAGGGGGCTAATGAAAGGTCCATAAGTTGTTGAACTTGTATATAATATAGTAAAAGTGGTATAAACTCCCATTGTCGAAGCCAAGGGAGAAGCAGAATAAGACCCCATCCCTGTCAGTATTTGATTACTTGTGCAGTGGTAAAAAGGCTGCCCTTCTGGAAAAGGGTATTCGGAAGAAGAGGAGCATTTTTTACAGAAGGGTATTAAAGAGCACCAATGTGAATCTTGGTTTCCCTGAACAGTTGTTAAAAGTTTGAAGCTGTTGTGAAGATCTTGTCAGTTGATCTTAACCATCAAAGGCACTTGTTATTGTGAAATATTGTTCGGGCAGGGAAGTATATCCGGATGGCAAACCTTTGGAGGAGTAGGCTTGGCATGAGAGTAAACCAGGTGTGAACTGAGGTAGCAGGCCTGGCATGGAAGTAAACCAGGTAGAAGTTGATGAGGTGATATAAAGTGATCCTGAAGAAGACAATGTATGTTGTTTGTGGTGCTGAAGGAAGAACTGTGTTAAGCTCTTACAAATAAGTTATTTTTCTTTAGAATTTATTAGTTGTGGCAAATCATCCTGACCAAGACAATTATTGTTGCTATTGATGAACTGAGAAAATGTTCTTCTTCTAAGGAGGTGTGAGAAACCAAAGGGTGTCTCAATTGCTAGTTCACGGGGATCTCTCTCTCAGGTGGCCAGGGCACGTCCATGGTCTTTGGATCCAGACCCTGTGGGTGGACCAGTACAGGCGGATCACCTGGGTGAGGGGTCTTCAGGGAGTGGGGGTGAGGCAACCGATGGTGAGACGCAGTATTCCCCTAATTCCATGACGCATTATAGGATCCTCCAATGCCCTGACCCCCTTTCTTACACAAACACTGGGCCAAGGAAGAGGGCGTCTGAGAGTAAAGAGGCTAACCCTTACACATTTCATTAGACATGTCCCGCTAATCGGGTCAGGCAAAATCAGGCACTTGACTTTAATTGCATACATCCGATACCCATTACCTTTCCCCACACAGATAAAAGGGGGACCAAAGAGACACACTTGAGCAAGGTGGAACACGAGATGAAACAGAACTTCTGGGGCAAAGACAAACCTACTGGAGCAGAGCGACCGACTGAGGGACGAGTGCAACGGGTAGAGAACCCCAGCAGAACCCTGCAGGAGGTCATTACCTCCAAACAGCTGTGAAAAATACACAGAGAAGGCCAAAGCCCAGACAAGAAGACAGCATTGTGTTTAAAGGACGCCCACAACCCTCCTGGGTGAACAACAGAGTTGGGGAGGTGAGGCCAAGTTTGTGGTATTTACCTTGACTCGTGAAACTAAACAGTAAAGACAAGAAAGGAATGCACAAAGCCGGTGATTTGGCGAGCAACATGAAATGCCAGGTTTGTGTTCAGAGAAGATTGAAAGTGCAACAGTATATCTCACAATTGAAGGCTGCACGGGTGTGTATGAGGCACGAAGGAAGGCAGACCTGGATGGAACTTTTTATACCGATAACTGCAAAGCCAATGATACCAGCAAGAGAAAGTAGCTCAATCGAAGTCTCAGTGAAAGGTGAATATTTTTGTTTTAAAGCAACAAAGTGAATGAACTCTAAACATTCGGAACAATCAAGAATAACTCTGAACCAAAGGGGAAGTGAATAGGTGAATGTTGATCTTTTGTGCTTGCGATACTGAACTACCCAGACCAACAGACACAGGGGCAAATAACATAAGAATATGAGCTCAAGGGAAAGTCGAAGTGGTCCTGCGGAGGTGTATAGCAAAAGCCTCACACATTTGAATGTCTTCGGCATCAAGAAAAGGTCAGAGCCTGACTGAGAGAGACCGAAAGTGTGATAAATTAGGGGAAGGGAACCCCTAAAGAATGTGAATTAAGCTTGGGGAAAGGAACCCCTGCAAGTGCGATGATTGAAAGGCGCATGCCCAACAGAGGGAGACCAATGTGAACCTTTTGCTTTGAATGGTCTGAGCCCGATCGAGGGAGACCTCTGTGAACTTTTGTTGAACTTTGCAAGAACTTTTGAAAGCTGGAATAGGAAATCCAAGCGGGCCTCGATCTACGTTTTGAACTGCCTTTGTTTTGAGAAACCTGAGGGTGGTCTCCTAGTATGACCCCGGAATCCTCCTATTCAGGTGGCCAGGACATGGCCATCACTGTTGGATCCAGTTCCTGCGGATGGACCAGTGGGGGAGGGTCACCTGGATAGGGGAACCTAGGGATATGCCGGGGGAAATACCCCGGGTGAGACACGGTATGGCACAAGCCAGGGAGAAGCAGAGGAGGTCGAACTCCCTCAAACCTTTACAGGCTATCCTAAAATCTGCCCTGCTTCCTTCCATTCAATCCCTCCTGCCCGGATCCAATGAACCCTCAGCACCGAACCAACATCCCGTTATATCCCAAAACTACCCCCCACAAAATCCCTGTTTCCCTGTTTCCTACCTGCATACTCCCGGACATTCTTTTCCACGTCCCTCTAGTCAGTGCTCCCATCTCTTCCCATTTGCACAGAAGAAACACTACCGTTCCCACAACTCCCCTTGTTTGTTTTATTAACCCTATCAATCCCATCCCTTTGATTGCATCTTCCGAAAACCCAATCCGCTTAGATAAAAAAAACACAATTCCCATGATCCCCTATGTTCTGTCCTCCATCCCGGTTATTCTCGTCCATTTCACAAACCCTACCCATTCTGTTCTTCTCATTCTACCACTCAACCCCCTTTTTATGATAGACAATTTTCCAATCCTATCCCGTAGGACATTCCAACATGCATACTGTTTTACAGACTTTTAATGTTAAACCTGCATACCTGACATGTCCCGATCCGAGGGTCTGGCAAAGTCAAGCAATTGACTGGACCCAAAAACACCTGGCGGCCCTTCCCTTTCCCCACAGAGATAAAAGGTGGAGCAGGAGAGTGCAGTACGAGGAAGGCAAGCACGAAAGACTGCACAACGCGACGGCTAATCCAAGGCGGCAGTTCAATGGAAGGAGAAAGTTGCGGGAATAGAGAGGGTGGCAAGGAGAGAAGTGACCATGCTCTTTTCAGTCCCAGGCCCGCAAAACCTTTTGTGGAGGAGAATCTAAGACCGCGAACAATACCACAAGTGTCCTGCTGCAGATGTCAACGGTACACAGGGCAAGCCTATGATGATAAGGCGGAGCAGGGTAGACTCCCTCGGCCGTGGTACCTGCCTTGACTCCAAAGAAGCCGACTGCCAAGCAGTTCATCACAGCCGGTGTGTCGAGGGAAGAATCGATAAGCACCGGGCTCTGTTGAGTGAGAATCACAAAGTGGCAACCAAGGCTAATGAACTTTAAAGGAACTGTTAGAAGTGTGAGGGGAAGAGCTAACTCGAGAGACTCTGGTCGAGCCCCATATAGAAAAATTACAGAAAACAGAAGGCCATAGGAAGGCTTGTAAAGGAATGCAAAGTGGTCATACGTGAAGGTCGAGCAAAAGCCCCGTACATTCGAAAAAAAGACTTTGATTCGTGAATTGGCATGAAAGCAAGTAAAGTGAATCCTGAAACCTTTGAACTGTATAAAAGTGAACAATAAACGTAAGGAGGGGTCAGCCCAGAAGACGGTGACCCACGGATGGGCCACTATCACCCTGATCGAGAGCCATACTAAATCTGGTGAAGGAAGGCTAAGAATTGAGATCAGTTGGGGGCCGGCGGAGGGGGATCCAAAGGTATAAAGCCGTCACTCCAAAGTAGAAGTTAAAAGAGACGGCAAGAGTGAACCCGGAGGAGGGATGCCAGAGATGAAGCTATCAACCAAGTACTCACAGTCAAGAGAGGTCTGAGCCTGGCAGAGGGAGATCCAGGGGAGAAATCGTCACCCGAGTACTGACAGTTAAGAGAGGTCCGAGCCCAGGCGAGGAAGATCCAAGGGCAAAGCTTTCATGAAAACTTTCTGTGGAGAGCGATACGAGAAGGGTCAGCCCAGAAGATGGGGTCCCAGGGGTGAAGCAGTCACCCCATCGGGAACTGTAAAGTACAATATAAAAGGGTCCGCCCAGAAGAGGGGGACCCAGGGGTGAAAACATTGCCTTCTTTTGAACTTTGGAAACACACTTTCATTTATTAAATGAACTTTTGTATTATTGTTTAAACACATCAGGCCCAAAGGCCAGAGACTTTCAAAGGAAACAAGGCATTGCCATCAACGGTCCTGAGAACTGCCATTTGGAACTGTTGTCTCGTGCTGCATAAGCCCGAGACCATACTGTGCTACACGCTCCAAGCTTACCCCGTGCTCAAAACGTGGGGACGGGAGACCCAGGCTACCGCTGTCAAAACTCTGTGCAAGACCTGAGGCCACCGTAGGGGTATTCCCCGAATGTTCTGTTTTCCCACCCGAGGAACCACTCTCCTCACCTCAGTCTTCAGAGTCTGATGATCCGATTCCGTGTTGATGAGCTAGGTAATCCTTTTTATTTCTTGAAGTTAGAGCTTTGACACGGGGCGAAGCCGTGGTGAAACTATGAATTGGTTCACACCTCGACTCCGGTCCCGGATGCAGGCAGGGTCAGGGGAAAAAGCCCAAAGGCGGAAAAAACCCCTGTGGTGTTGTAGGACTGCTGGATGGTATAGGAGGCAGGATGCGTAGCAGTAGCAGACGTAGTAGCAGCAGCAGACGTAATATCCCCGTAAATGCAATGTGAAATACGAAGCTCCAAATCAAGCAGGGTGAACAGGGTGAGCGAGGAGAAGGAGACTGAATGAATGGCAGGCGAAAACGCCATGGAGCGAAGCGAGGGGGAAGCGTCGGAGAGAGAAAGCCGCATATGAGCCTGGCAAAGCACGGGGGAAAGAGCGAAAGAAAAAAGGGGAAAGAAAAACGGGAGAAAGGCAAGGGAAAAAACAGGGGAAACGGAGAGAGAGAAAGCATTGGAAGCGTCTCACCGTGAAACCGAAAGGAGATGGTTGCAACGCAGGGAGCTATGGGAAACAGGAAGTAAATAGACCAGAAGAACGGAAAAGGGAAACACTAGACCATAAAGCGGAGAAACGTGGGAGAACGTGATGGCAAGGTTTAATGGCGGCGAAGCCTTACCAACGGCAACCATCGCCACCCAAGAGGATTCATGACAACCGCCTCCTTCCTGACTTATCATTTGAGAACACTTCTTTCTTTTCTTGAGAACTTAACCCCACACCCTTTGTATTTAGCGTAAAGAATTGGTAATAGGTTTTCTTAGTATTGGCCCTTTTATTGGACTTTGACGCCACTAGGACTGCCTTATTCATCATTTGATGATCGACACTTGTCCCCATCTTAAATTTAGATTGAGATTAGGCATGTTTTCAACCCGCACACCACTTGCATTGTTCAATAAATACCCTTGAACTGTGATCACTTGTGTCTGTCTTACTTGTTGTCACCATGAGTTTCTCACATGAGCTACAGTGTTGCATCCTGTGTACGGGGACGCCGTACTCCGTGCTGTCTAATGTGGGAAGGAGAGCTGACTTAGCCACATTGATTCTTTATGTTACGATACATCTTTTCCTTCACTAACATATTCCCCTTTACACATGTTTTGTATAAGATATAGGACAGGTATTTGTTTTTTTCTTTTTAGTATAGGCCATCTTTGATTTGACAGAGACTGACTAAGACTGTGTTTTGTTTATTATTTGATGGTAGAGACTACTCCCATCCTAGTTATAGCGCAAAGTTTGAGTTTTTCCAAACCCCGAAAATTGAGTAAAGGTTTTGAAATTGAATCTATTTTGTCAGTGTCATACTTGTGATACCGTGCCTCCCTTACAGAGGATAAATCGCACACTTGTTCAAGGAGGAGCAACAGCCTTTTTTTTTTTTTGTTGCATCACTCTAGTGTTGGAACTTTCTGTTGACAAGTTGAAGTTGCAAGTTGCTGGAACCTTGTTGCAAATCGGGATTTCCTTACTTTTTTTTTGGAACTGTGAAGCCGAATCCTACTTTAATCTGGGGAAGGGGAAATTCACCGAAGTTATAAGGAGAGACTGTTGTTACATTACGAATTCAATTATTATAGTATTTTGTTGTCTTTGAACTGCCATGCATTTCCTTATTTATTTATTTATTGTATGTAGAGGTGTGAGGGACATATATCCTTTGTTAGAGAGTTTCCTTTAGTTTATTTTAGGCAGGGAAATCGTCGTCAGGGTAGGGATAGTGAGGCATTTATTCAACCGTCTAATTTAATAAAATGGTATTTGTTGAAAAACCTTCACAAAGTTGTTCGCCTCACATTGTTTACCCCTCATATCCACCAGTATAAAGTTTCTTCGGAAAACAAATTCCATCAAAGGTGCAAAACGTAAATTAAGCAATAAGACCCGAGCTGGCGGTAGGATTGGCTGGTAACAACCTGGGGCCCAAGTTATAGGCCCAAGCCAAGCGAGGGTCTTAACGATGGGCCCTGTGCCGTTGCCACCTGATTCAGCCTGCCGGCTCAGGGCATTTTGCTATTAGCACCCCAGGTTTTTAATCCTGGGTGTTGAGAGCAATGCTTTTGTTTGAATTAATGGTACCTGCTCTCACGGCACCCCATTCATTCAAACAAAAACATATCTAAAATGGCCACCATGGAAATGGGAGACTAGGCAGCATGCGGATTACCACTTTCATTTCCTTGGTGGCTCGACCACGGATGTTCTGACTAGGGTCCATCTGTTTCAATTAAAGGAGGAAATCATGCGAGCAGCACAAAAACAGGAACCAGTGTGGTTTCAAGAGGCTTCTGTTTCGCTCTACCAGGACCTGACTCAAGCGACGCTTTTGAAGAGGAAATGCCTGAGTGTAGTCATGGACAGGCTCAAATCTAAGGATGTAAGATACCGCTCGACATTGCTGTGCGGACTTTGCTTCGAATGGAAGGGGCAACGATACACGATATCCAAGGAGGAAGAAATGTCTGAACTGATGGGAGAAGATGGGGACAAAGGAAGTACCGAACCGAAAGAGTGCTCGGAAAGGGAATCCAATAGCGACAGCACTGCCCAGGAGGGAGAAATGGATGGTGGGGCGCCCATACCCAAAAGGGAGGAATAAGGGGGTTAGAAATGCAGACACCACTTGAGTGGACTGCATGGGGGAGGGACACTAAACAAGATGGAGAGGGGCCGAGACCTCTGCACACCCAAGGAATCGTCAAACGTAATATGGGTTAATATGAATGGGGTCAACCTGAACAGAAACATAAGGAGTCATAGAGGTAATCTTGGCCAACCAATATTCAAAGAGTGGGGGAGGAGGGAAACGGGAATTAGATCCTTTATCCTAGGTGGGAGACAAGACCGGTGGAGTACAGTAGTACCATTTTCATTTCAATGTTGGGGTTTATAGTTGGGGGAAGAGGGAGTTGGTTTATGTTGTTTATCAGGAGGTGGGCGGGGTGAGCGACCAGAGATTCCTACAGATCTGGAAGAAGGATATGGTTATGGTTGAGGTTCCAACATACTGGACAAAACTGATTACAGACTATGGCTGACAAGAAACTAGACACATTAAATACCCAGGGTCTAAATTTGCCAATCATGAGGCGGCTGACAGAAATGCAAGCCCTGGTGGTATGGGTACAGGAAACTGACTACCAGGTGACGAATCCCAGCTGAGACATAGAGCATTCCCCACACAGTTTCTGGCTTCCAGTGGTACCAAAAAAAAGGGGAGTGGGGATCCTGATTTATAAAGGGGTGCGGTTCGAGAAACAGTTCCTACATCGAGACCCAGAGGGACGTTACCTGGTTCTGGGAGGGCATTTGATGGACCAACTAGTAACTATGGTCTCGATATATACGCCAAATTAAAAGCAAGACCAATTCCTGACAGATTTTCTGGGGGGAAAACTGGTAGGGTGGTGTGGTGGACAAGTACTGATTTGGGAGAGATTTTAACTGTGTGATGGACACCTCATTGGATAAAACCCTACCTGCAACCCTCAATGACAGCAAACACAGGCAAGCACTAGCACGCTTTCTTAGAGAACTTCACCTTATAGAAACCTGGCGGTTCTTCTACCCATTGGACAGATCATATACACACTATTCTGCCGCACCCAGAGCCTCTGACACATTCATCCCACAAATCACTGGGCTAGAGATTGGGGTGACGGAAAACGCACCGGTTACGCTCCAAGCAGACCCAATAGTGTTCTCCCCTAAGCCCTGGAAACCGTGGCGACTAAATGAGCTTATATTAAGGGACTTAGCTCTCAGGTCTCACATGGAAACAACCATGAAGAATTACTTTAATGAGAACGACAAGCCGGGGATGGACTATTGAGACTTTTTGTTAAAAAGTTATTCCTACAACTAAGTCCCTGTCAATACTTATTTCGCCCTGTGTGTCTAGTACCTTCTACGTGGTCAGAACCAGCCCTAGTGTGCGCTGGTGTGACTCAAGCAATTGAGGTGTAGAAGTCCTAACCCTTTCCTCTCTCACTACTTTCCTATACTCTTAAAAAATCAATTGCACACTTATTGATGGTTGTTGTTTATCTTTATTAGTACCGCCTCCAAGATGTGTTATATAAATTATATGACCAAAAAGGTCAGTGAGTGGTTAAAAAGCTAGATATCCTTTTAACAGATGGTTAATTTTGTGTTAAATTTGGATATCTACGATATATTTCTTAAACAAGGCCTTTCATCAATGTATGAGGGTTATCGGAGTTTGGATTATCAATCCAAGGTTACCAGTCAATTGGTCGAAAACATTTGGTCGACAGGACAATTGGTCGACACCATTTGGTCGAATGCCAAATGGTCGATTTTTTTTTTTTGTTGATTTTTTTACCTCTTTTTTGGTTTCTTTTGGGGGGTCCCCCCCCCAACCCCCTTTTTTTTCTTTTCTTTTTTTTCTCCCCACACAAAAACCCACAAAACACATATATATATAAAAAAAAAAATTCGACCATTTGGCATTCGACCAAATGGTGTCGACCAAATTGCAGTCGACCAGTTTGTTGTCGACCAATTGACCGGACACCTCAATCCAACACTACTTAAATAACAGTCAACCGGTTTCAGCGGATCTAGTCAATGGCCGCTTTCTTCAGGACAAATGCTGTACCTACCCATAATAAAGCATTCTAAGACTGATGAAAATTCCATCGGTCTATCTTTTTAACCCCATAGGGCCCGGGGACTGACCCAACAAGCCCAATGGAAACCTGAAGATATCCTCTAAGCATCCATGCAATGGAGACTTGAAAAACAAATCAGATATTGCACGCAGAATGCAGTACTAAGAGCATTTGTCCTGAAGAAAGCGGCCATTGACTAGATCCGCTGAAACCGGTTGACTGTTATTTAAGTAGTGTTGGATTGATAATCCAAACTCCGATACCCCTCATACATTGATGAAAGGGCTTGTTTAAGAAATATATCGTAGCTATCCAAATTTAACACAAAATTAACCATCTGTTAAAGGGATATCTAGCTTTTAACCATTCATTGACCTTTTTGGTCATATAACTTATATTGATAAAACACATTTTGGAGGCGGTACTAATAAAGATAAACAACAACCATCAATAAGTGTGCAATTGATTTTTTAAGAGTACAGGAAAGTAGTGAGAGAGGAAATGGTTAGGACCTCTACACCTCAATTGCAGACGTCACACCAGTGCACACTAGGGCTGGTTCTCACCAGTAGAAGGTACTAAACACACATGGCAAAATAAGTATTGACAGGGACTTAGTTGTAGGAATAACATTTTAACAAAGATTCTTCTGTCTATAATATGTTGCAAAGACTAGGGTACAGACAGGAGGTGATAACGCATTGACTCCAATTTGTAGTTGCAGAATATGGGACGGCAGTAAGGCAGTGATACGGGGTGAATTCCTCACCCAAACCACACTCTTTTGAAGGGAAAGGGAGATTACGAAACAAAGGTTGGACAAAACAAACTTATTATATAAAAGGGACAAACCCAATCTGTTCCTTGTGGCAAAATGAAGAAAACAAAGGACCAAAAATTACATTAGCCAACTTGAAAACTCATCGGGCCAACTTAAGCGAGGGAAATTCGAAAAAGCAGCTATAAAGCATTCATTCTTCTCACAGAATCTCGACAAAGAAAATTTAGATAGGGAGGTCAAACATGCTTTTCTGACTTTTTCTGGACTTGCCGCAGATCCCGGGGAATAGAATGTTGTTTTAAGCTCCGATAACAGAGGAAGAGGCGGGTCGAGCCATAGGGTCTATGGTGGGTAATAAGGCACCGCGACCAGATGGATGAGGGAATGTATATTACAAAACATTCCGGAACATATTGGTAGGCCCGCTAACCAAACCTTTTAACCAGATAAGAGAAACAAGGCTAATTACTAATGACATGGGACCCTCCAACACGGTACTACTCTTAAAACCCGAGAAAGATCCAACGAATTGCGCAAACTATCACCCAATCTCACTTCTAAATGGGGCTGCAAAGCTGTATGCAAAGATACTAGCGCAGAGGCTAATGTGGAACTTACCGGGGATCATTCACCCAGATCAAGCCGGAATCATAGTCCGGCGACGTACATCCGGAGAGCGATAAATGTTGCATCATGGGGCCAGAGGTCCGGACAATAGCTGTCCATGCTGGCATTAGATGCCACCAGAGCCTTAGATAGCCTAGATTGGTATTTCCTAAAATGAACGCTGGAGAAGTTTCGGTGTGGGACGATCTTCTCTCACATGGTCTTATCTAACTACTGTATCTCGACCACTAGGTTATTGGTGAATGGACAACTTTCCAACAGCATCCCCTTAAGAAAAGGGACGCGCCAAGGATGCCCGCTCTCCCCATTGATATTTGCCATGGCCATGGAGCCGTTGGCACAGGCGGTCAAGGCAGATCAAGATATACAGGGGGTCACATCGGTAAGCGGCACACATAAAATAGCATTATACCCTGAGGACATACTGTTATTTTTGCAGAACACAACACGCTCACTTCCGAGGGTCATGACCTTATTAAATACATTTGAGAGGGTCTCAGGGTTTCACATCAACTACAACAAATCGAAAGCGCTCAATGTCACGGAGGATCCCGGAAGGGTGGCCAAATGGAGTATGGGAAAAGAAAGCAATAGACTACTTAGGGGTGAAGCTAACACCTACATATGTCTGTATGGGTTAATATCCCGGGATTATTGAAAACTCTAGCGGACGATCTCAAGAGGTGGGATATGCAGGAACTTTAATGGATCGCGTGTATAACGGCCATTAAAATGTCCTATTGCCATGTCTGCATTTATGCCTAATAACTATGTTTATGTATACAATGTGAAAATGTTTGATAAAATGTTTTGTTGCAAAAAAAAGTCCTTATTTCCAAAATATATATATATGTTGTGAGCTCACTCCTGATCCGGATACCGACCCTACCCATTAAAAACCTACAGAGGGAGATCTTGCACTTCATCTGGAGGGGAAAGAAACCCAGGGTGCCCTGAAGGGCATTGTATTTACCCCTTGCACTAGGGGATTTGGGAGTTCCAGAGATGAGGTGGTATCTGGTGGCTGGACAAGTGGCTCCGATGCTACATAGAAAGAGATGCATCCAACATTCCTCTGGATTACCTGGGTTTTCTGAGACAAAGACACAGGGGAGCTGGAGTACCTTGCTGGACACCACAAAAACCACTGCGACAAAGCACTACGGAGTAGGAAAATACAACCGGGGGCCCGTTCACGCCAATGACCTACAACCCTGATTTCACACCCGGGATGCACCCTAAATTCTGGACCCGCTGGGCAGGACAGCATACACTGACACTGGGGGACTTCTACTCAGACAGGAACCCGTTGACATTTGAAGACTGTAAAAGTAAATTCCAAGTCCAGAAACAGATACTATTTCAGTATGTCCAAATTAGACACTGGGTCTCGAATCGTACGATCAGAGAAGCGGCTAACAGAGCCCCCACGGGACTGGAACTCACAATGAGGAAGGGGGTAGCAACAAAAGGGGTCTCAAGGCTATATTTTGTCTACTGGACAGTGCAGGTTCGGGGGACATCTTGTTGTACATGTCGAAATGGTAACAAGACCTTGGGGAACTAATAACGGAGGAAACGTGGGGTGAGATTTGGCATTGTGCAGTGAAAAGTTATAAATGTGTGTCAATTAAGGAATCAGCATTTAGGATATGCTTCAGGTGGCACATGACCCCATACTGTCTACACTCCATTAATCCTGACCACTGTCCTTTATGTTGGCGTGATGTGGCTTAACTGGGGACGTGGGACATATGTGGTAGTCTTGCCCCACAGCAAATGCTTATTGGAAGGAAATCTTGAGCCACATCAAAGATGTAACAAAGGTTCAACTGCCTTTAAATCCAGTGGTGGTGTTGCTGGGCGCCACAGTGGAAGGGGTTCATGACGCCACTGGAAATAGTGCCACCCTTATCACCCACATGCTGTCTGCTGCAAGGATCAATTTATCCCACTCTTGGAAGTACAAACAAGGGCCCATTGTGGCTATGTGGTGGGGTAGATTGTGGGGAGTGATGGAGAAAGTGACGGCCCTAGCTAATGGCACTTATCTAAGGTTTTTGGCAACTTGGCTCCCATTCCATGAATTTTTGGCAGATAAGGAGCAGAAGTATTTCAGACCAATAGTGCTCCGCACATTCTCTGTTATCTGAAAACAGCCAAAACTCAATGACAATGGACCTAATATGATAAGGGAATCCAGAACTGACCAACAATGAAGGACCTCTATCACCTCACCTTTAACTCAGAAGCTTGGATGGAATGGGTAGGAGGGGGGTTTGGGTGGGAGATACTAAAGTTAAAATGTTGTGGACATTGATGGTTACATTATACAAAGAAGGGAGCCAAAGAACACTGGACATACTTGAAATGTTGTAAGCTTCCCATATGCTTCTGTAGTTCCTTACCTAACAAATAACATTTGTAAAAGGGATCTGAGCCCAGCAAAGGGAGATCCGGGGTGAACCGTGAGTCACCCGAGAAAGAATAATTTCTGAACATTGTAATAAGAGGATCTGCGCCCGGAAGAGGGGGATCCAACGTTGAACCTTTGTTTTTTTAAAGGATCTGAGGCCGGCTGAGGGGGATCCAGGGTGAGACACCCGAATTAGAAAACTGTAAGAAGGAAAGGACTTTCTGTTTTGTTTTGCACATCAGGCCCTCTGAATCAAGAGACTTTGATGCAAAAATAAACTTGGGCACCGAAGGCCCTGTGGAACTGTATCTGCATGTCAGAAAAGCCAGAGTGTGTGCTTGGCTCGAGAGAACTACCTTGCCCTGTGCTGAAAAAGTGAGGAAGGGAGGCCAAAGGCACAAACATCCTGACTCATTTTGTAAACACTTCTTTCTTTTTCATGAACATTACCCCACACTATTTGTACATTAGCAGTAAGGATTGGCAATCTTTTTTTGTATAGGCCCCCTTTTTCTATTTTTACAAGCCTCCACTAGGACTGAATTATTATTATTATTTGATGGTCAGAGCTTGCTTCCATTTGTAGATTTAGGCTTAGCTGGGGGTTTATCCCCTTCTTGTGAAAGTTCTATAAACACCCTTGAACTGTGGTTGCTTGTGTCTGTCTTACTTCGATACCATGCTTCCTTACACAAGCAACATTCTTCAATGCAGCTTTCTTCCGTGTGATATCCTTCCACACTTTTGGTGCAATGGTACATTCTGTATGGCTGTCTGAGTGCATAACGTCTCTCATACACTCAATGCGGTATAGGAATGATGCAGAGGGACCCAATTATGGCTTTCTTTGAGTGTTCTAATATGATGTCTTTGAGGGGTCGGGAACTGGCAAGAAAGCGTTTACCTGCTCCTCTACATTCCCCCCTCTGGTCGAACTTTAGACCAAATTCTCTTCTTCCATGATCTTTATCTCCTCTTCATTATTTATCAGCAACTTCTCTTCATCCTGCTTCTTTTTTGGGATCCAAATCGTTGTCACCCCCCTCAGATGGCCTGCATTTTTATGTGTTCATCCATACTTTTCTTTATACACTCATGAGTGCTGGCTTCATTTTGCATTTGTTCACCTGTTCCAGCGTCGATATCCATCATTATCCTCATCCCAATAGCTTTCTTGGCTGCCTTCTTGCATTGTCCCAAGATGATCCTTATGAGACAGAATCCTAGCAATAAAAACACTAGTATTGCTCCGAGCATTTTGAAAGCATTTGTTAGCCAGGTTGAAATCCATGAGAACAGAGATATAAACCAATCATCTTCAATTTCGTCTACTTCCTCCACCATCTTTGTGTGCAACGTTGACAACATGGTTATTGCTTCTGTCAGGGTTCTATTTCCTCCATCAAGAAATGGTGGAATGTACAGCAAGAATGGCCGACCTTGGCGTACACACCTCCTTCTAATGCTGAAATTAGGTCCAGGACATACTTGTTCTGTAGAGTCATCAGCTGATAGCTTTCAATTCTTCTCTGATTGCATTGAATCCTTTTATTGTTGCACTGATCGTCTGCAGCAACTCCCATCTTGTAATCTGCAGCCACATGGCCTTTACTGCAGCTTGAAGTCCTGGCAAAAATATAGATGTCATTATCGTTGCCGTCTTGCTGTACAATTTGTGCTCATCTGGAATATTGTCATATGCCTCCATTGATTTTGCTGAAAAATAATTACTTTTCTTTAGTCAGGAGTTCAGATGATCTCTTCATCCTCGGGTGTTGATCCATTTTTGGGAATTCTTCAATATGGAGGTCATTTGGGGAATAACCAATGCCGTTACATGTAGCATTACTATAGAACATATTCCTTCCCAATTCTTAGGCAACTGCATGTAGGGTCTGGATCCACAGGCCCAGTATCGACCCATTAACACTGCAGTTCCTCCATTCATTTCTGGGACTTCAAATATCTGTCCACATCCTTTATTGCTTTCAACCAGGATCAGGCCATCATTCTTGAAGCATGTTGTTGCATTCCTCAGTGGTATTATAGAAACTAGTACTGCTTCATTGTCGACCCATGTGAGTAACTTTGAGTACTTAGCCCATGATACCAGGCATTTGTCATTCACTATCTGCACTATGCTTACTGATTCTTTCTTCAATAGCCGTGCAGGGCAGGCCAATAGCCCTTCTTCCCATCCAGTGCGGGAGAAATAATTTCCATTTAACACCAGCTGTGGTCTCTCTCCACATCTTGGCTCCCCTTTTTTTTTAGTTATATCTGAGAAATTCAGCTTCTTCATCTGGACAACCTTTATTTGTTCTCCAATCTGGGATGGATACATACGTTTTTTGCTTGTCCATCCTAGTCTATTTTCAGTCCTTCTTGTCTTCATATAGGTGTCTTGATATGGAAATACTCTTTTTGATCACCATCATAACATAGCCCATTTTCCTTCAAATTGCCATCTGGTTCCGCAAGCTGCTAGATGACTGAGGCATTTTGCATCATGTGGAGACATTTCTCTTGCAATAAATGTTTTTGCCGCATTCATGGCACATCGTATTAGGGAACAAACATAACAGCTTTCGTCTGATGTTCTTTCGCCTACCTCTTTCATGTTTTGGTTTCATAGGTTATTCTTTAAATTAACAGAATTTTCAAGATATGTATTTATACCTTCATGGTTCTCCTCAATATCCCTTTTACATCGAAATAAACGCCTAGTTATATTATAAAACAGGCTGTCTGTGCTGTAAGGAAGGCATGGTTTCGAAGTAAGACAGACACAAGTGATCACAGTGCAAGGGTGTTTATTGAACTAATCATGGGTGCGAAAAACACCTATCTAAACCTAAATCTAAGATGGGAGTAAGCTACGACCATCAAATAATAATAATACTAATAGAGTCCTAGTGAAGTCTAGTCAAATAAAAAGATCCTATACTAACAAACATGATGCCAATCCTTACCGCTATGCTACAAATAGAGTGGGTTAATGTTCACAAAATGATAAGTCAGGATGTTTAGGCTGTTGGCCTTCCTTTCCCACGTTTTTAGCAAGGGACAAGGCAGGTCTTTCGAGCACAGCACATTCTCTGGGGCTTGTTTGGCAGAAGGTCACACTTACTTTTACCAACATCAGGGCCTTCTGTGCCCAAGTCTCTTTCGTTCAAAGTCTCTTGCTTCAGGGGGCTGATGTACCAGAAACAACAAAGAAAAGTTCCTTACTAAATATTCAAGTCAAGTGGTTTACTCTTCGCCTGAGATCCCCCTCAGCTGGGCTCAAATCCTTCTTTCACAATTAGCCTCCCTAAGTCAGGTTTGGACCAACTTTAATTCGCAGGCATCCCTCAGTCGTGTTCACATTTGCCACAGCAATATCTTCGCGGGTGAGTTTTACTGTTCACCCCGGATCCCTCTCTACGGTGTTCAGATCCCCTTTTAAACAATTAGTCCCCTTTTTCCAGGCTCAGACCAATTTCAGTTTGTAGGCATCCCTCAGTCAGGTTCACATTTGCCACAACAATATCTTTGCGGGTGAGTTTTACTGTTCATCCCGGATACAGGCTCATATCCCATTTTAAACAATTGGTCCCCCTCTTCCGGCCTCAGACCAATTTCAGTTTGTAGGCAATCGAACACTTTCAAATGTGCAAGGGATTCAACTTAAGCAGCTGCAGGACCACTTTGATTTCACCATTCAATAATCTTTTACACGCTCTGGGGGAACCAAACAGAGACCTTTGAGTGAGCACCCATGTGGCGCCGGACCACTCTGTATCTGGTACCTATTTTGGTTTCATAAAGTTCCATCGCACACAAGTTCTTTGTTCATACAATGGTGCCACTCGCAACCTTGAGCATAACACAGTCCGGTCTGCTATCAGTTTCTCCCGACTCACCGGCTGTGCTGAACACGTTGGCGATGCTTTGCTGTCGGAGTCAAGGATGGTACCCCAGTGGCAATCGCTTCTCCCCACCTTGGCTATCAATGTGCGAAGGCCCTGTGTACCTTTGACACATGCTACACCGCTTGTCATCTATAATTCCTGGTCTTATGTTTCTTTTCCTTGAGGCTTCTTGAAAGTCATGATTCTTTCTTGAAAAGGGTAATGGTAACTCACTCCTTGTCGTCCTCTCTGGTCTCGCCGCCTTCCTCCTCAGTTTAAACTGCCATCCCGGAATAGCTGCTTCCTCGTGCGTTTGGCCTTGTTCAGAGTGTGCTTTCGTGCTTCGCCTTTTATTCGTGTGGGGAAGTGTGATGGAAGTCAGGTGTGTTTAGTTATCAGTAAATGCCTGACCCTTGTGTTGGGACATGTCAGGTATACGGCTCTGGTGTTAGTCTGTTGTTGCTCAAAGTGAACTGTCTGTGAGAAAGTGTTTGTGTCGGAAAAGCTGGGGGGTTGAGTTTCTAGATATCCTAAAAGGTGTCATAAGGAAGGGGAAACTGCATCTCACCCTTCAGTGTCCCATTTCCACTCCCCAAAGGCCCCCCATCCATGTGATCCTCCCGCACTGGTCCACCCCCAGGAACTGAATCCAATAGTGATGGCTGTGTCCTGGCGACCTGAGGCCCCTGAGGACTAGCGGGTGAGACACCTTCAGGTTTCTCACAGTGCCTTTAGTGAGAACAATGATAAATGTTTCATTAATATCTTCTATAGTTGTACTACTTTTTGCCACATTTTGAACTGCCATAATAATAAGGAGAAAACCACAAACCATAATACCAACTGATATCATCAATATTTTTAAAAAAACATTGACTTTCTGGATGGCAATGAACTTCTAAAATGTTGAAGCCTCTCCATTTGTATTTACTTTAATATGCACATTTGTTATCTCCTTTTTAATCACTTCTATATCACAAATTGGAGTATTACTGCGATTGTCACTCTCCAGACAATACAATTATTATTGGGCTCCTCCAAAAAAGGATTAGGGCTGGATAAGTTTGCACTATGTAGGAAAAAAGAACAGATACGAATGTATACACTAGTGTAACGATGGGTATCATAAATGATAACCAATGCTCTTCTTTCTTCTTCAAAGCCCAAACTCATCTTTCTTGGTCTCTTGAGCCGGTCTAAAAGGAGTGTTCCGAGATTGTTGCAAGTCTATTTTCTAATTTTCAAATCTGGAAACCAATGATCTTTAGTTGGTTTTGAAAAACATTGAACACTAATCTATAGTGCTTGTGTGCACTTCATTATACTTATTCTCGTTTCTAGCCATTTGGCGAGTCTGCATGCTCGGAACTACGTCTCTTGCTTCGTTTGGATGGATAAGCACACACTGAACTACTTCTCTTGGGATGTCTTCGGGAGGGGCCAATGTTTCACCTTTATATGGTTTGACGTTGTGTAGATGTATCCTTGCTCTTCCCTCCTTCAATTTCACTGCAGTGGGGCTAAGCCTCCTCTACTTCATGAGGCCCTTCAAAGAGGGGCATACCCCAAGTGCATATGAATTTGTGCACTAGAACCCGATCTCCTGGATACAGACCTGGAGGTTTCAACAAATCCTCTGTTTCACGAGCTTGTCTTTGTTACTTCTTTTTGATGTCTCCCTTCTGTTCCTTATCTGTCAAGACATGAGAGAAACGCTTGCAATCATTGTTGTTAAGTAATCGTGCAACAAGTCACCTAGTACCTTCGCTACACTGTGGGCATCAGTTCTTACCCTAGTCGGGGGAGTAAATGGGGTTCTCATATAGCATCCAGTCACTAACTCATGATGAGTTAGATGGTAGTCTGAACCAGGTTGATTTCTTAGGGCATATTGTATTGTATTGTATTTATTTGTAATGCGCACCTAACCCGAGAGTAGCCAGGCGCAGAGGCAGCAAGAGGGTTGCAAAGCTTTGTTACATACGGTGTGGTGAGGTCCAGCTAGGGTTACATTGCCGGACGTATCACGCCAAATAGGAGGGTAGAACATGTACATTAAAGGCAATATAAAGCAATGGGCAGGCAATGAAGCCATCCCTTTTTTTCAGTGTCATCTTCAACTTGGGTATGCGTTCCTTCAACAAACTGTTCAATCTCTCATAAATGCCATTCACCTGTGGGTGATAAGCAGAGGAAAATGTGTTTTATACCGAACAGTGGTGCTATCTGCTCAAAAAGTTAATTTACAAAGTGCAGTCCATTGTCAGAACGCATACCTTGGCTCACCCCCCACCTGTGGAACACCTTGCATACAAGGAACTTGGCAGCACACAGGGCATCAGGATGTGTGCATACAGCTGCTTCTACCCATCTAGAAAAAGGATATACTATGACCAGCATATATCTGTAGCTGTTGCAGGTCTGTAGCATATCTACATATTCTATATGCAAAAACTGAAATGGGCCATTAGGTCTAGGAATGGCTCCTCTTACTGTTCGCAAAGTGTGCACTGCAGTGAACTTCTGGCACACTAATTCACAATGAACTGTGCCACATGCTCCAGGAGAATAGGTAAGAACCATTCTTCTGCAATTGTTGCAGCTAGACTCTCTCGGGTCTTGTGTGCTGGGTAATTAAGCTGCTCCAGCACTATTCTCAATAATGCTAAGAGTCATAACTGGCTTTCCAGTGCTATCCTGCCTCCAAATTTCCACAGTGGGAGATAAAGAACCCACTTCAGCATCAATGGGAACAACATCGCAGCGGCCAAAGAGGTAAAAACATTAGGTTTTTATCTAGATTCAACACTTAACTTACACAAACAAGTTAACGCCACAGCGTCAGCCACAGCATATACTGGTAAATTGATCAGGGCGTTAAACACCTCTGCTCTCTAAGGAGAGCTGCCTCACCCTTGCCAGAGCCTTAATCCTATGCAAGTTGGATTATTGCAACAGACTTTACTTAGGGGCAAGTAAATACGTGCTCAATAAATTACAAATCACACAAAACAACGCACTTAGAACTGCTCTGAGTATCTCAAGGAGAGACCACATCTCAGAAACAAGAAAACAGCATAAATGGCTGTCAATCGAGGACAAGATCCAACTCAAAACGATGTCTCTCACGTATAAATCCTTGAACCATGCTGCCCCACCATACATAATGGAAACATTTAACATCAGATCCTCAGTCAGGGTCACCAGGTCGTCAAACACCCCCGGCCTAGTAGTTCCCAGGTACAAACTTAAATAGTCAGGAGGGAACAGCTTCCCAGTTTTGGCAGCCCAGTTTTGGAACTCACTCCCACATTCCCTGAAGACGACCCAGACATTCCCAGATTTCAGAAGTAAATCTATCATATGGCTAACCGATAAGCACCAACGATAAGTATAGGACTCCTATAGGATTCTGCTACTGTTTAGGATTCTCTACTGTACACTACCTACCTCTGCACTACTAAGTTGATCCTATGACTGTACATCACCTACTACCAATTGTCTTATTCACTGCCTGACTGCATTTCTCTGTACATTTTGTATTCTGTGTTCTTGCCTGTAACACTTGCCACTGCACATGCATTCCTCTGTAATCTTTGTATTCTGTGTTCTTGCCTATCTGTAACATTTGTAACTGCACATGCGCCTAGATATCTCCGGGTTAGGTGCGCTATAGAAATAAAATAAACAAACAAACACCTGCTTTCTCTATAAATCCTGTTCTTGTGGAGCTCAACCTTGTATTTCAATTAACTGAACAACAGACAGCATGTTAAAGCACTCCTTTGCTAACATGCATCGTACTGTCATTTGTTTAACATCTTCTTTCTGCACACTAGATATGGGTGGATAATAGGCTGCTTTTTGGCATCTACGTCTGCGGCTTCATTTCAGCGGGATATTAAACCTGCTCGTTTAGAATGCACTGAGCAGTTTACGACTGCTAGGGTCAATGGAAGACTTAATGCTTCTATAAGTCTATCCAAAAGGGCCACATGTTGCACCGGAGTGCCGTCTGTGTGGAGGAAGCACCTCCTTTTCCAGTGTGACAAACCTACATGTACAGCAGACGTCACATAGGTGGAGTCAGAGTACACCGTCACTTCCTCATCCTCAAGGCTCTGCAGCGATTCGATGAGCGCCACTAATTCTGCAGCATATGCTGAATAATTTGAAGACAATCTCGTTACTACCCAAAATTCACCTTCTTTATTCAGTTTCACTAACGCTGCTCCTGTATGCCTTTCCCCAGTGGTCTGGTCAATTTCTGAAGAACCATCAATGAAAACAACTTGCCCCCCAAAAGCATTTTCTCTAACTTGGGAGATTTCATTATAATTCTCAATATGCGTTGTGCAATCATGCACATAGTCATCCTCTCTGAGAAACCTGAAGGTGTCTCACCCGCTGGTCCCCGGGGATATGCCATCCAGGTGGCCAGGACATGGCCATCGCTATTGGATCCAGTTCCTGGGGGTGGACCAGTGGGGGAGGATCACCTGGATGGGGGGTCCTCAGGGAGTGGAAGTTGGACACCAAAGAGTGAGATGAGGTATCCCCTTCCTTATAACACCTTTTCCCCAGCCAGCCCGGTAGGATACTTAGAACCTCTACCCCCCCGTTTTCCAACACGAACACGTGTTCCCAGCGTGAACGACAACGTACTAATACTCAAGCTGTTTACCTGAAATGTCCCAACACAAGGTTCAGGCAGAGTCAGTCAATTACCGACAACTACACACACCGGACTACCCTTTCCCTTCCCCATAGGGATAAAAGGCAGAGCAGACAAGCACACTCTTAGCAAGGCTGAACGCATGAGGAAGCAGCCATTCCAGGACGGCAGTTCAAACGGAGGAGAAAGGTGGTGAAACCTGAAAGGACGTCAAGGAAGGATTTGCCTTGCCCTTTCCAACACAGACCCGCAGAACCTCTGATGAAAGATACACAAAACCGGGAATTGCAGCTGGCAGGTGGTGCGACAGATTTCAGCGGTACATGGCACCCTCCCGCACTGATTGGGCGGGGAATGCTGGTGACCAGCGAGGTACCATCCTGGACTCCAGCAGAAAAAGGAGCACAATAAGTTCAACACAGCCTGTGAGTCGGAAGCCCTGATAGTCGATCGGCTTGCATTAAGCTCAAGGTTGCAGTAGCAACAGAAAGAAGATACACTGGACAAAAGGTTGTTTATGAACAAACTTTGTAACGAGTCAGAGTGGACCGGTGCCACATTGGTGCTCAGTCAAAGGTCTCTGGCGGGCCCCCTTTTCTGAACAAAGAGATTGTGTTGAACATTGAAAGCAAACTAAGCCACAAGTACCAAGAGGCCATAGGGAAGACCGGTGTAAAATGTTAAGGTGGTCATACAAGGGTCAAGTCAAATCTATTGTACAATCGAAAGTCCGTGACACATTGCAAAACATTGGCTATTGTGGAAGTGGCGTTTGCCCCCGACTGAGGGGAACGCCGTGCAAACTGAACATGATAAAAGGCCTGCGCTTGCCGTAGGTTAACAGAGTGACCCAGCGAGATGAGATTGCCCTTCAGAAGTCTCTGCTTGAATCAGCAAGCGCTCTAGCTGGTCTGAGCCCGACTGAGGGAGACTGACAATAGAGACAGGAGTGGAGCCCGGCTGAGGGGGATCCAAGGGTGACAGGTATTGACCCCACATATAGATTACCAGGAAGAACTTTTGTTTTATTGTTTTGAAGTATCAGGCCCTCTGAAACAAGAGACTTTGCATGAGAAGAGCCTTCAGCACAGAAGGCCCTGGTACTGGAAAAGGAAATGTAGGTTCATGCTGGAGAAGCCCAGGAGTGTGCTGTGCTCGAGAGTCCCACCTGTCCCATGATAAAAAACGTGGGGCAGGGAAACCCCGGCCATAACATACTGATTTATCATTTGTGAACACTTCTTTCTTTTCTTGTGAACATTATTCCACACTCTTTTGTAGCATAGCAGTAAGGATTGGCAATCTTTTTTTGTATAGGCCATTTTCAATTGACTAGACCCCACTAGGACTGTATTATTATTATTATTATTTGATGGTCGTAGCTTGCTCCCATCTTAGAGTTGGGTTTAGCTTAGGCGTTTATCTCACCCATTTACAGTTTAATAAACACCCTTGAACTGTGATCACTTGTGTCCGTCTTACTTTGATGCCATGCCTCCCTTACATATGGTGTTAGTGGTGGGATGTCACTCGATTGAAACAAATTGGGGAACCCTGCGATTTCAAAAACTCAGTCATAGAGCTTCTAGCCCCTCTGTTGCCACAAAAGAATCGATAGGTTTCAATATATGTAGCGGTAGGGAAGCTGTTATCTCCCTGGGAAAAGAGGAATGATTCCTACCAATTTGGTTTTAATACCCCCTCCAGGGTGTTATATAAAGTTGGCCCCAGAATCTGGCCTACCGTTGAAGTTCGGTATATACGTTTTAGCAGTCATCATTGATCCTGACTTCAGGGGGGAGACGTAAAGGTTCTCTTACAGAATCATGGTGGAATTCCATTTGACATACGCCAAGGGGATCAGATTGCTCAAGGAATTTTGTAAAAGGGTCTATTTCCTCAGTTTGAAGAAAGTTAACCAGCCGAAACAGAAAGAGGTACATTAGGCTTTGGGGAAGCTGAAAAAAACGATTTACATCGAAGAAAGAAAGGGAGAGGAACCTATCTATCCCGACCTAGCCTTCGGCCAGCAAAATGATCCAGCTCTCACTGAAGTTTTCTACAAGATATTCCGGAAGGAGAAGGTATAGAGAAAGAAAGCCCCTTTTCCCCATTTCCAAAGAAGATGTAGTGAAGACCAAGTTAGTAATCCCTAAAACCCACTGCAAGGTTGTACTGGAGATTGCGCACTCTTACCGGGGGGCACTTAGGATATTCCAAAACCCAAGCACATATCAGTGGGAAATTATAGTGGCCAGTTATCTACACTGATATTAAAACCTTTTTTGAGACGTGTAACATTTGTCAAAAGACCAGTACTCACATTCCATTAGCTGCCCCTCTATCTCCCTTACCAATCATAGAAGTCCCTTTTTCAAGAATTGGGATGGACATCATTGGACCTTTGGAAACATCCTGATTAGGCAACATATATGTCCTAGTAAGTGTTGACTATGCAACCAGATACCCCAAAGCCTTTCCGATGCGAAACAATATCACCCAACAGATCCTTAAATACCTCTTACTGTATTTTTCCAGCGTCACTTTACCAAGGAAATACTAACCGATCGAGGCTCAAACATTATGAGCAAGCTTATGGCAGAAGTTAAAGAGCTGCTTCATATCACCACCTTACGAACCTCTGTGTACCATCCCCAAACCGATGTCTTGGTGGAAAGATTCAATAAAACACTGAAAATAATCCTGCAGAAATTGGTAGATAAGGACAGGAAAGAATGGGACTGAATGATCCCTTGGGCACTATTTGCAGTAAGGAAAACCCCTCAGGCCTCTACATGAGTCTCTCCTTTTGAACTATTTTATGGTAGAGTTCCTAGCAATGTCCTGGACATTCTCTGGGAAACCTAGGAGAACAGAAAAGAGGCACCCATTACCATCTCGCAAATCGCTACTAGAAACCTATTCGAGATCTAGTTTGCACTCATGTGGAAAAAGCCCAGAGTCAGCAAAAATCCACGTATGACAGGAAGGTGAGCCTAAGATCTTTTTCCACAGGGCAGAAAGTACTGGTCCTATTACCCACCTCAGAAAATGAAATTGTCCCTAAGTGGCATGGGCTCTACGAAATTGTAGAACAAACGGGAGCCTGTACTTATAAAGTAGCCCAACCGGATAGAAAACAGAAGGTCCATTTATATCATGTAAACCTCCTGAAAGACTGGGAAGTAAACTGTCAGCCACTCATGCCAACGTACTATCCTGTTAGCTTCCCGAAGAAATAGACACCTATGAGTTAATTCCTTTAGAGTTATCTATTTAACAACAAGAAAAATCAAAAAGATGTAATTAAATAATTTCCCGATGTATTTTCAGAAAAACCAGGAAGAGTGAAGGGCACCTAATACTATATTAGAATGCCTAAGGGAAAAGTGGTTCATTTAAATCCATATCGACTCCCGGAATCCTGTAAACAGATAGTGGTAGAGGAAGTAGATAAAATGTTGAGCGCTAATGTTATCGAGCCTTCTTCGAGCCCATGGTCCTCCCCTATCGTGTTGGTCACGAAACCTGACAGTTCCTGGAGGTTTTGCATAGACTTCCGTCAAGTTAGCGCTTTTTCTGACTTCGATGCCTATCCCATGCCACGCATCGATGACCTAATTGATAAACTCGGAGCAGCCACCTTTCTATCCACCTTAGAATTAACAAAAGGGTACTTGCAAGTTCCAGTATACGGGCCAGACAAAGAGAAAACAGCTTTCTCAATGCCCTTAGGACTGTTTCAATTCAAAGTCCTCCCTTTCGGCTTACACAGCGCGCCAGCCACTTTCCTGCAGCTCATAGATACAATTGTACAACCCTTTTCCGATTTCTGTGGAGCTTATATTGATGATATGTCATTTATAGTAAAACCTGGGAAGACCACCTCTCCCATCTTTATACTATTATGAAGGTCCTTAGAGAGGCTGGCCTAACTGCTAATCCATCTAAATGCAAATTGGCCAAATCAGCAGTGAAATACCTCAGCTTCTTTGTAGGAAATGGGAATGTACAGCCTCAACGCGAGAAAGGGAAAGCCGTCTTAGATACACCAACACCCAAAACTAAGAGCGAGATCTTAGAGCCTTTCTAGGGTTAATAGGATATTACTGTAGGTTTATCCCAAGTTTTTCAGACAAAACAGCTAGATTGACTGATAAACTCAAGAATGCCGAACCCCAGAAACTTTATTGGACGGAAGACGATTACATATGTTATAACACCTTAAAACAAACCCTGTGCCAGAACCCAATCCTAATGGTAGTAGACTTCTCTAAGAAGTTCATACTACAAACAGACAACTGGTAACGTTCTTTCGATTGGATGTTCCGTCAACGTATTCCACATCTTTGACATGTAATGCCTCCATCGAGGGTGACGTCACCGGACATTATAAATAGGACGTACAGCGCCCGTATCCTCCGTTTGTTTTTTCCTCCATAACGTGTAACATGCTCGTACACAACGCCTGTTTCACTGCACATAGCCTTGCGGGAACGCAAGCTGAATAGCATAAGAAATTCTTCAGTGGGGCAGGCTGGGATGGCGATGTGGAATACATTGGAGGAACATCCAGTCGAAAGAACGTTACCAGTTGGTAAGTAACTTGTTCTTTGAATGGATTGTGTCCTCCAACCTATTTCACATCTTTGACAGACTCCCAAAGCAGTATCAGTGAATGAAGGAGGGGGAAGAATTTAGAATACCCAATCAGATGGCAGAATAACGCACCGCTTTACCAAAGCCTATATCCTGACCGTGGAGCGTATCCAGGGAGTAATGTTTGACAAAGGTGTGGATGGAAGACCACGTTGCTGTATCACAAATATTCTTAATAGGAAGTCCCTGCTGCAGGGCTGTGGATGTAGCCACGCCCCTAGTGGAGTGAGCTCTCAACCCCTCAGGAGGGTCCTTGCCCACCAATCTGTAACATTCAGTAATGGTGAGGATAATCCACCTGGACAAGGTCTGTTTAGGAACAGCCTGGCCCAATCAGTGTCCAGTGTATCCCACAAAACGCTGGTCGTCCACTCTGAACTTGGACATCCTAGAGATATAAAAGCTCAAAGCTCTCATAGGGTCCAACCGATGAAGTCTCTCTTCTTCCTTACCAGGATGAGGGGCAGGATAGAAAGCTGGAAGTACAATTTTCTGGCTCATATGAAACTCAGACACTACCTTAGGTAGGAAGGACGGACGTACCCTCAGTACAACCCTATCCTTGTGGAACACAGAAAAGGGTGGCTTTGATGAAAGTGCCTGCAATTCAGTCATTCTGCGAGCAGATGTAACTGCAACCAAGAAAACAATCTTGAAAGACAACAGTCTCAAAGGACAAGAGTGCAGCAGTTCAAACGGAGCACCCATCAGGAATTTCAAGACTAAATTCAGATCCCAAACCGGCACCTGAAAAGGGCACGGCGGGAACACATCTGTGAGTCCTTTTAGAAATTGGGAAATCAAAGGAATCTTAAAATAAGAACAGACGAGCGCTTGAAAATAGACAGCGCCGCCAGGTAACCTTTAATGGTACCCACTTGAAGACCCCTGTGGGCCAAAGAAAGCAAGAAAGAAAGAACCATCGGAATGGAACACTGAAAAGGATCGACATTGTTTCCTCTGCACCAGTCACAAAACCTATGCCAACGGTACAGGGATTTGGTTGCTGGCCCCCTGGCTGAAAGCAACACCTCCATCACGTCATCTGGGAGGTCCCAGTCCTTATATCTCAACCTTTCAGAAACCAAGCGTGAAGGTTGAGAGCCTTGACCTCTGGATGGAGAACCCCCAACCCCCCTCGCGCGAGAGAAGATCCTCTCTGTGGGGAAACCGGCGCAGAGGACAGATGGACATTTCTAGAAGGTCCGGGTACCACACTCTCATGGCCCAATGAGGATCATGTGGGATCCGAACCTCTGCAACCTCCTTAGCAGCTGAGGAATGACGGGGACTGGAGGAAACGCGTACAGAAGTGGGAATGACCAATTCGCGACAAATGCGTCCCCTAAGGCTCCTCTCGGAGGAAATTCCCTTGATCAAAATCTCTTGCACTTCCGATCGCGAACCAATCCACTTGAGGGGTTCCACAAAAGGCAAAGATCTCCAGAAGGACTTCCTGAGCCAATTTCCACTTGTGGGAGACCATGCTCTGCCTGCTCACAGCGTCCGCTGCTGCATTCTCCTAACTGGCTAGATGAAGTGCTGAGAGTGATATTCCTTGCTGTATCGTGAAGAATCAGAGCTGCATTGCCTCTCTGCACAGCGGGAGTCACCCCACCCCCCCTTTTCTGTTGAGGTAATGCATGGTCAGTGTGTTGTCCGTCATGATCAGGACACTCTTCCACCGTACAGATAGCAGAAAAGCCTTCAGGGCCAGCCTGATGGCCCTCAGCTCCAACAGGTTGATGTGGAGTTTGGACTGCGACGGCTGGCGGTCAGATCATTGGCATGAGCTCCCCATCCTGTGAGGGAAGCGTCCGTCACCATCGTCACCTGCGGCCACGGTTTGCAAAACGGCTACTCCTTCATCAGATTCCCTTCGCTGGCCCACCAGAGAAGATCCTGTGAGACCGAGAGTGGAATCTGAACAGAATCCAACATCTTGCTTGAGAATTGCAACCACTGCATCTTGAGAATCCATTGAAGGGATCTCATCCTCACTCTGGCCTCTGGCACCAGAAAAATGCAGGATGCCATGAGGCCGAGCAACCTTAAGAATTTGAAAGCCGGGAGACTCTGGGCACGTTGAAAATTGTTGACCATCTCTACAATGTGATGAGCACTCACCTTGGGAGGCGAGCACTTCACCAAGGACGTGTCCAACACAGCCCCGATGTACTGGAGCTGTTGGCAAGGTATCATATGCGACTCCTTGAAATTGAGGGAGAAGCCCATCTTGCGAAGGGAGCGGCAGGTGAGGCTGAGATGATCCAAAGCTTGTTCGGGAGAATGTGCTCGGATCAGCCAGTTGTCCATGTAGGGGTAGACGTAAACCCCCCCTCTCCTGAGATACGCTGCCACCACCACCATTAGCTTGGTGAAGACCCTCGGGCGGAGGTCAATCCGAATGGCAGGACCCGAAACTGAAAGTGCGAGTTGCCATCCACAAACCTCAGGTATTTTCTGTGCTTTGGATGAATCGGCACATGAAAAATGAAAATAAGCTTCCTGTAGGTCCAGAGACACCAACCAATCCTGAAGGCGAAGGGCCTGAAGGAACTGAGGAAGAGTGACCATCTGAGGAACTTGTTTAACCAATGCAAGTCCAAGATGGGTCTCAATCCCCCGTCTTTCTTTGGAATAAAAAAATATGGGGAATACCATCCCTTGTTCCTCTCTGCCACCGGTCCCAGTTCTATAGCGCACTTCTCCAGCAGGGTCAATATTTCCTGCAGAAGGAGCAGATTTGGAAGCTTCAAAGTGCCCGGTGGATTTTCGTGAGGCTGCTTTAAGAAGGGAAGGCAGTAGCTGTGGGCTATTGTATCCAGAACCCACGCATCCAAAGTAATAGCTCGCCATTCTTCGAGATGCTGAGACAGTCTGCCCCCAACCGGCAAACAATGGAACATGGCCTCATAGCTGTTTTGGAGCGGCTGTGGCAGCGCCTGAAGGCAAAGAGGCAGCTGCCTGAGCGGCTTTGACACCTCTAGTTCCCCGTCCACCACAGGTACCTTTACAGTGACCCCTTTGATTAGCAGCTCCTCTCATTCTACCAAAAGAGGAGTAGTAACGAAAGGAACCCCCCCCCCTCCACTGTTGTCCCCGAGGACGAAAAGGCAGAGGTTGACGCACAGCTGCGCCCAAAGATTTAGCAGCAGCTTTGGAGATCTGCAACCTCTCAAGGGTCTCGTCAGCCTTGCTGCCAAACAAATGAGAGTCATCAAAGGGCATTTTCAGAAGACAGGTTTGCACATCCAGAGCAAAACCCCACTTCAGAAACCATGCAAACCATGGACAGGCTAACATTATTCGCCGTGTCCAACCCAGACTGAAGGGATTCACACATGGCATCCTTGCCATCCTGCACAAGAGCAAGGAACCCATCCCTTTCTTCCCCCTCGGGAGCATGCTCAGCCGCTAGAGAGACAATTCCACAGAGTGTGTGAAAATCTTGCCAAGGCACAGGTGGAGTTGGCTGACTGCAGTGCCATACTCCCAGCAGAAAATACCTTGGGTGCCCAACCATCGAAGTGCTTGTTGTTCCTATCAGGAGGGATGGTTGGGTACGCCGCCTGCCTCGAGGTGGCCGTAGCCACCTGAACCACCAAACTCTCCGGAGTGGGGTGAGTGGATAGGTAGCTGGGGTTGCTACTGGATGGGCGGTATTTCTTGGTCAACGACTTGTTGACCGCCGGAAGAGACTCCGGGGTGTGCCAAGCAGCCGCCACCCTTTTTTGCAATGCCAAATGAAAAGGCAACACTGGGTCAGTGGACGGACCCTGATCCAAAATATCAGTCGGGCCATACTGATCGAATGCAACCGGAGGACCAGACCACCCGAGATGCTCTGTAACTCTAGACATCAACCTCCTATAGGAGGATTCAGCATGAGCCCCAGGCTCTGGCCTACCAAACTCCACCTCAGGAGATGTGTCAAGGCCACTGACATCATGCAACAACTGACGCAACTCCTCCAACTGACTGTCTTCAGAAAAAACCATGTCAGGAGCCTCCTGAGTTTCAACAGGCTATAACTCCATATCTGCCTCTCCTCATCCTCATAAATATCATGCTGAAATTAAAGAACTCCTTCCTAGGGACAGGAGCAGTCCTGCAGTCCCCAAAAGGCCTCACAGTCTTGGATAAAACCTTTCTCGGAGGATCCAAAGTAACAGTAAATTCCGGGCCAAAATGCCCTGATGGCGTTGAGGGCGCTGATGGCATCGACATTGACAAGGCGCCGAAGGCTGGATCAAAGGCAAAGCTGTGACAGCCGCACTCGATGGACACGGTGCAGATGGTGTGGATGCTGACCTCAAGCCCTTTCCAGATGTCTACGGTTTCGTTGGGGACAAAGACCGAGACCCGGATCTGGGTCATCTCTGGCGATCCACCAGAGCCTTGTCCCAATGGGACGAGACGGTTCCTGATGTTTATCGCGCTGAGTGCCCGGGCCCGAAGGCGCGTGAGCATTGGACCAAGACCGTTCTCTGCTGGCTTCCGAAGGCGCGGACGGAACTGTGCCCTGGGAATGAAAAATCGCCAGCATTTGCTCCCTGAATGCCTCCCATTCCTCAGGAGTTGAGGACTTAGTTGGACAAGCCACTTTCCTCACTAAGCCAACATCCGACGAGGACGGGGAAGGTGACCAGTGACGTCGCTTCCGGGAGTGCCGAGACAAGGACGAGTGGCGGGTCCCACTCAGGGACACAGATCTCCGGGATTCTTTCCAACGAGGAGAGTCACCCCTCGAATCGTCGGTCGAAATACCCGTAGATTGCTTGGATTTACAAGGTTTAGAAACCCAACCTACCTGTAACTTCCTCTTATGCTCCTGCAACGCCTTGGCAGTCAACGACTGGCACTTCGAGCAGTCGTCGGTATCATGACTTTCGCACACAAGCAGATGTGGTGCAGGTCCGTAATAGACATTTTGGACTTCCAGTCCCGGCATGTCTTAAACCCAGACCAGGGAGTGAGAGGGGTAGAAGATGAAGACATTTTCGTCGAAGATAACACAAGGTGCGCCGAGTTCTCTAAGCAAACACGTTTGTGGAAAAAACTGAACTGAGGCTGCGGGCGCTGTGTGTCCTATTTATAACATCCTGTGACGTCACCCTCGACGGAGGCCTTCGAGGGACATCGACCCGACGCAATCGACGCAGGACGCCCTCTGCCGAAAAAATGTCAGAAGCAGCACAGCTGTGGAAATTACATGTCAAAGAAGTGGAATACGTTGGAGGACACAATCCATTCGAAGCTCCCTTAAAGGATTAGGAGCAGTCCTGTCTCAAGTTTGCGACAGGTAAGAACATCCCTTCTTGTTTACAAGTTGCAAGCTTTTCCCAAGTGAAAAGGATTACTCTGTGCTGGAAATAGAGGCCTTCGCTATCAAGTGGGCCATAATCCATCTCAGATACTACCTCTTAGGAAGAAAGTTCACACTTGTCACAGACCATTCTCCCCTGGTTTGGATTAGCCAATGCAAAGACGTCAACCCTTGTGTCACGTGATGGTTTCTAGACCTGCAGCTCTACTGTTTCACTGTGGAACACAGAAAAGGTAGGGGTCAGGGGAATGTAGACTTCCTTTCCCGGGTTACCCAGTGAAACAGATGCGATTACATCGCATGGAGGAAGGGAATGTGAGAAACCTGTAGGTGTCTAACCCGCTGGTCCCCGAGGATCTGTCATCTAGGTGGACAGGACACAGTCATCGCTATTGGATCCAGTTCCTGGGGGTGGACCAGTGGGAGAGAATCACGTGAATGGAGGGTCCTGAGGGAATTGAAGTGGGACAACGAAGGGTGAGACGCGGTATCCCTTTCCTTGTTACGTTTTTCCCCATCCTGCCCAGTAGGATACTTAGAAACGCTATACCCCACACCCCTTTTCCGACATGAACACTTTTTCCCAGCGTGAACAACAACGGACTAATACCTGAGCCGTTTATCTGACATGTCCCAACACAAGGGTCCAAAAACAAAAGGAAGTAGAACTGCTACCTTCCAGGTTCATACCCAATTTTTGTCAATAAATGGAACAAATGGAAATCGGGGAGCCTGGTATAGTTGTACTAATGGATTAAATCCCTTAGTTAGAAGCCCAAAAGTTTGTCCAGAAAGAAGAAAGGTCGAATAAGGAAACTCACACGTGTCAAAGGTTGTGAACATAAAAGGTTTGTATTAAAACAAAAAAACATAAAAAAAAACATTTGAAAACAATATGTATGAGACAAATTTCAATAATCTAGACAACGAATAACTTGGTGGGGTACATAAGAACATCGAAAAAACATTTGAAAGCAATATCTATGAAACAAATTTCAATAATCTCGACAACAATAACTTGATGAGGTACATGAAAGAAATGCCCATTCAGGCCTTTTAGTGCTTGCTGAATGGAGAGTATTTAAGGGTGACCCAAAGGGGAAAATATTCACAAATGGTTCTGGGTTTAGAACATGCTCCATGTACAGTACATGTAGGAGTCGAGAAGGTGTATTGGACCTGTAGCCATCTAGGTCCTGGGGGTGGACCAGTGGGAGATAATCACGTGAATGGAGGGTCCTCAGGGAGTTGAAGTGGGACAACGAAGGGTGAGACGCGGTATCCCTTTCCTTGTTACGTTTTTCCCCATCCTGCCCAGTAGGATACTTAGAAACGCTATACCGCACACCCCTTTTCCGATATGAACACTTTTTCCCAGCGTGAACAACAACGGACTAATACCTGAGCCGTTTATCTGACATGTCCCAACACAAGGGTCCAGCAGAGTCAGGCAATTACTGACAACTACACACACCTGACTACCCTTTCCCTTCCTCATAGGGATAAAAGGCAGAGGACATGAGCACACTCCGAGCAAGGCTGAACGCACAAGGAAGCAGCCATTCCAGGGCGGCAGTTCAAACAGAGGAGAAAGGTGGCAAGACCTGACAGGACGTCAAGGAGGGAGCGGCCCTTGCCCTTTCCAACCCAGACACACCTCAGATGAAAGGTACGCTAGACCGGGAATCGCAGCTGGCAGGTGGTGAGACGGATGTCAGCGGTACATGACACCCACATGCCCCGATTGCCAGGGCGGGGAGGCATGGTGGCCAGCGAGGTATCATCCTGGACTACAGCGGCAAAAGGAGCAGAACAAGTTCAACACAGCTGGTGAGTCAGAAGCCCCGATAGCCGACCGGCTTGTGCTTGTGTTAAGCTCAACGTTGCAGTAGCAACAGAAAGACGATAAATTGGACAAAAGGTTGTTTATGAACAAACTTGGTATCAGAGTCAGAGTGGTCCGGTGCCACGTGGGCGCTCATTCGAAGGTCTCTGGCTGGTACCCCCTTTTCTGAACAAAGAGATTGTGTTGAACATTGAAAGCAAAAGAAACCACGAGTACCAAAAGGCCATAGGTAAGGCCAGTATAAAATGTGAAGGTGGTCATACAAGGGTCAAGTCAAATCCCTTGTAAAATCGAAAGTCTTTGACACATTGCAAGAGATTGGCTATTGTGGAAGTGGCGTTTGCACCCGACTGAGGGGAACGCTGTGCAAACTGAACATGATAAAAGGCGCTCTTGTTGGTCTGAGCCCGACTGAGGGAGATTGACGATAGAGACAGGATCGGAGCCCCGCTGAGAGGGATCCAAGGGTGACAGGTATTCACCCCACGTAAAGATTACCAGGAAGATTTTTTTTTTATTGTTTTGGAGTATCGGGCCCTCTGAAGCAAGAGACTTTGCATGAGAAGAGACTTCAGCACAGAAGGTCCTGGTACTGGAAAAGGAACTGTTGTCTTGTGCTGGAGAAGCCCAGGAGTGTGCTGTGCTCGAGAGTCCCACCTTGTCCCGTGATAAAAAACATGGGGAAAGGTCACCCCGGCCATAACATCCTGACTTATCATTTGTGAACACTTCTTTTTTTTCTTGTGGACATTCTCCCACACTCTTATGTAGTATAGCGGTAAGGATTGGCAATAGCTTTTTTTTAGTATAGGCCCTTTTTAGTTGACTAGAATCCACTAGGACTGTATTATTAATGGTCATAGCTTGCTCCCATCTTAGAGTTGGGTTTAGTTTAGGCATTCATCTCACCCATTGTACAGTGTAATAAACACCCTTGAACTGTGATCCCTTGTGTCTGTCTTACTTTGATGCCATGCCTCCCTTACATCTCCTACTGGGTCTGCTATAAACGTTGATAACATCTAACAATTTTAATTCCAGGGTTGAAAATAACCACCTCACACCCGGTGCTGTTTGTATGGTCAATGTACTTTTGGGCTTCTCTAAAATCCAAATAATGCATGCTCTACAAATAGCATTACTGAACACCCCATCATTATACTTGAAGCTTTTTGAATTGCAAATGCAGCAGCAACTAAGGATTGCTCACATGGATAGTGTCCTTTTATTACTGGATATATAATCCCACTATAATATGCCAGTGGTTTCTGTCCATGTCCTAATGTCTTCTTTGTAAGAACTGCTGTAATGACTTCTCCATTTGAATGGGAGAATAAATAAAACTCTTCATTGTAATCTGGGATCCTAACACAGGGGCTCTACTAATTGCTTTTTTCAATTCTAGGAACCCCTCAGTCATCTCCTCCGTCCATGTTATTGTACTTTTATCTATCTGCGCTTCCTTGCGCCCTTTTAAAAGTGGGTGAATGTATGTACTGTAATCAAAAACCAAGTCCTGCAATAATTGCATAGGCCTAGAAACTGTTGCATTTCCCTCACTGTTTTAGGTGCTACGGTTTAAATGATTGTTTCTGCTCTTTCAGGTGTCACTTTTCTCCCTTTGTGAGGGATCAACTGTCCTATATACAAAACCTCTTCTTGACAATATTGTAATTTCTCCTTATCTGCCTTGTATCCTTTCTCTGAGACTATGGTCATGAGTTTGACTGAGTCTTCTCTGCACCATTCCTCTGTCTCACTACACACCAAAATGTCATCCAGAAACTGGGTTATTGCACTTTTGAGTTGGACATTACCCAAGTCCATCTGGAGGACTCTATTAAAGATCGAGGGGGGCTCACAGTCCCCTTGAGGCAACCTAGTATGTTTCAGGCGCATATTTCTATAATATTGTGAGTCTTCAGGAAGGGGAATTGAAAAGAATGCATTCTTTAAATCGACAACTGTGAAATATTTTGCTGCGGGTGGGATGTTACACAGTATCGTCGCAGGATTTGGAACTAAAGGAAACCCATTTCTGACTATATTGTTTAGTGGCTGAAGGTCCTGAATAAATCTCCACGACCCACCTTTGATTTTTTTCACAGCCATATTACATGATGAATCTGATGACACAAATTTATGTTGCTTCATTAAAGTGGAGATGGTCTCAAATATACCTTCACCCGCCCCTCTAGACATAGGGTATTACTTTGCTCGTACTAAAAGGGATCCTGGTATTAATTTAATTTTAACTGCACCTATCCCTTTTAATAAACCCACATCATATGGGCTCTTGGTCCACAAGATCTCTAGCACCTTCTCTAAATTTTCCTGAAAAAATTATGGTCTTTTTTACTAATGCCATTCTCTGTGGTATTTCTATATTCTTTACTTTAATCCAATAAGTGATGCTTATAAAAAAAACATGAGTTCCTCGTCATAGTCATCGCTAAACAGTTCTTAGTCTGTCAAATATGTCAACCTGTTTCCGTCACTGACGGCTATCACTGTCCTCCATCTGCTTCCTTCATCATCTGTCCCATGCAGCATCACCCTTTCTTCACTGATCACTGCTGCTTCTAACTCCAAGGGAATGATCTGCCCTTCCTCATCGTCCATGGGGATTTCTGGTCTGAACAAAAATTCATTAGGTATTATCAATATTTTACCTTCCAACCTGGGTAATCATGACAATGAAATAGTCACTCCACACAGAAATACTTCTCGATCTAAAGGTACTCCTCGTAATGCCTTCTGGCCTGTAAAGTCTAGTATAAACTCTCCCACATTCATATAGTGTATCCCTGGAGTAGAACACACTATTCCTTCGTCAGTGAAAGATATCGTCATCTTACACTTTGTCATTAAGTCACGTCCCAATATATTGACTGGCGTCTGCTTAGAGTATAGTAATGGCATTGACAGGTCATGTTCTCCTATAGAAATTGGCAACTCCTCTATAAAAGGAACAAATTGGTCAACCCAGAGAACCCTTGGGCATTTGTGACAGGACCTGACATTAGGTATTTCCCCTCGCGGGCGCAGGAACAAGTAGCTCCAGTGTCTACTAAGAATGAAAATGTATTGCCTCTTATCATCACCTAGACCCTTGGTTCCTCTTGGGGGGTCTGGTGTCACACATAGTACAATATGTGGGCTATCCTGCTGTGGATATAAATCCATCCCCGTACCCGTGAAAGGATATCCTCCTATCACAGTCACACTCCCCATTTTGGGTGTGGGTGCCTGTTGTGTCCCTGAAGTCATGTTCCATTGTGGTACCATTGCCTACTGTCTTGGTGTTTGTTTCGGCTGGCCCTGTTGTGTTTGCATGGGTGCCTGCTGTGGCTGCCCTTGCAGTGATTGCATTTTCACCAGCGCTGGCTGCATTTGTTGGGGTTGCAGCGCATATGTCTGAGCATACGTGTAATCTTGGGCATAATATTCCTGCAGTTCTGTAGTATATTGTGGAGCATAACCCATCCGCCCTCTTGGAGCCGGCCAATTCTGTTGCATGCCTCCTCTGCTTCTGCATGTCTTGGCTATATGTCCCATTCTCCCACAATTCCAACATTGTTATAGCTGTCCACCATTAAATCCCCCTCTTCCTTGAACGCTTTGAAATCCACGTCGTCCTATTCCTCTATGCATCCTCTTCATCCTTTAGATCCTCAGATAAACCTCTCCGAAAAAGAGTAACCTGGGCATCATCTGACCAAGTAGATTCGCTGGCAATGGCATAGATCTGATGCTATTACAGAAGGCAGCCTGCGCAGTCCAATTCGCTTTTAAAGCAGCCTTCTTTCATACCGATCGGGACAGAGTAGGTTATATGATTTCGCAGATGGTGGGACCTGCTTTAGCTTGGGCTACTCCTTTGGTCACAACCAATAACGCCATATTAGACTCGCATACTGCCTTCTGTAATAGCATTAGATCTATGTTTGGCAGGCAGGAGATTCGAATAACAGCTCAAGAACAACTACTAGATCTCAGACAAGGTAATCAGGACATCTTGACCTACATCACTAGATTCAAACAGATTGCCAGCGAATCTACTTTGTCAGATGATGCCCAGGTTACTCTTTTTCGGAGAGGTTTATCTGAGGATCTAAAGGATGAAGTGTCTAGGGTGCCACGCCCCACGTCATTGACAGAATTTATCGCTTTAGTCATGCAGATTGACTATAGGATAAAGGAACGGAGCAGAGAACGGCGCAAAGGAAAACCCACTACTCGTTCATTTTCCTCTGCCCCTTCTACACAAAGAGGAAGCTCTAATGAAGAACCTATGCAGTTGGGTTCAGCCACCCGAGGGCCTTTATCTCCTGAAGAGAGATCCCGTAGAAGAACTCAGGGATTGTGTATGTATTGTGGCTCGAATACCCACATGGTCCAGGAGTGTCCTATCACTACCCCGAGGCGGTCGGGAAACGCCAACTCCCGGTCGTAGGAGGAACCGCGGTCCGGGATCCTAATGTGTCTTTAGGTTCCTCTTTGAACATGCCAGCTTCACAAGGGAGCCTGCATTCTCACTCTCTAATGTTGGTTCTACATATCACTTTCTCATTTGGCACCCAGAAGATGACCGAGATTCCGGCACTTATAGATAGTGGCGCAGCCGGAAACTTTGTTGATGAAATTTGGGCTAGACAACATCAGTTACCTTTAGTTTCAAAAGGCGAAGCTATGCCGGTGGAGAGTGTAGATGGTAGCCCTCTAACCTCCGGGCCAATTGTCAACCAAACCAGTCCGTTAGCTATGTCTATCGCTACACACGAGGAAGTCATTACCATGGATGTGATACGAACTGCTCATTACCCTGTTATCCTAGGACTGCCTTGGTTACGGAGACATAATCCCTATATTAATTGGGCAGCAGGTTCACTCTTTTTGGGTTCTGAGTTTTGCCTTCATAACTGTCTAGGAAGAACTAGAACGATATGTCATCCACGACTAGAGGAGAACAGACAAGTCACAATTATCGGTTCTGTAATCGGTCTTCCTCTCGAGTACCAAGAATTTTCTGAGGTCTTTTCCTCCTCCGATTACTCTTTACTTCCCCCTCATCTCAGGGATGATTGTGTAATTGATCTGATCCCAGACCAGCCTTTACCCTTCGGTAGGATGTACATACTTTCCTCTTCCGAGAAGGTTGCTCTTAGGGAACACCTCAACCTCAATTTACGAAACGGACTCATTACCGAATCTACATCTCCAGCAGCCGCTTCTCTATTCTTTGTGCCCAAGAAGAATACTTCTGAACTCAGACCCTGTATAGATTTCAGGGGATTGAACAAGATCACTATTCCAGACAGATATCCGATGCCTTTAATTCCTGATATCTTAGAGGCTGTCAAAGGAGCCCGCATTTACACAAAGCTGGATTTAAAGGGTGCTTATCACCTGATCAGGATTAGAAAGGGAGACGAATGGAAGACGGCTTTCCGGACACCTTTTGGCCATTTTCAATACCAAGTATTGCCTTTTGGATTGTCCAATGCCCAGGCCGTCTTCCAGCGATTTATGGACCACCTATTTTCGGATCTACTATTACACACTGTCATTGTCTACCTGGATGATATCCTGATCTTTTCTAAGGAATCCTCTGAACATCAAACCTATGTCCGAGAGGTATTATACAGACTCCAGAGCAATCACTTATTCTGCAATTTGGAGAAATGCTTCTTTCATCAGTCCCAGGTGACCTATTTGGGTTATATCCTTTCGGCACAAGGTATCGCAATGGATCCTGTCAAGGTTAAGGCAGTCCAGAATTGGGCTAACCCTCGATCTATCAAGGAGATTCAACGTTTTGTTGGATTCTCAAATTTTTATCGTCGGTTTATCCCTAATTTCTCGGCCCTTACTCAGCCTTTAACCAACCTTTTGAAAAAAGGAGTTCCATATGTCTGGAATGAGGAAACTCAAAAGGCTTTCGATACCTTAAAAAAGAGGTTCACATCAGCACCCATACTTATGAGGCCTGATCAATCCCACCGTTTCATTCTCGAAACGGATGCCTCTCAGTATGCCTTGGGTGCTGTTCTCCTACAAGAAGATGATCAAGGGCTAGAATGGCCCATTGCATACTTGTCCAAAACCCTTGCTCCAGCAGAATTGAATTATACCGTTCTCGAGAAGGAGCTATTGGCAATCAAAAGGGCTTTCGAGGAGTGGAGACACTTGTTGCTGGGAGCACACTTTCCTGTAGAGGTCCGTACCGACCATCAAAACTTAAGGATTCTCCAATATGCCCAGACCTGTAACAGCCGTCAGGCCAGATGGGCTCATTTTTTCTCCTCTTTCAGGATCTTATTCTCTTTCATTCCCGGAAGAAACAATTTGCAAGCGGATGCCTTGTCACGAAAGGAGATCTCTTTTCAATGTCCAGTCAAACCAGAACCTATTTTTCCCCGCGGTATCCTGAGCGTTGAAAAGAAATATAAATCTACAGATTTTCTCAAACGCTTGGAATTAAGTTCTGTACCCTCTGTCCTAAAGAGACTGACCAAGAAGGAGTTGAATCTTCTGTCTAAAAAGAACGGTTGCTATTTTCATGGGAAACAGGTCTATGTACCCACTAAATCCTTACAAAAGGAGGTTCTAACTATGTGCCACGACTCAAAATCCGCAGGACATAGAGGTAATGTGAATACCCGCAAATTAATCTCCCGATACTTTTGGTGGCCATTAATGCAGAATGACATTTTCACATACGTCAGGTCTTGCCCTGTTTGTCTGCAAAATAAGAGCCCTAGACATTCACCCTTTGGAACTCTGGTAAAGATGCCAATACCTACACGGCCTTGGCAAATCATTTCAACAGACTTCATTGTGGATCTCCCTATCTCCGAAGGATGTTCAACTATTAAGGTTGTTGTTGATTCATTCACCAAACTGGCTCATTTTCTCCCATTCGCCGGTCTTCCCTCGGCGGCTCAAATGGCTCGAACCTTCATTTCCCGTATCTTCTGTCTTCATGGCCTACCAGAGACTATAATTTCGGATAGAGGTTCTCAATACACGTCCAGATACTGGAACCAGGTCTGTCGAATTTTGGGTATCACCCGGGCTTTGAGTTCCGGTTTTCACCCACAAACCAACGGTCAAACCGAGAGACTAAATCAGACCCTAGAAGGATACCTTCAGAGTTATATATCAGCAGCACAAGACAACTGGTTGGGTTTGTTACCAATGGCTGAATACGCTTATAATAATACACACCATTCAGCGATTAAAACCTCTCCCTTCTTTTGTTCCTATGGATTTCACCCTGCCTCATTTCCTGAAAAAAGGGTTATGGATGACAAATGTCCGGACGTGAAGGTTCTCCTGGAGAAGATACACCAGGGTCAACACGCAGCCTCTCAGGCACTTAGGACTGCTCAAGAAAGAACAAAGAAGATGGCTGATCGTCTCCGATCTAAAGCTCCAGTAATACAACCTGGCGATCTGATCTGGTTATCTTCCTGATTTCTGCCTAGACATCTTAGACCTTCCAAATTCTCACCTAAATTTATGGGCCCTTTTCGGGTGATTTCGGCAATAGGAGCTGCAGCCTTTAAGCTGAAACTACCCAAGACCTGGGCACGGATACATCCGGTCTTCCATGTCTCTCAGCTAAAACCTGACAGAAGTAATTTCCATCCGGTGGTGTCTTCTCGTCCCCCTCCAGTTATGCTTGATACCAATGTAGAGTACGAAGTCTCAGAGTTGCGTGATTCACATATTCACCGTTGAAAATTACAGTACTTAGTGGATTGGAAGGGCTACACCCCTTCTGATCGTACTTGGGAATCTAAATCCAGTATCCATGCTCCACGACTAATCAGACAATTTCACAAGTATCACCCTGGTAAACCAGGGGGTAGTGACTTTAAGAGGGGGCATACTGTTACAGCTGTCCACTTGGACCCCGCTGCTTCTCATTGCCAGGTCTCACCTCCCCCTGTTCGACTCGGGATCAGGACTCCCAACATGGAGGTACCCGAGACTGCGAGCAGTGCACCAGTTGTTCGCGTTCACCGGACCGCGGGGGTAGCCCCGCCCCGACTTCCGGGATGGAATATCCGGCAGCTGGAGCTTCGGTCCTACGCGTTGCTTCTCTCCTTAGAGTCGCGCTGCGCATAGTGAGTTTGCTCTCTCCTACCTTTCTAAATTCAGCTATCATTGTTAGCCCGACAACTGATTCCAACTTTCACTTTCACTTACTTTTTCCTTTGTTCTGACTCGTAGAAATCTCCATTGCTATCCTTGCCCTCCGGATCGAGTAGACGATACCTTCCTGTTTCCACAGCTACGTTTACCGGTAGTGATTCCTCACCTTCTAGCATTGAGTCCGGCATTCTCGTGGAGGTCTCTCTTTCTTCTAATCTTGTTTTTGTATTAACGCCCATTAGGACGCAACATTAGACCTTCCATTCTGCCTTCAGTATCTACTTGTGTTAGCCTCTTATTCTGCGCTTGACCATACCTCCCTGGGGCTAATTCCTGTGGGTACGATTCATTCCAATTCCTACGACTTCTATTCTGAACTGTATCTTAAACATTCCCTAATCTGTTATATTTGGCAATAGGCTACAGGTCTCATTTCCATTAGATTGAAATACAGAAGTCTAAAAGATAATAGGTCTGTCAGGGTAAGCCTCCTTCTCTTATACTCCCCTCTTTCTGAATTGGAAATCTGGACCCATACTTACCTTTACCTCTACTCTTCTCATCCAGAATCCTACCTGATAAGACTACAGACTACATTCCAAAAGGCGTGATCCTTCAGCAGTCGTTGCAGGAATCCACGCTCCCCAGCAGCACATCACAGAGTTTTTTTCCCTTCGGGGTTTCCCCTGGAGATTCCACTCAAGCCTAGCCTTTTGGCTGGGTTGGAGAGGGGTGTTCAGGTAATTCCCTCTAGCTTCTATCCCGAGAGGGCTTACTGAAGAGAAGGTAGGTGTCATTCACAATTACCAAAAAGATAATCTGCTTTATTATTATAAGGTTATTACACATTCACTCTTCCTCTTGACCAAACATTGTAGCCACTCTGGTCTGCAGGATATCCTGCATTAATTTGCTGCCCTGACTGTGTCTCCTGTGTGACCCCTCCTTCATTACTTGTCAATACCGCTCCCTCAATGGCAATTTTGGACGTCTTCTGATCTAACTTTGCTCACTCCTGCTTTCTATTATCTGCTTTCTTATTTTTCTCCTGCATTAATCGGGAGTGATACACGATTGTCGATTGTATTTCTGGATATGGCTTTGCTTCCATTCCCTTCTGTTTTTTCAATTGCTGTTGCACTGACTTAAGCAGCCCCCGACACATGTGGAAAATAATGCTACTGTTTTATCCCACGGTTCACAAGTCTCCTTCTGCCATCTGTCCTGAATATCTTGAATATGAACAGGTTCTTTATCATCTACCATCTTCCTAGTCATAATCGCACCCATGTCTGATGTATCAGGATATTGCACTCTGAGCGTACAACATAAGTCTGCTCTGCAATTATTAAATGGTGTTCCATCATGTGTTGTGTTTTGCGCAGTCACACCTGCGTATCCTGCTGGTTTCCAAATGTCATCTGCTCGCTCCCCTAGGAGAGCTGCTAGCAGTGCTTTTATGTCACTTATAGCTAACATCATTCCCAATGTCATCCTCTGTAACTCATAAATCCATTTTCCCACACCGGAAGTCAAACTTGACAATTTACACCATACATTATCTTTGTCCATCTGTGGCCATGGTATATATTGTGGTCATCCTCCCCCTTCTCCAATAATGGGAATTGTGAAAATCCTACTTCATAATCATATTTACCTACGCTCCTTGTTATCAAGGCAAAGCTAGCCTAGCCCATTTGTTTCCTTCCTGGTAATGGTGTTAACCTGATTACATATGGTGGGGATATATCCCCTGTACTGCGCGATCGTGCTGGTGGTCACTCAACATAGGATGTTGTTTCTGGAGTCCTTCTTTTAGGGTCCTTTAAATCTGAGCATTTTAAAAAATGTTCTACACTTGATTCTTTTGAAAACCCACTTGTGCCCTCTCTTTGCACCCTCTCATGTTCCTCCCTTTCTACATCTGACATCATTATGCCCCAACTTGCGCGACTATTGTCTTCTTCTACGTCGTCGAGGTCCCATCCATACTCATCTGTTATGACGTCACCTGATCTACCTTCAGTTCCCTTCAATAAAGATCCTTCTATATTCTCTTGGGTTTTGTACGTTCCTCTGTCCCTCATTTGCCTATATAGCTTCTCAAGCCTTATATCTTCTATATCCTACCCAGCAGCCCATGCTGATCGCAGGATTCCTTGCAGCTCCCTCCTGGGCTGTTGTGACCCTCTCTCCTCCAATTGTTCTTGTGCATCAATCAGCAATATGCTCCTACAGCATAAATATTCAATTTCATCATCTTTTACTCCCCATATCTAGTTCATTTCTTCTTCTCCTTTCATCCCCCTCAATTCATCTTCCTCTCGCCTTCTTTGCAACTTTCGTACTTTCATTCTTCTATCTCTTCTAGTCTAATCCCTCCTTTTCTTTACTTGCCTCATAACTTCTTCGTTCTTCCCTTCACTTGCATTCTTTATCCCTTTCTTCTTTGTATGGCCCTTCCTCTTCCTACTCTTTCTTTTCCCGCTCTTCTCTTTCCTCTTTTTCGAACCCCATCAATGCTTTTATCGTCTAGCTTACGTAATATTTGTCCTCCCATCCAATCATTTTGTATTAAAGCTATTCCTTTAGTTTATCCTTTATTTCTTTCTGCTTCTTCCTCTATCTCCATCCGTCTGTCCTTTCTCTTTTCATGCTGTTTACTTTCATTGTGTGTTAATATATCTTTGCGTTCTCTGCTTTTGCTCTCTTCTGCATTACCCTCGATATTATAAGCCAGGGGTGCATATGTTGGATTAACATACCCCCTGCTTTTAAATCCTTTAAAGGGTAACATCCCTTCTCCTCTGTAGCTACGCTCTTTTCTTCAGGAGGGGAAATGGGAGCCGAAGCTGTCTTATCCTCCCCTTTATGCTGATTAAGCATCCACTCCTTCTCAGCTGGATCTTCTTTCTCACTCTGGTACATCTTCCATAACTCTAAAATGGCCAGCCTCTTTTGCAACTTTTTTCCCTTCTCTTTGGCATGCATAATACAATAAGTTGTCATATACGGCAATATGGTTTTTGACAGCGAGCCCTCCGGAGTCCACGGCATGAGTATCTTATTAGTCGTGCCTCAAACCCATTCTGAATATTTCCTTATTTTTGCTGTATATCTTGGCAGTCTCCTACACAAATGTAAAAGAAGAGTGTCCTCCATTATGGCAAGTCGATCTCGACTGACGATACTTACCCAATGTTTTATCCGGTTCCTTATTTTATCAAATATACCACGTGGACCAAATGGCACAGGCACCATCAATCACAGTTTATAATTCCAAATTAACTATTTTATTTAAAAATCTATGCAATGAAATTCTGTTTGCTCTATCAAGTTTTATTATCTGGTTATTATATTGTTGATATTTTAAGAGTCTTCTTTATTTATATATTTCCTTTGATTTTGACTCTCCTAATTGACATCAATCTCTTGGCCAAAAAATCTAACAATCACTTTAATTTTTGACTATCGTTTTATATCTATTAGTTTAAACACAAAAAAACTTTATATTGACATTTACATAATCCCACACGTGCACTTTTTCAATTTTACTGGTTACGCCTCCCTGTACTATTTTCGGAAATGTATCCCTTCTCTGCTTTACTCCATTATGGAGTTTGATAAACACTCTTCTGCAGGCCTTGCCTCAGGAATCTTTAATTCTTTAGTGCGTACCCTTCTGTCCCTCTTGGAACCAGGAATCGAGGTATCTACTTCTCTTTATAATCCCCCCAAAAATCCAGTTACTTTTCATACTTATTATTTACAACACAATCCCTCCCTCCATTTTCTTTTGCCACCGATCTTGTACTTGCATCCATGGTTCAGCTGCAGTCCCCCGGCATTGACTCTCCTAAAATTGACCAGTTTGCCTTTTGTCCATGGGCTGCCTGCAGGGAACAGACAGGAATTTCGTCAAAGGGGCCCCTGCCGACTGTCTCTTCTAACATGTGTTTTCTGTGCTCTGCTCTCCGCAGGAAGCTCCGCAATTGTCTAGCTAATGGCGGGATCAGCCGATTGTCTTGATCTGGTCATAGGTCAATTAGACCATAAGCATCCACACTGCTACTAAATGTGCTCTAGCAACTTGAAGCGTCTTTTGAGCTAGATGGAATTACAAATAAAGATCACAGACCAAATAACTGGACAGATTCAAAGAACATGGCAAATCACAACTTTATTCAAAGTAGGGAGACCTGACAAACATCAGACTGATGCATGTACTCTCACAGAGCAGCTTCATTATACAGAGGTCTTTATACCCCAGTATGCATCATCTATGACGTCATTCTATGTGGGGAAATACAAAATGTACTGAGGAAAAGGATTGGTTAAAGATCTACTTATAGAATATATAAGGATTAGTGCATCACTGGCTACCCCTTATCTGTAGGGCATGACTTGAATTACCTCTACATATGTACAGTACTGATTATAATGGACAAACTGTCAGTGGATTTGTCTTTGCAACGTTCTATGTTAGGTTGTCCCTCAAACCCACTGATTTGTTGGCATTGTGCGAAACCTGAAGGTGTCTCCCTAGCCAAACCCCAGGGATCTGTCATCCGGGTGGCCAGGACACGGCCATCGCTATTGGATCCAGTTCCTGGGGGTGGACTAGTGAGGGAGGATCACCTGGATGAGGTGGTCCCCAGGGAGTGGGACAATGACGGGGGAGACACAGTATCCCCCTTCTTTCAACACCTTTTCCCCATCCTACCAAGTAGGACATTCAAAACCACTGCCCCCCCTTTCCCACATGAACACTTTCGCACGACACACAAGAGAACGGACTAACACCTGAGCCGTTTGACTGACATGTCCCAATACAAGGGTCAGGCAAAGTCAGGCAATTGATCAGAATCACGCACACCTGATGGCCTTTTCCCGTCTCCACGGGATAAAAGGTGGAGCAAGATAGCAGAGTACGAGCAAGGCAGACTGCACAATGAGACAGCTATCAAGGCCCAGCAGTTCAAGAGGAGGAGAACTTCTGCAAACATCGAGAGGCTGACGAGGAGGGACACAACCTTAGCCTTTTTGACAAAACCCAGCAAAACCTCTGCAGAAGGAATCTTAAGACCGAGGACAATAGCCCAAGTGTGTTGCAGCAGATGTCAACGGTACACGCAGCGTATTGACGCTGATAAACCGGAGCGAGGGAGACTCCTGCTACCGTGGTACCAGCCTTGACTCCAGCTACAAGGAAAGCCAAACGGTTCATCACAGCCAGTGAGTCGAAGGGAGAACCGATAAGAATCGGGCTGTGGTGAATGAACGTCGCAAAGTAAGAGAAGTTCAAAAAAACGTAACATTGTAAAGGGGAGACCAGCTGCAGAAAGGGACTGGAACCATGTGGGTGCTGCTCCGAGAAACTTTGGTCGGTCACAATCTGAGTAAAACTACAGATACCAGAAGGCTGCAGGAGAGCCGCCAAGATAGGTCAAAGTGGTCATACAGGAGGTCAAGCAAAATCCCTGTAAAGTTGAAAGCCTTTGACCCGAGAACTATAAAGAAAGCAAGGGAAGTGAATCCCACCATATGAGAAAGCAAGGGAAGTGAATACCGTAAACAATGAAAATAAATGTGAAGGTGAAGTTGGCGAGAGTGAACCCGGAAGAGGGATGCTGACGAGAAGGGGCAAAGTCGAAATTCCCAACAAACAGTGTGTTCACAAAGGTGAACCCGGCCGATTTGTAAGTGAAGGAAAAGCCATAGTGAACCCGGCGGAGGGAGGCTGAAAGCAAACAGGGGTCTGCGCCGGTAAGAGGGGGATCTAGGGGTCAATCCATAACCCGAGAAATATGTAGAACAGAACTTTGTGTTAGTTTGTTGTTTTTCTTAGAAAACCTATCAGGCCCTTGGGAACAGGAAACCACAACCACCGAAGGCCTTGATATCAATAGGAACTGTTTTAGGATCAAAGCCCGAAAAAGGGGGTGAAAAGCTATCACCCAACACCACGAGAAAGAGGGACCAGCCCCCGAAGAGGGGGGACCCAGGGGTGAAGGATCCTCACCCAAAGTAAAACCAGGAAACAAACCATTTCGTTTGAAGGAATTTTTGTTATGTTATTGAATACGTCAGGCACCTCAAAGGCAAGAGACTTTCAAGAGAAATGAGATTTGGCCATCAACGGCACTGATAGCTGCAAGTGGAACTGTCGTCTCGTGCTGGGGAAGCTAAAGAGTGTACTGTGCTCCAAGATCCCATTTTACCCCGAGCTCCAAACATGGGTAAGCGAGATCCAAGCTACCGCATCCTGACATATTATTTGTGAACACTTCTTTCTTTTCTTGAAAACCATCCCACACCCTTTTTGTATTAGTTGTAAGGTTTGGCAATAGGTTTCTTAGTATAGGCCCTTCATATTTGACACAACACCACTAGGACTGCCTTATTTTCCTTTGATGGTCAACGCTTGCTCCCATCTTAGATTTAGGTTTAGATTAGGCATTCTTCCAACCTGCATACAGTTTAATAAACACCCCTGAACTGTGATCACTTGTGTCTGTCTTTACTGTTGCCACCATGAGTTCCTTACAGCATACTATTCCAACCTTGGACTTTCGACTCTTTTAGCAGCAGGTAAATGAAACTAAACTTAGGTATCTGATTCCTGTCAGACTACTCCCCGTTTTCCCAATTAGTCCATCACCTCTCATCGGTAGGCCGTAAGTCAAAGTCTTCCTTTTGTAGTTGACCTTGTTGACTGATCACTGGGCTGGAACATTCAAGGGAGTGCCACTATCTTTGTCTGAGGCTTAATGAATAGCCCTTGTTCTCTTCTCCAAAATCACGTGTTAGCAGACCACGAATTTGTCAATTTCAGCCTTCTCTTTTCTGCTAATTGATTTAATTATGCTGGATGCACTTGTTCCTCTTTGCCTCTAGAGACTTGCTCAATCCATCTCATATGAACTTTGTGCACTTTTAATTGACCAACAGTTGGCTTTCACAGATGTTTTCTTATTCTTCAATCTATGAGGAATGCCCCATATTCAGAGCGTATCTAACTCCCTTTGTGCTCTGTGCTTATTCCTTGAAATAGCATCTTTTATTCTGGGCCAACCTTGACTCATCGTCTGTTCTGCACACAAATCTATTCTTCCACGTCTCCAGATCTTGCAGCCTTTGTCTGTCTCTGAGGTAGCTTGGTTGTATCAGACATGAATCCGGATTCCTTTTTTTCTAAAATGGCCATCCTAGCCATGTTATATACCTTTGTAGCAAGCTTCTATATGTTTCCTTTCTACCTTGCGTTACTGCATATTAACAGTTATTGATCAGTAAGTAACTATCTTCTTTATGGTCATGATTACTTTAGCTTTGGGTACATATTTCTCTTTGTGCATCAGTTACATTGTTATTCTTAAGTATTTTCATATCGTTTGAACACAGGTTCCTATTTCCTCTTTATGACATCACTCTGCCCTCATCCAATTTCACTAAAAGTCCCATGATGTCCAATGGTGCGTGCTGACATCCTTCCATGCAGCATCCTTCCACTGGCTCAACGTGAGGGTACATTCTGTACGGCTGTCTGCGTGCATAACATCACTCGTACACTCAGAAGTGGTATGGGAACGACACAGTGGGACTGTGAGAAACCTGAGGGTGTTCTCCCAAGTAGACATCGGGAAACCCTTATTCAGGTGGCCAGGGGAGGGCTGGCGCGCCCAGATCCCAACGCTGGGGATGGACGAGCGACAGAGGATCACCTGGATAGGGGTACCCGTGGTTTTGCTCAGGGGAATGCCCCAGGTGAGACGCGGTATGTTACCAGGGGAGGAGACGAGGAGTGTGAGATCCCTGAGACCTTTATGGGCTGTGCCACATCTGCCCCACTTCTTCCCATTGACTACCTCTTACACAAATCCAACCACCCTCCCGTATATAACCAATCCCTTAGGATCCCAACTTCCATTGCTCCCAAAAAGCATAACTCTCCATCCTTCTTTCCGTCCCTCCGTTTATTATTTTCCATCTTCCCAACCTGACAAAACACTACGACTCCCACAATCCCCTTTGTGTATGTCATAATGCTGGCTATTTCCGATTACCTCGCAAACCCTACCAATCCCGTCCCTCTGATTGTCACTCTCCGAACTCCCAGTCGAAAGTGACCGACAATTACAAATCCCGCCATCCCCTATGTCCAATTCTTCATGCCAGTCATTCTCGTCAATTTTTTTTTAACCTTCCCTGTATCGTCCCATAGGGTACTCTGACATTCCAAACACCCCTCCCGCCCTTTTCCAAAACAAACACCTTCACACATCCAAAAAAACGGACAAAGGTAAAATCAGTCTATGTGACATGTCCCAACCCTGGTGTCAGGCAAAGTTAGGCAATTAACCTGAATCACACACACCTAACAGCCCTTTCCTTTCTCCATAGGGATAAAAGGTGGAGCAAAAGAGCACAGGATGAGCAAGGCGAGTACAGCAGACAGCACGACGAGACAGCTACCACGTGGCAGTTCAAAATTCCCTTACAATCGAAATACTTTGATCTACAAGCATTGTGAAAGAAAGGGAAGTGAATCCCAGCGATATTGGACAAACATGAAGTAAAGAGGGGTCCGAGGCTGACTGAGGGGGATCCAGTGGTGAAGCGATCAACCAAGAAAGAGACATTGAGAAATTGAGGGAGGAGAAATCCTCCAAGAGGGGTCCAGTCCGTGCCTGACCGAGGGAGATCCAGGGGTGAAGCCATCACCCGAGAAGATAAAAAGGCAAGAGGGGTCCGAGGGAGATCCAGGGGTGAAGCTATCACCCAAGAAGATAAAAGAAGAGGGGTCTAAGCCCGACTGATAGAGATCCAGGGGTGAAGCTATCACCCAAAGTTATTTGATAAAGGAACTGTGGTATATTTTGATAAACAATTGAGAAGAGTGCGCGCCCAGAAGTGGGGGACCTAGGGGTGAATTCGTCACCCTATGTGAAACTGTGACAAACGATTGAGAAGGGTCAATGCCCAGAAGAGGGGGGACCCAGGGGTGAACCCATCACCCAGCGAACCTTGGAAAAGAACTTTCATTTGTTAAAGGAACCTTTGTTTTGTTGTTTGAACATGTCAAGTCCTCGAAGGCAAGAGATTTTCAAGTGAAACCAGACTTGTGTCACGACTTGCTAGCACCGGCGTTCCCTGTGGCAACGCTGGAGATTGCAAGCACTCTCCGTTTCCCCCTCTTCCAAGATGGCTCCTCATCCTCTGGGTTACGGTGCAGTGTTTTCACGTTCGCATGGCAGACGTCCTCTGACCTCATCTCGTTCTTTCATGGATTCCGGATATGGCCCAGCAGAGCCGAAGCTCAGTGCGTCGCTACTCTCTACAGACGCTACGTGAGTTCGCAACTAGGGAGTTTATTATTCTAAACCTTATTCCTATGCTTACCTTTCCTTCCTGCTCTTTCCTACAGCCTTGCCTTTCTGCCCAGCCTTCCCGTTCCGCTGCCCACGAGTCTACAGGAAACTCCGGTAGCCTCCCCTTCCAGACACGTTAGGTACATCACCAACCATTACATTGATTCCTCTCGTTCCTAGTTCCTTCACTCATCTCTTGTTTACTTATCTAGAATCCGGACTTCGCCGTGATTCTGTGACCCGATCCAGTGAATCCTGTAATCTTGAGAAGCTGCAGTCAGCGGATAAAGCAACCGATTCAGCTCCACATCCGTTCCAGCAGGGTTTTTTCCCCCCAGGAGGGTTTCCCTGGGATCCCTTGCACAACCCTTCGTTTCCCTCTTAGGGAGGAGGGAGGTGTTAGGGGCCTCAGGGGACTCTCCATTTGCCTCGTTGATTGCTGCACGAGACAGGTTAGTGTTGAATCATTACAACTTGGCCATTGACAGCCCTGATAACTGAAAGCTCGAGGGTTAAAAGCTGAACTATCATCTCGTGCTAGAAAAGCCTGGAAATGTGTCCTGAGAGCTGCCATTAGAGCTGTCGTCTCGTGCTGGAGAAGTCTGGGAGTGTTCTGTGCTCCAAGCTCCCATCTTACCCTGTGTCCAAAAAGTGGGGAAGGGAGATCTAAGCTACCGCATCCTGCAATTTTATTTAAGAACACTTCATGGTTTTCTAGAGAACTATACCACACCCCTTTTTGTATTAGTTGTGTGGTTTTGGCAATAGGTTTCTTAGTATAGGCCCTTTTTATTTTGACATGACACCACTAGGACTGCCTTATTTTTCATTTGATGTTAATGTTAAAGGATATTTGTACCGCACACTATCACCACCGGAGTGGTCCCCTGGCACTGTGGCAGATCTGAAAAGGAAAGGGGGTAAGTTAGTGGGAACGAGCGGGATAAGTGCAAGAGAGCAGTGATGTGCTGTTGGCAGCTTCAGTTCGGTTAACACCGTTCGCTGAACTTGGGGGTGCTTTCCAGTCGGTAGCCGTTGTGCGAAGCAATGTGTGGTTTGTTTTGTTGTTGCGTTGTAGTGAAGTTTGTGCGGTTTGTTGTGCTTTAGGGTTGTGTTTGGTTAGAGTTTGAGAGGTGTATGCAGAGGGGTGAAATTGTTAGTGGGTTGGTTATTGGCCTCGCTATCTAGAAGTGATATGTGCTAAATTTCAACTCTCTTTCTAGATGTGGCGAGTGAATATCTCTGCATTTCTACCTAGATCTGGCACTGGCTAATATTCACAATCCTGTCTATATTTAACACACACCAATATTCACAATTATATCCAAATGTGGCACTGTCCAACCTTCAAATCCTGTCCAGATGCGAAGCAAGCTAGCATTCACAATTCTATCCGAATGTGGCTTTGGTAATATTACCAATGCAGTCTAGATGTGGCAATGGCTAATGTTCGCTATTCTATCTAGATGCGATGCAGGCTAATGTTCATAATTCTAAGTGTGGCATTTGCTATTATTCACAGTTCTAAGTGTGGTACTTGCTAACATTCACAATCCTATCTAGATGTGAGGCAGGCTATTGTTCACAATTCTATCTAAGTGTGGCACTTGCTAACATTCACAATCCTATCTAGATGCGACGCAGGCTCGTGTTCACAATTATATCTAAGTGTGGCACTTGCTAACATTCATAGTTCTAAGTGTGGCACTTGCTAACAATCACAGGTCTAAGTGTGGCACTTGCTAACATTCACAATCCTATCTAGATGCAACGCAGGCTAGTGTTCACAACTCTAAGCGTGGCACTTGCTAACATTCACAATCCTATCTAGATGCAACGCAGGCTAATGTTCACAATTCTATCTAAGTGTGGCACTTGCTAACATTCACAATCCTATCTAGATGCGACGCAGGCTAGTGTTCACAATTCTATCTAAGTGTGGCACTTGTTAACATTCACAGTTCTAAGTGTGGCACTTGCTAACATTCACAATCCTATCTAGATGCGACGTAGGCTAGTGTTTACAATTCTATCTAATTGTGGCACTTGTTAACATTCACAGTTCTAAGTGTGGAACTTGCTAACATTCACAATCCTATCTAGATGCGACGTAGGCTAGTGTTTACAATTCTATCTAAGGGTGGCACTTGCTAACATTCACTATTATAAGTGTGACACTTCCTAACATTCACAATCCTATCTAGATGCGACGCAGGCTAGTGTTCACAATTCTATCTAAGTGTGGCACTTGTTAACATTCACAGTTCTAAGTGTGGCACTTGCTAACATTCACAATCCTATCTAGATGCGACGTAGGCTAGTGTTTATAATTCTATCTAAAGGTGGCACTTGCTAACATTCACTATTCTAAGTGTGGCACTTGCAAACATTCACAATCCTATCTAGATGCGACGCAGGCTTGTGTTCACAATTGTCTCTAGTTGTTAAGCAGGTTAGTAATGTCCTGGTCTGCTATGGTCTGAGGGCAGGTAGAGTGGCAGGGCTTCTGGAGTAGAGTGATTGCTCTACTCCCCACCCAGGTCGGTGCTTGCTCCCATCTTAGATTTAGGTTTGGATTAGCCATTTTACCAACCTGCACACAGCATCCATTGTTCAATAAACACCCTTGAACTGTGATCACTTGTGCCCGTCTTACATGTTGTCACCATGAGTTCCTCACAGGTCCCATTTACTGCTCTTCTCCGACTAGTCCAATATGAGGGTGATGAGGGGGTGGCAACCATTGGGAAGGCAGCTACCTGCTCCTCTACACCTAGTTTTCTAATAAAATCTCCCCACCGGGTTGTTGGTGTTTGCCCAAACTCACTTTCATTTCTAGACTCACCAGCCACTTTTGCAAGTCTGCAACAGTTCGGTAAAGATTTATTAGCTTGCCTTTGGAAACTTGCAAACACACGGCCTGCATCGGAGGGCCACAGTCATTTGCTTGGCTCAGACTCACCGGGTAAATCGCTTCCAGGTGCTCCTCTCTGTGTTTACAGGTCAACTGCAACTGTGGCTTCGCCCGACCTGGCGCGCCCTCACTCCTCCTGGTCACCACCTCTGCAACGCTGATTTGGCACCTCTCTGACTCCTTAGAGTCTCCAGTGCAACCCTGCCACCTGAGACCTCTCAACTGCTCACACTACTCCTACTTCCTGCTGCGAAATCTCTGCACGACGTTGTGTTCCTGGGTAAGTGTTTCTTCCCCACGCTTCCCACTGCGTGACCTCTGCAGTTTGGGAGGATAGAGGCCCATACCCTCTCAGTACTCGCAACGGCCCCGGCATCTTCTGGCTCTTCTACTCTTGCCTCCCACAGCATAAATGGACTGGACTTCTTCTGTTTCTCCTGCTTCTTCTCTATTACCTGCACCTGAGGGGGCCTTTTATGCCTCCCAGTCACCCTCAGGTGTAGGTCATTCTTGTTAATTAGCTGACCACTTCTACATCTTTGTTCCTCTGCATTATGGGTGTACCGAATAGTAGATTTAAGTAGTCGGCCGAATACCGAATAGTTGAACAAGGCAAGAAGGTCCGGGGACAGCGGCAGCTTGATGGACGGGGCCACTGACAGGTGTAAATCCAGATCTGCCTTAGCAACGCAGGGTTGACAAGTATCATCCTGCAGTGGCACTGTCAGAGTGTGTTGATCACACGTAAGAGGAGTGGAAAAGGGGGGTGGGAGGAGCATATAGGAACTGTCCCTCCCATGGGAACGAGAACGCGTGCACCAAGCTCCTAGGCTGAGGAAACCTGCTGGCGAACCTCTGGCACTTGGTGTTTGCCACCGTCATGAAGAGATTGATCTAGGGTTGACCCCATTTGTTGAACAGTAGATTCACCAGGTACTGGCGAAGCTCCCACTCATGGCAATAAAGCAGATCCCTGCTGAGTGGGTCCACAATGGTGTTCTTGACTCCCGCCAGGTGAAACGGAACAAGGAACATGCCTTGATGAATGGCCCACTGCAATGAGTGCAGGGTCTCTTTAGAGAGTGCTGGAGACCAGGTCCCCCCGTTTCCAGATGTAGTACATGGTCGTGGTGTTGTCCGTTAAGATTCTCACCATCTTGTCCTTCAATGCCAGAAAAAAACACTTGTGGGCCCAGAACACGGCCCGAAGCTCCAGGACGTTGATGTGTAGGTCGCTTTCCTTTGGTTGCCAGAGGCCTCTGGTGTGCAACTGCCCGGTGTGGGCTCCTCACCCCTCTAGAGAGGCACACATGGTAACCGTCTCCTGTTAAGAAGGAACCTGAACTGGAACTCCCTGCACGAGGTGGTGCAGCACACCCCACCATTGTATCGCGTGTTGGAACTCCTTGTTGAGGGTGATCTTGTCCGTAAAGTTCCCCGACACTTGCATCCACCTCACATGAAGGAACTCCTAGAAAGGCCTAATGTGTAATCTGCAGAGGCGAACGAGGTTGATGCAGGAGGACAACGTGCCCAGAATCAACTTGATTGATAGAACCGTCGCTGCCTGGGCCGACGACAAGCATTGCACCTTGCCTTGTATGGCTTTCACCCTCTCCTCCGAGGGGGGCGCCAAGCATGTCACTGTGTTGAGTTGTGTGCCCAGAAACAGAGCATCCTGAGATGGTTTCAAGCAAGTTTATGGGGAAGCCCAGCTCTGTCAGCAGACGTATGTTTTTTTGCTGTGTGTTAGTTTGCCAGAGATTGTGAGCAGCAACGCATCAGCCAGTCGTCCGGGTAGGGGTAGATGTAGATGCCTTGAAGACGAAGATGTGCCACCACCAGGGCCAGGCACTTCCTAAACACCCTCAGGCTGACTTCAGGCCGAAAGGCAGAGCCTTGAACCGGTAGTGCAGACCCTGAACTACAAATTGCAGAAACTTGCAGTACTTTTTGTGAATGGGGATGTAGAAGTAGGCGTCCTCAAGGTCCAACGACGTCCAAAAATCTCCTTGTTGCAGCTGGTCGAGCACGTGGTGCAACGTGACCATCTAGAACTTTTGAGGTACTTATTGGGACAAGATAAATCCAGAATCGGCCTCCAACCCCCTGTCTTCTTTCGAACTAGAAAGTTTCTGGAATATACTACTGAGTCCTAGAGCCTCTGGGGGACAGGCTCTATCTCCCCTTTCCACAACATGGACCGCACCTCCTGCAGAAGCTGTGGCCTGTGCAGTTCTTGCCGCTGAATCAGAGTGATGGTACTCCAAGGTGTGCCCCTGTCCGAGAGCGTCCAGCACCCATCTGTCCGTGGTGATCTTTTCCCACAGGCTGATGAACTTTGCCAGCCGACCTCCCACTGGGGCAGCCCACTTACGCACATAAGTGGGGGCCCGAAGCCACGGCCAGTTCAGGCCAGTTTGGGGGGCAGTTTTCTGTACGCTTCATGAGTGGAAGAGCATGAAGGCTGCCTGTAAGGGGTACTATTAACCCTTGGAAGATCTTCCTGTCTTTCCTCTGTAGGAGGGAAAGGACGAGAATCGACAATGTTGCAAAGTTCTGAAGGAACGTGCCATCTCAGTGTCAGTCTTTATTGCCTGCAAAGACTCGTCGACCGCCTTTCCGAAGAGATTCTCCCCGTCGAAGGGCATATGCAGCACCTTAGTCTGAACAACATGACAGAAATGTGTAGCCTTCAACCCACCTTGACGGCATAGAGACACCCCGTTCCCCATCTGGCAAAAATCAGTGTCCGCAATGTCTACCGCCACTGTGATGGGATGATCTGAAGCCACTTCCCCTTCCTGACAGAGTTTGTGCCTCGACTTCTTGTCTTCGGGCAGGAAGTCCAGGATAGGACCCAGCTTGTACCAGAGGTCCCAGTCATAACGGGAAAAAATGGCTAGGGTGTTGGCTGCCTTGATGGTAGAGGCTGCTGTGTAAATTATCCTCTTGCCCCTGGCATCCAGCTTCTTCCCATCCTGGTCCGGAGGTACTATGGCTGCAGATGACTGGTTTGCTGAGAGTTTCCTCGCTGCGGTGCAAACCACCAAATCGTGCGAGGGCTGAAACCTAAGGCACCTGGGAGCCGAATCGGGCACCCTGTACTTCTTTTCCAATTTGTCCCGCTTGGTCGGGCCGTACTTGGATTTTTCATTAGGGCTAGGACCTCCTCCCAGATGTTGTCCAGGAAGGGAATTGACATGATGGTCTTTCTCCTCGACTCACATCGTTGGTACAGGAAACCCTCCTTTTGCTGCCTCGGGAACAAACTGAAACAGTTCTGAGGTCCTTAAGGTGACCGAATGAAAAGATACAACTTTGTCCGGAGTGGAGGCCCCATGGGGCTCATCTGCGTGCAGAGTCTCCCAGTCCGCCACAATGAAATAGTCATCCTCATCAGTACCAATAGTTGTGGTAGCTATGTCCGTGCCCATGTCCGTGTGTGGATCGGAAGCTCCAGTAGGAGTCTTGTCGTGATGAGGTGGAGGTGGGGTCAGATGATGTCGATGATTCGCGTCCCCCATGGACTTTCTCTTCCGCTGGGGAGAGTTTACCCTCGGAGGTTCTGGAGGTGCCGGCCCCGATGGCAGCATCCTTTGCTGGATTTCAGTGACCAGTGTGTGCAGGGTAGATAGAATGTCCAGAGACACGTCCCTAGGTCTAGGGATAAACCGAGCCAGCGGAGTAGGATCCGGGCTAATGAGTCTCCTCTTCCGCACAAGGGACTGAGGACCTCCCTCCCGTCCTCCCGCTGTGTGGTCTGAGCCGCACCCATCATTGTCCTCATCAGTACTCGAGTAAATCTGCTCCGGTCTATCCTTAGTAGCCTGCCATTCCGCGTACCTAGGAGGCTCCACAGGTAGGACTGTTTCCCTCTACCTCTCAGGAGGCTGTTGGGTCGGAGCGGCCGCCTGGTCTTTCCCTGGCACCGGTTCCTTCGCCGCTGCTTCTGCAGCTGTATCTCGCCTTGGGGGCAAGCACACTTCTTTCCTGGGCCCGCACTCTTTCAGAGCCACTGGGGCCATCGTTGACTTGGACAACTAAGTACTTGTGGCTGCCATCGTCGACTCTGTTAAAGCCTTAGCTAGCTTTGACGAGTCTTCGTCACACTATCCGCAGACACACAGAAGACGCTCCAGAAGGATGATGGTGATGGCGAACGCCTTTTGTCTAAATCGGGAACCACATCATCCGAGCTAGCGTTGTGGAGCTTGGCTTTCTCTTAGATCCTGCACGAAGGGTGTTCGCAAAGGATCTCAACCTCCTCCCTGGAGGGAGAACACTCCTCGGACCGGCAGGTCCTGGATGAGGATTGACCCTGCCCCGAGGCTGCGTCAGAGGCCTTGCTCAACTTGAGCCACGCCAACAGTCTGCTGTATCTGTCTATTTTTTTTTATTTTTTTTATTTGCATTTGGTTCAAAATACATAACAATTCATGTAGAACCTTTACAAAATTTTAAATATTACAGACAATCATTTTGCAATTACAAAAATAACTCTAATTCATTCTCAATGTGCTTACAAAAACTTGCCAATTCACATATTAGGGGTTTATGAAATCCCTGCATCATTCTGGACCACAGAACTTCAAGGCAGTCCTCAAATTCAATTTCCACGAATTTCCTCAATTTAAGTGTCCTTATGTTCTTAAAATGCGGACAATACAATATAAGGTGTTTCAACGTTTCATAAGATTAATTACATTCAACAAATCGACATCCCACACAATTATTTGATTCATTCATTTCCCAGTTCTTGGTTCTTTCTCTTGTGTGGTATAGGTTTAGTCTGAAGCGAATATATACCTTTCGGATATTTTCACAAGGGAATAACAAGACATGATCATAACGTGGAATGCGCTGTTTAACATGTATACCGTATTCCTTATATAGCCCATAGGTCTTAATTAAATCAATTGTAATACACCAATCCATTTCAAAGAGTTTTTTCTTAGCAAAACCAGGACGATATTGTATATCCTCAACAGTTATATTTACATTGTCTAAGATTTGTTGCATTTTCGATTGATAATTAGAGAAGGATTTTGGAGTTTGAGAACCCAACATTTTATTTAAGTCGATATACAATGAATTTATTGGAGGATAATGAATCTTAACGTAATTGGACAACTGTCTCCATTTCCAACGAGATGATAATGAAACCAGTCCCAATTCGTGTCGAATAATGGCATTTGGAATTGACATAGGGAGAAACATTGCAGATTTCAGAAGAGAGCCCTGTAAGCTATCAAGCGCGCTTGTCATGTCACATAGACAAATATCTAATGTATACAGTATGACACTTTCAATTTTTAATGTCATAAAATCTATTAGCGGGATTAAAGAGAATTTGCAATAATGGCTATAGATCCTTTTCATTTGAGATAATAGTGGTTGAGTTTTATTTCTAATGATAGTTGACCAAGCGATAATGGAGTTGAGGGCTGATATATAATACCCTAGATAGATAGCATTATTCACACGACAAATTTGTGTATTCAATATTTGCCATCTAAAATTCGCTCTTTTTGATTTAACTCCAAAGGTCATAATGGCAGTTTTCGCTGGGTTAGGTGTCAAGTTATGAGCTTTTGCAAAAGTCTCAAATAATGAGAGTTTAGTTTGAAGTCCTACCGGGGTAGGGTCAAACAAGATGATATCGTCAGCGAATGCAATCCATTTCAAATGAATACTCCCCACTTTGACAGAAAACAAATTCCCTTTTTCCCAGTTTTCACCGAGATCAGATAGGTATAGATTAAATAAGGTAGCCGCCAGGTTACAACCCTGTTTCACACCTATTGTTGTGCATATGGGGGCAGTGGTACCGCCTTCTGGCGAAATTCTTATTCTATACGAAGTATTCGTGTGCAACTTAATGATCCAATACATCAACACAGTTGGAATCCCTAACTTCATCATTTTCTTCCACAATAAATTGCGGACCACCGTGTCGAAAGCTGAACTCATATCGATCATTGCTATATAAACAGGATTAGAATTCTTTTCTTTTGCTCCAGCAATAACATGCGACATGATAAAAGCATTTAAGGTTGTACTCATGCACTTCCTAAATCCAGTTTGGTATTTCGAGTACATGTCATTCGCCCTAATTGCTTTCTCCAATTCGTTTAAGAGAAGGATAGAAAAAATCTTAGCCTCAGTATCAATTAAAGATATTGGACGATAATTTTCTGGGAGAGATGGATCACCCTTTTTAAATATGGGTACTATATTAGCGGTTAGCCACGAGGGTGGAACCTCCCCGGACCTAATGATAGAGTCGAACTTAAAGTTTACAATGCCAGCCCACAACACGGGATCCGCCTTGTAAAGACATGGGGGAAGGCCATCAGGTCCTGCAGCTTTTGAATATGTCAACCTGGAAATTGCCCACATAATGTCAATGCAATCCCACTTCAGCCTTAGGATGTTAGAATATTCAAGCGAAACATCTGGGACAAAACGAAATTTGCAAGGCAGTTGGTATTTAACCTTTATAAATGTTTGCCATGTCTGCTCAGGAATATAATTTAATGAGAACAATGCCACACATCTAATATCAGCTTTCAAGGTGCGCCAGATTACTCGTGTGTCATGAGCCAAGATGGCACGAATTAATGTGCAATTCGCATCGTTATAACTTGAAATACGAGCAGATCTCAAGTTGTGTTTATAGGCTGATAATATTCTATTCCTCCTTGCCTTGCTATCTTCGCTGCCCAAGTTGCTTTTCTTTAAATATCTCAACGCCCTATTCTTCTCCCTTTTTAATAGTTTACATGTATGATCATATGAATGTGTATGTTGCACGTTACTTTGTATATTGCCAAACCGCTCAAGAGCTGTTGCAACTATATCAGGGTAATGCATACACAATGTATATTCATAATTTCCCCCTGCTCGTCTAATCCTCTCAATCTCTGAGGAAATTTGTTTAACAACAAAGTTGCAGGTCCCTCGGTTCCATCTGATGGAATGCAGAGGACGATCAATTTCAATCACTACCAAGGTTATATTTGGCATAAGCGAATGACATTTTAGTTGAAAAAAAGTAGAAAGTTGTGCATGATCTCCTATCTCAATCTGTCCTATTACTAGGGGTGCCATATGCATGATAAGATTATGAGATACAAATATATAATCTATCATTGAATGCATCGTTCCTCTTGCCCATGTATTTCCAAGATTCATGTCATTTCTGACCATTAAATCCATATCCCACTCTGTGAGGAGTTCTCTAAATTTAACTCCTCTACTATAAGAAAGAGTGGAAGATTTAAGTTTATGGGTTACAGTCAAATCTCTACAGTCACAATTAAAGTCACCGCCTATAATGATTTCACAAGTCTGGTATCTACCAGATATATATAATAAGCATGCATCTAGTTCGTCCAACATCTCGTCGACTGACAAGGCAGCTGGATTCCAATATAGGGAAATTATCATGAGTGAGGAATACATAAATGAGGGTATTGCAAGATGGATCCCCATTATACTAGCAGATTCCCAAGCTAATTCCGCTTGAGCCTGCAAGGATATCTTAACTCCAACCAACAGACCCCCAGATGGACATCCTAGCAGAGATCTCCTTGCAGGTGAAGTAAAAGTTAAATACCCAGGAATCACAAATGGCTCAGTTTTCATCGTTTCTTGTACCATTATATTTGTTGGTTGGTCTATATAGGTTAAAGCAGAGTGCCATTTCATCAAGTTTACATACCCGCAAGAATTCCAAGATATAAGTTGCATACTCATATCATTGCGTGGCTATTTAGCAGGCATAGACAATTTTGGACATAGGATTGCCGAAAGCATAGGTTCCAACCATGGTAGTCCTTTTGTGTTGGCTACAAATTTCAATATTTCCAACATTCCTCCATCCAGCCCTGCTTCAGATTGCGTACAAGGTCCGCCTGCTACTTCAATCTTTTCAATACCCTTGCCTGGTGTTTCTAGAAATATTAAAGCCTCAGACTCACAGTCAAACGTAAACAGCGTCAGACCCTCCTTTTTTATTTCCTCGCGATTAAACCAGATACATTTCATTATAGCCTCAGAGGTAAGATAACAAATAGCCCTGTGATTATTTACAGTTGCCAAAGAAACCCTTGTAATATCCTCAGATTTGATTATTCTCAATTGAGGTATTTTTGAGAATACAGAGAATGTGTAGGATCGATTAATGCGATTATCCGCCAATATCCTTTCATCCCCCTCAAATTCAATAATGTACTGTGTTGCCAATTCACTTCGTTGTGGCCTAGTAGGAGGTGTGCTTTTTCCTGTATTTATTAATGTTACAGCCAATGGGGATGCCCTAGTAACCACACGGGGATTTGACTCAAGTGAAAATGTGCACTTGCTATCGGATAAATCGTATTCCTTATTTGAGTTATTCATGTTAATTTGATTCTCAGATAAGGACCTTCTTAGTGGAGGACCATGGATAGATATATGGCTCGAGGCAAAAAAGGTACCCACATTATTTACTTCATTTATTGATAAATTCCCAGGCTGGGTCCTCAAAGGTGCCTCAGCCATTTCCGCTTTTTTGCCTTGGCCATTTACCATCACTACATTTTCCTTTTTGTCCAATAAACGATTTTCCAACCTTATTGAATCATGACATATTACATTCATTTTATTGCTATTTCTATTTCCTACTTCTGATTGTATTTCATTACTCAGTCTACATACATTATTTGCATGTGTTTGATTATTCGAGACATTAGTACATATCTCACTATAGGAATTCCTCGTAGGTATTTTTAGGGGGACGCTGATTCCTCCGTCCTGATGCTTTATTTGACTTTTCGACGTACAGAATCTACCTACTATAGGGAAATATTCACTTAAGGTGGCTTTTGCTGAGTTTTGAATAATGCAATCCGTGTTAGACTTTTCCTTTTCCTTTTCCTGGGTTAAGTGATCTTTTGGAATAATCGTGACTGTTTTTTGATGTAACACAGTTTTAGAAGTTAAGGTTTTCTGAGAGTTTAATTTTGCCAATTGTGTAGTACTAGTTTTTATCCTTCCCGTATTGGTATGCACGTCTTCCTTCAATAGCGAAGAGGTGTCGAGGTCTCCACCTCCTTTTTCCACTCTTACTTCAGTTGCTGGTGTGAGGGCATCCTGACTCTCTTTGGACAACTGGTCCAAGTCAATGTGCTCCTCATCTGCAATTTCTAGGATAGAAGTTGATTTTATGACCTTCTCCTCCCTCCTTCTTTTCGCAAGTCTTTTCACAGCACGCATATGCATCCTTTTAGCCCGGCGAGACATAAAGGTTGGGGTTACTTCGGTGTGAATATTTTCAATCTCTGCCTTTTTTTGGTTTTCAATTTCGTCCAACAAGACAGAAGGGCTATCAGGCAGATCTAAAATCGGCACTTTGGCAATAGGACTACGCAGCGTATCACAAGGCTGTGTTTTATTAAGTAATTGTGAAACTATTGTATCGTTTAATGCGATTATCGAGGCTTTAATCTCACTCAGATCATTCTCACAAGAGCACGTCAGCGGCTCGGATGATACCCCATGTAATTGCCTAGAATTGTTACATTCTAGGTGAACAGGTAGCGAACATTGTGTACTTCTCTCATGACACTCATTTGTAGCCTCTCTTGATCTTTGGCCACCTATTTCATTTTGCAAAGATCTCAGGGTATCAATTGCGGTTATAAAGCCCTCAATTTTATCCATCTTGGAACAAAGATAATGCATAATTGCCTTTAATTCCTTTAATTCCAAGTGGGTAAGTTCGTGGCCCTTATCGAGAAGATCTAATATTTTTGTGATCACTGGAAGGGGGCTAGGAGATTGAGGTTCAGCACTACCCCTATCAGATATGTTACCCTCATGATTGTTATTTATGGATCTTCTTTGGGCTTTGATTTGCTCAGGAGAGTACAATAAAGCATGCGAAATCCCTTCAGAGCCTCCTTCGCCTATTATTTCATTGTGAGTTTTCATGATGTCCTTTCTACAAGTTGGTTTAAAAATCCCCTTGTTAGATGATCTATGAACAAGTGGGGTCATCATATCAATGGATTGATTAACCTGTTCATCTAATTCAGCCATTTTCCTCATAGTTATCCTAAACGGGTCTTCATTAAAAGTGCAAGGTAGTAATGGGGTTGTGCGACTCCCCAAACTCAGCCTGGCATCATTATTTACTTCCTCTTTTATGAAATTGTACAAAGAGGCAGTTGGTTCGGCATGAATCTGAGCCAAATAAGTAGTTTGTATTGGAGTATCAGTGCGATTCAAATTATCGTCTTTAACTACCTCAGCTAAAGTGTTATTATCCAATAGCTCATTATCAGGAATACTCCTTTTGTGACCTAAGGAGTCATTATTAGTTTCAGTACAAGCTTTCAATATTGCCTCAGTGCACCGCCCACTAAGCAATCCATTAGCCATAGTTAAAATGCAAGATATAGCTCTTGTGCAATGTATTAGTGTAGAGACAGAGTTCTCAGCCTGCTAGATAAATGTCAGGATAAAACAATGGTGGGTAGAGACTAATCCAGCTTTACACCCGATATCTAATGAAATACGAATTAGCACATTATGAGGTGACAAGCACCTAGCACTTTATAATAAAATGTCAGCAATTAGAATATAGCCTCGCCCTCACTCACCAGCGCATATGATAAACTCATAAGATCTTCATATTCTAACAATATATCATTGGGTTCACTACTTTCAGCATGAACCTGAGCGTTAACACTTTTAAAAATAGAGCCTCCGGGATCGAAAGTGACTAATCACAGCAGTCCCCCTTCTAAATGTGCCGCCAAACAGCCGCACAACAGCCAATGGGCTTTTCACCGTCGGGCTTAACGCCGCAAGGGTGGGTTGAGCGCAGTTTTCAACTCGCTGCCAGTCACGTGATCACACACGTGGTCCAAGTGACTCCGCCTCCTCCAGGAAGCGGTATGGGCCAGGCAAGAGCAACGCTCGCAGTGCCTGGATGCTGGCAGGTAAAGCACAAGGTCAATCACAGTAGTTCACTGCTCACACGCTCTTGGATTCCGAAAATAAAGCACCGCTCAGGCGGCTCGAGCGCAGTTTTCAACTCGCTGCCAGTCACGTGATCACACACGTGGTCCAAGTGACTCCGCCTCCTCCAGGTCTATTTTAGTTTTCTTCGAGAAACCAGGCACACCTTGCATCCCTATTTATCGTGTACAGATGCAGGCAGTACAAGCATTTATGGTGTTGATCTTCCACGAAGACGTTTCTTAAACCACACTTCGTGCAGAGTTTCAAGAGGCTGCAACCTTCCTTCTTCTCCTCAGCCTTGAAAAAAGGGCGCGATGTAGCCCCACAAGGCCGGGCCTTCTCGAAACTATGATGATCCAATGGTGGATGAAGATCTTCGCTGTTAGCGGAGCCCCGCTGCCGGTCTCTATCCTCGTCTAAGACGATAAAGCGAAAATCTGTTAAATTCGAACTATTTGGCAAAGAATTTATGAAAAAACCCAAAATTAGCTTGGAGAGCAACTGGAGAACTCCCAACACTAAAGTGTGCTGTAAAAATCTGAAGATGGCGACCAGGGGTGGAGTTTAGGGAGAGGACTGTCATTGGATGGGGCAGTATGAACCAGAGGACAGTGATTGGTTTAGAGGAGAAATAGTTTTGAAGTGAAAGTGAAACTTTTTTCTTTTACAGAGGATTCCCAGCCTGACGACAGGGAATATTAATGAGCATGTGAATCCATGCCAGACCCCATGCTGGTGCAGAAACAACTTAATGTAATTCCCCAGTGTTTCCAAATCAATGCGAGCTACATCAAGTAAAAGGTGAAGCCTCCTTAATGAAAAGCTGTATGTTTGTTTCTCCTTTTGTTCTGCAGGGTGGGCACTGAAGGAGACATTAAGATGGAGAGAGGTGGTGGTGCTGATTTCAGTGCTGTGAATTACAGTTTGCACTCCCTACAGTATTATTCAAAGAACAAGTTACTCTCTTACCTGGTAACGTTCTTTCGATGGGATGGTCCGACGACGTATTCCAAATCTGTGACAGTAATCACCACAGCTGTGCTGCTTAAGAAAATCTTTCGGCATCTGCGTCGATACGCCGCCCTTGAGGACCTCCTCCGACGGCCGACGTCACTGGATGTTAGAAGTAGGACGCACGACGCCCGTAGCCTCAGTGGTAGTTTTTTCCCAGAACGTGTGGGACCAGTCTTCTGCCAGTCTGACCACACAAAGCCTTGCGGAAACGTAAGCTGCGATCGCATAAGAAATTCTGTAGCGGGGAAGGCAGGGAGGGAGCGATATGGAATACGTCGTCGGACCATCCCATTGAAAGAACGTTACCAGGTAAGAGAGTAACTTGCTCTTCGAGGGGATTGGGTCCTCCGACGTATTCCACATCTATGACAGACTCCCAAAGCAGTACTAACGTAAGGAGGTGGGAAAAAGAATTTAGAAGATAGAAATTTAGAATGCCCAATCAAATTGCAGAGTAAAGGACCGCCTTGCCATAGGCCAGATCCTGCCCATGGACACAATCGAGGGAGTAGTGACGTACAAAAGTATGGACCGAAGCCTAGGTGGCTGCATCCCAGATGTTACGAATAGGAACACCCCTCTGCAGGGCAGTAGAGGCAGCCATACCCCTGATAGAATGGGCCCGCAAGCCTATCGGAGGGTCCTTACCCGCCAAGCGGTAACATTGAGAAATTGCCAGGATAATCCATCGAGACAAAGTCTGCTTAGTAACAGCTTGTCCCAAACGCCTTCCGGCGTAAACAATAAAGAGTTGATCGTCCACTCTGACCCAGGACATGCGTGAAATATAAAAGCTTAAAGCTCTCTTAGGATCCAGACTATGGAACCTCTCCTCGCCCTTACCAGGATGCGGAGGAGGATAAAATGCCGGAAGAATAACCTTCTGGCCTAAATGAAATTCCAGCTCCACCTTCGGAAGAAAGGAAGGACGAACTCTAAGGACAACCCTGTCCTTATGAAACACAGCGAAGGGTGGCTTAACTGAAAGTGCCTGTAACTCACTCACTCTGCGAGTGGAAGTGACTGCAACTAAAAATACAGTTTTAAAAGTTAACAGTCTCAAAGGGCAAGAATGTAAACGCTCAAAAGGAGCCCCCATTAGAAACTTGAGAACAAGGTTCAAATCCCAACCGGGCACCTGGAAAGGTGACGGAGGGAACACATTAGTGAGCCCTTTTAGAAACGGAGAAATTAAAGACATTTTAAAATAAGAACACTCTTCAGATGAGCGCTTAAATATGGACAGCACCGCCAGGTAACCTTTAACGGTACCCACTTGCAGGCCCTTGTGGGCCAAAGAAAGCAAAAAAGACAGAACCACAGGAATGTCACATGAAAAAGGATCGACATTCTGAACCCTGCACCAGTCACAGAACTTTCTCCAACGGCAACAGTACAGGGACTTTGTTGCCGGCCGTCTGGCCGAAAGCAATACTTCCATCACGTCTTCAGGGAGGTCCCAAACCTTATACCTCATCCTTTCAGAAGCCAAGCGTGAAGGTTGAGGGATCTGACCTCTGGATGGAGAACCTGACCCCCCTCCGGTGAGAGCAGATCGTCTCGTTAGGGAAGACGACGTGGAGGGCAATGGACAACTCGAGAAGGCCCGGGTACCACGTCCTCCTGGCCCATGGCGGAGCAATGAGGATCATCCGGGAACCAAACCTCCATAACCTCCGCAGCACTTGCGGAATGACGGGGACTGCAGGAAACGCGTACAGCAGTGGGAATGACCACTCCACCACGAACGCGTCTCCTAAGGCTCCTCTTGGAGGAAATTCCCACGAGCAGAACCTTTCGCACTTCCGGTTGACACTGGAGGCGAAGAGATCCACTTGAGGGGTCCCCCAAAGGGCGAAGATCTCCAGGAGAATCTCCTGAGCCAACTCCCACTCGTGAGAGATCACGCTCTGCCTGCTCAGAGCGTCCGCTGTCTCGTTTTCTTCTCCGGCCAGATGAACTGCCGAGACCGAAATTTCCTGCTGGATTTCCCAGAACCAGAGCTGCATCGCCTCCCTGCACAGAGGATGTGACCCTGCCCCCCGCCCCCTTTTTTTGTTGAGGTAGTGCATGGCCACTGTGTTGTCCGTCAGAATCAGGACATTCTTTCCTCGCACAGTCGGCAGAAAAGCCTTCAGGGCAAGCCTGAAGGCCCTCAGCTCCAACAGATTGATATGGAGTCTGGACTCCGACTGAGACCAACGACCGCTGACTCAACTCGTTGGCATGAGCTCCCCATCCCGTGAGGGATGCGTCCGTCACAATAGTCACCTCTGGCAGGGGTAGCGAAAATGGAGTCCCCTTCATGAGATTGCCTTCGACGGCCCACCACAGAAGGTCCTGGGCGACCGAGGGTGGCAGCTGAACGGGGTCCGACATCCTGCCGGAGGACTGAGACCACTGGAGCTTGAGTGCCCATTGCAAAGATCTCATCCGCAACCTTTTCGGGTGTGTTTGGTTCCTTTGTACATTCACCTTTGGCGGGCTTCAGGAGTGAAGACCGCCTTTAGCGCCCGAGCTTCTGGGGTGGGCAGGAAGTGAGGGAGGTGCCCGGAACTCCCTCTGCTTTGTCTGCTGGGACACCCAAATGCACTATGTGCTTGATTGGCTGGCTGAATGTCCGGCAAGGACAGCCACCCTGCTGGGTGAGTGACAGTTAGGCTGGAATAAAAGGGAGAGAAATGACTAAAAGGCGACTCTCTTGACTTGGAAGGCAGAGTCGACCACGGGAATGAAAGAACCGAAGACGAGCTTAAAGAGGACGGCTGCTGCAACTCCTTGACCGTTGGTTTGCCCGGTCAAGCCCTGCTGCAGGTCCGAATCGCCAAGTTCACCTCGACAGAGAAGCCCCTACAAGGACGATTTCTCCCTTGATTTGGTGGAACCAATCAATTCAACAGTAAGCCACCTGGATACCAATCTCAGAGCTGGTTGCCTTTTCCTCAGAGTGTTGCAGGAATCCGTATAACCCGGGAGAGGGACACCAGTTTGTTTGCTTTACCGGAATTGAAGATTTACCAGTTGCAAGCTTTTTGACCAGTCCAGTGCAGTGCAGGAGTCCCCAGCCGTCCTCCCTCTTGTCCCCACGACTGAGGCCCAGGAACAGCTAGATCTGCAGGAATTGACAGGAATAGAAGTCATCAGCTGCAACTTTTTCTTCGTTGTAAGGTACTGAGAAACAAGACAGAGTACTTACCTCTCGCAGTGAAAGTGCTTGAAACTTTTGCAACTCGCAGGCCTAATCAGCTTGTGACACAACATATGGTTCTTCTTTTTACAAACTACTTCTGAGAACTTTTGCAGAGACTTTACCGTTTACTTACCAGAACCGCTTTATCCTATCCAAGACTTTAGCCCATTGACTTTGACCTAAGCCTATTGAATTGACTCTTCTGGTGAACTCAAAGTATTTGCACTAAGAATAATTGTAACCTTTCATGTTCTAATAATCTTTGCCTTTTTACTCCTCTTGAAAAGTATTCTCAAATAGTATTGAAGTATATTTGTGTGTGATTATATTGCCTCCTTCTTATGATTGTTTTATAACTGACAGATAAATAAATTAAAAAGTATTTATCAAAGAAACCTTGAGTGTAAGAGTTTATTTGAACACCTGTGATTGTAGACCTCTGTGTAACATCATTACTGCTCACATTCCCCTCTTGAGAGAAGCCTGGATGCTCAGCTCTGCTACCAAAACTGAGTAGTACAGACCTATACCAAAGGTTGGTTTGATTACACCTGTAGTCCTAGTTGTATATAGTGGTCCCAAAGCGTACTGCATACAAACTGCCTAACAAACACACACAAAGCGCCGTGAACAGTTTCATTTTTATAAAACATACAGTCCTGCGCAGAACGCATTTTGCGATTCTGTGTTATGTTTAGTTGTTATTTTAGACAATACTGATACAGAGGACGCTAGGCCGATCTATGGGAGTGGCTATGCTATGGTGCTATGTGTGTTTTTCTTTATTATTTTGTTATGCTACGCAGGCTAGCTTAGGTTCTGCTGTATCATTGCTAAACTGTGCTAAATGTTTATTTTACTGCCATGTAACTAAGACACTAGGGCAGACACACAGTGCTGGGTAGAGACTGAAACTTTGAGTGTATAAAGAATTAGAAGAGAGACGAACAGAAGTAGTAAATGAGACGGGGCGGGGGCTTCTGGCTAGAGCGGTGTACACAGCTCCAGGCCACCATACTCGCGCCTCCGCGCTGACCCATTTCTCGGCTCTTGCCCCACGTGCTTCAAGCCCCTTCAGGCTCCCGACAGTGCCGGCTTGGGGAACTCTGCGTTTTAAGGCATTTGGACAGAAGTCATGCATATTTGATCGGATTGTGCCTTGTGCAGTCACTAGTAGTCCGGCTGGTGGTGCACTCTGGTGTAGGGTTCTGCCAATGCAGTTTTCGCAGGCAGCAGCGCATGCTGGATGGCAGATGACATAATCCTCAATATAAATATAAGCTCTGCAGCGTTTGAAAATAACATAGTAAAAAAATATAAAAATTCCCACTAGGCAAGGTGAAAGGGATACGGAGGAGGAAGATGGAGGCCCTGTCTTTAAATGTGCTGCACATCTGAATGTGTGCACAAATCCAATTAAAATAATGTACTGGGGCGTATCTTCGGCTTTGAGTGCTGATTCAAGTAAGTATTCGTCTGAAACCGAATAGCTGGAATTCAGCTAAATACTTAAAGACGTATTTCGGTACACCCCTACTCTGCATCCATCTTCCTCGTCTCAATAATGAGGGAATTATGGGACTTGAAGTCCCTGTAGAAAAAGTTTGTTTTCTTAACTTTTTCTACTGCAAACTTGATTTCGACTTTCTACAACATTTAACAAAGGGATATTACGAGAACCAGTCATTAGGCAGGTTTGAGAAGAGGAATATGGTTCTTTGGTCTTAAGACTTCCATTATTATACAATTTCCTCTTATTTGACTTTTGGGAGCAAGGGGAATTTATAACTGCATGCATTTCTTGGGTTATAACAGGATATTTGTTACTTTGTCAGGGTTCAGGGCTGAATTCCTCCCATTCAGATGGTCTACTTGTGGAACAATATAATTATGATGGCTACAAGCTATTACATACTGTGGTATCGGTAGGATGCCCTCTTGAAAAGAGGTTAAATACCATGTCTCATCCCATAGGTATCCTTCACTGTCCTGACCCTTTTCTCCTCCCGTATGATCATCCCGCAGTGCACCACCCCCAAGATCAGGAAGCATCTGCTTTTCCCTGGCCACCCGGGAGGATCCCTCACTGAAACCTGGCCACGGTTTCAGTGAGGGATCCATACAATTCATCACAGATCCTAGGAGGAGGTGATGTACCGCCTATCTAAAGAGTGGATAGAACAAGAATCTCTACTAAAAATTCTTCTCATTTGTATGCTATTCTCACATCCATTCGCAGTTAGATTGCTTCATAAACAGGGGGGTGAAGTGACTTTTTTTCAAAGTTGACTTTTCTTATGATGCTGAAGAAGTGAACCAGTGAAAACAATAAACCCAAACATACAAGAGAAAAACCCAATTAGAAGAATAATTTAAAATGAGAGACCGCTATCTCAGGGGCCTATCATTTTATTAATCTCGGATATGTTGAATCTCTACTCGCAGGGGTATAACAAACTCACTGTGAAGACGTAATGGATCAGATGGCAAATGCTTAAAGAGCTTTCCATGCTCGTAATTATGTTCTTAACGCCAACGCAGCGTACTTACTTAAACCAAAAAGTGCTGTGATACATTCTTCAGTTTTTTATGAAGACAGCACTGTATCCCACCTGCGGGACGGACAAACATTAAATTAAGGGTCAAATATAGTCTTAGTCGCTGGCTCAACCTAGGAAATCCTCCTGCTGGAGTCAGTAACTCACCTTCAAGCTACAAAGTGTGGGCACAAGCCAATACCAAGCTCAGCAGAGTAACGGGTAGCAAAACGATCTGCTATCAGAGACCGACCGTCTGCAGTCACGTGATAAATACGTTCCATGACTCGCGTCATTTTGGATTCCTCTTATGTTGGACAATATAAAAGGACTACAGGTCGTCACCTAGATCGGACATCTTGAAAGTAAAGCGTAAAGTGTTACTGTATAAGTAGCATGCAAATTGAACATAGCCATTAGCATTTAGTGAAAGGTCATGGCACAGAATTTTGCAGAGTACATTTAGTTGTGGATATGAAAATCTCATCGGGTGAATGTGGAAAAAATAATAAATATATATTCCAGGTCGAAACCCAGACCCATCATCCTATAGGTGACGGGCGCAGCACAAGTGTGCGATAGGCTGGACAAGGCAAAACATTATAAAAACACAGTGGAGAAATCCACAACATACATGTGACTAAGAATCTAAATCGATCCCCTAGAGGTGGCAACTGTGAGAAACCTGGAAGGTGTCTCCCTGGCTAGTCCGCAGGGATCTGTCATCCAGGTGGCCAGGACATGGCCATCGCTATTGGATCCAGTTCCTGGGGGTAGCCCAGTGAGGGAGGATCACCTGGATGGGGGTCATTGGGGAGTGGGACACTGATGGATGAGACACGGTATCCCCCTTCTTTCAACACATTTTCCCCATCCTATCACGTAGGATATTCCAAAACACTGCCTCCCCTTTTCTGACACGAACACTTTCGCAACAACACGAAAGACAACAGACTAACACCAGAGCCGGTTACCTGACATGTCCCAATACAAGGGTCAAGCAAAGTCAGGCAATTGACCAGAATCCCACTCACCTAACGGCCCTTTCCCTTCCCCGCAGGGATAAAAGGTGGCGCACAAGAGCACAGGTAGAGCAAGGCAGACCGCACAACGTGAGAGCTAACTCAGCACAGTGGTTCAAGAGGAGGAGAAAGAAGGCGCATACCGAGAGGGTGAAAAGGAGAGAAGCGACCTTGCTCTTTCCGACCAAGGCCCGTGAAACCTCTACAGAAGGAATCGTAAGACTGCGAACAATAGCCAGTGTGTGTTGCAGCAGATGTCAACGGTACACAAGACCACCCTCCTGCGTGGATTACCAAGCCGGGGAGAGACCCTCTTCTCTGTGGTACCAACCTTGACTCCAAAGAGTAAGAAAGCCAAGCGGTTCATCACAGCCGATGAGTCGAGGGAGTCGATAAGACACCAAACTGTGTTGAACAGAAAGTAGCAAACAATTGGAACTGTGAGAGGCTTAAAGAGCTATTGATGGAAAAGGGGAAAACCAGCAACAGTCCAGCACCACGTGGGTGCTCACTCAGAAAACTCTGGGCAATTACTACTGTAACCAGAAGGCCTTGGGAAAAGGCAAAAGGGTGTTAAAGTGGTAATAGAGGGGTCTTGTAAAATCCTCTGTACAGTCGAAAGTCTTTGGCCGACAGAAGATTAGGAAGTTAAGGGAAGTGAGTCCTGCATGACAAGAGATGAGTGAGAAAGATACGAATGACAAGATTGTCAAAAGTGAGCCCGAAGGACGGAATGCCGATAAAAGCGGGCAAAGTCTAAAGTCCCGAAGTACAGTATGTTGGCTAGAGTGAACCCGACCGAGGGATGTCTACAGTGAACTGTTTAGCAAAAGTTGGCAAGAGTGAACCCGGCACAGGGAGGCAGACAAAAAGGGGCTAAGCCGGAGGAGCTGTTTAAAAAGACATTAAGATTTGTGACTGCAAGAAGTATTGTAAGACCAGGGGAAGTGGATTGTTCCCCTTGGCATTTGGATCCGAGCCCAACCAAGGGAGACCTAGGGGTGGAAAGCCATCACCCAAAGTCCATTTGGAAAGGAACTTTTTGTTTGTCCGTTTTGTTGAATACATCAGGCCCTCGAAGGCAAAATACTTTTTATTGAAAAGAGACTAAACCATCGGAGAACCTGATAGCTGGAACAAAACTGTCGGCTCGTGTTGGGAAAGCTTGAGTGTGTGCTGTGCTCAGGAGATCCACCTTGTCCCGTCCTCAAAATGTGGCGAAGGAAGACCCTTGGCAATCGCATCCTGACCTTTCATTTGTGTACACTTCTTTCCTTATTTAAAACCCTATCCCATACTCTTCATGTAATTAGTTGTACGGATTTGGGAATAGTTTTCTTTTAGTATAGTCCTTTTACTTTGACAAGATGCCACAAGTACTGCCTTAGTTTTCATTTGATGGTCGAAGCTTGCTCACATCTTAGATTTAGGTTTTTACAGTTTAATAAACACCCTTGAACTGTGATCACTTGTCTGTCTTTACTCTTGCCACCATGAGTTCCTTACAAAACCCATTTCTATGCCAATTATAGATATGCAACTAATATTGGGGAACATGTGTTACATGGCTCCTGGTGTTAACTATGAAAGGTTATTAATAGCTAAGCCATACTCAAGTAGCAAGACAGGTGGAAGGTGGCACATGGCATATATCACCTAATATTTGCTATGATTAGTTAGCAACAACTTAGGCTTGCCAACAGGTGGTTTCTTTGAGCCCATCAGTATCTGTGTGCGTGTAGCCTGAAAATCCATTGTGGCTCTCTCTTAAAGGAATGTCCCCACTGCGAACTGGATGGATCACTTTTTCCAGTACAGTCCATGTAAAGTCCTCCTCAGTATGACCACTTTGGAGAAAATGCTCCACCAAAGGTGCTGTCTTTTTTGTGTTCCATCATTCTTTGTTTTCTTAACAGGTCTGCTAGTCATACTCACATACTTGAGGTTGCATGGACAGGTGATGGGATATATTATATCAGACATATTGCAATTAGTGAAATGGGTCTGGTGCCATGGTGTACGCCATCCAAAATCAATCTTGAATGTATGCAATGTCTGCTTGCACATGGGTCTGCTGGTATTCCCCAAAGTTTATTGTGTGTCTGTCGGTACGGCAGGGTAGGGTAGCTAGGCAAAATCTTTATTTCGTCAACAACACACCATAAAAGATGATACATGACCAGCACTAAGAACAAGTTACTTATCAACTGGTAAGTTTATTTCGACTGGATGTTCCTCCAACGTATTCCACATCTTTGAAATGTAATGTCCAGAGCTGTGCTGCTTTTGACATTTTTTAGCAGAGGGCATCCTGAGTCGATGGCGTCGGGTCGATGTCCCTCGAAGGCCTCAGTCGAGGGAGACGTCACCGGATGTTATAAATAGGATGCATGGCGCCCGTAGCCTCAGTTTGTTTTTTACTCCATAACGTGTGACCTGCTCGTACACAATGCCTGCTTGACTGCACATAGCCTTGAGGGAGCGCAAGCTGCAATAGCATAGGAAATTCTCCAGAGGGCCAGGCCAGGAGGGCGATGTGGAATACGTTGGAGGAACATCCAGTCGAAAGAACGTTACCAGTTGGTAAGTAACTTGTTCTTCGAATGGATTGTGTCCTCCAGCATATTTCACATCTTTGACAGACTCGCAAAGCAGTACCAGAACATGGAGGAGGGAGAAGAATGTATAATACCCAATTAGATGGCAGAATAAAGAACCGCTTTCCCAAAGGCCATATCTTGACCATGGAGCGTATCCAGGGAGTAATGTTTGACAAAGGTGTGGATGGAAGCCCATGCAGCTGCGTCACAAATATTACTAATACTAACTCCCAGCTGCAGGGCAGTGGAAGCAGCCACTCCCCTAGTGGAGTGAGCCCGTAAACCCTCAAGAGGGTCCTTGCCCGCCAATCTGTAACATTCAGTAATGGTGAGGATAATCCACCTGGACAAGGTCGGTTTGGTAACAGCCTGGCCCAATCGGTGTCCAGCGTACCCCATAAAGAGTTGGTCGTCAACTGTGACCCTGGACATCCTAGAAATATAAAAGCTCAGAGCTCTCCTAGGGTCCAGCCTATGTAGTCGCTCCTCTTCTTTACCAAGATGAGGAGGAGGATAGAAAACCAGAAGAACTGCTTTCTGGCTTAAATGAAACTCAGACACTACCTTAGGTAGAAAGGATGGGCATACCCGCAGTACAGTATTGCCTAGCATTTTGGTGCTGGACTGCCCCTGGGCAGGACAAAGACTGATATGCGGGGACATTTCTTCTCTGTGAAAAGAACAATGAGCTAAAGACTCTCCCAGGGGCCATCCATCCAAGAACAAGTCAATGGGCTGTGTTCGTGTTGGTAGAGAGTTTCCCAGACCCCCCTCTGTTTTGCATACCAAGTAACTTTGGGTCTAACCCTAAGTTACCAGAGGAATCCAGACGTGGACCCCTTGCTCACTGCTCTTAGAGAGACACAGCTTCACCTCACTGATGATGCCCAACTAGGCTGAAACACGTGTATGGGGTTGCTGTGGTACTCTTGTTCAGAGGAGAATTGCCTAGCATTTCGGTGCTGGACTGCCCCTAGACAGGACAAAGACTGATATGCGGGGAAATGTCTTCTCTGTGAAAAGAACAGTGAGTTAAAGACTTGGTTGAGACTCTCCCAAGGGCCATCCACCCAAGAACAAGTCAATGGGCTGCGTTCGTGCTGGTAGAGTTTCCCAGACCCCCCTCTGTTTTGCATACCCTCAGTACAACCATATCTTTGTGGAACACAGTAAAGGGTGGCTTAGATGAAAGTCCCTGCAATTCACTCACTCTGCGAGCGGAAGTAACCGCAACCAAGAAAACCGTCTTGAAAGACAACGGTCTCAAAGGACAAGAGTGCAGTGGTTCAAACGGAGCACCAATCAGGAATTTCAAGACCAAATTTGAATCCCATACCGGCACCTGAAACGGGGACGGTGGGAACACATTAGTGAGCCCTTTAAGAAATTGGGAAATCAAAGGCATCTTAAAATAAGAACATTCTTCAGACGAGCGCTTGAAGATAGACTGCGCCACCAGGTAACCTTTAATGGTACCCACTTGAAGACCCCTGTGGGCCAAAGAAAGACAGAACCATGAAAGTGGAACACTGAAAAGGATCGACATTGTGTCCTCTGCAGAAGTCCAAAACATACGGCAACGGTACAGGCATTTGGTTGCCGGCCGCCTGGCCGAAAGCAACACCTTCATCATGTCATCCGGGAGGTCCCAATCTATATGTCAACCTTTCAGAAACCAAGCGTTAAGGTTGAGAGTTTTGACCTCTGGATGGTGAACCCGACCCCCCCATCCCACCCCATCCCCCCCTGACCCCTTTTGCGCGAGAGAAGATCCTCTCGGTAGGGAAGACAGCGCGGAGTACAGATGGACATTTCTAGAAGGTCCAGGTACCATATGATATGACATGGCATTTATAATGCGCCTATAAACAAGTGTTGCAAGGCGCGATGAGGCAATGGAGGGGGAACAAAGGGAGGACAGATAATGATACTACTTGGCCAGGTATCATTCAGATCGCTCAAGTGCAAGGGAAGGGACAGTGCAATACATGGGAATAGATAGAAACAATAAGTAACCGTAACAATAAGTATAATAAGTAACAGTAACGGCCAGCAGGTGACAAGGGTAAGTGCTGACATCAGGTGTCAAGTGCTGGTAGGGGGACTGAAGGGATACAGAGACAGTCCCCATTGCAAGTGTGTGTGACTGACGGGGGGACCTGGGCCCAAGTTCAGAGGGTGTCCAGGTAACCAGGGCAGTTCTGGTTACAGCCAGATGATCAGCAGGGGAGAGGAGGAGAAAAAGCAGAAGCAAAGAGAAAGGTTTTGAGGTGCTTCTGGAACCGGAGATGGTTGTCCTCAAGTTTAAGGGAGGCAGGGAGGCTGTTCCAGAGGGAGTCCCCAGCTGAAGAGAGAGATCTACCACCAACTCGTTGCTTGGAGAAGCGAATGACCCTGAGGGAGTTGGAGGCGGATGAGCGAAGGGCTCGAGAAGGAAGATATTTAGGAAGAGAGAGTTGAAGGTATTGAGGCCTTGTGGACAATGCATAGCATTTTGAACTTAATCCTGGGAGCCAGTGCAGCGATTTCAGTCCTGGAGAGATACGATCCCTGGGCTTGAGGCCAAGGACAAGTCTCGCAGTCCTGTTCTGGATGAGTTGCAGAAGGCAGAGAGTAGAGGCAGGAAGATTTAGAAAGAGGCTGTTGCAGAAATCTAGCTGGTAGTGTGACTTTTTAGAGACGTCAGAGATGTGAGGAGGGAAGGAGAGTATGGAGTCGAAGATGACCCCGAGGTTTTTAGCCCTGCAGGTGGGAGTAGGAAGAGGGCCAAGAGAGGACGGCCAGAGAGCAACAGGGAAGGAGGGAGTAGGTGTGCCAATGAGGAGAATCTCAGTCTTACTGGCGTTAAGACAGAGGTCATTGGAGCCACACAACTCCTGGATAGCAGACAGACAGTCAGAGATGAGGCACAGAGAGGAGGTGGCCGAAGGTAGCCTGAAAATGAGCTGAGTGTCAACCGCATAGCACTGAAAGTTGGGGCACATAACGGCAATGCGGTGGGCAAGGAGTGCCAGGTGTTGGTTGAACAGCCAGGGAGAGAGGTTAGACCCCCTGGGGGACACCACAGGTAGAGAAAAAGATAGCTGAGAGGAAGGACCCAAGTTGGACTTGGGAGGGTCGGTCAGAGAGGAAAGAAGTAAGCCACGCCAGGGCCTGACCAGTGATACCCAGGTTGACACGGAGACAATTGAGCAGGATGGCATGGTTGACAGTGTCAAAGGCAGAAGAGAGATCAAGCAAAAAGAGGACGCAGGGGAGTTAGAGTCAAGGTTGGAGAGCAGGTCTTCACAGATGTTCAGGAGAGCAGTTTCAATGCTTCTTGCCGCTCTGAAGCCACACTGATGGTCATGAAGACAACCAACAGATTCAGAGTGGAGATTAAGCTGGGAGATGGCCAGTTTCTCCAGGAGCTTGCCCAGGAAGGGAGTGATGGAGATTGGGCGATAGTTAGCCAGGCAGGAGGGATCGGCAGAGGGTTTCTTAAGAAGAGGGTGCACAAGGGAGAGCTTCAGGGGGGATACGAAGACTCCAGTGGCGAAGGAGTGGTTGCAGAAGTCAGCTAGGGCAGGAGCCAGGGAGTCAATGTGGTCCTTGATGGTTTTGGAGGAACAGGGGTGAACCTGTTTTGACGAGACTTTCATACATTGGACTTGTCTAGAAACCTCATCTGCGGAGAACAGGGGAAAGGCAGAGAAGGAGGGAAGAGAGGTGGCTACAGAAGGGCCAGAGGAAGAGCAGGGAGTAGAGGGAGGGCGGGGAGAGGATTGGGCTCTCCTGGCCCAATCCGGAGCAATGATGAGCATGTGGGAGCCAAACCTCTGCAACCTCCTTATCACATGAGTGTTGGGAAAGATTTCATAATTGTAGGTAATTTTCCCTCCATGTGGCAACCCCCAAACATTTTGCTGCTGTTTTACACCCTGATCTAGACTTTGCCAGAGAAGCGCAGCCTTCCGCCGCACCCCTCTGGGCTTTCGCTCAATTCTTATGGGGAACCTTACATGCCCTTAAGACAGTCAGTACTGGGATACTTTGTTTCCCTTAGTCCTTTCCTCATGTTGCAGCTTTTGTGCAACATGAAACAAGAGTGCACTGTAACTTACTTTACCGCGCTCTTGGGTCTCTAGTCATTCCAAAGGCCCTAGAAACTCTCGCTGGACTTATTATGTTATTATGACCGGTGCAAGAGTCACGGACAGGACTGGTGGCAGCTATCGTTTCTCTTGCGTTTGGAACCCTTTTTCGCCATGTTATCCACGCTTACCGCGTTTGGCACAAATGAGTGGCCTGGCTCCAAAATGGCCATGCCACGAGGTTCTTTGTCCTGTCCGCTGACCCTCTTGCCCCTTCACCTTCCCCAGGTCGAGCCGACCCGGGTCAGTCCTTATTTGGTCATGCACTTTCCAGCGAAACCCCAAAGCTTTCGCGGGCTTCTGCATGCCTTGTGTGTGTCTCCAGGATGTGGGCTGGGATGTCTGTTCCCAATGCACATCCTGGGTGCCAGAGAGTCTGGAGTGTCCTGAATGCCTGGGACCACCGTGGTCCGTGATAGGTCCACGTATGGTGTGAGTGTTTGTGAGCAGATCTCCCATTGGGTCCTCTCCGTTTTGGCGCGAAGGGAACTTTGGATAAGAGGAGGCTGAAAACACCACTACCAGGTCGATCTCCTGAGTTCACACCAAACAAGGGATAAGGAGCCAAGTCTCCTGCAACAAGAAGCTGAGTCGAGGAACCGCTGGTGACCCGCTGAAGGTTTGGCACCCTGAGCTGCTGTCGTCCTGCGAGACCCCTCTGCATCAGATCGTCCTAGAAGGTCTGCGACGGCGCTTCGACCCATTGGAATAGTGGGATCAACTATTCCCGGCACCTTCATCAAACCCTGCAAGTAAGCCTCTTCGGTAGTGTCCCTGAGCCATCCAGTGGGCTGACCAGCTTACGCAGGACGCTTTGCTCTGTCACCGCCGCCGTTTCGGAGAAGCCCTCGAAACTTGGTATACCGCTTGCTCTGCGTCCACGGCACCCTCACACCAAATTTCGTACACTTGGCATTCCCAGGTCTGAAGTGAGACGAGTGCGCCCGGACCAGAGTGAACGCGGTTGCCGTGTTGCCCTGCTGTGGTAACAACCTGTGCACGTCTGTTGCATTTGGTACACCCTCGACCCTGCATCCTGCTACACAGAATCTACACAGTGTTGAGACGTCCTGATCATCGCAGCTGAACCTGCCAGCAACGTGAACTGAACTGGAGAAGTCTGGGTCTGCCTGCGTCGGGGACCGGTGAGTAGTCCATACCCCAACCGGTGGCCCCCCGCGCAGGAGCCCGTTTCTTTTCTACCGCTGTTGCGAAATAGCAACTCTATCCCGCACTCTCGCCCGGCCTCTGCCCACAAGTGGAGGCCTTGCTTGAGTAGTGGGGACTTGTTCTGCATCGCTTCATTCACCTTCCTGAACTGCCTGAGACCCTTGAAGAGACCCTACTTTATCCATTGGCACCAGCGTGTGCAGGTACTTTTGAGCATAAGGCTCCTCTCTTCGTAGGGCTCGGACTTCCTCCTAGTTAGGTGTATTTCTGATGTCGAACTGGGTCTAATGATTACTTACACTGCCTGTTTTCCTCCCCATCTAGGTGGTCTACATATTACGTGCTCATAACTCCTTAGACCCCTCGGTCTTGTATATATATTGTATTGATTGTGATGCGTTGGTTTACTTTAGTATTATTGTGATTCTTTGCTATGGTCGATGTTACAAAGGCCTTGTAATAAATGTGTCTATTATTTTTTATATAACACCTGTCTGGAGTAATTTGTAAGTGTCCTTGCTTTGTGTGCTCATTGAGGTCTTTCAGTCACCCTCACCCCTCTTGAGACTTAAGTCTTGACCGCCGCCATTGCTACCCTGATTGGTCTGGCTTGTCCAGAGGTTACCCTGTTCCAAGAAACTGGGCTGGCCTTCTGAACCTCTGCCCCTCCAGGTCGGAGTTCAGATATCCATCTTAACAATGAGGAATGACAGGGACCAGAGGAAACGCATACAGAAGTGGGAATGACCAATCCACGACGAATGCGTCCCCTAAGGCTCCCCTCGGAGGAAATTCCCTTGAGCAGAATCTCTCGCACTTCCGGTTGGCACTGGTCGCGAACAGATCCACTTGAGGGGTTCCCCAAAGGGCGAAGATCTCCAGGAGGACTTCCTGAGCCAACTCCCACTCATGAGCAATCATGCTCTGCCTGCTCAGAGCATCCGCCGCCGCATTCTCCTCTCTGGCCTGTTGAACTGCTGAGAGTGAAATTCCTTGCTGGATTGCCCAGAAACAGAGCTGCATTGCCTCTCTGAACAACTTGAATGACCCTACCCCCCTTTTCTGTTGATGTTATGCATGGCCACGGTGTTGTCCTTCATTATCAGGACACTCTTCCCCCACACAGACGGCAGAAAAGCCTTCAGGGCCAGCCTAATGGCTCTCAGCTCTAACAGGTTGATGTGGAGTTTTGACTCCGACAGAGACCAACGACCGATGGCGGTCAGATCGTCGGCATGAGCTCCCCCACTCTGTGATGGAAGCGTCCGTCACCACAGTCACCTCCGGCCCATGTTGCCAAAATGGCTCCCCTTTCATCAGATTCCATTTGTTGGCCCACAACAGAAGATCCTGCGAGACCGAGAGTGGAACCTGAACGGGATCCAACATTTTGCCCGAGAATTGGGACCACTGCATCTTGAGGACCCATTGCAGGGATCTCATCTCTAGCCTGGCACCAGAAAAATGCAAATGCAGGATGCCATGAGGCTGAGCAACCTTAAGAATACGAAATCCGGAAGACTCTGGACATGTTGAAATTTGTTCACCATCTGTACAATGTGATGAGCCCTCACCTTGGGAGGCGAACACTTTCCCAAGGACGTGTCCAACACAGCCCCAATGTAATGGAGCTGTTGAGAAGGTGTCAGATGAGACTTTTTGAAATTGAGGGAGAAGCCCAGCTTGTGGAGGGAGCGGCAGGTGAGACTGAGATGATCCAGAGCTTGTTCGGGAGAACGTGCTCGGATCAGCCAGTCGCCCAGGTAGGGGTAGACGTGAATCCCCCTCGCCTGAGATAAGCCGCCACCACCACCATTAGCTTGGTGAAGACCCTCGGGCGGAGGTCAATCTGAATGGCAGGACCCGAAACTGAAAGTGCGAGTTGCCAGCCGCAAACCTCAGGTGCTTTGGATGAATCGGCATATGAAAGTAAGCAACCTGTAGGTCCAGAAACACCAACCAATCTTGAAGTCAAAGGGCCTGAAGGACCTGAGAAAGAGTGACCATCTTGAACTTGTCCTTCCGGAGGAACTTGTTCAACCAACGCAAGTCCAAGATGGGTCTCAGTCCCCAGTCTTTCTTTGGAATAAAAAATATGGGGAATATCATCCCTTGTTCCTCTCCGCTACAGGCACCAGTTCTATAGCGCCTTTCTCCAGCAGGGTTAAGATTTCCTGCACAAGGAGCAGATCCGGAAGTTTCAAAGAGAGACTCCCGGTGGATTGTCGTGAGGGCACTGTAGGAAGGGTAGGCAGTAGCCATGGGCTATTGCCTCCAGAACCCACGCATCCGAAGTAATAGCTCGCCATTCTTTGAGATGCTGAGACAGTCTACCCCCAACCAGCGAACAATAGAATATGGCCTCATAGTTGTTTTGAAGCAAGGGGCGTGGCCAACCGCCATGTAGAGCGGACGCGACTTCGGCAAGCTCCGCACAATGAGCTACTGATAAGCTGTTATCTAACATTTAAGTCGTCTTCAGCGCCTGCAAACTACCCCAAGAGCTGCTGGCAGCGGCGGGAACCTCCTGGTCTCCCCACATTCGAGATTAGATGCCCGGGAGCCGCGTCGGGGAGATCCTGCGCCTGACGGAACGGGCAGCCAAAATGGCGGCCTCCACTTGCTGAGCCCGGAGAGCCCGGCGTCAGCCTAGCATTTTGGGAGGAGGCCGCCCCACGCTGCTGGGCGGAGCTGGCGCGGGTGGTACCCCTGCTGGCCCCTCAGAAGCGACCACTACGATAGGCCTGGGTGTGCTCCAGGCCCGAGGGCGAAAAGGGCGACCGAAGCAGCCGAGGGGGCCTGCCGGCCCTGCTGTGGGGACCGAAGGTAATCGAGGACCGGCTGGAGGCGAAGAGAGTACCGGAAGCGGGGCCTTGAGATCGCGCACTATATCGAGTGCGGACGCTGGCCGCCTCGCGCCGCCCCTGGTGGGCGCTACTACGGGAGCCGCGCACACCATCCGCCCGCCCGAATTGCATCGCGACCCCGGCTCCCTGGCCACGACTACAGGCCGGAGAGCGTGTGGGGGCCTAGTTACACCGCACGATCGTGCGGCCCTGGCGGGGGACTTCCTGGAACCACCACGGGGAGCCTACCAACCTACACCCATCGGGTACCTCTCTGCTGTACTCTGCCTGACAAAGCTATACGCTGACCTACTGCACCTCGCAGGGCCTGGTGAACCTGGGGGACCGGCGCCGGAACGTTACACACCCCGCCGGAGAGCCCAGAGCGCGGACTGGTTACCGGGAGAACCGTGAGTTGGCAATTTTCTAAAGTACCCTGGCCGGAGCACCCGATCGCAGCACTTGATACCCGCTGAGCTGAGAGGATGTCCAGCTTAGATAAGTCTACGGGAAGGGGGGCCAGGTCAAAGCAGCGGCAGACCACCCTAGATGCTTACACAGCCGCCGAACCCCCCAGCCCTGAGTGCCCAACCATGGCAACTGCCAGTAAAGACATAAGCCCCTCGCCAGAAACGTCTGAACCCACCAACTCCCAACTTTTGGAGGCCATCACGTTAATCCAAACAACTATGGTGAATAAAATCGACGCTGTGGCCATAGATCTGGGACTCCTTCGCCAGGACGTCCGCTCCTTGGCTGGTAGAACTGAAGCCCTCGAGACCCAAGCACGCAAGAACACTGAAGCGAATACCCAGCTCCTGCATGACGTTGAGGGCCTCCAGCAAACGGTCAAGAACCTGGAGGACAGAGTGGAGGAGGCCGAAGGAAGGGCCCGCCGGAACAACATCCGACTGCTCGGATTACCGGAGGGCATCGAAGGCTCGGACCCCACCAACTACGTGGAATACCTCCTGCTGCAGGAGATCGGCGCGGAGAAACTATCGCAGGGGTTCTCCATCGAAAGGGCTCACAGATCGCTTGCCAGGAGACCCCCGCCAGGAGGCCCGCCCAGGCCCATGATAGCTAAAGTATTAAACTACAGAGACCGCGAAGTCGTCCTGGCGTACTCTCGGTCAGGGGGCCAGATACTAAGGAATTCGGCCAAGATCGCTATTTACCCCGACTACACCTTCCGAGTGCAGATGAACAGAGCTCAGTTCATTTACTCCAAAGCCAGGTTGAAGGCCGCAGGCTTGAAGTACATGCTCCTATATCCTGCAAGGCTAAAAGTAATACACAAGAACAGGGCCCATCTATTCGACACTCCGGAACAGGTCCGGGACTGGATGGATGAGCAGCAATTACCTGACATCGAAGGCAAGAGGCGCAAGCCGCGCTGACGCACCTACCGGAGACTGCTGTAACGAATTTGCTTAATAACTTAACCCCAAGAGCAGCTGAAATGATCCTTCCTCGCGGAACACCGAAGCTCCAACTCCCTCGACCCCCCTGGAGCCTGTTTTTTTTTTCTCCGTTTTTACAGGGTACGTTTACCCGCCCGTAGGGCACCCGAGGACCATGCCTGGTCCTAAGGAGCGGAAACGGGACAGTCACGACGAGGAGTACCTTGTCAGACCAGTTGTTTGTTGGGGAAGTTTTTTCTTAAGGAAGGGGGAGCCAGAAACCCGCTCCCTAGTTGGGAACCCTAAAGTTAAAGTACCGAGACCGCATGACTACCCTATTACTACAGCACCTCTAACGAGACCTCGACCAGGCCCGGGGCAGGAGAGAGAACACCACCACGACTATGGCTGAGAGAATAAAAGTGATGACGTGGAACGTCAGAGGCATGAACAGCTATGTCAAACAGCGAAGGATCCAAGCATACATGAGACGCTGCAAGGTAGGGATCGCCATGCTCCAGGAGACACACCTAACTGGGGAGAAACTGACGGCGCTAGCTAAAAGTTGGCGGGGGACCTTGGTGGGATCCTCCTACTCCTCATACGCTAGAGGGGTCCTGGTATGGATTAACCCGACAGTCCCCTTTATAGTTACGGACACCAAGACAGACAATGAGGGCAGGATGGCACTGGTGCGGGGTACCTTGGAGGGAAAAGACCTATGCCTGATTAGCACTTACGCACCTAACCATGACGCCACGACTTTCTTCCACTCCCTGTACGCTAGATTAGGCCCCTACGTAAATAGCAGCTTGATATGGGGTGGAGACCACAACTGCACCCTAGATCCTCTCAAAGATAGGTCCGACACCAAACACTCCCGCCCGTCCCCCCCAGCCAAGATATTATCCAAACTGATTTCTCAGTTGTCACTTTGCGATCTGTGGAGGGAACTAGGTCCGGAGAGACGAGAGTACTCCTTCTTCTCCCCGCCGCATAGCGTCCACACAAGGTTAGACTACATGCTGGTAAGCCGGGAGCAACAAGCCACTTTCAGCGAGGCACAGTACTTACCCAGAGTATTATCAGACCACTCACCCTTGTTGGTCACCTGGGAGGTGTACCCGCCCAGACCCCCGGTTCCCACGTGGAGACTGCGGGCAGAGGCTCTTCTGGACGCGGCCCTCAAGGACCACGTACAAGACAGCACAGATGAATACTGGCTCAATAACCTAGGCAGTGTAGAGTGCATCAGCACCGCATGGGAGGCGTATAAGGTGGTCATGAGGGGGGACATGTTGGCTGCAGTGGGAGGGGCACAAAGGGTCACTATGAATGCTCTGGCGGAAGCAGAAAGAAAGTTAGGGGTGCTAGAGAAAAAGGCAGACCCGACCCCAGAGCATGTACGGGAAATTATAACGCAGAGACAGGCCTGTCTGTTGCATTGGGAGTCCCTGGGGAAACTAAGCTACGCCAAACACACCGAAAGGACATACGCTCTGGGAGACAAGCCTGGTAAACTCTTGGCCTGGCTGTACAAGCGGGAAACCCCTAGGACCCCTATCTGCCACATCCGTAGATCGGATGGCACTACGGTGCACACCCAGGCAGAAATTAACACAACCTTCTCTGAGTACTACCAGGACCTATACTCCAAAACCCCGCCCTCGCTGAACACCGGGATCGAGGACGCCCTAGACTGCATAGAGTTGCCCAAACGACCCACAGTTGGCCTTAGCCTTGGAAGACCCGATTACCCCAGACGAAGTCAAGGCAATCATTAGATCATTACCCTCTGGGAAGGCGCCAGGCATGGATGGTCTCCCTGGGGAATTCTATAAGACATATGAGGAGACCCTTGCCCCACTGCTGGCACAGGTATACAACGAGTCCTTTGAACGTGGCACACTCCCTGACTCCATGAGGGAAGCATTAATTATCCCCTTACTGAAGCCCAACAAAGATGGGACAGATTGCGGTTCATATAGACCACTCTCCATGCTCAATGTCGACTGCAAAATACTATCGGCACTCCTCGCCAATAGATTACGCAGAGTGATCCCCCTGCTAATCCATCATGACCAAACAGGTTATGTACCCGGGCGCTCTATCACCGAAAATTTACGCAGGTTGCACCACGTCATATACTGCACCGAGCGAGACACCCAGAAATACGCAGTGGCATCACTCGACGCCACCAAGGCTTTTGACTCGGTTAATTGGGAATGGTTATACGCCACCATGATTAGAATGGGCATTGGACCCACTTTTCTTAAATGGACCCAATTGCTTTACACCCACCCGGTAGCTAGAGTGCGCACCAACAAGACGTTCTCTGACAAATGGCCCCTCCACAGAGGCACACGACAGGGATGTCCCTTATCCCCCATGCTATACATCATTGCTGTAGAGCCAGTGGCCGCGTATATACGGCAGGAATACGGTGGGGGAGGCATCACACTAGATGGAGTGACACACCTCATCTCCATGTACGCAGATGACACTCTTCTCTACCTACATAACCCTGAGCACCTCCTGCCCTACATCTTGGAGACACTGGACTGCTTCCAAAAACATACAGGCATCCAGATAAACAAAGACAAGTCGTGTCTCTACCCCCTCGCAGCACTATATAGCAATGAGTGTGGATCCCTGCCCCCACTGGCCCTTCAGTGGCAGGTGACTTCCTTCAAATACTTGGGTATCACCATACACCGTAGCCCGGCTACTGAACATATCCTCAACACAGTCAGAGCAAAGGACGCACTCACTAACTCTATGGCTTTCTGGGGGAAACTCCCTCTCTCTGTGGCAGGAAGGGCGGGACTCCTCAAAATGGTAGCGCTCCCACGCCTACTGCACTGCTTCACCAACGTCCCCTACAACATCCCCCCAGCCTTTTTCAGAGACCTAAACAAACTCTGCAGAGGATTTCTGTGGCAGGGAGGCAGGCACAGAGTGGCGCTTGACATCCTTCAAAGGCCCTACGAGAAGGGCGGACTGAAAGTCCCCAACTTCGAACTATATTACCTGGCCAGCCAACTGAAGCACGTAACGCACTGGATGGCAGATGAAACCACCACAGACACCAGACTTCTACAACCGGCTCTGCCGCGACTGCTACTTCGAGACTTGTTGTGGGTCGGGAATGGGGCTCCGCAGGGTCACCCATACCTGGCTAAATTAGGAATCCAGCTCTGGAAGCGGGCCTGCAAAGCTGTGGGGTTGAAAGACCCATACTCCCCACAGATCCCCATCGCCGCAGTCATGGCGAAACCATCCTGGGGGAACACTGAAACACGCTCGGTGTGGGAGCCTTGCGGGGTGGCAGTGCTGGGCGACCTCATGCATGAACATGAACTTTTGGCATTCCCCGACCTCTGCAAATCGACGGGCCTGCCCGCCGGGCAGTTTCTACTCCACAGGGCAGTAACATTGGCCTTAAAAAATAGGTGGCCTGATACAGACAACCGATTCACCGAGAACGAAACCATCGAAACCCTACTAGACACTGCCGAGGGAGGCCACGAAACCTCCAGAATTTACGAAGCCCTATTGCTGGCCTCGACAAAGAACGAACTAAAATGTAAAAAGAGATGGGAGTGCGAATTGGGCCTTGTATTTGAGGACAACACTTGGGAGAAAATAACCCTCTACCATAAAAAGACCTCCAGGAATGCTCGCCTCCAATTAATACAGCTGTATATTACAAACAGAGCCTACCTTACGCCTGATGCCATATCAAAGTTCAAACAGAGCCTACCTTACGCCACAGACCTGTCCCAAGTGCCACGCGCCGCGGGCAGGAATGACCCATATGTTCTGGAGCTGTCCAGAGGTCCTGAAGTTCTGGGCCCGGGTGAAGGAGAGGGTGGCGTCGGCCGGGATCGAAGTGGAAACTCATACTCCTACAGCTTGCATATTGGGGACATACACGCGAAGCAGCAAGAACAAACCCCTAAATAGACTCCTAGACTTGATTTACATAACAGCTAAAAGGCGCATAGCCATGGGCTGGAAGAGCGTACGGGGTCCTAGCGAAGCCCTTTGGTGGTGCGATCTCAAGAGGTGGATTGCTGCGGAAACGGCGGCTTGGGAAATGGCAATCCAAGTACAAAAACTGGACTCCAGTGCAGATCTTCTTCGTTGGATAGAGCTGACGGAACCACTTCTCCGTCCAGCGACACCTGACAGCACACCGAACAGTCCTGCCAGCCCCAGCCCGGCACGTGAGCCCATGGAATATTAGGTTTTATTGCGGTCTCGGGGGGGGGGGGGGTGGGGGGGAGGGTACGTTAAAGTTAATGTTCTGTTATCATACACACTACAATGCTTTGCCTATGCGCTGTTTGTTACATGTTATCGAAAAACCAATAAAGATTTTTTTTTAAAAAAAATAGTTGTTTTGAAGCAGCTGTTGCAGCGCCTGAAGGCAAAGAGGCTGCTGCTTGAGCGGCTTTGGCACCTCTATTTCCCCGACCACCACGGGTACTTCTACGTTGGCCCCTTTGATTGCTGGCTCCTCTAGTCCTACCAAAAGAGGAGTAGTAACGAAAGGAACCCTCCTCCACTGTCGTCCCCTAGGACGAAAAGGCGTAGGTTGACGCACTGCTGCACTCAAAGACTTAGCAGCAGCTTTGGAGGTCTGCAACCTCTCAAGGTTCTCGTCAGCCTTGCTGCCAAACAAATGAGAGCCATCAAAGGGCATGTTCAGAATACAGGCCTATACATCTGGAGCAAAATCCGACTTCCGCAGCTATGCAAACCTGCATATAACGGTGCTCGCAGCCATGGACCAGCTAACACTGTCGTCCGTGTCAAACCCAGACTGAAGGGATTCACACATGGCATCCTTGCCATCCTGCACAAGAGCAAGGAACCCATCCCTTTCTTCCCCCTCAGGAATATGCTCAGCCGCTAGAGAGACGCAATTCAACAGTGTGTGAAAATCTTGCCAAGGCACAAGTGGAGTTGGCTGACTTCAGCGCCATACTCCCCGCAGAAAACACCTTGCGTGCCCAACCATCGAAGCTCTTGTTGTCTCTATCAGGAGGGATGGTAGGGTACGTCGCCTGCCTCGAGGTGGCTATAGCCGCCTGAACCACCAAACTCTCGGGAGTGGGGTGAGTGGATAGGTATCTGCGGTCGCTACTGGAAGGGTGGTATTTTTTTTGTCAACGACTTGTTAACTGCTGGAAGAGACTCCAGGGTCTGCCAAGCAGCCGCCACCCTTTTTTGCAAAGTCAAATGAAAAGGCAACACTGGGCCAGTGGACGGACATTGATCCAAAATATCAATCAAGTCATCCTGAACAAATGCATCCGGAAGAGTAGACCAACCAAGATACTCAGTAACCCTAGCCATCAGTCTCCTATAAGAAGACTCAGCATGAGCCCCAGGCTCAGGCCTGCCAAACTCCACCTCAGGAGATGTGTCTAAGCCACTGGCAGCACAGAGTGATTGACATAAGTCTCCCAACTGACTGCCCCCGGAAAAGACAGGAGCCACATGAGGCTCAACAGGGTCAAATTCCAAATCTGACCTCTCCTCATCCTCATAGATATCATCCAGAGGAAGAAAGTACTCCTGCTTAGGGACAGAAGTGGGTCTGGATTCCTTAACAGGCTTCACAGACTTGGATTTTGCCTTCTATGAGGATCCACAGTACCAGGCACCACAATCGGCAAATTCTGGCCTAAAGGCCCCAAAGGCGTTGAGGGCGCTGACGACTTCGACGTCGACAACGGCGCCGAGGGCTGGTGTGAAGGCAAAGCTTTGACGTCTGTATCCGACGGACACGGTGCCGATGGACAGAGCGCCGACAGAGTCGACACCGACCTCGAGCCCTTATCAGATTTCTGCGGTTTCGTCGGGGACGAAGACCGAGACCTGTATTTAGCATGTCTCTTCCAATCAACCTTAACCTTATCCGAACGGTACCGGGACGGTTCCCGATGATTATCGCGCCGAGGACCCAGGCCCAAAGGCGCACATCGGACCGAGACCGTTCCCTGCCGGCTTCTTCCGAAGGTGCGGACAGAGCTGTGCCCTGGGATTGAAAAAATTGACAGCATCTCCTCCCTGAAGGACTCTCATTCCTCCGGAGTCAAGGACTTAGTCGGATAAGCCACTTTCCTTGCTGCGCCATCATCCGACGAGGACGGGCAAGGCAACCGGTGCCCCTGCTCCTGGGAGTGCCTAGACGAGGAGGACCAGTGGCGGGACACACTCCGGGATCGAGATCCCCGGGACTCCTTCCGACGAGGAGAGTCACCCCTTGAACTGCCAGAGGACATCCCTTTTGCAGATTTTTGGGACTTACTGGGTTTAGAACCCCGACCTACCTGTAACTTCACCTTACGCTCCCGCAAGGCCTTAGCAGTCAGCGACTGGCGCTTCGAACAGTCGTCCGTGTCATGACTCTCGCCCAGACACCACAAACAAATGCGGGTCTGTAATCAACATTTTCAACTTACAGTCCCGGCAAATCTTAAAGCCACACAGCAGAGTCGGAGGGGTAGACGAAGAAGACATCTTCACGAAGAATACACAAGGCGTGCCGAGTTCTCGAAGCAAAAACATTTGTGGAAGAAACTTAACTGAGGCTACGGGCACCGTGCGTCTTTTTTATAACATCCTGTGATGTCGCCCTCGACGGAGGCCTTCGAGGGACATCGACCCAATGCCATCGACGCAGCACGCCCTCTGCCGAAAGATTTCCAAAGCAGCACAGCTGTGGACATTACATGTCAAAGATGTGGAATCCGTTGGAGGACACAATCCATTCGAAAGTAACAATCTTAAAACGGATACAAAACATCATAAATAGTTTTAAAACTTTAGTGCAAACAAAACCGTTTGCAGGGACAAACAGAAGACAAGTTCTCCCCCCATTTACAAGTGTAGCACGCAAACGGCAAAATGCCAAGTCTAAATTTCGAGAAAGTGCTATTTTCTTGCGCATTCAAATGGAGCCCTAGATCTTTTTAAATCGACAGGTACTTAGCCACCCGCTTGCTCATAAGGCAAAAATCAATCATCCTGCCCAATGATTAAAGGAAGAGTTGACACAGCTTTTATAACCAGAGGCCAGTTTTGTGGGGTTTGACCATAGGTCAGGAATCCAATGTTATTAAGCATAGTTTGCACGTGGATGAACCATGGTAGCGATCTGCCTCCAGTCGAGGAAAGCAACTCTTCCAGTCCTTCCCTATACAGTGCAAGAGCCTCGGAGTTCCAAATCCTCAGACAGTACAGCACAGGTGCAAACATAATGATGAAGTCAGCCGATCCCCACAACTCAGCTCTATAGGACATTGTGGGACCACTTGCACAGAGTACATTTTTAGGGGTATCGAAACTATATTCCCACAAACGGGAAACCATACTAGCAATAAGGCCACATTGGCCTGCGCCTGTCACAGTGCTCCTTGCAGTCTGGGATGACCATTTTGGCTGGTTGCAAAGGGCCAGACCCAGGTGATTAAACAGTCCACCAACTCCAGTAGGTGATCATTTAAATAAAATGTGGTTACTAAGCAAGCATAATGCCCATGTTGGGCACAAACCATTGTCTTCGACTGATTGATACAAAGGCCTTTTAAAGCACATAGTTTCCCAAAGACATCAAGCTGATTTTGAAGCCCCACTCGGGTTTTGCCCAAAAGAACAGCATCATCCGAGAAGAGAAGTAAGCTCCACTTGTGGGAACCCAAACTTGGAGCATTCTTGGCCACTTCATGCAAATCTGAGGCACTATCATTAACATATAATTAAAATAAAAGGGGAGTCAACAGGCATCCCTTTCTCAATGCCAATAAGGACTGGCTCTGTCATTTCGTCATTGGGCCCCCAACTAATGCAAGCACTAATTTATTTATATATTTATTAATTCCAGAAAATAATGGCCTAATGGCACATCCTAGCCTTGGGGAATCTGCAACCTCTCCAAAGTCGCCCACAAAAGGTCTCTAGGAACAGTGTAAAAGGCCATCTGCAGGTCCACAAATGCTAAGTATGCTGTTTGCAGATTTAAAGATACATATTTGTGCAATACAAGATCCAACCTCATGGCCTGATGAGCATAGAGACCCTTGGTCGAAAACCGGCTTGTACATGTGAAAGGATAGCTGAATCATCAAGCCAGTCCTCCAACCGATGTAAGATGACCCTTGAATAGATCACAGCCAAGGAGTCAGAGAAATGGGCCTAAAATTTGATGGTATCTTTGGCCCATCTTCTTAAATATAAGCAGTATAACAACTTCTCTCCAGCTATTTGGAGGACACCATTGAAAAAACGTAGTAAGCAAGGGCACCCAAATACCAGGTTCACTCCTAAACATATCCTCTGGCAGCAGATCAGGACCAGGGGCTCTGGCACTTCTCTGTTCAAGCATCGCCCGTTCCACTTCCTTGGGAATACTAGCACCATGACTTGAGTCTATCCATAGCGTCCTTACAGCTACACCCATAGCCTCCCCATTTACTAAGGACCTGGGTCCGAGTGAATACACAGAGCAGAAGTGGCTATACCATTTCCCTCAGTCAATATTATACAACGTTGACTCCTGCTATGGCTTTCTATTAGACTTGGCCAAATCCCATAAAATGTAACTGTTTTGTTCCCTCGCTGCTGACTCCAGTGCCCACTAAATGCTTTCTGCATATTCTTTCTTTTAAAAAATCAGAAGGAACTTGCAAGCAGATCCTAAACTTGCAACATTTCATGAACTTTTTCCCCTCACCATTTTTGAGTGCTTGTAAAAGAGCAGCCTTAGCTGATCTGAACTCCCCATCAAACCATGGGCACAACTTAGCACCAGAGGTGGGAGTCCCTCTAATCCTTCTTGCCATCAAAGGACCTACCCTAGCAACTACTATATTATACAAATCAATATGGGAAAATAAAGAATTTTGCTGCGGGAAAGCCACAAGCACAGGGAGCAAAGCCTTATAAATTGGGGAGTTGGGGGGGGGGGAGAAGGTTCCTTTGGATCACAGATCACAGATGACCAGCACCATGCCCTGCCCTCAGTTGATTGAGTAGGAGAATTACTCGGGCCATCTGTTAGGCCCAAGGGCTAAAATCAGAAGTGGTGGCTTGACACGTCGTGAAGCAATTCAGTCTTTCTGACAATATACCCCTCAAGAGTACAAAAGGACAGATTGAGGAGAGTATTGCCCGAAAATATTTGGTACACCCTGGTACCCACACAGCTGGCTGCAAAAGAAAAACCAAGGATTAATGTACAGTTCCGAACATTAATGGAACTTAAGTGAGAGTAGAAGTTGTTACTCACAAGCAAGGAATGAGAGGTTTGACTAAGGTTTCCAAGCTAGGATGATGAGTAACCCTGAGAAAATAGAGGTAGCAATTACTGAGAGAAAACAAGGTATGGAAGAGCAAAGACTCGAACTGTATTTTGCTTACCTATAGAAGGATGTTTATGTGTCTTGGGGTGTTTCTGAAGGAATATTGCAGCAGTAGGAGTGTTAATTCCGGGAGTACAAAGTCCATTTGACTATTCCCACCGGCACGAGGATGCCTAAACAAAGAATTCCGTTGCGCTAATGACCGCAGAGTTCGATGAAAGTCTCAAGCAATAATCGGAGTGGAGATGTGATGAACTGTTAAATGTTCCAAATCCGTGACAATCCAGTAAGCGTTCGAGTTGGCAACAGGCAGGAGGAGAGTAGCGGGTCTAAGCTTTTGCAGTCCAGTAAGCGTTCCAAGTTGGCAGCAGGCAAAGGAAGTACAGTAGGGAGTTCCGTGGCAATCCAGTAAGCGTTCCGAGTCGGCAACAGGCAGGAGAAGTGCAACGGGCTTAAGCGGGTGCAGTCCCGTATGCGTTCCGAGTCGGCAACAGGCAAGCAACGTTGAGCAGAATCAGGAGACGAAAAAAGACCAGGAATCAAGGTAACAAAAGGACATAAGAAGCTTTCAGAACAAATTCAGAAGCAGCGCCGTGCAGAGTGGGCCAATATACCTGGCCCACAGGCAAATACGGGTACCAAACGAGTCATCTCCTGCATAGATAACGTTGTGTTCAAACTTTGTCACATACAGGTTGGTCAGGGGAGGGACAAAAGCTGCCCCCGTGGGGGTCCCAGTCATCTGTAACCCCTTCATTAGCTGCATGTTTGTAAACATGATCTACAACCCCCTATGTTTAGTTTAGTTTATTCATTTGTATTGCGCACCAGACCCGAGGGTATGTGGGCGCAGGAGCAGCAAGGTTATTCACAGCTTAGTTACACGTACAATGCATTACAATAATTGCAATAGGATCATAGATGGTTACAGCAGTCATGATACAGAGAAAGGTTTGCAGGTATACATATTTACATAGTGGGTAGTGGTGGTGTATGTATCACCCACCACACTTACAATATTGAACAGCTCTTATCATCCAAATTCAAAACAATATGTTCTCATCAAAAACATTAAATCCTCAACTAGATCCCCATAAAACATCCCTTTTTCAATCTATCCTTCAGCCATGCCAGAAAAATGTCCTCTTCCAGCAAGCCAAACTCTACTGAACTCGTCCTCCAGGTAATAAATGCCAGTTGACGGCCTCAATGGTGAGCATTATGCTTTACAAACTCCTAATATTAAAAAATAATGCATTTATAGAAATACCCCTCCTTAAATTGACTTTCAAGGCAATAGCTTTATAATGCACAATTCAAGTGTGAGCATTATAATTCAATGTATAGTCCTGAGAAATACATCATGATTCCAGGAAAAGAATATAAGTCACTCCTTAGCCATTCAGCCAATTCTGTATCTCTGTCTCCAGATATATAGCCAACATCGGGACCCAATTACCAACCCAGTATTGTACAATACAATACAAGAAAAGAAAGAAAAAACGAACACACACACACACCCATATACACTTAAAGAAGATACTCCACAAATAATAATTTTGTCTTTACTGAAGATTGGGGGCAAAATTGAGGTGTCAGAACATATCAATCCCAACTAACTCACGAAGTTGTTGGTAAGGCTTAAATTATATATTCTTTAAATTATCAACATGTGTTAATTCAGATGACCTTAAAGGAAGTACTGCTCACTTTTGTGCTGCAGAACTAGATATTAACCAGATGGCAAATTAGAGGACATGCAATCTGATGCAAATTATGGCAGTTCATACCGGAAATAACAGGCAAGAGAGGCTTGCTTGCATTACTTTGTGTGGCACATACAAATATAGGTTAAAAAGTAAGCATTGCTTTCTATTAGACGCAGGGGTCCATGAAAGCCAAACCTTTATTTTGAATTTACTGAATAACAGGAAATCACTTTGATCAGAAATAGCAGTGGTCACAGAAGTGCCTGGCCAGGGTGATTTACAAATGATGGTCCAGGTGATGGCAGAAATAATGGTAATAACATAAATATGGGACAACACAGACAAAATCAACATTTAGAACATTAATACTTTTAGGATGTTATCTTTGCGTGTGTATGGTCAAAGAGGTTTGGTAAAAATCTAGTTTGTTATATTTTCGGGGGTTGTCTGCTTCTATGCATTGACATCAGACAAGGGAAAAAAGGCACAAAGAGATCAACCCAATATAGTAAAAATGAGTTTGTTGAGGGAGAAGTTCAGATTAACAGACAGTCGAAAACTAGACTAGACCACATCTCCTCCATCAATGATCACGTGATTAGAAGCAGCAGCACATTTAGTTTAAGAGGACAGATCCAAGAAGACAATCACCTCCAGCCCATGGCATGCAAATACATCACTAGAAATGTATCAGTATGTGTCTCCATCGGTCGATACGCATTGAAAGCCTTGGCAGTGTCTGAGGGATTTACACGTTTAGGGAATGCTGAGGGTGGACTACAAGGGTTGCCGGAAAACAGGGAGAATTGTTTGGGTGAAAAAGCACAACATGATGGCAGTAAAGGACGGTGACCATGGATGGAAGGCAATCTGAGTTATAAACAATGACAGTAGCGGGAAGGGGTGACACAGGCAGGTAGGACGAAAAGAAAAATGGACTGGGGATGCATAAGGGGATGGGGGGTGTTTCCAACCAAAAACAAAAGGAAGGTGTGCACATGGGAAGAAGGCCGGGGTGGCTAAGTAGGTAAATGGTGATACAGGGGCGCAGGCCAGGGAAACCACCCTCCAAAAAGAATCATCAGCCACTGGGAGAATGGGGAAACAGGAAGACACTCTGGAATAATCAATGGTCAATGGGGGAATGGTGTAGTAGGTGTACCAATAGGAATGCACCACTACAAAAATAATGATGGAATGAATGCCAATGATTTCGCATGGAAGCCCATTCAGCAAGAAGGTTGGCTAATCATACTGCAGCAAAGAATAAAAAGGGACAGGTCGCAGCTTCTCTGACCCCCGCAGACTTTTCAGCTCTATCAGAACCAAGCATTCAAGAATGTCAGCTCCTTGCTTCTTCATCAGCTCACAAGCTGCCCACATGGTCCCTGTATGGAAACAACAGAGCATGTTATTGGTAAGGTGCAATACCCAAGTTGCATGTCCCTACCATAGAGTATGAAGTCGAAGGCATATCTGACATTATCAACTACCTGACAAGAGTTCAGAGGCATTGAGGAAAACAAATGTAAAGTAGATGGCATTGAGCAAAACGCATGTTAATAGACAAAACAGCACTGCAATCATTCCATGTGAATTTTTAACGAGAGTAGGATAAGTCTAAGTGCTCACAAATGACAGGGGGATACAAGTTGGGCAAAGAGGCTACAAGCATGAACCCGAGTAGAACCCATCTTTTGAAACTTGGTCTCCGCCCACAAACCACATCTTCTGTTCGAACACAATCATGGTTCTTCTGAACATGGAATGAAGCCAACTACAGAGGAAACCAATTAGTGCATTGTTAAAACATAGGGGGGGGGAATGGAAAGACAGCAATGCGGTTGTATTTGTGATTCTCATGCAAATTAATGAAAATAGACCTTTTGTTCTATTTCAGGAGGCCAGATGTGTGTCCCATTAACTCACTCTTTCCGAGGAACCCAGAGAGAAGATGGTTGTATAGATGGCAGTGTGTACTTTTTGATTCTTTTATAAAGGTGATCACGGCTTTGCGCCTGCCTACCTGGTAATTTGGAGCAAGCTGGAGTTGGCTAGGGCGTCACTGGTTCAGCACAGCACTTACGCCCACATGGCTCAGAGACAACCTGCATTCCTCTGGACATCTTAGCTGGGATGCACCAGCTGGGCATGGCTCACCTCTGGTGGGTGTGGTATAATTCTATGCAGGGGAGGAAGCAAGGGATTTGGGACATTTTGGGTGGGGTGCATCTTGCTGGGCATGGAAGCTCCTCTGTAGGTTGTTGCATAGTTCGCTGTGGGTGGAGGGGATAAACCGTTTTTCCATTCCCTAGTGTCTTACCCATGTCAAGATGTCAAGATGGTTGCCCCATAGACCGGCAATACAGCATTGCAACTTAAAGGAATGGAATTGAGAGTTGCAGAAAGCACTACAAATTGCACTGATCACCTTATTATCCTTTTGTGATGGTTGAAATAGGACAATGCCACTGGAGTGGTAAGGAAGGAGCAATCTGCTCATGTTCGTTTTTAATGTGTTAATGGGACTTGATTGGTTCTGTCACTTGCGCTTGGGGGACTATACTTCTCTTAATAAAATGTTTTTGATTCAATAATCCAATAGCGCAAATTTAAATCTGGCGGAATACTTAATTTTATTCTGGGTTTATTACAGCTCAGTTGTTGCTGAACAATGTTCATTACTTTCTTCTTTCATTCACTGTTAAAAAGGCATTTTTTTAGTAGATTGAAAACACATATTCGTAATGACAGACTTCACCAGTGCTCCATTTCTCAGCTATCCCAAGAACTGTAAAACAAACATTGTGGAAACAGGGTGCTAGCGGGTATTATTGGTAGGCTCAGGACATGCATGAACACTCCATATTCCTTTTCCCTTGCCAACTGACACTCGGTAAGAGGAACTATTCTCTTCTTGAATGAGAGTTACTGGCAATGAACAACGCGTGCCAAGAATGCTGCCCTTTTTGCTTGGGCTTCGCACATGTGTTAGAGTTCTGTATTTACCCTAGAACCTCAGGTCCTTCAGCAGGTCCAGTGCTACGGCTGGGCCTACTTATCTATCCAGCTCCACATCCGAATGACGCTCAACTTCCCCTTTCTGCTGGAAAAATGCCTAATTTAGTTGGTCAGTGTTGGTGAAAATGTGTTTCTCCTATGATGAATCCAAGAAGATCATCAACTTTCCCTAAGGGGGAGCCACCCCCTTTGCGACTACAGAGGTGAGCCTGCTACGATTAACACCCCATACTGGACGGGGTAAGCGGGATCCCTCTGGAGGCGACTCCCCATTATCAGACAAGAACAAGATAAGGGTATAAATCACCATCCAACCGCCGCCCAAGACACCCGGAGGTGTCCCACCCGCTAGTCCCCGGAGATCTGTCATCCAAGTGGCTAGGACACGGCCATCGCTATCGGATCCAGTTCCAGGAGGGAGGATCACCTGAGCGAGGGTTGAGACGCGGTATCTCCCACCTTGTAACCCCTTTCCCCATTCCTACCCTGTAGGATATTTAGAAGCTCTACCCTCCACCCCCTTTCCCACACAAACACCTACTTACACTGTAACAGACAACGCACTAACACCCGAGCCGTTTACCTGACATGTTCCAACACAATGGTCAGGCAGAATCAGGCAATCGACAATAACCATGCACACTTGACGGGCCCTTTACCTTCCCCACAGGGATAAAAGGCAGAGCACGAAAGCACACTTTGAGCAAGGCCGAATGCACGAGGAGACAGCTACACCAAACTGTCAGTGCAAAGCGAGAAGAAAAGCAGTGCGACCTGCAAGGACGACGAAGGGGGAATTGCCCTTGCCCTTTTCAACTCAGGCCCGTGAAGTCGTAAGACCGGGAGATACAGCTGAGGTGGGGGGAGCCACAGAGGTCAATGGTACACAGGGGCCTCACGCTTTGATAACGCAGGTGGAGAGGCAAGCTGGCTACCATGCTACTATCCTTGACTCCAGAGAACAAAGAAATCAACAGGTTCAGCACAGCCGGTGAGTCGGAGGAAGCTGATATAAAACCGAACTGTGTTAAAACCAAGGATGCGAGTAGCAACATTTTGAACGCAAGAATGGGCGCTCATTCAAAAGATTCTGATCAGACTTGTTTTGAAATTACAAGTACCAGAAGGCACTAGGAAAGGGTGGCATGAGGCGTCAGAGCGGTCCTACAAAAGTCACGTCAAATCCCTTGTACAATCGAAAGTCTCTGAGCCGTGGCCAGAGGATAGCTAGGGGAACGGAACCCCGCTTTCCATTAAGATTGTGAACTGTGAACTAAGGCAAGTGTGAACCCGACAGAGGGATACAGAGAGAAAGCTACGAGAAGGAAAACCCTGCTTTCTGATGAAAGTAAGCAATACATGAACTGTGTTTAAACTACATGAACTTTGTTAAAGAAGGCCGTAGTGAACCCGACGGAGGAAGATCCATTTTTGCAAGGAGGAACCGAGCCCGGCAGAGGGCGATCCTAGGGGCGAAGAGCAATCGTCCAAGGTGCAACATCACAGAGTGACCTTTTGTTTGTTTGATATTGTGAATCAGCAGGCCTTCTAAGGCAAGAGACTTTTAACAGGAAAGAGACTTAGCCTCTGAAGGTTTTGAAATTGTTAAACCGGAACTGTGACCATCGTGCTGACGAGGCCTAGGAGTGTGCTGTGGTCAGGAGTTCTGCCTTGTCCCGTGATTGATACGTGGGGGAGGGAGACCCAGCCAAACCATCTTGACTTATAATTTCGTGAACACTTCTTTCTTTTCTGGTGAGCATTATCCCGCACCCTTTTTGTAACTTAGTGGTAAAGATTGGCAATAGGTTTTTCTAAGTATAGGCCCTTTTTTATTTGACAAGATTCCACTTGGAATGCCTTATTTTTATTTGATGGTCGTAGCTTGCTCCAATCTTAGATTTAGATTAGGCGTTTATCTCACCCATTATAAAGTTCAATAAACACCCTTGAACTGTGATCACTTGTGTCTGTCTTTACTGTTGCCACCATGAGCTCCTTACAACACAAACACCTTTATGGGATAGGTAGGTGGCTTGGGTTTATGATAAATCAAACCTATTAATAATGTCTGACTTGGATTCTGACTGATGCTGTGTCCAATCTCCCTGGAAGACAGCGGAAAGGCAAGTAAACCAGTTTACTAGAGAAGCATCATTCAAAGAACCAATCAGTAGAGTCTCCTCGAAGCCTGCATAGTTCAACTGCATCGAAGCACCCAGAGGAAGGGTGGTTGGTGTGACTAATCTGGACTATTCGTCCCATCTCCCAAAGGGAAGCCACCTCCTTTGAGGCTAAAGAGGAGAGCCTGCTAAAGAAGACCCTCACTAGGGGTCTGGGAAAGTGGGACCTCAGTGGGAGTGACTTCCCTCTTGGGGTCAAGGACTCCCACTGCAGTAATGAACACCCTGTCAAGAGTACAATGTCTGCCTACATGGAATTCAGAAAAGACTGTTACTTCCATTTTGGATTCTCCCGGTAGTGACTATTCTTCAATCTATTTGGCTTCAGATAATGCTGAATCCCGCTTGAACTCCAAAGTCAAAGAGAAACAACACATTCCCAACACAGATAGAAAATCCAGGTCAGCGGACCTGCTTCTTAAAGCTGCGGTCTAGCCACTGCTCAGATCAGAAAATGAAACTTACACTACAGGTGAGCAGGGAAAGCAATTCGAATTGAACCAATTACTCGCCTGCAGTGCCAAGAATACACATAACCTAGACCCCGTGGGAGGACCGATTTATGAATCAAATGGTCATTCAAGGCAAGGGAAGTCTGGACTTTGTTGCTAGAGGTGTTTGGAACGGGTTGACAACTCGAGAAGGAGGCTCTGGAAGTAGTTGAGTGAGAGACAGAGTGGAGTTGGCTGGAAACAAGAGGGCGAGAAGCGGAGGCGACAGGAGGAACATCTAAGATGGTAAAAGGGAGAGCTGAGGTAGTGGTAGGAGAAAGATATAAGAAAGACATGAGAAGGTGGCAGGAGGGATGACCACAGAATGAACTTGGAGGAAGCCCACATAAGGTGGCAGGACAAAAATTCTCAAAATAGTAGGGCGGAGACCACAGATGATGGGAGGAGAGACACCAGACCTGAGTGGGGTATACCGCCAACTCCCCTCCCACACCTAACCTTCTACCTGGTCTTTGAGAGTGTACTCAAGGTGGCAAGGGCTCCGGACGCTGCAGGCACTGTATTGCAGTCACAGCATGTCACTGCATCTCTCTACCCAAGGCTCGAACCAGGAGGGCTAAGGAGACCCTTTGGGTTCCTCTGTGACATCTTGGGCAGTGTGTCCTACCAGGCATGGTGGTCCTCTGGTGAGCAGAGCATGCTTCAGGTGGAGGGCAGGAAGGAGGGTAGGCAGTGTCTTCACTATCTTTAAGCCTTCCCATGTCAAGATGGTTACCGCCTTATACAGGCAATTCAGCAACCCAATCTAAGATGGTGGATTATGCATTTCCTTTTCCATGGAACTAGGAGTTCCACTATAAAAAGGGCAGCTAGCAATATTTCTGGCCAGCTAATAAGTTGTGTTCTTGCCAAAGATGTGTTCTTAGTCCACTTAGTCTATGCTCCCTTTTTTTCCTGTGCCTTGCTCTGTGTGCCCTTGCTGTCTGTTTTCTTGTTTACCTGCTTTCCCTTTTATAGGTTCTTTCTGCCTGCCTTAGTGACGGTTGGCTTCTACCGTTTGCCCTTATTTTTGCTTCCCAACCTTGTTGTCTTTTTGTTCCTTAAGAGCAACAAAGTGACATCCTGAAAGGGTTAAGTCTACCCATCCATTGATAGGACGACTAAGGTAAGCTCCTCTGTCTGCCCAGCAGTCGACAGATTGTTGTGAATGGGTACACAATTACAAACAGATTGGGCCTCATTACGAGTTTGCCAGTCTGGAAACAAGGGTGCCGGTAAGCTCACTGGCATTTATCGGACCGGCAAACTACAAGTTTGCCTGCTGGGGCTGCTGAGCCCGACAGTTCTGACCCTTGAAGATAATTTGAAGATCGTACAACTAAGAATAGCCAGAACTACCTTTCATACAGAGTGTAAGGTAGATAATGGGTAAAACGGAATGCTTTGCAATAGAAGAACAAGTTACTTCTTACCTTGTAACGTTCTTTCGATGGGATGTTCCTCCGACGTATTCCTTATCTTAGATATCTCTTTCCAGCTTTGCTGGCCTCGGAAATGTTTTCTCTCTAGAGGGCGCTGCACGTCGACGTCCGCGGAGTCGTTGTCCCTCGACAGCCGCCGTATCGACGTCGACGTCATCCTGCCTATAAAGGCCGCGCGCAGTGTCCGTTGCTCAGTTCCGTTTTGTAGCCCACAATAATTCTTTCTGGACTAGACTAATCACCCTGAAGGAGCGTAAGCTGCAACAACAAGGGAAGTAGTACTGCGGGGATGGATGGGAGGGTCGATAAGGAATACGTCGGAGGAACATCCCATCGAAAGAACGTTACAAGGTAAGAAGTAACTTGTTCTTCGAAGGGATTGTGTCCTCTGACGTATTCCTTATCTTAGATAGGCTCCCATAGCAGTATTCTGTTATTGGAGGTGGGAGTACTGACTTCATGCTTCCTCTTATTGATGAATAGAGTGCAATACTGCCCTTCCAAACCTAGTTTCCTGACTGGAGGAGGAATCCAAGTTGTAAAACCGTGTAAAGGTATGGACGGACGACCATGTGGCAGCCGCACATATGTCTCGAACCGGCACTCCTCTTTTGAGGGCCGATGAAGCTGCGATACCTATGGTCGAATGAGCCCTAAGATTTTGAGGGGGCTCTTTTCCTGCCAGTTTATAAAATTCCAAAATGGCTAAAATAATCCATCTGGAAATGGTCTGCTTAGTTATCGGTAGCCCCAGTTTGTGACCTGCGTAACCTACAAACAGCTGGTCTACTTGTCTTATCCTAGCCAGTCTACTAATGTAAAAACTTAAAGCCCTTCTTGGGTCCAGCCTGTGTAACCTCTCTTCCTCTTTCCCCGGATGGGGAGGAGGATAGAAAGATGGACGGGTAATCTTCTGTGTGATATGAAATTCAGAAACCACCTTTGGGAGGAAATTAGGCTTCACTTGCAGAACAACTTTGTCTTTGTGAAAGATTGTATGAGGGAGTTTACAAGAAAGAGCTTGTAACTCGCTCACCCTTCTAGCAGATGTAAGTGCTACTAATAAAACAGTCTTAAGGGTAAGAAACCTAAACGAACAAGAGTGGAGTGGTTCGAAAGGTGTGCCCATCAGGAAAATTAGGACTAAATTGAAATCCCATAGGGGAACCTGGAATGGTCTTGGGGGATAAACGTTAGTTAACCCCTTTAGAAACTGTATTACCAAGGGTAACTTGAAATAGGATGGTTCTTCCGCAGTGCGCTTAAAGATGGATAGCGCTGCGAGATAGCCCTTGATGGTGCCAACTTGAAGGCCTGAATTCGCTAAATAAAGTAGGAAGGACAAAACCATTGGTGTATCACTTGAAAAGGGATCGGTATTCTTTTCCCTACACCAGCTGCAAAATCTGTTCCAACGGCAGCGGTATAAAGATTTTGTTGCTGGCCTTCTTGCCGAAAGCAACACCTCCATAACGTCATCAGGGAGGTCCCAATCCTTGTACCTCAGCCTTTCAGAAGCCAAGCGTGAAGGTTGAGGGTTTTGATGTCTGGATGGAGAACCTGACCTCCCTTCTGTGAGAGCAGATTCTCTCTGAGTGGAAGTCGAATTGGAGGGCAGATGGACAAGTCTAGAAGGTCCGGGTACCACGTTCTCCTGGCCCAATCCGGGGCAATTAGGATCATGGTTTTCCGGAATCTTCTCAACCTCCTGATCATTTGAGCAATGACAGGGACTGGTGGAAACGCGTACAGGAGTGGAAACTCCCAGTCCACTATGAACGCGTCTCCCAGAGCTCCTCTCGGGGGAAATTCCCTTGAACAGAACAGATTGCACTTCCTGTTGACACTGGTGGCGAACAGATCCACCTGAGGGGTTCCCCAAAGGGCGAAGATCTCTTGAAGGACTTCCTGAGCTAGTTCCCACTCGTGGGAGACTGTGCTCTGCCTGCTCAGAGCGTCCGCTGTCAAGTTCTTCTCTCCGGCTAGGTGAACTGCCGATAGATTCCTTCTTGGATTGCCCAAAACCAGAGCTGCATCGCCTCTCTGCACAGTGGTAGTGATCCTACGCCTCCTCTTTTGTTGAGGTAATGCATGGCCACTGTGTTGTCTGTCATTATCAGGACATTCTTTCCTTGTACAGATGGCAGAAAAGCCTTCAGCGCAAGTCTGATGGCCCTCAGCTCTAACAGGTTGATATGTAGTCTGGACTCCGATGGAGACCAATGACCGCTGAACGTCAAGTCGTTGGCGTGGGCTCCCCACCCCGTAAGTGAGGCATCCGTGACTACTGTTATCTCCGGCCAAGGTTGCCAAAACTGCTCTGCTTTCAGAATGTTCTCCTGACAGGCCCAACACTGAAGGTCTCGAGCCACCCTGTCGGGAACCTGAAGAAGATCTGTCATTCTCCCTGAGAATTGTGAGCACTGAGTTCTCAGTGCCCACTGGAGAGATCTCATTCTCAGGCGAGCCTCTGGCACTAGGAAAATGCAGGATGCCATGAGGCCTAGCAACCTCAAAAAGCCGTAGGCTGGGAGACGTTGGGCATTTTGAAACTTGGTGACCATCTGTAGAATATCTTGAGCCCTCACCTCTGGTGGCGAGGCTTTTCCCAGGGAAGTGTCCAGGATCGCTCCGATGAACTGGAGTCTCTGCAATGGTATCATTTGTGACTTCTTTAAATTGAGGGAGAAGCCCAGTCTGTGAAGGGAGTGACAAACATAATCTATCTGGATCTGAGCTTGTTCCGAAGATACAGCTCTGATCAACCAATCGTCCAGGTAGGGGTAGACGTGAATCCCTTCCCTCCTTAGACTTGCAGCCACTACCGACATTAACTTGGTGAAGACCCTCGGGGCGGAGGTCAGCCCAAATGGCAGAACTCGAAATTGATAATGAGAGTTGCCAATTGCGAACCTCAGGGTGTTTGAGATGGATTGGCACATGTAAATAAGCGTCCTGAAGGTCCAGAGATACCAACCAGTCCTGGAACTGAAGGGCCTGAAGGATCTGAGAGAGAGTTACCATCTTGAATTTGTCTTCCCTGAGGAATTTGTTCAATTCACGCAAGTCCAAAATGGGTCTCAGTCCTCTGTCTTTCTTTGGTATGAGAAAGTAAGGGGAGTACCAGCCCTTGTTCCTCTCCGCTACAGGTACCGGTTCTATGGCACCTTTCTCTAGCAGGTCTAAAATTTCCTGCAAGAGGAGCGGATCTGGAGGTTTTTGAGAGCTGATCCCCGGTGGATGACTCTGAGGTATGCGTAGGAGAGGCAGGCAGTAACCTTGTGCAACTGTCTCCAATGCCCAAGCATCTGACGTGATAGCCTGCAATTCCGCCAGATGTTGAGTTAACCTGCCTCCTACAGGTGTCTTGTGAGGGAAGTCCCCAGAGTGGTTTAGGGGCGGCTGATGCAGATGCCGATGGTAAAGAGGCACCTGCTGTTGCTGCGGCTTTTGAATATCTACCCCGTCCACCTCGGGTAGTTCTTCTTTGTCCCCTTTCAGCCGGTCGTCCTCTACCTCTTCCAAATGCAGAGTAGAAGCAAAAAGACTTGCCTCTCGCAGAGGTTGCCGTGGGGCGAAAAGGTGTCTGAGGGATTGCAGCGCCTAGGGATTTTGCTGCTGCCTTTGATGTTTGCAGTTTTTCTAAACTGTCATCCGCCTTTTTCCCAAACAAAGAAGAGCCCTCAAATGGCATGTTCAAGAGCCTGGCTTGCACATCTGGGGCAAAACCAGACTTTCTCAACCAAGCAAATCTCCTGGTTGTTGTACTTGCCGCCATTGCTCTGCTGATACTGTCAGCCGAGTCAATGCCCGTCTGGAGGGATTCGCACATGGAGTCTTTACCGTCCCTTATGATATTTAGGAACGCCTCCCTTTCTTCTCCCTCCGGGATGCAGTCAGCCGCTGTAGAAGCACACTCCCAAAGTGTATGGCTAAATCTAGCAAGGGTGCAAGTAGCATTAATAGATTTTAACGCCATGCTACATGCCGAAAAGACTTTCTTAGCCATAGCATCGTATTTCTTATCGTCCCTGTCCTGTGGGACGGTAGGGTAAGCAGTCTTGATGTCAGTAGAAGATGCTGCCTGTACCACCAGACTTTCTGGGGATGGGTGTTTGGACAAAAACTCCGGGTCTGCAGAAGATACCCTGTATTTAGCAGACAGTTTTTTATTTACTGCCAGGACAACATCTGGGGTTTCCCAGTTTGTCATTATTTTTCTTTGAAGAGCTTTATGAAAAGGTACTACAGGATCCTCCTGTGGACCTTTATCAAGAATATCCGTGAGGTCATCCTGTTGGAAAGCTGGTGAAGGTGTTGAACACCCCATAAATTCTGTAATCCTGGCCATTAAGGCTCTATAAGGGGTTTCAGCATGCTCCCCCGGGTCTGGCCTAGCGAACTCCACCTCTGGGGAAGTGTCTAAACCACTTGCCTCATGTAAGGAATCATGGAGTTCCTTTAATCTGCGTTCCTCTGAGGATAACTCCTCTTGAACTGGGGTTGCAGATCCCTGCAACTCAAATGGCTCTTCTTGATCAGACAGTTCTCCCTCTTCCATAATTGAAGATATTGTTCTCAATTGGTCTGATCTCACAAAGGGTGTGAAACCCATCTCCAAGGCAGAGGGTGCCAAACTTGTCGTAATCGGCCTCGAAAATGTCGATGTCGTCAACGCCGACGGCTTCGAAAGTGGCGCCGAAAACAAAGGTGGAGGCCTCGAGGTCTTCCATAGAATCGGAATTCTGCTCGAGGATATCGACAATCTCGACGACATCGAAGACCTAGGAATAGCCACTGGGTGCGCCGCAACCGTGACTTTCCTTGGCGTCGACGCCGGTGTTGAGGATGGCGTCGAGTCGACAGGCCCGTGTGTCGAAGGTCCCTTCGACAACGGCGTCGAAGACACCGACCTCGGCATCGACGGAACCTTTGTCGACGGCGTCGACGGAACCTTCGAAGAAGGATTCAAGGTCTTTGCTTTACTCGAGGGTTCGTGACGCGCTCGAGAATCTTCCTTCGCCGGGTGCTGCGACTCGCTGCGTTTTGGACCTTCGGGTCTTTTGACCAGAGCATCGCTCTCGGCAGTCTTCGAGGGGGTCGAGGCCGCTTTCTCGAAGACGCTCATCATATTTTTTCGGAATTCCTCCCATTCAGCCCGGGAACTATGCTTCGTGGGGCAAGGGATTCTCTTAGGTGAAACAGAGGAAGAGGAGGACGAAGAAGGGGACCTTCGGCATCTCCTTTTCGAGTGCTTCGATCTCGAAGAGTGATGGGACCCGCTTCGAGACCTGGAGCGCGAATGGTGACGAGGAGACGAATGTCTCGACTTCGTCGAGGAAGAAGCTTTAGAAGTCTTACCTTTTTCCAGCTTCCCCCTACGCTCCTTCAGGGCTTTAGCTGTCATGGACATACAGTCCTCACACTCCGAACAATGGTGTTCAGCTCCCAAACACCACAGACAGACCCTGTGAGGGTCCGTTAGCGACATCTTTTTACCGCAGTCTCGGCATTTTTTAAAGCCGGACCGAGGGGTCGTCGGTTCAGACGAGTAAGCCATCGAGTATGGATCGAATATCTCGAGGAAAATGGAATAATATATCTACGAAACTGAGCAACGATATTCCGAGGCACTGAGTAAGCGCGGAAAAACGGAACTGAGCAACGGACGCCGCGCGCGACCTTTATAGGCAGGATGACGTCGACGGCGATACGGCGGCTGTCGAGGGACATCGACTCGGCGGACGTCGACACGCAGCGCCCTCTAGAGAGAAAAAATTTCCGAGGCCAGCAAAGCTGGAAAGAGATATCTAAGATAAGGAATACGTCAGAGGACACAATCCCTTCGAAAGAAACTTTGCTAGTCTAGTATGTCATTTCCGTTCATTATGATTCGAATGTGCGACCCCCTATAGCTTAAATGCAATACTAAGACTTGCAGCTGACAGAGGAACCATTGCCTGAGACTCTAGCATCCAAGGTAGAAGAAATATGGACGTTTTGTGCATCATTCACTCTCTCAGCAGTACAAGCAAGAAATGGATGACCAGGAAGGAAATGTGTGAAAAAGTATACAGCAGTGTTGTGCTATGTTATTGTGATTTATGCAGTGCCCTTTTTCATGGTCTCCAGGCTCTCTGGTGTATATGAAAAGTAAGGAGGGCTGGCAGGGGTTGGTGGAAGAGAGAGGGGAAAATGGTAGAGAGCTTTGATGTGCTGTTGGTAGCCTCAGTTCGGAAAGAACGGTCACGGTGTGCTGAGTTTGTTTTTAGTTGGTAAGGGTGAGTTAGGGGGTGTGTGTTGTTTGAGTGTGTGTGGGATGATTTGTGTGTAATTGGTTTAGTTTTCTGTAGTGTGTTGTGTTTTGTTGGGTGTTGCCGAGTTCTGGAATTTTGTGGTGGTTGCGGTAGAGGTATGTCTGTGTTTTGTTTGGTGTTTGACAGTGAGTATTGTGAGAAACCTGTCATCCAGGTGGCCAGGACACGACCATCGCTATTGGATCCAGTTCCTGAATTGGACCAGTGCGGGAGGATCACCTGGAAGGGGGGGGGGTCTTTGCAGAGTGGAAGTGAGACACCAAAGGGCGAGACGCGGTACCCCCTTCCTTATGACACCTTTTCCCCATCCTACCCAGTAGGATAGTTAGAAACTCAACCCCCGCCCCCTTTACAACACAAACACTATCTCACTGACAGCCTGCTCTAAGGAAAAACAGACTAACACCCAAGCTGTAAACCTGACATGTCCCAATTCCATGGTCAGGCAATTATCGACAATTACTCACACCTGACTTCCATTACACTTCCCCACCCAGAGAGCACACTGGGAGCAAGGCCAAATGCACAAGGAAGCAGCTATTCTGGGACGGCAGTTCAAACTGAGGAGATAAGCGGCAAGACTTGAAAGGATGACTTGGAGGGACGTGCCCTTCCAGTTTCCAACCCAGACCCTGTGAAGCCTCCAAGAAGGGAAACATAAGACCGGGAATTGCATCTGGCGAATGGTGCGAATGTCAGCGATACATGGGACCCTCCCACACTGATAGCCAGGGCAGGGACAAGCAGTTGCCATTGTGGTACCGTCCTGGACTCCAGAGGTGAGAAACGCCAACAAGTTCAGCACAGCCGGAGAGTTGGAAGGAACTGATAGGAGACCGGACTGTGTTAGGCTCAAGGTTGCAGAATCAACATTATGTGCGGAAAGAAAATTAACGGACAAAGGTCTTTCTTTTGTAAGCAAAGCTTGGTACCAGAGAAAGAGCGGTCCGGCGCAACGTGGGCGCTCATTCGAAGGGCTCTGGCTGGTACCCCTTTCCTGAAAAAGTAGAATGTGTTGGACTTAGAAATCGAAGGAGTCCGGCAGCGGGTTATGGGAGATCCCGTGCACATTCTAAAAGTCTTTGATTGTTGTTAAAACTACAAGTACCAAGAGGCTTTAGGGGAGGCCGCTGTAAGGTGTCAAAGTGGTCATACAAATTTGTACAATCGAAAGTCTTTGACACGTGGTGGAAGCAAAGTGAACTGGCAATGTGAACCCAACGGAAATCACCCAATGTGAAGATTAGTAAAAGGAACTTTTGCTTTGTTGGTTGTGATGCGTCAGGTCCTCTGAAGCAAGAGACTTTGCGTAAACAAGAGTTGGGCACAGAAGGCCCCGACATTGATAAAAGGAACTATAAACTTGTGCCGGAGAAGCTCAGGAGTGTGCCGTGCTAGAGTGTCCCACCTTGTCCTGTGCTAAACATGTGGGGCAAGGAGACCCTGGCCTTTACATCCCGATTCATCATTTTGGGAACACTTCTTTCTTTTTTTTTTGAGAACGTTATCCCACACTATTTTGTAGCATAGCGGTAAGGATTGGCAATATTTTTTTGCATGGGGCCTTTTAATTTGACTGGACTCCACAAGCACTGTATTATTATTCGATGGCTGTATCTCGCGCGCATCTTCGATTTAGGTTTAGATTATGTGTTCATCACACCCATTTTACAGTTTAATAAACAACCTTGAACTGTGATCACTTGTGTCGGTCTTATTTTGATACCATGCTTTCCTTACAGTATGCAGGATAATGTAAAGTTTTCAGTAGGGTTAGTTAGTGATGTTAGTAGTCTGTGTCCTTCTCTTTGGTGCTTATGTTGCTCTGTCAGGCTTCATATTCTTCTATGGTGTTTGTGTTAAAATGCTTTATTTCGTAGGACATCCTTCTTTCGGTTCATTAGGTTTCAGTTGTTTTGGGCGTTTCTCTTGTGTTGTGTTGGCTGTTTCCCTTCAACAGTGTTTCCAGTTTAGCTCAGTGAGTGGTAGCAATTTTCTGAATTTTCGGTGATCTTCTGTTTGCATTTCCTTCGGGGTGAGTGCCAAAGTTTTGCCGAGATGCAGGCGAATGCTGATCCACCAAACTTCTGCTTTGAGTAATGTTTTGTTTCGAAGCGAATGTCGTTGCTGGATCTTAATGTTCGATATGGTTTGTAGATGGCGATTTTTCCCTGTATGAATTCCGCTGCTTGGCCATGGATTTCTCTGTGGGTTATGCAGAGTGTTTTGAAGAATACTTTTTTTTGACTGGTATCCAATGTAGGTTCCTCAGTGCTGGTCTGATATGTTCTCGCTTAGTGAGTGTAAGTAAGGAGTAGTCTTGCTGCTGCATTCTGTGTTCGCTGTAGTTTTGTGATAAGGTAGTCTGGCATTCTGAGATAGATGCTTTTGGCATAGTCTATTTTGAACATGACAAGTGAGATGATGGTGAGTGTTCTATGTGGGATGGTGAATAAAGGTAGTATCCGCTTGATTATGTGTAGGTGGAAGAAGCACTTCTTTAGTACTGCGTTGACTTGCAGTTCAAGTGTTAAGTCGCCCATTAATATTACATTTTTTTAACCACTTTGGAAGGTTCTCATCGATTTCCCATTTTGGAAGGCCATGGAAAGCAGTGTTTGTTTGATGGGTCTTTGGGCGTGATCATGACTTTTGTTTTGTCTGAGTTGAGTTTGAGACTGTGGGTACTCATCCAGTGGTTTATTTCTGTGAGGCGGTTGGTAGGGGTTGGGTCTTGTACTCCACTAGTGTTGATTTTATAGATGATTTGTGTGTAGTCTGCATAGTTGTAGCAAGTGAGACCATGTCTTTTGATGAGGTTGATGAGGGGTCATGTGGATGTTGAAGAGCAGCATTGAGAGTGATGAGCCTTGTGGAATTCTGCAGGTTGTTGTGCAGGGTGCTGAGTTGAAGGGTTTTAGACCAGTTGTTTCTGTTCTTTCTGCTAGGAAGGATTTGAACCACAGTAACACTGTGTTGCTGATTCCTATTTCTCTGAGTCTTGACGAGTGTTTCGTGGTGGACTGTGCCGAAGGCTGCTGACAGATCTAGTAGTATTAGTGCCGATGGAGTCTGCGTTGGTTTTTAGATCATCCCATTTAGATCGTAATGTCAGTGACAGAGTGGTTCATGGGTTCATCAGAGGTGGCACTGTTGCGGATATTCAGAACACACTCAGATAGGCCCTAGTGTCTTCCTTGTTCTCAACCACATTCATTATTCAATGCTATTCCCGGAAATACTCACAAAAAAACAGTAACATTGCTGTGGGACGCGTTTAAGGTCATGATTAGAGGAAAAATTATAGCCATAAAGGCCAGACAAGTCAGAGAGCAGACTTCTAGAAAAGGAACTGGAGGAGAAATTAAAACAAGTAATGACTCGTATGGGCGTGGAGGCCAGTGGAGAGGAAAGGAGGGAATGCAAGGCAATTAGGGGACACATTCAAATTTTACAAAAAAGAGCAGCAGAGCGTTCACTGTTGTACATCAAACAGAAGTATTACATAAAATCAATCAAGGCTGACCGCTTCTTAGCAAGATTACTAAGAAAGGAGGAAAAATCCAGAACCATATTAATGTTTAAAATTGAAGGGAGGAGTTCAGAAATAAACAACATAATTCGAGAATTCTGTAATTATTACACAGAGGTCTACAAATTTGACAATCCCCTTGAGCAGTCCCAACTAGAATATCTGGATAAATGTGACCTAGAACAAGATATCACAATAGTAGAGGTCTGTAAAGCGATAATCTCACTGCCACTCAATAAATTGCCAGGTCCAGATGGTTTTACAGCCGACTTCTATAAAACCTTTAGAGAAAGTCTGATTCCTCCTCTGGTCCAGCTCTTTAATGGCTTTGGGGGAACAGGGAGGCTCACTCCAACTATGGAAGAGGCAAAGGTAGTTTTACTGCCAAAGCCTGGTAAGGATCTGACCATCTGTGGCTCATATAGACCGATAGCACTTATTAATGTAGATGCAAAGATATATACAAAAATCTGAGTGTCTCGCATGAACCAGCTTCTCCCAAAACACATTAACATAGGCCATTCAGGCTTTATCCGGGGCAGGCAGAGGGGCGATACCACTCAGAGAATTGCACACCTGGTAGAAAAAGTGAACAGAAAGACTATCCCAGCCCATCTTATCGCCTTGGATGCTGAAAAAGCTTTCGATAAGGTGGAGTGGCAGTTTCTGTTCCAGACTATGGGAAAAATGGGTTTGTGTTACTCACCACTCCGAATAGGTCAAAGATGCGGAGAACACGACCTTGGAGGTGTTGGTAGTAGTATAGAATTCCGAATTCAGCCTTCCATCCCAGCTCCCCTGAGTACAAGACTCAGGCTTCCTCAAAGAGGGGCTCTTTTCCACAATGTACCTCTCTGCTGTTTTAGTTAGAAGAGGTGTCAATTGAGTAAAAGAGCGGGGAGAACACACACCGCCAATACCAATGCTGCAAAAGAATACCAAGATATTAGACAGTGTTGAGATGTTGATGTTAAACAAGTGATTTAGAACAGTTGAAATAATTGGACAACTACCTATATGGATATTGGAGTGGAAATGCGTTTCCCAGGGACAATCTACAAAGAATGACACGAATGAGTGGAATTAATCTAAATCAGTATCGGTTCCCACTTTAACTATAGAATTGATAACAACTGACCTGAGTAAAGATAAATGAAGTAAGAGGAGTCCAGGATTGAAGGAGGAGTTGAGGATACTGAAGACAACGACAGGAGAAAATAACAAACAGGGAAGTTAGTATAGGTAAGTAACCCCAAACGGCACGAGGGACGCACTAGGGTCGGGTTGGTGCAAATCAGGAAAGCGTTCATATGCACTGAAAGGTAATCTCACAGGAAAGTCACTCAATGTCCCAGAATCCAACAGAAGACAATGTCCATGGAAGACAAGAGATATGTACCTGAGTACACGGGTATAGATGAGTAGTTGTTGAGATGATCCAAAATGTAGACAGCAAATTGGTGTGCAGAGCGGCAACCACGGAAGAACCGCAAAACACAGATGAGTAGCGTTCCGAGTTCAATAACCAGATGATCACAACAAAAACAAGGGAGAAGACGAAGCAATCCAATTTTCAGGCAAAAGGTCAAAACCAGGAGTTCAGATAAGGATTAGTGTAGGAAAACACCAAGAGGAAACGGATGAAACCGCGTGTAGCTGGTAACGCTAATTAGCAGCAACGAGCCCCTTGGAAGACGGTGGTTTTATAGTGGTAAGAGGGGCGTGGCTTGCTGTACGTCTTCCACGTACGAAGCGTGTCAGGTGACCTGGAGGGCGTCGACGTTTGTACAGACGCCATGGTAGCTTGTACCTGGAACCATAGAGGAGCCTGTAAGGAAGTTGTTTTCTGCACGGATGCCGGCGGGGAAGTCTGGAGTGTAACAGTTTGGGAACACGTTTGTATCTATAACGGCTAACTACTCTAACACATTGCTACGCTTAACAATACATGGTCAACTATCAGGGTCAATCCGGGTTACTAGAGGGACAAAACAGGGCTGCCCGTTATCCCTATTATACGCAATCTATCTGGAGCCACTGTTGGCCACAGTGAGGGCAAAGAAGGAAATAAAAGGAATTCATTTTGGTCGAAGGAAACAAAGTGGCCGCTTTTGCAGATGATATGTTATTCACTCTAACAGATCAGAAACCTCCCTCAGAGCAATGACCAGTGAGTTGGGGCAGTGGTAGGCCTGAAAATCAATACACACAAATCTGAGGTGGTGAATCTGACGATACTTTTGGATAAAGAACAGGAACTTGAAAAAAAACATCTGTACAGCTGGGCAGTCAACTCTATAAAATACTTGGGGGTCAGAATCACCCAAATCATTGAAACATCATTCTCTGCCAATTACCCCCTCTTACTAGAGGCTATCAAGAAAATGTTGAACAATTGGGGCCCGTTAGCGATATCTTGGATAGGAAGGGTTAATGTCCTGAAGATGGTGATCCTCCCGAAGCTCCTAAAACATTTTATGATGTTCCCAGCAGAGGTGCCACAATCCTTTTTTGAGCCATTCAAAGACATATGTCGACTTTCATATGGAGCCATAAAAAGCCTCGAGTAACGAGAAGAGCGATGAATATGCCAAGAAAGAAGGGTGGATTGGGAGAACCATACTTTAGGGTATATTACTTATCTGCACAGATTAAAGTGATTAGGGACTGGCTAAGGGATCACTGGGACAAGAGCTGGAGAGATATGGATGAAGCGGTAGTATGGGGACGCCTTGAGGAAGTGCCCCAGAAACCAAAGCCAGACAGACCACATAACATGTACTGCAGTGAAATAGAGTATCTGGTGGGAGATTCCTGGGATGAATTCATAAAACGAGCAGGGTTGACTATCTTTCTGTCTCTGTTCACCCTGATATTTAACAATCCTCAATTTTCGCCGGGAGGCAAGGGGGCAGGGTTTGGTAAATGGCAGGAGGGCGGGTGTCATAAGATAAGGGGTATGTTTAATGGCAGAGAAATCAAATCCTTTATACAATGCAAAGCAGACTTTGGAGTGTAAGAAGGGGAAAGGTATTGATATACTCAACTGAGACACTGGCTATTAAATCCATTAATTAAGAAAGCTGCGATAAGGGAACTAACACCCTTTGAGAAATGTCTTATGTCAAACCCAGGGGACAAGCACATAGTAGGTGCAATCTACGGTCACATCAAAGAGGGTGCGGAAACAGGGAATATGAGCTATATGGCGAGTTGGGAAGACTGTAGGCCACCCGATCGATGAGAACAGTGATCACAACTATGGGCGAATATGCCAAAGCTCACTAGAGCAATACAATTACAGGAGATATGGATAAAGATGATGCGTCAGTGGCATCTCACCCTGGTGATGCTCCATAGATTTTTCAATACCGTCCCCAAGGCGTGTTGGAGCGAGTGCGGGCAGAAGGGACATGGAGCCATATTTGGTGGGAATGTCCCCTTATCCAACCCTTCTGGAAAAAAGATCCAAGAAGTGATAGAAGAGATCCTGGGAGGCAAGGGGAAGGGCAGCAGAGGTCTGTCTATTTTGGGCCTAGGAGAGATACTAGAAAAGCTACCCTTGAAAGAACAACAAAAGGTATATGTGATTCGAATGATAGCAGGAGCTCTGGTGGTCGCACAGAAGTGGAAAGCGAGGGAACCACCCACAGAACATGAATGGCTGTAACGCTCGCCTGGTATCCACGGGGATGTCACTCAGCCTGTTCTGACCTCTTACGACCTCGAACCCTTCCCTGGAGTCTACGCGACTGGAGACTGGGCCTGCAACACAGGATTGGTAGAGTTTAACTCCCTATTGTCTCTGTGTGCTTGAACCCCTTCTTCCCTGGGGTCCAACCCTTCCCTTTGATCCACAGCTCATCTTGTTTTCTTGAAAAGTGTGCTCTCCGTCCTGCTTTCAGCGCAGGAGCGCGTTAATTGATGCAGGCTCGTTGCTGCCTAGTTACTTCACTGGCAAGAGTCCGACAGGTAAGTATAATGAGTCTTTTTAACAGTTCTCTAACTTCGTTCCTTTCCTTCCTTAGATGATGGCCGGCGTCCGGCGATGGCGACGTGCTGCTGAGATGGGTAGCGCTGAAGGTGAGTGAGAGCGCGATGTGACCCTTTCGTATTTGTATTGAACTGAGTTCTTTTTCTGTGTCTTTTAGGTGCTGCGACGTTTTCAGCGTGGATGCCGGTTATGAAGAAGAAATGCGGTGAGTAAGTACGGTATGCGGCGCCTCTAGATGTTTCCACGCTAACCTGCAGTGTCTTTTCCCTCTTGCAGATGGATGAGAAGTTCCGGAGACAGAGTTCCCACAGAGCGGCTCAGATTCAGGTAAGCGTTTGAAGCTCGTACAGTCTTTAAAAATAAGCAAAGATTTACTGAATGCTTACTAATGCCTTTTTTCTGTTCTTTTCCCTTTTCCTTAGGAAGCGGCATGCTGGGATGGGAATAACAGCGCCGAAGATGCCCGCAGAACAGAAGAAGCGATGAATGATGGGCAGAAGCGCTGCAAGGTAAGGCTGCTCCTAACGGTGTTCTTGTTCTTGCAGGAGCTGAGCGCAGAAGAAAGATGCAGGCCTACTGGAGACCGATCCGAACACGGTGAGTGTCACGCTGCAGGTGCAGAAAACACAAAGCATGTTTCTCAGCCTGGGCGTGGCTTAAATAGTCTTTGAGTATCCCAGGTGTCTCTGGGCTGAACCACACCCAAAAGACTAGACTGCACATGCAGTTCTGGGAACAGAAATATGTGGGGCCATCCATCTTGTCCCCATCAATGCACTACAAGTCCAATCCCCAATGTTATCCTATGGGAGTGATTGAGTCTGGTGCCACAAGCGCCAAGTCTGACTCCAAGTGGGTCTTTGGAGGGATGGAGAGGCCCTTGAGGGCCATGTAGGTGATCGTGGCCTGGCTCCAGTCTGACATCTTGGAGGGCTGGGGACATTGGGGGCAGGAATCATGACAATGGGTGGGAAAGGTATGGCACTTTGTGGCGCTAGAATGGGCTTCCTATTCTATACAAGGGGATCAGCAGGGATGTTTGGCCGACTGGGATCTAGTAATAGAATTCCTACAGAAAGACTATAGAGGAGCCTGGTGTCCGAGGAAGATGGGAGTGATATAACTCAAAAAGCACACACCCTCCACAACGAATTGGGAACATTTTGACAGGAAAACTGTGGGAACATGGAAGGGAATATGAAGAGGACAATAATGGGGGGAAAAGGACAATTCAAGAGGGAAGGGGGGAAAGAAAAGACACAGGACCAAGGTCCGGACAAGATGGGGAGGGGAGGAGGGAAGGGGACGGACGTTGGGAAGGGAGTTTAAAAATGTTATGTCATATGAAAATGGCAATAAAATATTACATGGAAAAAAACAGTAACATGCAGGGTCAACAGGAGACCTGAGAACAACTTGAAATTTGCATCTTATTTTATTCGTATTACAAAAGGGATTATAGTTGACTGACACAAGACTGATGGGAATGCAAATAGTATGACTAGCAGATTGGCACACAACCAGATTTTCTACTTCCTTTAGGACCTAGGTACTCATCGTACCTTCTCTCCCTTGATTCAATGCCCCCTCCCAGGTAGATCAGACAGTTAGTCATATTCTATGGAATTTTATAGTGTAGTGAACTGCTGCAGAGGTTGTCCTTGAATTAGTTCTAGTGAACCCAGCTACCAGGCACACCACCCAAGATCCTCAGGTTGTCTGACTGAGATCAAGCATCAACTACTGGTCACCTGGGTACTACCATTTAATTACTATTTCCTTTTTATGGTGGCCTCCTCAACTCTCATCTACTCCTCTGTATGTCGCCTGGGCTCCGATTTCCTTCTGGCCATTCGATTTCTCCTCTTCTCTGCTCCCAATATTCACTTCATACCGGGGTTTCTCCCCCTCAGCTCTCTCCATCTGTGTGTCCTTCTGCCACCTCCTCACCTTCCTTTAAGACTGGCAGTCTTTCTTCTTCTCCTTTCTCCCCATTTTAGAGTCTGTTGCTCACCTCCTCCTTTTGCTTTTTATCGTCTACTTTCTACTTTCTGCCATTTCCTTTCCCCTCTTGAGCCTTGCATTTCCCCTATCCCATTTCTTGCAGGTCCTCTCCCCCTCCTTCCCTTCCACTCTACATGTATGTTCTTCCTGCTCCATCTCCTCGCTATCTGTATGGTCTTCAGCTCCTCCATCCCCTCCCCCCATCCCGCCACTTCTCCTCTACTCAACACTACTTTGCCACTGCCACTACACTGTTTCTCTCTATTCCTCCCTTCTAATATTTCCCTCCATGCTCCTTCGCCTCTCACAAAGCTCGTCTCTCTCAGTGTCCACAATCCATCTCCTAAGTGAGTGGATAGAAAGAAGCGGCAGGTAGTCAGGAATAAGAGACAGCAAACAGACTCAAATCCAACCTTCCCTCACAAAATAAGGCCTAAAATGACACTCTGATTTTTATAAATAATTAATTATATGTAGGTTTCAATAATGATGTACATATGTTTTATCGCAGTATTAGGGATGTTATATCACTATCAAACATAAGGTAAGGTATCAAAAAAGCATACAGTTCACAAAACAGATTGAAATTGAAAACCCAGTGCAGCCGGAAAAGTTGAATTCTTTCTAGTTTGCAGTTTGAAATGCCAAAACGGTTTCTTTAAAAAACGGGTGAAAAACACTGAATCGCTATGCGGTTTTTGGGTAGAATGAGAGATGCACAGCACAGGGACAACATAGAAGTGAAAGGAGGGCTATAGCTGGTGAATTGAGAAAGATTTGGAAGGTAGAAGGAGGTTCGTTTTTAGGAAAATAGAGCAGTTAAAAGAGCAAATCGGTTTTAAAAATGAAAGGCACATTTTACTTAAACTAAATTATTTAGACTATATTGTTAAAGAAAGCCATAGTACGTTCAAAGATTGATTTGCGATGCCAACCTTTTCCCGCCGGTTCCGATTTACGTGGGAATTAATTTAAATTACTCTAAATATGACTAATGAGTTACAAGAGAAGGAGAAGGAAAGAATAATGCTAACACTAGGAAACAAGAACAAGGTGCACAGAAAATTAGAACAGTCTATGCAAGTTATCAGGGTATGGATAGGGTTGCAGAGAGAGTGGAACAAAGACAAAAGTCAAGATGGGGTAGACTATGTGTTATGGGATGTCGGATACTAACAGGCCGCTTTTAGATTTGGGATTAGGAACAGTCAACCGGGTTCTGGACTCCAGGGCTCGGGTCACCAGGTAGTGGTGGACTCTCCTAGCAAAACAGCAGCTGGGCCTGTCTGGTCACCGGATAATCGGGACAGCTGGATGGCAGGGTTGCAGCGGGCATGCAGTTAGTGGGCAAAAAGCCGGTCTGGTTTCATGGTGCTTCCCAAAAGAATACCACAGCTTTTCCATTTGGTTATTGGGATTTTCTTAGTGGGATTTCTAGATTGAGGCCTTGCTCAGATGGTCAGCAATGCTTTGGCTTTGCAGTGGAATCTAGAATCAACTATGCTTTGGCTTTGCACTGGGATCTGGAATCAGCTATGCTTTGGCTTTGCAGTGGGATCTGGAATCAGCTATGCTTTGGCTTTGCAGTGGGATCTGGAATCTGGCAAGATGGATGTAGAATATCAGAAACGTCGGCGCAGGAAATTCAGGAAAGAGTGTGTGTCCAGAGTTCTGTCAGCCCCCTTTTTATAGAGCATTGTGAAATCATAGAATTATATGGTAGGGCAGACTTAGCTAAGAACGCCTCTAAACCACTGGATTGGTCAGGAGTGATAGTTACCGCCTTCCTATCAGCTGGTTGGGTTCCAAGAGCATGATGTCAGATTTATGATGCGAGTTTTACAATGTCCAGAACCTCCCACAGTTACTTTAGCTAAAATCCAGTTTTGCCATAAATGGCACATTTGTACAGTTGGGGCCTTATAACAAATTACATAAGCAGGCTACATATTTTATGCAGAACATGCCAGTCTGATTCTCCAGTTTGTGAGACATTGTTTAGCCTTTCTGATATTTATTTGTCATTTTTGGTGTGAAATATTCAGCCTAACATTCTATAACTTTACACGTGTGTATGGATTATCATCAGGCATGTCAGTATTGAATTTTACATTGGCATCATGTACACTTTCCTTGGAATACACAAATCTCTGCCATTTCTGTTCCCAAGGTGGCAGTGAAGGCTACAATGTCTTAAATTAAAACCCATAAAATTACATTAAAACGGTCAACTTTTTACATTCCTCTGAATTTCTGTCACAAAAATAACTCGATTTAAAAGGTTTTTAATAAAAGTCTTTTGAAACAAAGGGCATCCTTTGTCCTTCAATGGAACACTTTTTTTTCTCTTCAGCTACCACCAACTGTCAATTCAGCCCAGTGTGGGGTGGAGGGGGTTTCCCAGTTTGATTGAAGGTTTATGGCCCCCTCCACTTCACAGGTTAGTGTCATGATACCTACCCCCGGGCATCCGGATCAAGCCCATCAGCCCCGGGAGCAGGCATCCAGATATTTAATAAAACCCGAGCAGCCTCGGCTGGGGGCTGTCTGGGTTCAGTCCTGGCGCCTTAGGCGCCAGGCTCATAATAGAAATCAGTCCTGGCGCCTGCTCATAGACTTTACTTACCTCATGCAGACCATGCTGCAAATGAATCCAAGCCAACGTGAGGCCTGGATGGGACTATTTTACTACAGGGACTATTTTTTACTCGGGTGTGGTTCTAGGGACTTCTTACCTGGAACTACTTTGGAGGCTATTTAAACCGCACCCGAACAGCAGTACATGCTTCGCGTTATTCTGCATCCAGCAGCGTAATGCTCACTGTGCCTGCAGTCAGCATCCAGTCTACAGCCACGCCCGTCTCGAATCCAGAGCTCCTAGCAATAGAAGAAAGAAGGAAAGGTTAGAACACAGATATTATTTCAATCCTTACCTGAATTCCGGATCCATCACGTCTTCGAACTTGAAAAGGACATTATTCTACACGCGTCGCATCACCAGCTGCAGCGCCGCGCCATACTCACTAGTCCTCACAGCATTTTTCGATACGGCGCAGCCTCCATCATTTTCTCCGCCGAATTCCACCATCTAGGGGACAAAAGAAACATAAGGTGAGCCGAGAGAGCCAACAAATACAACCTCTCCACCATAGACTCACCTGATTAACAACCGGGGGCATTATTCTGTAACAAACCGCAACTTCTTATACCGCACCTGTAAGGAGAGAGAAACCAGCAATTTAAACACACGCATCTCTTGCCGGAGAGTGTTGGGTAATACAGACTCTTACCTGAACACCATCAGCTGCCACAAGACAATCTTCCCTTCGACCCAGCTCCAACACAAGAAAGGAATGTACAAGAGTGAACATCTGACATATTGAACTCTTTGAACTTTATACTTACGGGTTCTCGCCTGGAACCTCGGAGTCAATATTCATCCGGATCTCTTCCAACGCCTTCAAACCAGTGACGTAACTGGTATCTACGCGCCCCTGCATTCCACGTAGGATGGAGAGCTCATCATTTACAAACATAAGGTGAGCTTACTGAAAGTGAATATCGGTGGTGATTAGTGGGGAGAACAGTGGAGTGCCATTACTAAAATCCACGGGTGGCTAAATCCCTTTAACCACTTGCAGGAGAATACTTCTACAGGTCAAGCAGACGAGATTAGGTGGTCCAGTCCAGTCTGTCATCTCTGCACTACGCTTCACATTGGAGGAGGTCGCAGCTGTCCGGGTCCGATCGACGCCCCTGTGGGAGCCAGGTGAGCGTAACAGTTAGTGTCCTGAGAGTTCCATTGTAAGAGGCCTCATCCCAGATGAAAGTCTGCCTAGGTAGCAATTATCACTTGTGTGCTCTAGCATCTACTGTGAGGGGCCTTCTGTTGCAGGCAACCCCCAAGCAGAAACCTGTTTGGGGCTGATTTCCCCCATGTCGCCAATGCAATTTAATTCCTTATTTTATTTATTTTTGTTCTAAATCAGAATAGAGCCTGTTGAATAAGATCTCCCATATCTGTTTCACAGCACAAAACCCCTTCACATGGCTAGATAAGGGCAGGGCCTTATCCAACATACACTTTTAAACAAGCATTTTTCTTTCTTTGCAAAAGTACAATTAAACATGTGGCGACTGCTGGCATTGTCCTTGCAAATTCGATTTTTCTCTTCCCTCTGACTTCCCACATTGTTTCGGAGCCAGAGTTAGTTTCCTGTATGCAGCACTTTGTTTAAATATAGATGCACTGAAATTGACACAGGCCCAGAGAGCTAGGGCCTTTTTGACACATTGATTCTTGACTTTTTGTAGCCAAAAAGTAAAGCGTTTCCCGTGTAGCTGAAGTAAAGCTTCTTTTGAACTCTTCAGAGCTGAACAACAGCTTGTCATTCAGGGATACTGTTCTTGTCTGCTGGAGCACAATGTGAATGTGGATAAGCATGGCAGGGTCTCATTAATAAAAGTATTGTGTTGAGGAATCAGAGGAAAAGAGCATCAGAGCGGCACCATTTTTAAATGTAAATATTTACCTTTCTCAATGGGAACTGTGGGCTTGCAGCAAAGCAGCGCTGCTTTTTCACTCCCCTTCTTTTGTACATGTAGGAACACACTGGCAGGCTTTCTCAGTGTGCCCCCTTGTTCCATCCTGCCCAATATGTGCTTGGCAAGATGGTGCAGCCATCTTTTTGTAGTTGCAAAACACAGTTTTGCCGTGAGGCAGTGGTGCTCACAGGAGCCAGCACAGCCATTTTGCTGTTTCTGCTGAAGTGCAGCTTAGTTGTGGAAGGGAGTACAGCTGAGTGGGTAAATATATTCCACAGCGCCAAGTCGCAGTGGTTCCAAAGCAAGGAATAGTCTTGTTTTCATCTCTTGACAGTCTGCACTGAATGTAGTGCTGTGCTCACAGGAACAGGGAAACCACCAATAGCAGCCACACTGTCTGAACCAATATATTATCTATGAAACAAATAATCCAATAACACAGAGATGCAAGAAGGGGGTCTCATTTCTCATGAGGAGCAAATGCAAGACTGGGACAGGCTTGGATCACCATTTACATTTGGGACTATGGAACATAACGGACTGGGATAGGAAGAGGGTCTCAAAAAAGATCCCCATTTACCAGATACAGGTTTCAGAGTGGAGGTTATCCCTGGTCCCCATAGCCTTTCAATGCTCAAAAAGAGATGCATTTCATGTACTTTTTAAACAGCAATGCGAGCATTCACGTGTTGCCATGGTTCTTGGATCTCCTCCTTCCCCAGGGCTCGGCATGAGTGCTCCCACCATGATCCTCCTCCCCATGCTCACCTTAATTTTTATTTTTTTTATTATTCATTTGTTTTTGGTTAAACATACCTTTACAAATGTTTGTAACACTTTAAAACAACAATATAAACACATATTTATGTATTTATAGAGCATATAAAATATTAGAAGACATGAATATCATATTCCACTAATAAATTAAAAACAAACATAGCTTCTAATCTCTTCAAATTATTTCATAGAGATTCTTCATTACAGCTATATCATTTCATCATTCTTATAGGTATTAAACCTTCATATCGCAAACTAAGTTTTTCCTAAAGAACAACAATAAAGCATATTAGTGCCAATATCAATGTCTGCGATTTCCCCCACATACATTGTGACCATAGCAGCTCTCTTGAAAGAGCTAAACTGCCATTGTAAAAGTTCCTAAATGCAATCTTCTAACGGTTTCAAGCTCATTAGAGTATATTACCAAGTGTTTGAGCGACTCAGGACTGTCTTTGATGCCACAAAATCTACAACACTTTCCCACACCAAGATGTAAAGCTTCTGACTAGTACTTGGTTCTCTCTCCCGTATGTATAAGATTTAATTTAAATCACAAATAAACATATCTTTCTTTTAGGACAGGGAAATTACAGTAAATATTGGAGTCTGGGTGATTGTTTATGAAAGAAGTAGTAATGATCATTATAAGATTTATATGTTGCGGTACCCTCTATGATGTTTGCCCAATCCATTTGGAAAAATGTTCTTTTTACCACATTCTGTCGTTCATACAATTCTTTGTGGTCCATCGCTATACTAAGTAATAGCTCTTCCATCTTATCAGTATGTCGTTTGATAGAGATTGGATTTTGCTTCATAATCATACAACAGAAATCTTGGTGCAATGAATTTGGGGGGGGAAACAGCATTTTGCTATAGTTCGTTAGCTTGTGCCACCAAAAGTTTGAAGCCAACAAGTTTAGCCCAAGTTTCGTGAATTATTTTTGAGTTGGGCACAGATTTAGGTAAGCCCAATTCTGCTTTCCATATTTTTCCTTGCAGTATATTCAATATCTTTGTGATATCCAGAATACACAAATCTAAACCGTACAGTAAAACAGCTTCCACCTTTAAAGTATAGAATTCGAACAGCGGTTTAAGTGAAAATGTAGTGTATTTGTGATATATAACTTTAATCTGTGATATGAGAGGGGTTGCTTTCTGGGTGAGGGTGGTCTTCCACATTATCAAAGAATTAGAGTCGCATAAATTGTATCCTAAGTACCTGGTTTTTAAGACCCGATGAATGACTATATCATTCATATGCCAAGTATACCTACATAGCTTTTTTCTATTAACAAAAAACATTTTGTTTGATTTATTAGCATTAATTGCCAAGTTGTTACTCTTTGCAAATATTTCAAAGGCATTTTTTTTGGTCTGATCGCACAAAATGATGTCATCCGCAAAGGCCAACCAATTAATTCGGCTTTCTCACAATTTTATTGGAAATACCACTAATTCGTCCCACAACCTATCTATATCACATATATAAATGTTGAACAGGATTGCTGCCAACTGGCATCCTTGTTTGACACCTATCGCAGTGTCAATAGCCTCAGTGGTCGTGCCATCCTGCTTAATCCGTACCATGCTCCCCTTAATGGTTCTAGGCGCCGCTACTCCACCTCCAACTCTTCTGGCTAGTTCTGAGCCTGCCCACCCTAATGCATAAGCATTTTCATTGGTAGTCTTGTAATACATCAATTTACCACATCAACACACCATCATTTCTATTCATCGTCATCATGTCTTTGAATTGCTAGCACCGAGTAATGAGGTTTCTCCAGTCATTTTGTTTTCCTTTGTAAAGTAGCTTTTTGTTCAACACACAGTTCTGGTTTCTTAAATAAAGTTAAAAAATGCAAGTGCAAACATACTGAGTGATAGTACATAGTACTGGCAATTTATCTGGTTCCAAATGCTTCACTCTTTTGCAGAGAGGGGAACTGAAGCATCGCTTCCTGGCTAAAGGTACCAAAACCTTCTTCATCTCGTACCGAGGGAGCAGACCGCACGAACAGCAGAGCACTCTGCCGATTTTGCTCCTTAGAAAGCTCCTTTGGCCATCGTCTTATAAGATAATAATTGTGTCTAACCAATCAGACAATACAAATGATCTCTAAGGCTGGGGGGACTGCAAGTTTTTGCTCTAGAGATGTTTTGGGCGACAAATCTCATCAGCACTAGCCAGCAAAATGAATGGTGGAGGATCATGGGAGCCGAAGTGTAAAACATTTGGAGAGCTAAAGGTTTGAGGCCTCTGCTCTAAAGCATCCTCCCAACTGACAAATTCTCTCAGCCTACCCTTGGATTTGCAAATTCTGCAGTTCGCTGTGTCATTCCAAGATTATATAACTTGGATTTGCTGCAGCCACTTAAAAAAAAATACTACCTGACAATGACAATTGTGACCTCCAGATATTAAGGAATTCAAAAGCACATCTCATAGCCATCGCACAACCATGCTTTCACCAATTCCAGTACTTCTTTCACAGTACCAGAAAACAGCAGCATTGCAAAATACTTGCTACCATGAGTTTTCTTATTTTCCATCTTTCTAGAGCAGCATTCATCTTAATCCACTGTATCACAGACACGCACACAGACACCTACTTATACAATCATATTCCCTCTACCAAAATACCACCATATCTTCCCAAGTTGTTAGCTCTTTGCAGCCCTATTCTATTTCTGCTTCTCACAGCCCCCACATTTTCCCTGTTTTCCTTTCTTCTTCCTTCACAGATCTGAGGCTGGTTACCAAGGCAGGGGCCCAATAAGCCAATTTTCTCACAAAAGGTACCAGCGCAGTAAGACCACTATGGTAGTGACTGGTGCAGTATAAAAACATAATATAACAAGGTTTTGCAGAGCATGATTTAGAGCTCTACAAAATACATAAAACAGGCCCTCAGGTTATACTTTCAATAGGTCGGGTAACTGGAATCAGTATACAGCCTCTTTGACATGCCCATAATGACTGGCACCCTAGATGCTTCATTCAAGTCAAAAATATTTCAAAGTACTCAAATCTTCATTACCTCCGGTGGCAAGCAGGTCATCAATAAGAACTACTTTCTGTCCTCCGCCTACTGCGTCACTCTGGATTTCAAGCTCAGCCTGCAACAAGAAAAAGGTGCAATTTTAGGTAGCTTCAGTGTTATATGTAAATACACACTTTTGTTTTCTGAATTATGGCAAATGCCTAATGATCTTTCATCACATCAGTGCTTTAGTTTTATAAAGTAACACTGGGTGAGAAATTAAAACATTTTCAAAACCTAGGACATTACTCGCTGGACAGACAGCTCCATGAAACCATCTGTACCAATCAGGGTGAACCCGAGAGTTAAGGTTTGATCACCAAACATTAAGGGGACAAATAATAAAGAATTACCAACATCGAGGAATAATAATGCAACATAATACTCATAATGCTTTCTTTAATCCATTTGAAAGCAAGGGAGGACTATTCATGTTTCTTTTGCTGTGACCGTAGCTTTAACAAGGACGGTGCTATAGACCACATTCAGCAGTAATCTAAGCCTCAGAACGGAGACGGGCAACCTAGCATAAGCCATGGTCTGAAAACATGAACTTTTAAAAGGTTGTGTTTATTGATTTGGCAAATTAAATACAAATGAAACAAAAACAACTGCAAATTCAGAACATAAACCCCCCCCCGCTACTTTACATTTTTTTTTTAAACAGTGTATGCATCCCTACAGAATGATACGTGAATGCAGATCTGTCCAGTCGATGGTTCACCATCTGTAAACATGGAGAGGGACATGACATGGAGTAATCTCAGCTGAGAACTTATTGGGCCTCGTGTCACTTTCTTTGTGGCCTTGCCACACCATCATCATGATGTCTCACTGGAGAGATCTAATCCCTGACCTTCCTTAGTTATTAAATAATCCGTAAAGGGCCCTTAAACATTAAGGAATGCAGAGTATTCTTCCCGGTCTCTAATCTCCACCATGTTATATTTGTCCCATAATTTAGCCCACCAAACCATAATAAGTGCAGCCTCTTCCGTTTTTGCACAGCTGCGCAATTCAGACCACCGCCACCATGATAGGTGTAATGTGTATTGAATGTACTTCTGGAGGCTCTCACTGTTCACTGTCCTGCTTACCCCTCTCACCAAACAGGACCACCAGTGGATCTGTGCCTCTGTGAAGACATAACACTTATCCTCTTAAATTTGGAAACAAATTCTATCCCAAAAATCTAAATTTTTAGGACAGTCATTCCATGTGCCAAATATCATGCCAGCCTTCGAGGTTTTGCTGCCATAGGGAAGAATTCTCAAGTATGCCCCACAAGCCTTCGAATCTCCAAATTGCAAGGTTACAAGTAGTGAAGAAGCAAAGGAGACTAACATGGAGAAGCTAGCCACTTTTTTTTCTCCTTTCCTTCCTTCCATTCTTTCTTTTCCAGTTCCTTTCGCCTTTGACATTTGCTTCCCTTCCTGCCACCCTTTCCCCTTCCTTTATTGCTTCCCATTTGAAGTGTATGCTCCCCCTTTCCATTTTCCTTTCCCACCTCCCTTCCATCTTTAACAATGCATTGTCCTTCACACTCTTCCCTTCCTATGTTCCTTCTCATCCGCCTTTTCACCTCTAATCTCATTTTCCCGTGCCCCCTCTTAGGTTTCCTTTGCTGCTTTCATTTTCCTTTCCCTTTCCATTGCCCCTCTGTATCGTTCTCATTCCTTATTGTTTAATTGCCATTCATTCTCTTTGTGGCCTTTTCTCCCTCTCAGTTGCCCCGGCCCATCACTCCATGGCTGTAGCAGCTCTGATATTCATGACTGTAGGTCTGCAGTGCTTTGCTAACATTTCAAAGGGTTCCTGAGACCAATGTGCTACATTCTGGAGTTTATGTCTGATTTGTAAATTCTGTCTCCCCCTCGCAAATGCCTGTCTCTGCCTGGTTTGGAGACCAGCCTGAGATACATGGAACCCAACTGTTGATAAACCCTGCAACGCAACTCGGATGATTGAGAGAGTATTGCATTTCATTTCTGTGTGTTAGTTTTTCATCTGCAACTGATTAAAGGAATTTGCTATAATTGAATGCAAGTTGATGCCGTGGTAGCTTATTCCTTCATTGTTCTCTATTTCTGATTGTGCAGGGGCTTACCAATTTTACTTTGGTAGGCCTTCATACATTCATATTTGTCTTGAGCATCGTACCTATGTAAAGATGCAGTAACATATAAGAGGGACATTTTAAAACCCTGGCGCGCAATAAGGGGCATTAAAATCAAGCTTAACACTTTCAGATTGGTTTAAGACCTTTTTTTTTTACACTGTGGGGGATTGCATCTCCTGCCTGCCTTTCCTGCCAAAATTACATGGCTTTCTACGAGCATATCTTTTTCTTGCTGGCATAAAAACATTACATTTCTATGGACTCCCCCTGCTTTTGGCACCTGCTAAAAGCAGGTACATTCCATAGGAATCCACTATAAATGCCTCCCTCCATGCGTACACTTTTACTTTTTGTAGGGTACATTCATGCCTTTCATACTGCATGTGTAGAAAATTGCACCAAGAGGATTGCAGTGAAATTATTCCTATAAAATAATTCCCCATAAAAGTCTAAAAGAGAAAAAGTCTAAAAGAGAAGGCAAGTCAAGATCTGTGCTTCACTGTAACGGGATTCTAATTTGAGCCTTCCTCCATTCTCCCAAATGGAGAATATTCCTGTCATTGGTTCAATGCCAGTTAATATTGCCACCTCATCAGGGCCCAGGGCTATCAAGGATTTATTTAATTATTTACATTTATATAGCGCCTTTATCCAAAGTGCTCAACATAGAACACATCAGTCAACATCAGAAATGTTTAGAATTACAACAGAGAGCAAATCAGAAACAAAAAAAATATGAAAGTCTCGTATGCTGGATGAGCAATGTGTAGAAGGTGTTCTTTTAAAAGTCTTTACACAATGACAGAGTAAGGCAAGCATGAGTAACCAAAGGTAGCGCATTCCATCATTTAGAAGCCAGAAAAAGAAATAACAAAAGCATGATGAAGCCGAAGGGTAACGTTGGGCAGTAAGTAAAACCTGAGTTGAAGCTTGTACTCTCAAAGAAGGCTGAGAAGGATTGCAAAATTGATTCAACAGGAAGTACTACATATTTTGGAAGACCCACATACAATCAACAGCAGCAATTTAGCTGAGAGAGAACCAATGCTCGAAGAAGACATTTAGTAAAACTGAATGTAAGATGTCAATTTGCCCAAATGTTATATTTAGATGATAGCAACATGTATGTAACTACTGAAACAAGTTGGCAATGTCATGAAAATGAAGAATCAAAGCCAAGGTTAAGAGCCGAGGAAGTAAACGGCACTGAAGGAGGAGGAAATGAAATAACTAGAGACTGAGTACTTAATAGTTAAGCAGGAAAAAACAATTTGTTTTCTTAATATTTAGACACAAAGTATAGCCATTCAAGATTCAATTGATAATAAACTGGCAGTAAGTCATTGGTGCAGTAACTCAGAAAATGAAAAGGAAAAGAAAATCTGGTTATCATCAGCACGGAAACTAGCTTGAAACCCAAATGACTGAGAAAGAGAAGCTAGCAGATTTGTGTATAAAGTAAAGAGATATGGTCAGAGTAGCAAACCTTGAGAACCACCATAGGGTACAGAATATTAACTTGGACCATCCTGGCCAAGAGACCGAGAATATATGATTTCGAAGATAAGATGAAAATCAGTAAAGACAAGAACCAGAAGGAACAAGTTACTTACCTGTAACTGTTGTTCTCCAGCATGGGTCTGGCATGGATTCACATGCTCATGAATATTCCCCGTCGTCAGGCTGGGAATCCTCGGTAAAGAAAAAACCAGTATCAGTTTCGTTTCTGATCTGTCTTTCGTAGTAATAACCAATCACTGGTCTCTGCGTCATACTGACCACAGCCAATGACTGCCCTCTACCTAAGCACCGCCTCTGGCAGCCATCTTCAGATTTGGAAGCACGTGAAGTGGCAGTATGACCAAGTGAAGAGCCGCAGAGGGGTAGGCGGGAGGGTTCGCATGTGAATCCATGCCAGACCCATGCTGGAGAACAACAGTTACAGGTAAGTAACTTGTTCCTTCTCCAGCATGGGGTCTGGCATGGATTCACATGCTCATGAATAAAGAATACATAGCAGTACACACATGCACAACCACGGGAGGTGGCAAAGGCTCAACATTAAGCATTACATCAAACTCAACATTAAGCATCTTACCTCCTCACCAGGCTCACCTCAGGCGAACAGGTTGCGCAGCACTGCTTGGCCGACCCTGGACTCCTCCCTGGAATCCCGATCGACGCAGTAGAACTTTGTGAAGGTGTGCGTCGACCTCCACGTAGCAGCCCTGCATATGTCCAGCAGGGGCACACCAGAAAGGAACGCTGTGGTAGCTGCGATCGCTCTGGTGGAATGGGCTCTCGGACGGCCAGGCAGCGGTCGGTTTGCCAACCGATGACAGTACATGATACAGCCGGAGAGCCATCTGGAAATGGAAGCCTTCGAGAGAGCCTTCCCCTGATTGACAGGTCCAAAGTTCACAAAGAGTTGTGACGTCTTCCGAAAACCCTTCGTGCGGTCCACGTAGAACTTCAGCGCTCTAGCTACATCCAGCGAGTGCAAAGTCCTCTCAGCCGGCGACGAAGGCGACGGGAAGAACACAGGTAACACCAAGGGTTCGTTGAGATGGAAGTCCGACGGTACCTTGGGCATGAAGGAGGGGTGCGTCCTGAGCACTACCCTCGTGTCGTGGAAAGTCAAGTACGGGGCCTTGCAGGAAAGGGCCTGGATCTCTCCCACTCGTCGTGCGGAGGTGATGGCCACAAGAAAAGCTGTTTTCCACGATAGAAACTTCAACGGGGCCGAGTGCAGAGGCTCGAACGGAGGTCCCATGAGCTTGGTCAGCACCACGTTGAGCTCCCACGCCGGGGCCGGAGCCTTCACCGGCGGGAACGATCTGAACAGTCCCTTCATGAACTCTTTCACCAGACGATGAGACCACAAGGACGTCCGCCCCGTGGTTCTGGTGTATCGGGAGATCGCAGCAAGATGAATCTTGATGGACGCGTGTGCCAGACCAGCTTTGGCCAGCGTCAGCAGGTACGGCAGTACTTGGGGGGCCGTAATCCGTAGAGGGTTAATCTTCTGTGCGTGGCACCAGACAGAGAACCTCTTCCATTTGTGTCCGTAGCATTTAAGAGTCGAGGACGCCCTGGCCTTTGCAAGAACCTCTCTGCAATCGGCCGGTATGTCGTATCCTCCAAACTCTAGCGCTGCAGGAGCCAGGCCTGCAAGTTCAGCGACTTCGGGTCGTGGTGGAGGATGGCGCCTCCTTCCCTGGAGAGTAGATCCGCGTCCGCCGGCAGCTTGATCGGCGGGGACGCTGACAAGTCCAGAAGGTCCGGGAACCATATCTGCCTCGGCCACGCAGGTGCGACGAGGATCATCCTGCACCGTGACCTCTTGAGCTGGTTGACGAGCCGGATTAGCAGAGGCAAGGGAGGGAACGCGTAGAGGAACAGGCCCTCCCAGGGGAACGAGAAAGCATCGCCCATGCTCCTCGTCTGGGGAAACCTGCTGGCGAACCTCCGGCACTTGGTGTTCGTCGCCGTCGCGAACAGGTCGATCTGGGGTGTGCCCCACCGTCGGAAGAGGCGATCCACCAGACCCTGCCGTAGTTCCCACTCGTGGCACGAGCGCAGCTCCCTGCTGAGTGAGTCGGCGATGGTGTTTTTTATCCCTGCCAGATGAAGCGGCACCAGAAAAATCCCTTGGGCAACGGCCCAATGCCACAGGTCCTGCGCCTCCTTGGACAGCGCTGGGGACCTGGTTCCGCCCTGTTTCCTGATGTAAAACATGGTGGTGGTGTTGTCGGTGAAGATCCTCACCACCTTGCCCTTGAGGGACGGAAGGAAGGACCTGAGGGCCCAAAACACTGCACGGAGCTCCAGGACGTTGATATGCAGGGACTTCTCCGTCGGGAGCCAGAGTCCCCTTGCGTGCAGATTTTCGGTGTGCGCTCCCCACCCTTCCAGGGAGGCATCCGTGGTCACGGTCTCCTGGTGGGCTGGGGTCTGGAAGTCCATGCCCGCCGTCAAATGCGCGCGGGTGCCCCACCACCGTATCGCTCGTCGGAAACTCTCGTCGAGCTTGATCCTTTCCTCGAAGCTGCCCGTCGTCTGGATCCAGCGCGCATCCAGGAATTCTTGCAACGGGCGCATCCGGAGCCTGCACATGGGAATGAGGTAGATGCAGGAAGACATCATCCCGAGGAGGGACTTGATGGACCTCACTTTGGCCGCGTCGGCCACCAACATCCGTTGCACCTTGCCCAAGATGGTCCTGGTCCTCTCCTCCGACGGGGAGGCCAGAAGGGACACTGTGTCGAGCCTGGCTCCCAGAAACAGTGCGACTTGCGCGGGCACCAGGTGGGATTTGGCGTAGTTCACGGAGAATCCCAGGTCCGTGAGGAGTTGGACGGTCCTTGCCGTGTGGACCACGGCGAGCTCCCTCGTCTTGGCGCGGATGAGCCAGTCGTCCAGGTAGGGGTAGACGTGAATCCCCTCGCGGCGCAGCTGCGCCGCCACCGGTGAGAGGCACTTGGTGAATACCCTGGGTGCCGACCGTAGTCCGAAGGGAAGGGCTTTGAACTGGTAATGACGCCCTTGGACCACGAATCTGAGGAATTTGCGGTGCCCCTTTAGGATGGGAATGTGGAAGTAGGCATCCTCCAAATCCAACGACGATAGGAAGTCTCCTTCCTCCAGCTGACCCAGGACGTGCTGGAGGGTGACCATCCGGAACTTCTGCGCCTTGATGAACTTGTTCAGACGTCGCAGGTCCAGGATGGGGCGCCATCCTCCCGTCTTCTTCTTCACGAGGAAGTATCTCGAGTAGACTCCGGAGCCCCGAAGCCTCTTTGGGACGAGTTCGATGGCGCCCTTTCTGAGCATCGCCTTTACCTCCAGGAGAAGTTGAGGGACGTGAAGTTCTTTCCTGGCCACGGGGGGGACGCGCGGGCACCTTCTTTGAAACTCGAGCGCGTGGCCCCGGGCCAGGGCGTCCAGCACCCAACGGTCGGTGGAGATGGACTCCCACACGCTGACGAAGCCCGCCAGCCGGCCTCCCACCGGGGTGCTTCGGTGGGGGCCCGACCCCACGGCCGGTTCAATCCTGCTTGGGCGCGGCCTTGCCGCCTTGACCTCCTTGGCGACGACGGCGGGGTCCGCTAGACTTGCCTCGTCCTCTGTAGGCCTCTTGCGACGACGAGCGGGCCGCTTGACGGTAGGAAGCGAAACCGCCGCCGGAACCTTTGGAGACGCCCTTGCCTCCGCCGCTCCGAAAGGGCGTCCGTCGTTGCAGGACTCCAAGGGCCCGGGCCGTCTCAGTATCCGCCTTGATGGCCTGAAGGGAATCGTCCACTGGCTTCCCAAACAGGTTGTTCCCGTCGAAGGGCATGTCCAGGACTCTGGTCTGGACGTCCTGCCGGAAATCCGTAGCTTTGAGCCATCCACGACGTCGAAGGCAAACGCCGTTGCCCAGCTGGCGGAACCCGGTGTCGGCGATGTCCGTCGCCACGGTGATGGCGTGGTCCGAGGCCACCTCACCTTCCTGCAGGATCTCAAGGGCCTCCGCCCTCTTGTCGTCCGGCAGAAAATCCAGCAGGGGAGCTATCTTGTACCAGAGCTCCCTGTCATAGCGGGCCACGATAGCCAAGGCGTTGGCCGCTTTAATCGTCGTCGCTGCCGACGAGATGACTCTACGTCCCATAGCATCCAATTTTTTTCCCTCGCCGTCCGGCGGGGAAGTCGATGTGGAGGCCGCACCCCCCCCGCTTTCTTCCTGGCTGCCGCGGAGACGACGGAGTCCGGGGTAGGCTGCGCCCGGAGGCACAGGGGGGCCGTGTCCGGGACCCGGTACTTTTTCTCGTACCGGTCTCTTCCAGCTGGCGTCGTGGAAGGGTTCTTGAGGAGGGAAAGGCCCTCATCCCAAATGTCGTCCAACAGAGGCACTGAGAGGACCGTCTTCCTCTTGGCCTCGCGCCGCTGATAAAGGAAGCCTTCCTTTTTCTTCTCCTCAGGGCAGAGTTGGAAAAGCTCGGAAGCCCTGGAGATCATGGAGTGGAAAGATCCGATCTCGTCGGGCGGAGAAGCCCTGGTGGGAGGCGACGACGGAAAATCCTCGTCGTATGCCTCGTCGTCCGTACCCGTCGCTGCCGTGTCAGTCCCCGTATCATCCCCTCGGATGGACGGGGAGGAGGGCTGGAAGGGGCGCGACGGTTGAAAAGGAGGTGGTGGATGGATCCTTCTTTTCTTGGTAGGGGGAACACCAGAAGGTCCCGGTTCTGGATCCCCCGACGGGAGAGGTTCCTCCGTCGGTAACGGTAGCCTCGTCCTTATCTCGGAGCATAAGGACTGTATGGCCAACAAAATGGCCGCCGAGTTGTCTTGCGGCGCTGGCAGAGGGGAATCCGACGGGCGAGCAGGGGCCCCGTCGGTATCCTCGACGATGTCGTCGTCGTCACCTGCGTCGGGGTCCATTCCGACGGGCTGGCCTTCTTCCACGCCTAGGCCGTGGCTTAAGACCTCGATCAGCTCCTCTTCTGAGGTTGAGGCCGAATCTCCGACGACGCCCTGCCCCCCCTTCTTCTTCCCCACGGAGGGTTTCACGGGGGTCCTATCGATGGGCACAAAGGAAGACTCCCTCCGAGGAGGCAGGGAGATTCTGGGCCCTGAGGTCGCCACCACTGGTGCAGCCACCACAGGCTGAGCCAGGGCCGCCGCGACCGTTTCGATAGAGGGCTTGGTCGGATGGATCAAGGCCTTCACCACCTTAGGTGCGCTCACCGCCTTATCCTTGAGGGAGGGGGCACTGCCACGCTCCTCCTCTGCCTTAGAGCTCGACCGGGGCCTCTCCAGGAGCTTCGCCGGGTGCTCGGCCTTCCTCTTACCCGACCCAGAGCGTTGGCTCGTGGTTGATGGTGCCGGGGAGGGTGCGCCCTGCCTGGCGCCCGTAGAGCCCGACCGTTCGGCGCTCCCGGTGCCAGCGGACTCGCGGTGCTTGGCCTTATGTTGGGCCCCCGTCGCCGGGGCGCCCTCAAAGGTCTTAGAAGACCGCTCGGATTTCTTCTTCTTCTCGCCAGACGGGCTCTTACCCTCCAGCCAGTTGGCGAGACGTTGATGGCGGTCCTTCATGGTCCGTTCCGACATGTTGCCGCAAAACGCACAGTCCTTCTCCACGTGCGTCTTGTCCTCATGAAGGCAGTAAAGGCAGAAAGAGTGTTCGTCCTCCTTGAAGACGTTCTGCAGCTGGCATCCAGGGCAGACCCTGAACAGCTTTCCGGGCGTCGAGCTTCCCTTCTCCTGGGCCATCTCCGAGACCGGGCCTGAGAAGCTTCTGGATTCCTCCGAAGTGTAGCTCGACGAAATCTTCACCCTTGAGGGGCACAGATGAATCCGACACGGGTCCCCGTTGATCGGATGTAGGATCGGTGGAGCTTGAGGCTCTTTGACCGAAAGAATCGAAGTTTTTTGTGAAAAAAGCGCGAAAAATAGCACTAACGCTCGAGAGCAATAGCACGAGGATCCCAACACATGAACGTGCGGTAAAAATCTGAAGATGGCTGCCAGAGGCGGTGCTTAGGTAGAGGGCAGTCATTGGCTGTGGTCAGTATGACGCAGAGACCAGTGATTGGTTATTACTACGAAAGACAGATCAGAAACGAAACTGATACTGGTTTTTTCTTTACCGAGGATTCCCAGCCTGACGACGGGGAATATTCATGAGCATGTGAATCCATGCCAGACCCCATGCTGGAGAAATATCAAAAGACAATACAGTGCAATAAAATTGGGTGATCAACAGTGTCAACAGCCGCAGATAAGTCAATTAACACCAAAACTGAAACAAGTTTATGATGTCACGCATGAAGAATATAAGCTGATGCAGTGAGATGAGGTGCTTCCATTGAATGGCCAGGATGAAAAACAAACTGAAGTGGAGATAAAAAACATATGAGGATTGAATCTGAAGGGGTTTCCTTGGATGCATCTGTCAGTTAAAATGCTCTAAGCAAATCCATAACTCTCCCAAAACTCTATTGCCATTCAATTAGCAACCACAATTGAATTGCTAAAAGTTGGCAAGTGCCATGGAAGGCCAAGCACCCTTGTAATCTTGGCCTCACAAGGACCTTCTTCGATGTCTGGGGTATCTTATTTTGCCACATAAAGGAACATAATGTATTCTGTATCTGCTGTACCATTCTTCCCAGCTATTAGGCGAGGTTTTTGGCTCACCATTAAGGATCTTCAGAGATTCTCTATTGGAAATTTGATATGTTGTACTTCTAGATGGTGGTTGGGTTACGTGTGATGTTAATGTGATAAAGAAATGTGGGTTACCGCCAACCAAAACAAGGTCATAGTTTTCAGCGACCAAACAATGTCCTCCTTTCTCATTATGTTTAATTGTTAAATCGTTCATCAATTTAGGGACCGACTCAGTGGGCCTCATTATGAGTTTGCCGGTCCGGGAACTAGAGTACCGGTAAGGTTGCTGGTACTGTAGTTCCCGTACCGGCAAACTACAAGTTATGCTCGCGGGTGCTTTTCTGCCCGCCAGGTCAGACCTGGCGGGCAGAAAGGCACCCGCGGGCACAGCATGTCAGAGGCACAGTCACCTCAATAAACATAATAAACGGTGCATGTGTATCCGACCTCTCCATTCCCATTCAGCCCTATGGGGCCAAAAGGGAAGCATCTTTTTGTCCGGCGCCCGCAAATGGGCAATTACCGGGTCCGGCGGGGCCCTAATGCCCCGGTAATTGCCCATTTGCGGGCGCCGGAAAATATTTTACCTATGAAAAGTGACACCTTAAAGACCATCTACTTCCCTTGCTACTTATGTATCCCTGGATTGTCTCTAACCCTTCGGACACATGGTTCAACTAGTGCAATAAAGGGGGGGCGTGGCTAAGCGAGCCATGTGAGAGGCTGTGCTATAGTGGAGCTACCGTGATCCGAAGACTGATCCTCACTGAAAAATGCATATACAGCCACATTTGTGCTCTGGAACGCCTTGTATGAGCTTATGAAAGCGGCACGCGGATGCGTTGCAACTCTGGATACCGTGGCACATTTAGAGTCGGAGATATGCTCCCGGACGAAGACGCATATTCCGAAACGAAGGCACAAGATGGCGGATGAGGGGCTCAAACAAAGGGGCCAGCTGGCCGCATGAACGAAGCCTAGAGATGGTGGAGGACACACCTGGCCACAGGGCATACTGCAGAGTCACCCCCGCTCTGGGTGTATGAGGCGGAGGGTGTCGGAATCGCAACTCGCTCCAGATACCAAGCGGTCAGGATCCTCGGCATACTGCCCCCGGAGCTTGCATCTGAGGGAATACGGCGGCCCCAAGGTGGTTGTGGCACGGGTCCGCACTGCCAGGTGGGGGGCCTGATCCAAGTGGGCACAGCCCCCGCAACAGCACTGAACAGCAACACTACGAGGCTGGCAGGGAAGCGGCCCAAAAGAGAGACGTGCCCCCAAGGAGACCTAGGCAGCTAAGGTCGGGCTCTGGTGATTGGGGGGCGAGCCCTCAGATAATCCTGGCGAAGGAGGACACCCGAAGCGGAGCAACACCAAGGGGTGCAGCGCGGCCCTGGGAAGCCACCCACTATATATGAAGGCGGCCTGCCTCGCTGAGGCTGGCAGAGGATGTATCACCACGCAGCACCACCCGTACCAGTGCGTGAGCGGCGCCTATGATAAATAAGACGCTGCTAGACAAGCCGCCAGCACGCGCCAGCTGTAGCTGTGAGCCCGCGGTCCTCCGGGAACAACAATTAGCGAGGCCCCAGCGCCGCACACACGGCTGATGAGGGGCAGGCATACCCGGACCCAATCGAAGATCAGGAGCCCCCGGGCACACAAGCGCTTGGGGGCATGCTGCGAGCCCCCTAGTGTGGCATCCGGGCTGCGGCCACGCATGAAAGATCAACAGATTGGCAAGTACGTGCCCCCACCAAGAAGGCCAGGTGAGGAGGACACAAGAGTTGGCGCATGATAATACCCCCGGGCCCCTATGTTAGGCGGGGGGAGAGGAGGAGTGAGGAGCACTCTGATGAGAGTGACGCAGTACGCTGCCCACGTGTGTAGGATGCGCCTGTGACTTGGTGGAGCCCATCGGTGAGGCGCACTGGAACTGTAGAGCCACTCAGAAGAGTCCCACGGGCTGGGGGGAGCAATCATAGACTTGGCGTACAAGGAGGTGGGGCGCACCAACCGGGAAAAGAGACACACCAGCGCATACTCATAGGACACAACCCACCCCTGTCGCCGAGAACCGGACGGGCGCAGGCCAAAGACTACACGCCGCAAGCTAGCACTTGCACACCTAGATGCCGTCAGGATGCCCAACAAACTGCCTAAAACAAAGGGCAAGCAACCCACGTTTGATGAGTATGCCAAAACATCACCGCTGGCAGAGGGGGCTAGAAGCAAGGAAAGAACTCCCATAGTAGGCATAGCCACCACAAGCAAAGATCAGGAGATCCTGGCAGCAATTGCAGACTTGAAAGTCGCTTGGGAAACCAAATTGGAAACGGCCGTGGTGGAACTGAAAGCAGCATTGGAGCTCAGAGTCGGGGCTGTACAGGAGGAGGTGAATCTCCTCCGGCAAGATGTTAGAACTTGGTGGAACGCACAGGGGACCCGGAGAAAGAAGTGGCCCCGAACACGGCAGCATGCACATCCCATAAATCAGAGCTCCATGCCCTGCAAAAACGCGTGGGCAACCTGGAAAGCAGAGCGGAGGAGGCGGAGGGACGTCCTAGGAGGAATAACATATGTATTGTAGGATTGCCTGAGGGGGTTGAGGGACCCAACCCCACCGAGTACGTCGAATCGATGCTGCTGCAGGAGATAGCTGGGGGAGCGCTGACCAGAGCTTTAACGAGGAAACCAGCCCCGGGACCCCCCTCAGACCGGTGATTGCCAAGATCCTGAATTACTGTGATCGTGAAAAAATCCTGGAGTACTTCCGCAAGCGAGGTACGATACAAAGAAGGTCGGCCAACATAACGGCATACCCGGACTACACTCTGCAAGTACAAGGCCGACGCATGAACTTTGGGACAGTTAAGAGAAGAATGCGAGAAGCGGGCTACAAATATATGCTGATCTATCCCGCCAAACTGAAGGTGTTCCACAAAAATAAAACATTGTTTTTTGAAACCCCCGATGATGCGACAGAATGGCTGGGCATGCAGAGCTGCCCCCAAGAGTCGGGCATTAAGAAGGGACATGGCGCAGATATGTAGCATGGGGACCGTGGCACCCAGGGTGTCGCATTCTCAAACACTGGGACTGGAATATAGGTTTCAGGTACTGTCAGGTTGGAGTGACATATTCTTTACATACAGTATCATATTCTCACTTACATTGGGTCAGGGGAGACACATATTTAGTATAGAAAGGTTTTAGGAAGTTATTATGGGTTATATTTTTTATACAGCCAATTTTGCCCTTAACCTTCATTGCAGTCTATGGAGATTGCCCCAAGCCAAGATGGAGGTTCTCAGTCTAAATTCTGATTGGCTGGAGATTGTTTGTAGGGAGGACAATGAACATTCTAAACTGCCTTTCATCGTCCTTGCCCAGCTGAGAGGTCGTGTGCCTTGTTGCTCCTGCTTAACTTTGTCAAGGGTGACAAGTTTCTAGCGGTTGAGCGGAAGATCTGAAAGTATAACAGGAGTCATGTTTGGAGTTTGGTGGAGACACAGGACAGGAGTCAGAAACTTCCATTTATTCTGAGAAAAGAAGTTTTCAAGTCTTATTCAAGATAAGCGACTTTCCAGATTTGTTGAACTTGTAAAAAGGTTATATTTATCTAAGGGATTGAAGTCAAATCTGTATCTAAAAAGATTGAAGCGCGTACGTTTGTTTTTATCGCTACATGACAAATCAAACTAGCGCGAGAGTTTTTTGTCCGTTACTTTTCGCCCGCGCGTGTGTCTCTGCGCGTGAGAGTGAAGCACGAGCGTGTACTTTGGACTCGCGTTTACTGTTCGTTTACGCAAGGGTTTTTTCCACGTGATAATATAAGCGTGTGTGTATTTTGCGCGTGTACGTATTTATTCGTGAGTTGGACATTAGCGCGAGTGCGTTTTACCCGCGAATTGAGTCGTCAGCGCGTGTGCGTATTCCCCGCGACTTGGAGGAAAGCGCGTGTAATTTTTATCGCGTCTTGGATTTTAGCGCGAGTGCGTTTACCCGCGAATTGAATCGTCTGCGCGTCTGCGTGTTTCCCGCGACTTGGAGGAAAGCGCGTGTAATTTTTATCGCATCTTGGATTTAAGCGCGAGTGCGTTTTACCCGCGAATTGAATCGTCAGCGCGTGTGCGTGTTTCCCGCGACTTGGAGGAAAGCGTGTGAAATTTATATCGCGTATTGGACTTTAGCGCGAGTGCGTTTTTACACGTGTGCGTATTTCCCGCGAATTGGAGAAAAAGCACGTGATTTTTTCTTCCCGCGGTTTCTGGCTTTCCACGTGAAGATTCCAGCGCAAGTTAAATTCGTTCTTGAGAAAAATTCTCTCTACAAAGAAAATATTAAAGACAAATACAAGAACTTAAAAGAACTTCATAAATCTTACTTGAAGACCTTGTTCAAGAATCTTTGATTTGAGCAGACTAACTACAAAGTTAATTTACATTCATGGACCTACTGAGAAGGCTGAATTATCTATAAGATTCTGGTCCACAAGTAAGGAAGTCTTGTCTGCTTTTCACTTTTCTGGGCATTCTGAAGAGAAGAACCAGGTATGGTTTTTAAACTATTTTGATTAAGGATTTAGAGTTTAAGGTTAGTATAGTAACCCATGAGTAATGAGGTATATTGCATGTTTATGTTTTAACTACAGGTGAAGAACCAGCGAGTTGATAGCTTCCAGCCTGGTGTTTGTTTCTTTGTCCCTTCTCCCTTTCCCCTGAAAGTGTGGTAAACTGAGCAGTTATATTTATGTCAGCTCAGAGTGCCACATTTTGGGTGGATTGTCGGGGGTTCAGCAGCTTCTGCAGACACCAGGTTCTCAGCATGACAATAGGACAGGATACTGCCTGTCAAAGTAAAGCGACCAGAGCTATACATGTAGGATCCTTGAACATGGCGACTTAATAAATGAAGTGGGAGCCCTACGGGACAGGCTCTCGCACCCCCACGTATAGATTAGTTAGGTCACCAATATATCGGTGACACCCTGCCGGGTACCTGATCTCGGCATTCCGAGGCGGGACCAAACGCGGGGGAGCCTGAGATCCAGGGATGGAGCTGGGCACCAGTTGGGGTGGGGTAGGGAGAAGGGAGGGAAGGGGTTGTGTGCAGTGGTTTATAGTTAAGTTAGGGAGAGTGGGGGGGTTAGTTGGGGAAGTTGAAATGTTAAATTGGGGAACAAGCCTACAAGTACTAAGGAAGGGATTGCACTGGCAGAGGGAGGAGGGGAACTCAGTATGTCATGGGAGACCTTAAAATAGTTATTTGGAATGTTAGAGGGCTCAACAGCTATTTAAAAAGGAATAAGGTAATGATGCATCTGCGCAGGCAGAAAATTGACATAGCCTTGATACAGGAGACTCACTTAACTCAAGAAAAGCTTGAAGCGATTAGGAAGAAATGGAGGGGTACTGTGGTGGGAGCAGCATACTCGGCCTTTGCCAGGGGAGTAATTATCTGGGTGGCACCGCATGTCCCATTCTAGCTATTGCAACCTACAGCGGAGCCAGATGGGAGGATGATTGTAATGAGGGGGCTGGTGGAGAACAGAGAGATATGTATTGTAAACACATACGCCCCTAATCAGGACACGGCGGCATACTTCAGGACCCTATATGGCAAAGTCAGTGGGAGCCTCAGTGATCTGGGGAGGAGACTTTAATTGTGTATTGAACCCAAAAATAGATAGATCGGACACCAAAATAAATAGACCCACGCCAGCTGCGAGGACATTGCAGTCATTGTTATCAGAACTAGGGTTAGAAGACGCATGGAGGTCACATCACCCACAGGATAGACACTATTCGCACTACGCAGCCCCACATGACCTGCATACTAGATTAGACTATGTGTTTGTCACACATGCACTAATGACAGAAATAGTGCAGGCAGAGTATAAAGCAAGGGTCCTTTCCGACCACTCGCCGCTGATGCTAGTATGGCAATACCGGCCCCCGAGAGCAAAGATACCAACATGGTGCCTGCGAGCAGAGACGTTGAAAGACAATGTATTTAGAGAGGACATGAGATAAACACTGGTAGTGTAAAAGCAGCGGGTACGCTTTGGGAAGCTTTTAAGGTGGTGGTGAGGGGGATAGCCATAGCTACGTCCAAAGGATTACAAGGAGGGATCTTAGCTGAACTGCAGGAAGCGGAAACAGAACTAGAAATAGTGTTGAATAGGGGAGGTAACACTAAAACAGATAAGGAAGCAGTACCTGAGCTGCAACAGAAATGTGCGGGACACTGGGAAAGGTTATGCAACCTCAACTATAAAAAGTATATAAAGAGGCAGCATGCAGGAGGGGACAGACCAGGGAGGGTTCTGGCATGGCTATACAAAAATGAGACTCCCAGACCCACAATTAGAACAATAGCAAAGGAAGATGGAAGCATAGTAGACACACAAGAAGGAGTTAATCAGGAATTTGCAGTCTATTACCGGCTCCTGTATGGAGATGAAGGGGAAGGGACAACGAAGAAATAGAAGAAACGCTAGAAGATATTGGACTACCACAGATTAGTGCGAAAGAAAGAGAGGAGTTGGAAGCACCGATTACCTAGAGGAAATGGAGGAGGTAGTCAGGCAGCTGCCCACTAGTAAGACCCCGGGGATTGATGGACTCCCGAGCGAATTCTATAAAACGTACATAAATGAGGTACTCCCTCCGCTCCTGGAGATGCTCAATGAGGCATATTAAATCGGGAAACTACCAGAGTCCTTACGAGAGGCAATCATTATACCGCTCCCCAAACCTAATAAGCCTGGACGTGACTGTGGATCTTATAGGCCCCTGTCAATGTTAAGCCAAGATAGTAAAATATTAACGGCGGTCTTGGCAAACAGAATGGGGAGGGTCATTAATTAAGCAATATGACCGAGCGGCGGGGGCATTACCGACTCATGTAATGCCCCGGGGCCCATAGTTATAGGCCCAAGCGAAGCATTATGTGCGTGACCGGGGCACTAAAAGCATTTTTTTCTGTCCCGAAAAGCCGCTGCGTTTCGGGACAGAAAAAAAGAAAAACGACCAAGAAAATGGCCGCCGGGAAAGGGAAAACGGGAGTCTGTTTTCCCTTTCCATGGTGGCCATCGGCAGCGGACGTGCTGGGAACACAAGTGTTCCCAGGGAGGGACGGTAGGGAAAAGAAAAAAAAAAAGCTTACCAGAGTCCCCGGTGGGGGGGGGGGGGGGCAGCCTCTCAGCCGGGGAGGCTTGGAGCTGGGATAGCCCCGCTTCGAGCCTCCTCATTGGCTGAGGGGCTGCCACGCCCCCCGCCGGGGACAAAGGCCGTAGAATCCCGACAGAGGGATTACCGGCCTGGTAATGACTCGGCGAGGGCCAATCAGAATGTCTCTTGCATTCTGATTGCGCCCTCGCCGGGTACTAAAGAATGAATACACCCCGATCAGACTGGTTATGTCCCCAATAGAAACATATAGCATAACCTCAGGTGACTTCACCGAGTCATTGAACATGCAAAAGACGACGCGGGCAAGATGGCGATAGCATCGCTAGATGCAATAAAGGCTTTCGACTCTGTCAGATGGCCTTGGCTAATGGCGGCCCTGACCAAGTATGGCATAGGGCCGGGATACCTCAAGTGGGCTAAGTTACTATATAATGCACCGCTAGCCAGGGTGAAGACGGGAACAATATCATCTGAGAGATGGCAACTCGGAAGAGGCACTAGGCAGGGATGCCCATGGTCCCCCATGCTGTATATTCTGGCCCTATACACCTGAGGCAGCAGTATGACGTAATAGGTATTACCATAGAAGGGGAACCGCATTTGATTTCCTTGTACGCTGGTGATATGCTGTTGTACTTAAGATATCCGGAAGAGAACCTCCAATACATATTAGAAGTGATGGAGCGGTTCGCAAAGCTTTCAGGCATAGCTGTGAACCCTAGAAAGTCCTGTATATTTCCACTGGGCAGGTATAGAGGGATCCCGCTGGAGCAACTGCCGATCCTGCAGATATCATGGGAGGTTAATAAGTTCCGATATTCCGATATCTTGGGGTAGACATATACCACACGGTAGAAGCAGAACATAAGCATAACACGGAGGTAGCAGTTAAGAAAATTGAGAATAGTATGAAGTTCTGGGCGAAGCTCCCCTTAGTTATGATGGGACGGGGGGCAATGCTTAAAATGGTGGTATTGCCGAGACTGCTGCACTGCTTTGCGAACATCCCATACATGATACCTAAACGATTCTTTGCCAGGCTAGACAGCTTATGTAGAGAATTCCTCTGGCATGGTACAAGGAACAGAGTAGCCTTATGGAAGCTGCAGAATTCATATGAGAAAGGGGGCATTAAACTACCAAGTTACGAAATGTATTATATAGTAAATCAACTACAATATGTAGCTAAATGGCTCTCCGATGAGCTGACCTTGGAATCCAGGCTGTTCCGCCTGGACTGCGCCCCATTCTACTTAAAAGAGGTGATATGGTTGCCCAGGTCGGAGATGGAAGGACGCCCAAGGATGATGCTTGGGTGGGAGATATGGAAGAGAGCCTGTCAGTTAATGGACTCCATCCCCGTGCTCCCTGCAGGTACCATTGGTCGCTCTGGCCGGAAAAGAAAAGCAATTGAGGCTAATGATTAGGAAGCACTGGAGCCGGTGGGGATAGCAACAATGGGTGATGTGTGGCAGGATGGGAACATACAGGATTTTGAGGGACTGGTGGAGGAAACTGCGTTACATGCAGGGCAGTATATAGCATATCATGGGATAGTGCAGCAAATTAAAGAGACCTGGTCCGAAGTAGTGCTAGCGGATGAACCGGACGCCACCATAGACACGATATATGACATAGCGGAGGGAGGACATGAAATATCAAGATTATATGAGATGGTAATGACCAAAGTGGGGAAAGAAGTGGTGCAACTCAGATGGGACTGGGACGAGGAAGTGGGAGCCCCAATGAGTGACGGGATGTGGGAGCGGGCTCAGAGATATCATAAAAAAAGTGTCAAGAAAGGCCAGATTGCAGCAGATAAAATTATATGTAACTCACAGGGCGTATATGACGCCCCAAAGGATAGCCAAATTCAAAAATGCAGGATGACAAACATGCCCCAAATGTAATGAAGAAAACGCAGGAATGGTGCACATGTTCTGGTCATGTCCAATAATAGAGAGATTCTGGGGAGAAATAGCTCACAAGATGGAAGAAAAAGTGATCAAAATAGCGGTCAATACAGCATGGGCTTGCCTGATAGGAGGGTTTCCTAGACCACGTGAACTCAAGCATGCAAGCAAATTGAAAGATCTGGCGTATGTTATAGCAAAGACAAGGGGGTGGAAGGCATGTTATAGACCAAGAATGAAAATATGGTGGAAAGATTTACAAAAAATGGGCCGAGGCAGAAACCACCGTGTAGCAGGAAGAGAAAAGTGGTGGGGGGAGGAAGAGGCTGGAACCTTACTAGGTTGGAGGCAACTAATAGCTAAACTATTTGGACCCACGTATGAAGAGTCAAGCGATCGGGATCCAACAGACACAGCTGGGGAGTGATCCCTATTGCAGGATGCGGCAACTGAAACAAGGGAGAATAGGCTTGGAGGGGGGGTGGGAATGGGAGAAACAGTGGACTTGAATGTAACAATGTGTATTTAAATGATTACTTGCACTGTAAGGATGGTTTGTTTGTAATAAAATCAATAAAATTGTTTAAAAAAAAAAAAAACACCTGCACCTCCAAGTTCATCAAGGAACTAACTCTCCCCTTGGTTTAAGGATTTTTATAAATCATTAAAATCCATCACACAGAATGTCAATTTTTCCAAAACGATCTTTATGAAGTGCCAAACGACTGTTCAGTATTATCCCTCTACAAGGGCAGCACCCTATATTTCTAATGAATACAAAAATACCTTTGTTATATTTGTGTCTGTGTTAATACATACTTTCGTGTCCTACCAATTATTAAAGAGTGATTCTTTTCACACACACACTTATTAATCAATGATATACATTGAATTAAAATGAATTAAAATGAATCAATTATGGTAACACTTATATGTTTTGGTTTATTTCTCATTCTGGCACTATGAAAGCATGTGTTTGAAAAGATCTTAGAGAGAATAACCCAATTACGAAGGAGAGAAGGCATGATTATGTCACTACACTTTACTACCTTGAGAAGGGCATCGATAATATGCCTGATGGGCATGAATTGAATGTTTGTTCAGTACAAGAGAGAATATCCAATTGGTTTGATTTTCAAATATGTGATCTTTACAAACTTATTATGAAGCTTAAGCCAACTAGGGCAGTTGGCCCTGATGATGTTTCAAATGTAGTGCTTAAGGAAAGCCCTGTACTATGGGCGTATCTATTATGGATGCGGTTTAGGGATATAGTTAAGGCTGGTAGAATCCCTAACAGCTGGAAGAAAGCGACTCTTATGCCCATCTATAAAAAAGGGGATAGGGCTGACCCCAGTAATTATTGCATTTTGGCACTCTCTGATACAATTGTAAAAAATTTTGCATCATGTATCTTGACTAGGCTTCCGGAATGGGTAAGCCTGAAGGAACTGGTAAAGCCACAGCAAACTGGTTTTACAAAAGGGTGTAGTACCTTGCATAATCTATGGATATTAATTTTTCTAATTAGATCTACTTTGATGTCTAAGGATCAAAGGTTATATGTATGTTTCATAGATTATGCTGGGGCTTTGGACACTATCTCCCAAAGTAACCTTTGGTTGAAATTGGCGAAATGGGGTCTTGGGTTTATAAGGCAAAGATACCAGGACACATCTGTGTGCATCAGACTCAAACAGCAGGGATTGTTAACAGGTCAAATAAAAACTAATTTGGATCTGAAACAAGGGTGTGTTCTGGCCCCTCTGCTCTACAATATATATGTTGCTTATATGCCGGCTTGAATTAATAATTTCCCACCGCATGTTGGTAGTAGCCCAGTACTATGGTAATTGTATGCGAATTATACTGTCATTATTGACAGAACACCAGTGGGGCTGCAACGCAGCCTGGGGTCACTTTTGGAATATTCTAGCACAAATAACTTAAAAAATGAATGCAAAAAAGACAAAAATTATGATTGAGTAGGAAAAAGACATTATTTTACTTGGAAACTGGAGGACCAAATTGTGAAAGTAGTAGACGAATGTCATTATTTGGGTGTATTAATTGGTAACCGGCTAGGTGCTGATATGCTTACCAAATCTGTTATACCCAAAAATGTTAAGCAAATGCCGATTGATTAAAGCTTTTATCACCGCCCATGAGAGATACTTATTAGAGGGACTGTTCAAAATCTATAAAATGAGTATTGTACCTGGGATTTTATATGGCTTGGAATCATTTTTAGAAAATAAATGTGTTGTATTAAGAAATTTATAGGCAAACTGTGGCGACCATGTTTGTGTCTAAAAGGATCTATCTCTGTGGAGGTAATATGTTGCAAACGTGGTCTAACGTCTATATGACTACACAGAAGATTGCTTGCAGTACTTTGTATATTAGGTTGTCCATATCTGCTAATCTGAGAAAAGATCTCTCACAGGTGTGGACAAACTTCCATTTGGAAGTGGAAAGTTTTCATGTGCTAATTGATTTCAAATTTGATGGTAATGACAACTTAGGTGTTCAATTGAAAAATCTTAAAGTCAAAGTGGGGTTTTGGGATAGAAATGAACTGACTCTACAATGTTACTTGCACCTCTCTTGAGCCACACACATTGATTTCTGACTTTGTATACAATTGAATCATCAAAGAAGATTTTTCACTGGCGATAGCTCAAACAATTGATGAATGTTCATTCTAACATAACATACATAGGGAGGACAAAACAGCACATTGCTTCAGGAAGCATGCATCTGAAAGATCAAAAAACGCAGCTACCTTGGATACTTCAGAATCTGAATATAATGACAACACAAATGTCTCACTAACAACGAAAGAAAAGAGGAGAGAGATGGCAAAGGATTTGACAAAAGCTAATCAGCCACATAAAATAGTTCTCTCAAAAGAGCACCCAAAAGGGTTGCCCATACTCAAGGACATGTCCACTTCAGACCACGAAGCCAATCACAGAATGTTGCCACTAAAAATATATAAAGCAAGGAGAAATTCAAGAGAGCACAATTTTGACAAGGAATGTGAGCGACAACTTGACCTTCATAACGATGATCAGACTAGAGGTACAAGAAGAACAAAAAAATTGAATCAACTTGATGGGCTAACACTAGAAAGAATGATTCCAGCAAATGACAGCCTCATCCTGAATAAGGCAAACGTGCTTCGTAGTTATTTACTGCTTGACGTCCCTAATAAAACAACTCCTTAAAGATGAGGCAACTCGTTTGAGGCCCTTGGTTTTGACTTGACAGAACCGGTGGTTTTGAGAACAGAGGTCAAATCACCTCTTCTTTTAAAGAAACATGGAATCCACCAACAAAAGAGACCCGATAAAGGCAAAGATCCTGATAGGACCTCCAGAAATTACAGAGACAAGGAACGGAAAAAGGACGATGACTCACAAAAAGCAAGTCACAAAGACACATGCAGCAGATCAAAGGAAAATGAGGGAACTGAGGAAAACTGGAAGTGGTTGGCGGGCTTATTGGCAGATAAGATCAAACCCTAATAATGCAAACGCGACCGGGATGATAAACCCCTGAAGCTGGTCAGCTGGAATACCAGGGGTTTCACCCACCTCTTCTCCAATCAAGATCTTTCCTCTGGTTTGTTTGATATCATTGGTCTCCAAGAGACATGGCTGACGGAGCCGCCCGCCCTAGACGGCTACATAATATATCTAAATCAGGCCATGAAAGGCCCGAGAGGACGGCCAATGTCGGGCCTCCTAATAGCAATAAAGGAGGACCTCCAATTCAAGTTCTTGGAGCAGATAAACCCGAACCCCTTCATTCAAATGGTAGTGGGTAGGGTTCAAAATAGAAAATCGGCAAAAAGTGGGAGAATGCTCGTCCTGTTGAACTTATACTGGAACTCGGCAACTCAAATGACAAACAACTTCCCCGAACAGGTGGCTGATCTCATTGATAAATCAACAGCAAAATGGAAAGATCCGTGGATCATACTGAGTGGTGATCTCAATTGTACCTGCTTAGATAAGAAAGGGCAAGCAATTGAAGTGAGCTTGGTGTCATCACCCGAGGTCCAAAAACGAGGACAACAATGGACAAAGATCATATGTCCAATAGATATAGTCATCTTGAACGGCACCACAAAGGGAGACATCCTGGAAAACCAACAAGAAAAGGTCGATATAGGGGTCAAATCCTCGACTACATAAGCACTTCAAGAAACATGATGGAGGCAGTCAAATCGCTGAACGTTCATGACACCACCTTAAGCGATCACAACCTGGTCGTTCTGATCTGGGTCTCCCTAAATAGGAAACTAGGCGATGTCTATAGACACAAACTTGGCATCACTCCAGGAAGAAACAAACTGAGGATCGACACCAACGCAATCCCCGGCCTCACAGAAGTTCGCAAATACATCATCATGCTGACTTCAGGGGGAGACCAGAGAAGTGACAACCCAGGCCTTTTTAAAGCATTTGTGACAAGAAGCGGTTGGGGAAACAGACCGAACATCACTCATTTACACATTGTCGATCAACAAGTGGCCCTAAAAAAGAAAATGTTAAACCAACAAATTCGATCACACAGAAAAAGATGTACGATTGGGTACAAGATTGAAATACAAAAATTGAAGCAACACTATCGCAACTGGTTAAAATTCTACAAAAATAAATCTTGAGGCAAGATGCGGAAGCAATGCTACAGGTGATTCGCACGAAAAACATAGCGGAAATATGGTCAACAAGAAAACGGTCTCGATACACCACAGGGGGCATTGCTGTTGAACCCAATACCAGAGGAGACCTTGGTGGCGTACTCTGGAAAGTTCCTTGACTCAGAAATATCAGAGACAACTTCATCCCTGCCTAACATATAGTGGACACAAAAGTGATGGGTGGAAGGTTTTGAATTAATCTGAACAACTGCCATTGCTCTGGGCAACCTTCCACACCACCGTTGTTTAGCCCGACTGCGCCATTGCAAAAGGGGTCCAGCCATATGCAAATCAGTCAGGTACTGCCACCAATGGTAGCAGCCCAGCCCGAACTGCTAGGCCAGGTCCCCTCTGCACGGAAACACAAGCAACCCCAGACATGTTTCGGCCTTGTTGGCCCTCCTCAGTGAGGTGCAGATTGGTTCCCTATGGCGCAGCGAGCAAGGGACCCACGTCTGGGCATACCCTCTCTTACATAGTGAGACAAACAGTAAGCACAAAAGTGATGGGTGTGGGGGGTTGCCCCGAGCAATGCCAGTGGTTAAGATTCAGTCTAAACCTTCCAGCCATCACCTCTTTGTTTTTGATTTGTCACCCCGAGTGGGACGGGTATACCCAGACGCGGGTCCCGTGCCTGCTGGGCCTAGAGACCCAAACTACTCCTCACTGATGAGGCCCAACAAGGCCAAAACATGTTTGGGGATGCTTGTGGTCTCGTGCAGAAGGGATGTGACCTAGCAGTTCGGGCTGGACTGCCCCTTTTGGGGTTGGACCAAGCCTGATTTGCATATGGTCTTTCCCCTTCTGTAATGGCTTGGCAGGCGAAGAACCATGGTCTGGAGGGTTGCCCTGAGTAATGCCAGTGATTAAGATTCAGTCTAAAACTTCCAGCCATCACCTCTTTGTTTTTGCTTTGTCACCCCGAGTGGGACGGGTATGCCCAGATGTGGGTCCCGTGCCTGCTGGGCCTAGAGACCCAAGCTACTCCTCACTGATGAGGCCCAACAAGGCCGAAACATGTTTGTGGATGCTTGTGGTCTCGTGCAGAAGGGATGTTACCTAGCAGTTTGGGCTGGACTGCCCTTTTTGGGGTGGGACCAAGCCTGATTTGCATATGGTCTTTCCCCTTCTGTAATGGCTTGGCAGGCGAAGAACGATGGTCTGGAGCGTTGCCCCGAACAATGCCAGTGGTTAAGATTCAGTCTAAACCTTCCAGCCATCACCTCTTAATTTTTGCTAACATATAGTGGAACCATCTTGGTATTCACTATATTGCCATTCAAACAATCATTAAAAAGGCCAGCAACTCGAGAGCTCCATGCCCAGATGGCATGAGCAAGGCAATGTTAAAACAGGCCCCTGCCCAGTGGTCCGTCTTTTTGCTCAAGTTGTTTGAGCACATTATGACATCAAAAAAAGTCCCCTCCACATGGAAAAGATCAATAATTATACCAATCTACAAAAAAGGGGCAAGGGACGACCCCAGTAATTATCGACCCATTGCATTATTGGATGTAGCTGGAAAGATGTTTGCGACTTTGATCTTGAATAATTTGGTGAAATGGATAGAGACATCAGGACACTGGTATTTATGGCAAGACGGTTTTGTGATGAGAGTTGGTACATCTCTCAACCCTTTCATCATTAATGCTCTCAAAGCCTGTATACACAGGAAGAAGGGGCTGAAATGATACATTGCCTTCATAGACCTCACCCACGCATTTGACACTGTCAAACGCCTAAACCTTTGGTACAAACTGTCAGAATGGGGTTGTTCAACTGAGATCCCGGAACCCATCATGTATCTGTACTCTGACAAGACAATCAGAATATGTTTGAACGGTTCGGGTCTATTATCAACAGCGATTCCAACTAACAAGGGGCTTAAACAAAGCTGCCCCCTGGCACCCGAACTGTTCAATTTGTTTATCTCTGACATTGAGGAGGCTTTAACACATACTCATGGCTTCCCCCTCGAAAATCGCTGACATAAAGGTAGGTTGTCTACTGTATGCCGATGACGTGGTTCTCATGTACCAGACCCAAATAGACCTACAAAGGCAACTATATGCATTGCAAAATGACATCGAAAATAACGGCGTGCTGATAAACTCCAGAAAATCAAGGATCATGGTCTTTGGAGAAAAAATTGGGCGTGGCCAGAAGAGGTCGAAGGCATTATATCTATCGGGAGAAAATATACCAGCGGTAACATCATTTATCATTTACCTATCTTGGGGTTTGTCTAAACAAATCACAAAAATGATGCCCCAAGACTGGATTCATTGAAAATAAAAACTCATAACATGGCGGCGCAGGGAAGAATCTTGCTCAAAAGATACTGTGGATTTTCATTAACACCATTGATTACCTTTTATCCTATGAAGGTTCAACCAATTCTTACCTTTGGAGCAGAGACTTCTTTCTCTTTTGATAGCACGAACTGGTCAAAACTTGAGGGTGCTTTCTAGAAGAAAGTTCTCCGTCTCCCAATGGGTACACCCATTCGAGCAATTCGGATGGAGTTGGGCCTTACATCACTCTGTGCGATCGCCACGTGGAAATCGCTTGCCTTATATCGAAAGTGTATTGAGGACCCCCCAGGGCTGGTTTTGTGGCATTGAAGAAAGCCTTAGATAACAATATCGAAATCACGCTCCTCGAGTGGAAAGCAATCTGTCATGTAATTCTAGAAGATCTAGGATTAAATGAAAAAACCCTGCTGGGGAATCCAGATAAAGTAAAAAAGAAACTGTACATGAAATACTGGATTACCACGCAGGATGAGAGACAAGGATATAAACTTTACGGGAGACCTATGATGGAATCGAGGAAATTGAACTGTCCTCCTAAGTACATAAGCGCTTTCCAAATTGATTCCATAGGGACCAATTTATGAGACTACGTTTAAATCTCCTTCCTACGTGAGAAATATTAAGACCTTGCTCAGAAAATGGAGAAATCTTGTGTAGATTATGTAAAGGAGCAAACTCAGTTGAATCAACAAAGCATTTGATTATGTTTTGCATGGCGACAATGGACCCAAGATTAAGATTTCTAGGCAACCATATTAATGAGTATTCTAGTAGATCAGAAGAAGATTGGTGGCTGCGATTGTTGGAGGGCGAAAGAACTCGGTTGACCGTAGCTTTGTCACAATTTGTGATTGAAATGTTTAAAGGAATTGCTACTCTTAATGATGTAATACGGCCATAAAAGCCGATAATTGGTGAAATTGAATTGAATGATGAACCCGCCCCCTTTATTTTTCTATTTTTCTCTTTATCCCAAGCTAACTAATTTGAACTTTGGCAAAAGGTATTTCTCTGTTATGTTAACCACTGTATGCCAAATAAAATAAAATAAAATAAATAAATAAAAAAACCACACAGGTAAGCCATGCTTCATATATGGTACGTGAAATGGGATTATGTGATCCAAAACAGTGGTGTACATTAGAGCACCAGAAAAAGATTTAAAAGGATGGTCCACTGTCACCAGCCTGTCATAGGCACAACACAAAGACAGTCAAAAGGAGAAGGGGATACAAAGTGCACATGCAGCACTCCACTGCAAAGTGTGTGTGCTACAGGAAAAGAACACAAACAAAATGGTACTCTTTTGGGCATTTGTGGTATACTTTTGTCATCATTCCTTTCTGCAACATCTCTTCATTCATTTTAAAAATAAATCTACTACTACCTATTTGGTTGTGATCTTAGACAATTGTCTAACTACTAGCCTGGCTGATTGCATCTCCGATACACTACCATCCTATGAAGCATTATCAAGACTTGATGCAGACTTCATTTCTTCAATATCCCTTTAATCAAACTGCATCCACCTTTTATGACAATTCTGATCGTTATTCCTTTACTTTCTTTTTACCTGTATCAGAACAAGATATGGTTAATTTAACAACTCATGCAGATCCTACTGCTGCTTCGTTGATGCCCTCCCTGCCTCCAAAATGAATTCTGCCTTTCCTGGTCTTCATTCTCACAATTTATAATCTCCATTTCAATCTATTTTTCCACAGAAATAGCTCTACTTGCAGTATCAGATTCTATTCTTCATGCATATCATCATACGCTTCCTTGTATTTAGTGTTTATTAGATCTTTCTGCTTCTTTTGACTCTGTTGATCACGCTACCATTGTACCGTCTCTATCTATACTTGGAATTTTTGGTTCTACATTTTCATGGTTTTCATCTCATCTTCAAAATCATTCATTTTTAGATTCATGGAAAGGTAGTTGTTTGTTGTTCCTTTCTTTATCTTATAGTGTTGCCTGAGGTTCTGCACCTGTGTGTCTTCTTTTTACTTATAAATGATCCCGCTAGCTTTTCCTATACTGTCATTTGGTTTTCAATTTTATTTTTATGCTTACAATACCCAGGTTTCCTTTTCCTTTCCTTCGTTGGCTGTCTTGTGTCACAGATGGCTCAATAATCATTCCCAGTCTCAGCTGCAGTTTATATTTTGTGAGGTCTATGGCCATCACTCGCTCTTTCGTCTAGTGTCAAACCTCCCTCCTAACCCAGGTGTTCGGTTCGTGCTACTGTCTCAAACTGGCTTGTGCTAGAAGTGATGATCTAAATGCTGGCTATCTAGACTCCCTCAGGGACTTCCTAACTTTCCCTGCTCTATGTAGTTGTTAGTGATCTATTGGGATTTGAGATAGTGCCTTACAAGTACTCTATGTGACTCAGACTATGGAAATCAAGCCCCATCTGACCTCTCCCTTTTCTACCCTTTCTTATTGTCCCTTCCTCACCACTCCTCCCACCAATTTTCTGCACCTTCAATGTTTCACTCAAACTAGGTCTAGCCTCCACCCTTTGATGTTGTTGCTTCTTCCTTCGCAATATACCTCCTTTCTTTACTCTCCTACCACCATGCTAATACTCCTTCTTCCACTCTACAACTCCTTCCTCCTCCACACTAATATCCACCTTCTACACTACTACCACTTCCTCTACGAAACTACTACTCGTCCCTCCACATTACTTGCTCTTCAGTCACCCTCCTTTCACTCAGTATTCATTTATTTCTCAGCCACTCCTTACAATACACTTTCTAAACACTCCACACACAAAGTACACTCTGGCCAATACCTCTACAATTCACCTCCACAATCCGCTGTGCGTTCCTCCCTCCTGCTGGTCTCTTGGCCATGCTTCACCTCTACTGCTGACCTCATCTGAATAACCCACACTTCTTGCTTCCTAGTTCTAGTTTATATAAGCTTCCCCTGTCCAGGATTGGGTCCCTTTCCCTAACCAATCTAATTTTGCCTTTTCCTTTTGATGTGTGTGTGTAAAGTCTTAAATATGGGGCCAACCGCCACCTTACTTCTACACACAATATGGAGGGTGGCCCGGGAAGGCAAGAGTTCCTGTTTCGGGCTTTGGTTTTACCCGTTCTCCCAGTAGGTTCTTTGTGGAGGTTGGGTATGATATTGGGTATGATATTCCTTTAGGCAACGGGTGGTCTGGGGGCTTCTGTCATGTTGAGTGGGCTCACTGTGATTGCCTGGCAGCCCTGTTAAGTCCCTGGGTCCACCACGAAAGGTAGTCGTTTCCGTATGCAGCTTTCTCAGTCCCACCCGAAACGCATCACAGCCTCCGGTGGGGCTTCCCTGGTTTGCTCACTCCAGTATCATTATGCCGCCGCATCTGGTCTACGCCTGGTGATGTGGCTCACTTTTGTTGAGGCAGGCCTTTGTGGCAGTCTGGCGATGATTCAGGTTTATCTTCATCTGTTTTTGACGTTCAGAAAGCAACAGAAAAATACTAGCAAGTTTCTGTTCTTTGAGGCAAGGCTGGAGATATCAGTGGTCTGCACAGGCACAAGGGCAGGATTGGAATTTGGACTCCCTCAGTTGCCACCACCCAACTGAGGGGATGTACTGGCTCTGGATCTCTCCTTATTAGACCTTTCAGACCCATTTTAGAGGGGTTCCTGTCCACTCATAAGGCCAGGTTACTGTCCTTGTCACACTCACTTCATCAAATCCTGGAGAGCTACACATTATTTGTGTTTAAATCCGAAGAAAACGGAAATGCTTTTCTTTCTTGCTACACCTTCAGTTAATCTGTTTTTCAGCTATTTCTCTTCCTCCCTTTTCTGGTACTTCAGCTCATATTACATTTTGTAATTGATTCTTTCTCTTGTCAAGATCACATTTGGCCAGGTTTTTGTGTGTTGTTCTCAATTGTAGAATATTTAAAAAATCATCAACTACATCCATCCATCCACTACTTACCTTTCCTTGTACTAAACTTCTACTTCAAACATTGTTTTTTTTTGTGACTAAATTGTTGCGGTTTTCTTTATGTGGACCTTTCAAAATCATGTACTTGTCATTCTATCTTGTACTCTGCAGTTCATATTCTTTGTGGTTTCAGTCATATAAAACTATCAGTCTGTACTACTCATGGAACCTTGGTAGAGTGGCAGAGCAGTCAGGCTTATCATAAGAGGAAGATGTGAGCTGTAGGTAGGTACACTGAACCTAGCTAGTAATTCAATTCAAAGAAACACACATAAATGTATATCAAAATATAGATTTATTATATTTACACAAGATATGCTTTTAAATACTTAGTACATTTAACCAAAACACATAGGGCCTCATTACACGGTAGGCGGTAAGTGTTTACCGGTAGCGGTAAACCCTTACCGCCTTACTATGAGTTCCCTTTGCGGGACCCGACCTTAATGGCTTGTATTAACAGCCGTTAAAGTAGGGTGCCGCAAAGGGACCTCGGTGCTAATTACGGTACCGCAATTTGCGGTATCGTAATTAGCTCCTTCCCCATTCCCATTATGCCCTATGGGGGCAAAAATGGGAATGGGGAAGTGCCTTGGTGAATGGGGAATTACCGCCCCCGCTCACCTTGGAGTAAGGCGGTAATTCCGCCATCCACCAAGGCGGACACGGTAAAATACCGACGGCAACCATGGCACTAATAGCGCCATGGTTACCGCCTACCGTGTAATGAGGCCCATAGAAATACCTTTTCATACTTTTCAAAGACCAATGCTTAGTTTGTAGTTGCTCGCGGTTACAATTGTTACAGCGGTTGATACTGGCAGTTCTACCGTATTATCGGTACTACTGTGCACTCACATAAGTCAGAAATACAGTAATTAAATTTATTTAGCAAAAACACATAAGATATAGGGGGTCATTCTGAGTTGGGCGGTAAGGGATACCGGGCACCGGTACAGAGACCGGTGCCGGTAATCCCTTACCGCCCGATTCCGAGGTCCCTTAGCGAGAACCGTAAAGGACGTGTGGTCTAACCACACGTCCTTTACGGGTCCCTCTAAGGGACCAGGGTGCTAATAAAGGGCCTGCTATTCGCGGGCCCGTTTATTAGCGCCTTCCCCATTCCCATCGAGCCCTATGGGGGCTCAATGGGAATGGGGAATGGTTGGTTGAATGGGGACTTACCGGGTCCTCCAGGGTCGGAATGACCCGGTAAATCCCCATTCAACCAGACCGGTGCCGGACCCGGTTTTGGAGGCAGCCATGGCGCAAATAGCGCCAGGGCTACCTCCAAACTCGGAATGAGGACCATAGTCTTTTTGGAAGGTAAACCATTGGGTTAGCCAACTACTAGCAGATCTCAAGGTTCTAGAGGCAGTTTCTTCACACAGCAAGGATTTTAAGCCCAAAATGCAATCCTAGCTAAAGGCAGTTTGGAGGGCTTAAAGTCTTGTAAAGCAGCAGAACAACAAAAACTCCTGTGAATATTTTCTAGTCTCTAGTCTTAAAGATGCAAGAAGATTAAACCAACATTGGAGACCTTGTTAAAGGACTTGCTAAATGGACACACGCAGCAGCTTGAGTCGGAGGTAAGAGGGGGCTACCCAGGACACCTCTATGTGCACTGCAACGCTCTGGAGCGACTTCATAGATCAAGGTAAGCAATACCTTTCTCCCCACAGTACCTTAGGGTTGAAGAAATGTTCGTGGGTGGATTCTCCTCGATGTAGCAGCGCTGGACCCGAACTCCAGATTCCTTGCTCTGGTGACAAAAGGCAGGACAATGAATGGAATCTCTCACCAGCAGTCTCAAGGGGGGACCTCTGGCACAGATGTCTTCAGCTCTTCTGGTCAGTCTGCGGTTTTTGGACCTTTTCTGCAGCACCAACAAAGTGGACTTGGACGAGTCGGATTGTGTCTCTGGAGGTTCGCATGGAGCTCAGCAAAGACTTGGTTCAGTTTTTATCCGACAATGCACTTCAATTGGTTCTGAGGTCTCCTGGTATTCACGGTCTGCAGCTCTGAAAAGTCTCACGACCTCGGATGATGGCTCCGATTGTAGTTTGTCTCAGGGCTGGTTGGTCCCTCCAATCAAAGGGAAGGAGTTGTCCTTTTTCTGAGCTCCTCTGTCGCATAGAAAAAAGAGAGTCAGGACAGCAGTAGTCGTTTCACAGTGTTGCAAAGCGTCTGCAGGCATCTCTGGTCATCATCTTTTTCGGTTACTTCATTTTCCAGTGGCCGACTTGCCTTTCACCACAGGAACCTCACCGTTGATTCAGTTTCACCACACACTCCTCTGCAATCTCTCTCATCAGTTTACAGAAAGGGGTGGGTGGCTGTCCAACCAGGTCAGCCAGACTTCCAGTGGGAGCTGGTTCCATACAGGCACCCAGTCAAAGAGCAGGGGAGTGAAAAGCTCATCCCCCGCTTCCTACTTGCCCACACACACTGGATCCTAGGTGGGGACGCCTAAGGGTTCCCACCAAAGGCAAAACACACACGCAGACCTCCCCCTCCCAGAATGACAGAAGAAGAGCTAACAAAGAACAATCACGCTAGAAATGGCAAAAAAAGAAAGGACCCACCAAGTCGGTAATTAAGTGACCCAATTCTGCACAGCCAAGACTGTGAATACAGTCTGCAGTAGAAAAATAGCACAATAGTTGGTAGAACACGTCCACTACCACCAGCCGTAACTAGAAGGTTGTCTATGTGACTGAAAAGTCACAAGAGCAGAAAGAAGGGGGATACGAAGTATAACCTTGGCACGACACATAAGGTTGTATGTGCCAATCGCTCCAAATATAAAGTTTTAGGCGAGTTACAAAGTATCTCTCTAGCCTCAAGTACAGTAGAAAATAAGAATACAGAGAGAATCTTAGAGGAGAACCCAAAGGGTTTCCAGCAACACTGCCCATAATATGCTGTGTGCTGCAAAAGAGATAGGGAGGAAAGTAGACTCCATAGGACAGGTAAAACACAGAACAGAGTTCCAAAAGACAGCGCCCATAAGAATGAATGAGTGGAAAAATGCTCCACTCAATCAGGATATAAGGATAAAGGTCTTGAAGTCCAGCAAAAAGTGCTGGGGTCTCACTAGGATCGGGGATGAAGCATAAAAATTATTAATCTCCCTAAAAGGGAGCCATCCCCTTTGAGGCTAGGGAGGTGAGCCACGACACCGAGAAGAACTGGACCATTACCCTGTATACACTAGAGTACTGGTTACCTATTGACTACGGACCACTACCTCACGAACTAGGATTCTCCTAAGATCCCACGTGCCTGCTCTTAGCCCATAGTCTGAATCTCATGTATGTAAATATCCTTTATATATATATAATTTGCCTGTGTGTAACCATATTGCATTTGTAAATTTATTTTTTATGTGTAACTAAGCTGTGAGTGATTTTATGCAATGCGCCCTAATACCCTTGGGTCTGGTGCGCAATACAAGTAATAAAACAAACTAAGCAAGACTACGGGGCTGGGCAAGCAGGTCCTCTCTGTGAGTAACTCCTCTTGGGGACAAGGACTCCCATTCCAGTAGGGAACTCCCAGTCCAGTGTACGCTATCTGCCTACATGGGAATTGGAAAGACTTGTTACTTTTGTTTTGAATACTTCTGTTTTAGATTCACCAAATAGTAACCTTACTTCAATCTCTTTGGCTTCTGGTAATGCTCGATCTTGCCGGAACTCCACAGTCAAAGAGGAAAGACACACCCCTTTTGTTTTGGATGATGTCTATAAAACCAAGAGGAACTTTGAATGAAGGAAAGAGAATCCTATACAGAGGCGAGCCTCTGACAGGAAGATATCCTGGAGGGCAGGAGCCACGCTAAACCACAGAGCCATCGGTAGCGTGGAGAGTCAGCAAATCACTAGCCCGATGCCAGGAGACTGGCATCCTGACCGACCGATAAGACGAGGTCGGGAGAGAGAAAGATGGGGAAAGCAACCATCTCACCTGGTGGCATGAACACACGGAAGCTTTTGTGGGACTGGGGCCTGTTAACAGACGCAAGACCAGTGTGCAGTGAAGAGCCCGGAACGCTGAGCTTCACTCGAGAGGTGTACTGACTGCTGAGGTGAGCAGAGGAAGTGAAACAAACGCTCCTGAAAAGGTAACGCTGTGGAGAGTGGCAAACAGCATGATTTGTGGCTGGAGAAGCCACAAGGTTTACGGGAGCCTGGAAAACCCAAACAGGCAGATACCATACTGAGGCCCTGCTAAAACAATGCTGACAGGGGGCGAGAGGACATTAGGGAGTCCGAGAAACCTGAAATATAGTGTACAGAATTGGAGGAGAGCGAACCTGGAGGGTTTGTATATTTATAAGCAAGACAAGGACACTGCCGACTACCAAAAGGGAAATGGTTTAGTTGTGTTTAAAAAACCTTGTTTTTCCTGGAGGAAAAGGAAACCTCGTGGAGTCTATGAAAAGTTGACACACAGAGCCTAAAGAGGCCCAAGAACTGTATTATAAAAAACTGTTGAACTTAGCCAGAACTTTCTAAAACCTGCTCGCTGAAGAAAAGGAATCCAAGTGTTGGCCAGGCAGAAGTCCAAGACTGAGGCCATTATCCTGGCCGCCTTCAATTTGTTTGGTTTTTCTTGAAGTGGTAGGGCAGTTAGTTGGTTAGGTTTCAGACTAAGGACTGTTTTCTTTTGACCATCATTAGTTTTGGTTTGGTAGGCAGGGAATGTCCCTCACAGCGGCAGGGCTACATAAGCATTTTCTTTTTACTTTTATAAAGATCCTTGAAACATGCCAGTATTTAATCTGACTCCCTTTTCTAGTTCACCACACTGCCGTCTTTGTAATTACGTTCCTCTACTGAAGTTTCACTTTTTACTTATCGTCCTTGTACTTCATTATTTCATTCATTTCAATGAATAGCCCTTATACTGTGGAATGCATTACCATTAGATAATGATTCCTGCCCCACTCTAAAAAAATGTAAAAACTGCTTCAAAGATCACCCGCTACTCACTGCTATTCCATCAACCGCTATATGATTATTTTCCCTTGACTTGCCGTGTATTTGAACTTTGATTAGGTTAATAGTTTCATGATTCTGTAGTGATATGTTGTCTATGTGTAGGCATTCGATCAGAAGCAATATATACATTAAAATAATAAAGGTTAATGTGCACATAGCTTATTCAGACAGTCTTTCAGTGGGTGGACCCTGCCCGTATGACGGGACAAGCTGGTCGAATCAGCCACGAGGGATATGCCCCGACATGGTGGCTGATCCTTCTGTGCCTTGAGAGTCCAGCTACACCTCACTGATGATGCCCAATGACACTGAAATATACCCTGGGTTCCACATGAACTTGTGCAGTAGGGATGCAACATACACATTCTGTATACACTGCCACTTTTAGAGTGGGAAGAACAAGTTACTTTCTTACCTGGTAACGTTCTTTCGATGGGATGGTCCAACGATGTATTCCATATCTATGACATGTAATACCACAGCTGTGCTGCTTCGGAAACTTTTTTCGGCGTCTGCGTCCTGCGTCGATGACGTCGATGCGCCGTCGTCGAGGACCTCCTCCGACGTCCGACGTCATCCGATGTGATAAGTAGGACGCACGTAGCCTCAGTAGTAGTTTTTTCCCCCAGAACGTGTGACATCAGTCAACTGCCAGTCAGTCACAAAGCCTTGCGGAACGTAAGCTGCAATCGCAAAAGAAATTCTGCAGCGGGGAAGGCAGGGAGGGAGCGATATGGAATACGTCGTCGGACCATCCCATCGAAGGAACGTTAGCAGGTAAGAAAGTAACTTGTTCTTCGAGGGGATTGGGTCCTCCGACGTATTCCATATCTATGACAGATTCCCAAAGCAGTACCAGAGCAAGGAGGAGGGAAAGAATTTAGAATCAAAATTTAGAATTGCCAATTAGATAGCAGAGCAAAGGACCGCCTTGCCAAAGGCCAGATCCTGTCCTCGGATGGAATCGAGGGAATAGTGACGTCCAAATGTATGTACTGAAGCCCAGGTGGCTGCATCACAGATGTTGCGAATAGGAACACCCCTCTGCAGGGCAGTAGATGCAGCCATACCCCTGGCAGAATGGGCCTGCAAGCCAGCCGGTGGGTCCTTACCCGCCAAGCGGTAACACTCTGAGATGGCCAAAATAATCCAGCGAGACAAAGTCTGTTTCGTCACAGCTTGCCCCAAACGCTTTCCAGCGTAACCAATAAAGAGTTGATCGTCCACTCTGACCCGGGACATGCGTGAAACATAAAAGCTTAAAGCTCTCCTAGGATCAAGCCTATGGAGCCTCTCCTCTTCCTTACCAGGATGCGGAGGAGGATAGAATGCCGGAAGAACAACCTTCTGGGCCAAATGAAATTCTGTCACTACCTTCGGGAGAAAAGAAGGACGAACTCTAAGGACAACCCTGTCCTTGTGAAATACAGTGAAGGGTGGCTTAACTGAAAGTGCCTGTAACTCACTCACTCTGCGAGCGCAAGCAACCACAACTAAAAACACAGTTTTCAGAGTTAACAGCCTCAAAGGGCAAGAATGTAAAGGCTCAAACGGAGCACCCATAAGAAACTTAAGAACAAGGTTTAAATCCCAAACGGGCACCAGGAAAGGTGATGGAGGGAACACATTAGTGAGCCCTTTCAGAAACTGTGAAATTAAAGGGATTTTAAAGTAAGAACACTCTTCAGACGAGCGCTTAAAGATGGACAGCGCCGCCAGGTAACCTTTAACGGTACCCACTTGCAAGCCCTTGTGGGCCAAAGAAAGTAAAAAGGACAGAACCATGGGGATGTCACATGCAAAAGGATCCCCATTCTGAACTCTGCACCAGTCGCAGAACTTACGCCAACGGCAACGGTACAGAGACTTTGTTGCCGGCCTTCCGGCCGAAAGCAACACCTCCATCACGTCTTCAGGGAGGTCCCAATCCTTATACCACAACCTTTCAGAAGCCAAGCGTGAAGGTTGAGGGATCTGACCTCTGGATGGAGAACCTGACCCACCTCCCGTGAGAGCAGATCGTCTTGGTAGGGAAGACGACGTGGAGGGCAGATGGACAAGTCGAGAAGGTCCGGGTACCACGTCCTCCGAGCCCACGCCGGAGCAATGAGGATCATCCGGGAACCGAACTTCCGTAACCTCCGCAGCACTTGCGGGATGTCGGGGACTGGAGGAAACGCGTACAGCAGCGGGAATGACCACTCCACCACGAACGCGTCTCCTAAGGCTCCTTTTGGAGGAAATTCCCGCGAGCAAAACCTTTCGCACTTCCGGTTGACACTGGAGGCGAAGAGATCCACTTGAGGGGTCCCCCAAAGGGCGAAGATCTCCAGGAGAATCTCCTGAGCCAACTCCCACTCGTGAGAGATCGTGCCCTGCCTGCTCAGAGCGTCCGCCGTCACGTTTTCGTCTCCGGCCAGATGAACTGCCGAGATCGAAACTTCCTGCTGGATGGCCCAGAACTCGAGCTGCATCGCCTCCCTGCACGAGGAAGTGACCATGCCCCCCCCTTTTTGTTGAGGTAGTGCATGGCCACTGTGTTGTCCGTCAGGATCAGGACACTGTTTCCTCGCACAGTCGGCAGAAAAGCCTTCAGGGCTAGCCTGACGGCCCTCAGCTCCAACAGATTGATATGGAGTCTGGACTCCGACGGAGACCAACGACCGCTGACTGTCAGCCCGTTGGCATGAGCTCCCCATCCCGTGAGGGATGCATCCGTCACGATCGGCACCTCCGGCCAGGAAAGCCAAAACGGAGCCCCCTTCATCAAGTTGCCTTCGACGGCCCACCAGAGAAGGTCCCGGGTGACCGAGGGCGGCACCTGAACCGGGTCCGACATCCTGCCGGAGGACTGCGACCATTGCATCTTGAGTGCCCACTGCAAAGATCTCATCCGCAGGCGAGCCTCTGGCACCAGAAGAATGCAGGATGCCATGAGGCCGAGCAACCTCAAGAACTCGAACGCTGGGAGCGTCTGGGCATGCTGAAACTTGTGCACCATCTGCTGAATGTGAAGAGCCCTCACCTGGGGAGGAAAACACTGCCCCAGGGAAGTGTCGAGCACTGCTCCGATGTACTGGAGCCGCTGTGTTGGCGTCAAATGGGACTTCTTTAAATTGAGGGAGAAGCCCAGCCTGTGAAGGGAGTGGCAGGTGATGGACAGATGATCCAGGACCTGCTCGGGAGAGCTCCCCCTGATCAACTAATCGTCCAGGTAGGGGTAGACGTGAATCCCCCCTTGCCTGAGATGCGCTGCCACCACTACCATGAGCTTGGTGAAAACCCTCGGGGCAGAGGTCAATCCGAACGGCAGGACCCGAAACTGAAAGTGCGAGTCGCCAACCCCGAACCTCAGGTACTTCTTGTGCTTGGGATGGATCGGCACATGGAAGTAAGCATCCTTGAGGTCGAGAGACACCAACCAGTCCTGAAGCTGAAGGGCCTGGAGGACTTGAGAGAGAGTAACCATTTTGAACTTGTCCTTCCTTAGGAGTTTGTTCAAACCGCGCAAGTCCATGAGGGGTCTCAATCCCCTGTCTTTCTTCGAAATCAAAAAATAAGGGGAATACCATCCCTTGTTCCTCTCCGCTACAGGCACCAGTTCTATGGTGCCTTTCTCCAGCAGGGCTTGAATTTCCTGCGCAAGGAGCGGATCCGGACTCTGCAAAGAGAGGTTCCCCGGTGGATTGTCGCGAGGCCTGTGCCGAAAGGGAAGACAGTAGCCGTGGGTTATGATCTCCAGAACCCACACATCTGAAGTAATGGCACGCCACTCTACAAGATGCTGCGCCAGCCTTCCCCCAACCGGCGAACCATGGGGCATGGCCTCATGACTGAGTGGTAGCGGCTGCGGTGTTACCTGAGGGCAAAGAGGCAACTGCCCGAGCGGCCTTGGCACCACGGGTACCCTGTCGTCCACTTCTGGTACCCCTGCGTTGGCCTCTTTGACTGCCAGCTCCTCTCGCTTTACTGAAGGACGAGTAATAGCGAAAGGAACCACCCCTCCATTGCTGTCCCCTAGGACGAAAAGGCGGAGGTTGGCGAACTGCAGCGCCCAACGACTTTGCTGCAGCTTTTGAGGTCTGCAACCTCTCAAGGTTCTCGTCAGCCTTGCTGCCAAAAAGGTGTTCACCGTCAAAGGGCATGTTGAGGAGCCAGGACTGCACATCAGGAGCAAACCCCGACTTCCGCAACCACGCAAACCTGCGTATCACGGTGCTCGCCGCCATGGACCTGCTGACGCATTCAGCCAAGTCCAAACCCGACTGAACGGACTCACACATGGCATCCTTACCATCCTGGACCATAGCAAGGAAACCATCCCGTTCGTCCCCTTCGGGAATATGTTCAGCCGCTAACGCAACACAGTTCCACAGAGTGTGTGTGAAACGAGACAAGGCACAAATGGAGTTGGCCGCCTGAAGCGCCATACCACCAGAAGAAAACACTTTCTTCGCCCAGCCATCAAAACGTTTGTCGTCCCTATCAGGAGGGATGGTAGGGTACGACGCCTGCTTTGCCAGGGCCGTGGCCATCTGCACCACCAAACTCTCCGGAGTGGGGTGCCTGGTCAAGTAGCAGGGGTCACTACTGGCCGGACGGTATTTTCGCGACAAGGACCTGCCCACCGCCGGGAGACTCTCCGGAGCAGTCCAAGCCGCCGCCACCCTTCTCTGTAAAGCCATATGGAACGGCAGTACCGGGTCAGTTGGGGGACCAACATCAAGGATGTCCGTGAGATCATCCTGCACAAACTCCCCTGGGGGAGCAGACCATCCCAAGTACTCAGAAACCCTAGCCATAAGGCGTCGGTACGAGGAATCGGCATGAGAGCCAGGCTCAGGCCTACAAAACTCGACCTCCGGAGAGGTGTCCAGTCCACTTGCATCATGCAGTGACTGCCTCAAATCGTCAAACTGACTATGGCCCGAGACAATTTCATCTGGAACCTGACTAGGAACCAGGCCATCAGAATCCTCATCCGCCTCTGAAATATATTCCAGGTGGCGAAAAGAAGGCATCCGAGAGTGCTTGCTCTTAACCAGAGCCTTCCTAGGGGGTTCCCTCGTGCCACGGGGAACCTCTGACACCCCGGCGTCGAGGGCGTCGAGAGAACAGGCATCGGCGCTGAGAGGATCGGCGCCGGCATCGAGAGAACAGGCATCGGCGCTGAGAGGATCGGCGTCGACGTCGAGTAAATCGGCGTCGACGTCAGATGCAGCACCGCCAGCATCAGCGGCGTCGACACAGTCCTCGAAGCCGGAGCTCCGAGCGTGTCCTTCGACGACCTGAGCGTCGACGGCTTCGACGACTTCCTCGGAGCCGGAGCCTCGAGAAAGCCTGTCAACGCCCTCGACGCCTCAGACGTCGATGTCTTCTTCGAAGACATCACAGGTGCACACGGTCTCGAACGCGTCGAGGACCGGGACCTGGAACGGGTACGTCGAGAACGAGTTCCCTTGTCCGAACGGGACCTCTCCCGTGACTCGTGCCGACCACTCTTGCGAGCGGTGTCTCTCGACCTCTCACGACCAACCCCACTCGGGGGCGCGGACGGCTTAGTACCCTGCAACTCAAGAATCGCCAGCATTTTCTTCCCGAAGGAAGCCCATTCCTCCGGCGTCGCACGGCTGGTGGGGTAAGCGACGTGCCGGGCAGAGTCCTCCGAAGAGGACCTGGAAGACGACCGGTGTCGGCGCTTCCGAGAATGCCTCGAAGAGGCTGAGGAGTGGCGAGACCGACTCCTAGAAGGAGACCCACGAGACTTCCGACGATGATGCGGAGAGTCTCCTCTCGAATCATCCGTCGAAAGCCCCGCAGACTTCGACTTCCGGGGCTTGGACACCCGACCTACCGACAACTTCTTCTTACGTTCACGTAAGGCTTTGGACGTGAGCGACTGGCAGTCGATACAGTCATCCGTGTCGTGGGCCTCCCCGAGGCACCAGAGGCAGGAGTCGTGCGTGTCCGTCACCGACATCTTGGACCCACACTACCCGCACTTCTTGAAGCCCGGACGCGGGGTCCAAGACGAAGTAGAAGACATCTTCACACGAAGGATATTCACAAAACGAACAGGTTCGAAGAACCGAGAAGAACAGAACTCCAAAGAGTCGAGGCGTTAACCGAGATTCACAAAGCAACACGTTCGCGGAAAAAACGGAACTGAGGCTACGGGCGTCGTGCGTCCTACTTATGACGTCGGAGGAGGTCCCCGACGACGGCGCATCGACGCAGGACGCAGACAAAAGTTTCCGAAGCAGCACAGCTGTGGTGATTACATGTCATAGATATGGAATACGTCGGAGGACCCAATCCCCTCGAACAAGCCTGTTTTGAATATGGTCTTTCCCCAGGCAGATCGAAAAACTATTTGTGGATGTTTGCAAAGAATAGTCTCAATGGTTATGATCAATTCAAACCCTTCCAGCCATCAACCTTCAGTTTTGCAAACAGAATCAGCCAACTGTAATGCATTTTCATCGGCAAGTAAAAGGCGGCATGGAATGTGTTATTGATAAATAATTAAAAACTGTTTTGATGTCAGTAAAATAACTCAGCAGCACTTATCACCTTTTTTGGTATTATGTAAACTACAAATGAGTGACAATAAAGCACAACGTTTAGCTCCTGACCAATATTTTGATATTGTGAAATCTTTACCTACAAAACTAGCAGAATGCACACCAGGAGGAAGTTTGAAAAGATATATACACATACCTTTCCATACTCAAGTGTATAAGACACATTCACGGTGGGACCCGGTAACTTCCCCTTTTTTCGTATCAGCACAAACCCAATTCCAAGTCTCTGGGCTAGTGACGGTCCAAACAAGAACCCTCGTGAGTCTAGACCTGAGGGAGAAAGAACACAATTTGGAAACATCTTTTTACAAAACAATTGAACAATTCAAAAGAGACAATGACAATCTGGCTCATCAACCACTGCCTCTTTCTTCAAAACACGTTTTTCTTTTTGAGCGTTTGCTGGATCAGATAACGCAGAAATCATCTTGTTTACTCAAGTTGTCACCCTACTTTTTGTGTTATGCATGCCCGGTCTTCTCTTTCACCTGTTATCTTCTTTAGGAATTCTTAAAAAGGTAGTTAATTCTCCTACCTGTTTCTGGTAAAAGCTATTTGCAAAGTGTTCTTCTCCTATCAGTAAGACCATCGTCAGTGGCTATCCCGGAGTGCTGTCTTGCAAAGATCTCGGTTTCCCGAGAACCATGTTCCGATATTGCATCACACAAACACATTGCCTACAAACGTTATGACATATGCATTGCAACAATTGCGTGTTTGCGCTACAGAAACATCAGCAAGACATTGTATGACAATGCATTACTTACCGTAAAAGCATTTCTGATGGTTGTATCTGCTTAGATTCACATGCTGTGCATAGGTCCGACATCCAGTGGTCACTGCGGAGTATTGCATTTTGTTTTTCGTAGTCAAAAAGGGGACGTCGACAAGGCGTGTCTGTAACACTATCCCTATAGTGACGTGCGTTGTACCCATAATCCCTCACGCGTTGAGGTCCCTCTGTTTGTATTTTTCTGCCCTGAGGGAGCCTTCTAGACGTGAGTGAGTACAGAAAAGAGAGAGATATAGAAAAGGATGTCTGTGTTCCTTCCATCCGAGCGGGGAGGAAGGGTGGGCGCATGTGAATCTAAGCAGATACAACCATCAGAAATGCTTTTACGGTAAGTAATGCATTGTCTTCTGATGTTTGTTAATCTGCTTAGAATCACATGCTGTGCATAGACTAGCGAGCAGTACCCGGAGTTGGAGGTGGGTTGTGAGAAGGAACAGTAGAGAAAAGATGTCTTAATACTGGCTGTCCCACCTGGGAATCAGATCTAGAGTGGGCATCTAGACAGTAGTGTTTTGTAAAGGTGTGTACAGAACTCCAGGTTGCCGCTTTGCAGATGGACTCAAGGGGAACATTTGCAATGAATGCTATGGATGCCCCAGTGCCTCGAGTAGAGTGTGCTCTTGGCTTGAAGGGTAGTTCTCTCTTAGCAAGAGTGTAACAGAGAGTGATGCATTGAACAATCCATCTAGATATAGTGGACTTTGAAACTGCATCTCCTTCTCTTCCTGCTGCCACCGAGACAAACAACTGGTTAGTCTTTCTCAGTGGTCTGGTTCTTTCCATGTAGAACATGACAGCTCTGCGTACATCTAGTGAATGCAGACCTTTTTCTCCCAAGCTGGAAGGGTTTTGAAAGAACGTTGGTAGTTCTATTGACTGGTTTACATGAAATTTAGAGATGAATTTTGGTGCAAACCTTGGGTGTGTGCGTAGAACCACCTTATCCTTGTGAAGTGTTACGAAGGGGTCTAGAACAGAAAGAGCCTGTAGTTCACTTACTCTCCTAATGGAGGTGATAGCTATTAGGAAAGCAGTCTTAAGAGTGAGGTCCTTAAGAGTTGCCTTGTGCATGGGTTCAAAGGGAGGGCCCAAGAGTCTAGAAAGTACCACATTTAAGTCCCATCCGGGAGCTGGGTTAGCTATCGGAGGGTGTATTCTCTTTACCCCCTCCATAAAGGCCTTGATAACTGGTATCTTCCACCACGACACTTTAAGTTGGGAAGTGGTGTATGCAGAAAGTGCCACTAGGTGGACTTTAATGGAATTGAATACTAGACCTGAATCCAGTAAATGGGTCAAGTACAGAACAATGTTCGTGGGAGAGCAATCCACTGGGTTGATGCTCTTACCTCTACACCAGATGACAAATCTTTTCCACTTGCTAGAATAGCAGTGGCGAGTATTAGGTTTTCTGGCTTCCCTGAGGATGTCCATACATCTCTGCGGGAGTTGAAGATGTCCAAATTCTATGATCTCAGGAGCCAGGCTGCTAAGTTCATGGTCTGAGGGCATGGATGCAGTGTCCTGCCCTTGTCCTGTGACAGCATTTTGTACGGGCAGGGAAGTCTCACTGGGGGAGATAGGGACATCTCCATCAAGTGAGCGAACCATGGCTGCCGGGCCCACATTGGGGCCACTAGTATCATGGTAACCTATTCCTGGTGCATCTTGTGCACTATCTTGTTGAGAAGGGGAGTCGGGGGGAAAAGCGTAAACAAATTTCCCTGACCATGGAATCGATAGACCGTTCCCCTTGGACTGGTTCTGGGGGTAACTGGAGGCGTAATCTTGGCATTGAGAGTTTTCCAGAGTTGCGAACAGGTCTATTTCTGGGAAACCCCACTGTGTGAAGACGTCGAAGACAATGTCTTCTTGTAACCGCCATTCGTACTCTACGGGCAGGGGGAAGTCTCTGCTGAGTTTGTCTGCTAGCAGATTGAGTTCCCCTGGTACATGTTGTGATAGTAGGAACATGTTGTGTTTGAGAGCCCACTTCCAGATATTCTGGGACAGCTTGGACAGTGCTGGAGAGTGAGTGCCCCCTTGCTTGTTGAGGTAGTACATGGCTGTGGTGCTGTCTGTGAGGGCCATCACTGTCTTCCCTTGTAGGTGTTCCTGAAAGGCTTTCAGTGCTTTGAACACCGCTAGTAGTTCCAGCAGGTTTATATGCTTGGATGCTAAGCTCGGAGTCCACTCTCCGTGAGCAGTCTGATGGGATAGGTGAGCCCCCCATCCTCTAAGGGATGCGTCTGTGGTTAGAGTGGCTTCCACTGCGGGTGTGGCAAAAGTTTTCCCTAATAACAGGTTTTCTTTTGTCCACCACCGTAGCGAGAGAACCAAGGCCTGCGAGACCACCACTAGATCGTCCCATTGTCCGCTGGCCTGACACCACTGGCTGTTAAGCCACTCTTGCATTGGGCGCATGCGCAGGCGCGCGTGAGGTACCAAATAAATACATGACGCCATCATCCCTAGCAAGCGCATTGCTTTGCGTACCGTCACCTCTCGACCTGCCACATAATGGGGGATCTGAAACAGCATGTTTTGGACCCTCTCGTTGGAGGGGAAGACGAGGCCGTCCTTTGTTCGAATTAGAGCCCCTAGGAATTGTTTGATTTGGCTGGGGTCTAAGCTGGACTTCTTTTCGTTGATGGAGAAGCCCAGTTGGAACAAAAGGTCTACAGTCTTTTGGGTATTGGAGAAGCATGTTTCGTAAGAATCCCCTGTTATGAGCCAGTCGTCGAGGTAAGGGTATACCGGGATGGATAACCTGCGCAGGTGGGCCGCTGCCACTGCCAGTACTTTCGTGAATACCCTTGGTGCAGATGCTATCCCGAAGGGTAGTACTCTGAACTGGTAGTGTTTGTTTTCTATCTTGAACCTGAGGTATTTTCTGTGCGCTGGCAACATTAAAATATGAAAGTATGCATCTTTCATGTCTAGTGTTGTCATGTAATCCCCTTGTGATAACAGTGGGATTACTTCCTGCAAGGTCACCATACGAAACTTTTGGGGTTTGACAAACTTGTTCGCTGGGCGCAGATCTAATACAGGGCGCATGGTTAAGTCCTTTTTGGGTACAAGGAAGTACACTGAATAAATACCTTCTGTTACCTGAGATAGGGGAACAGCCTCTATAGCTTCTTTTTTCAGTAGCTCTTCTACTTCTTGAAGAAGAATGGTGAGGTGTTCCTGTGTCATGCGTCGGTTCCTTGGGGGTCTGTACTTCGGGGAACCGTTGAATTCGATGCAGTATCCGTGGGCTATGGTGGATAATACCCAGCGGTCTGACGATATTCCCTCCCATGCTGAAAGGAACGATTTTAGCCGGCCCCCGACCGGTGATGCATCGGAGGGGACCCGAATCTTCGGGTCATTTGTTGTTATTGGGCGTGGAACCTTTGGGGCTGGAGCCGCGACCTCTTCCTCTGCCACGGCGTTGGCCTCTTTGACTGAACTGGGTGTTGTTACCCTGGTTAGAGGGCCAGTTGGTAGCAGAGTAAAATTGCTGTTGGTTTTGCTGCTGGCGTTGGCCACGAAAGGAGTGTCTATTGCCATAGCCGCGTCTGTTAGGGGGCCTAGAAATTTGGTCAAGAGTTTTGATGGTATCAAACTCTTTCTTCGCATGTTCTAGGGCCTCATCAACTGCTTTCCCAAACAGATGTGTTTGTTCTATGGGCTTATTTATCAGGGAAGCCTGTGTTTCCGCTTAAATCCCGAATTGCGGAGCCAGACATGGCGTTTGAGAAGTATTCCCTGAACCAGGGAACGGCCAGCCGTCTCTGCGGCATCTAAGGAGTTCTTTACGATGCCCTGGTTTACAAGAGTTCCCTCTGAGATTGTAGCTAACAGGCGTGAACGCAGGGGTTCTGGTGCGTCCTCTGCTTCGCTGCGCAGCTTGCTCCACTGTGCATCTGCGTATCTAGCTAGTTGGGAATTGTTATTTGCAATCCTAGTTGAAAAGGCCGCGGACGTCGTGATTCTCTTCCCCAGAGCATAGAGCTTTTTGCCCTCTTTGTCAGGTGGTGCCTCACTAGTGGATAGTGGTACCCCTGCTCTTTTTCTGGTATTAGTAACCACGAGGGAGTCCGGAATAGAATGGCCTCTGATGTACAAAGGGTCAGAGGACGAAGGGCTGAAGAGCTTTTCTATCCGCAGGTTGACCCCTCTGACTAAGGCAGGATTGGAAAGGGAAGGAGTTATTCTTCTCTTTATAGAAGCCAGGAGCGGAATAGACTGACTAACAGGGGCTTTTTCTTTAATAACTTTCTCTACAAAGTCTATGTCAGGAAGAGTCTCCCCTGTGTCTATTTCAAAAGGCGCTGCTGCCTTGCGCAATAGTGCATTAAGTGAAGGTTGGTCATCTATGGGAGATGTGTTTCCAATAGGTGAATCCTTGGGAGGAGAAGGGTGAAAGGCATCAGGGTCTGAGTGCACTGATGGGGATTGCCAAGGCTGCACTGATGGGGATTGCCACGGCTGCGAGGTAGCTGTATCTTCTTCGAAAGCTCCTGCACTAGTGTAAGGATCTTCTCCAAACCTTTGTTCCTCAAGTTCTTCCTCTCCACCCAAACATTCCTCATCTTCCTGGAGGCATTGCTCCTCTTCAGTGAGGTCATATACATCTGTAGAAGGGGGAAACAGCCTAGGAATCTTGACTCTAGGGTCATCCTGGGGCCATTCTCTTGGTCTTTTGGGTGTGGGTGGGTTTTGGTTTCCCAAAAACCTTTCCATTTTCTCCATACAAGAATGGAGTCTTTCAAGGGTCTTATGGGGGACCCCTGAATAGTCTAGAGAGGGGGAAATCAGTGTTTTCACCTTCAAAACACTTAGAACGCTCCCACAGCGTCGAAGAAAGGATTCCGTCGCCCTCTGAAAAGCCCTCCAGTATTTCAGAAGTGCCCTTAGATGAAGGGGGCAGTTCCTGGATACTCTTGTGCTTTTTCGGCGTTTCCATAGCTTTTTGTGCGGTATTCGACGTTTGTTTCGTCGTCCGCTTACGTTTGTCTTCGGAAACAATTCTTGCCAGGCTCTCGACAACAAGTTTGTCAGTAGAGGACTCTGGTGTCGACGTTGCCCGTGTTACGCGTTGTTCCTCGACGGCCGCTATATGGAGCGTTACGTCGGATGATTTTGGGGTAGCGCCTGTGTTTGATGAAAGCCCAATCGCTGGTCGCGGCTGCGTTTGCGGGTGGGGCTTGAGACCCTTACGGTCTGAGGTAGACGCCGGAGTGCCCTGCGTCCCCTTCGGCGCTGATGGATCCTTTGTCTTCGACGAAGAAGAGCCGTGGGTTGTGTGCTTAGGCCAATGGGGTCTGTGTGCATCCTTGTCGCCGGGGTGTTCATCCCCATAAGCAGGGCGTGAGCCGAGCCCGTCGGGGCCGGGGACGGACGTCGAGGAGCGCTCCTTCTGGGGGTTAATGACTTCCGTAACGGACGTCGAGTTATCACCCTCCTCGTCACTTTCTGTAACAGCGGCGGCGGGTGAGGAAACTGACTTCGACATAGCGTAGTCCGCCAACCTCTTAACTTTGCGTTCTTTAAGAGTTCTTGGTTTCAAGAGCTTACATGCCGCGCAGCTGTCCTCCTTATGATCGAGGGGCAAGCAACGATTACAGAGCTTGTGTTTGTCCTTCCAAGTGTATTTGCCCCTACAGCGTGGGCAAAACTTAAAAGGTGTCCTCTCCATAGCTGAGGCAATAATAACTGGTGATAACAACCCCAAGGGAAAGATAGGGGAGAAAGAAAGACATTCTCAAAGAGAAGATAAAGTTCGAACCCCCACTCTCCCTACTGTATGTTGGCCGGCGAGGCCAGGCCACGTGTTCGGCAGCGCCGAAGGATCTCCTCCGTCTCTTCCCCTCCGTCGAAAACTTGATCGTCGGAGAAACAGCTTCACAGCTAACGTCGAGGGGAGGGATCTTTAACAATATAATCAGTATAATTAAGGACCGAGGTCCGTAGTAAGTATTAGCAATGTCTCTCTAGGAGCTCCGCGTAAGGCGACCAGAAGCTGGGCGGAAAAAAACAATCTGAGGGACCTCGACGCGTGAGGGATTATGGGTACAACGCACGTCACTATAGGGATAGTGTTACAGACACGCCTTGTCGACGTCCCCTTTTCGACTACGAAAAACAAAATGCAATACTCAGCAGTGACCACTGGATGTCGGACCTATGCACAGCATGTGATTCTAAGCAGATTAACAAACATCAGAAAATCAATTACATAACAGCAGTTGTATGAATGGCTATCCCTTAATCCTTTAATTGCTGGGACGTCAATGCTTTCATATGGATTACAGGGCAGACATATACGTCTCAACCAGTTAACTGGAGTCTGCCTGAAAGCAATGCTGCACATGGCAAAATGCTTGGTTGCAGGATGGTGTTGTCTAAGCACTGTTGTGACGAGGTGGGAGGCAATGTGGTGTTCTGCTTTAAGCCAGGACAAGAAGTACACGTTCATTGAACACACTTTGGTTACATAGCCATTTATGCATCCAAAATACTCAAAGGCCTGTGAAGATTTAAAACAAAATAAATCTGTTCATTAGATAAAAAATGCATATGAAACTATTAAAAACAATAAAGAGAGAGTATGCATGGCATTAGAACTGTATTCTATAGGCAATAGCGTATTTTATGCTACTCACTCATCTATCTAAGGAACATGGGTAAAGGGCTACTGAGGAGGTGTTTAGGACTATTCCGTGAGCGCAAGACTATGAATTAAAATAATACACAATTGAAGTTCTTTGAGACTGTATGGGAAAATCAAGGATTATTTTCACATTGAGAGTTTTTTTCCCTCAGTTCCTTTAGTTACTCAAAATTCTCCTCACCTATGACGATACAATCATTGACAGACTCCCATTGAAAGAAGTTTACTCTCATTAGACTCTTGTGATCTTGTGACCGTACAACCCTAGGTCCCACTTTAAGAATCATCCAATGCAGATCATATTTCAAAGCGCCTCGGAGGGTTCATGTGTCGTAGGTTTGGGGACGTTGGTGATAATGAGGTTTCCCATGTTCTTTATAAAGTCAAACATTTTCTTATGGGGGCCATAAATCCTTTGGAATATACTACACTACCCTTCATAGGGCCAAGAGGATAAACAGGGATCTGAGGTTTCAGCGCGTTCTTATGATTAGGTGCTTGTGAGGTACTACTCATTGTAAGCTGGATCATATGAATTGGAAATTATTTTATTTTGGTTTCTATTGCCCATTTTCCATTTACAGCAGGTGTATCTTTTTCCCCCTGCAAATAGCATCAATGTGATTCACTGGTGGGTAGAATACTTTCCCCAGTTTGCTCCCCACACTTCTGTTTCATTAATTAAGTACTGTCTGGTGTCACAAATAACTCAACAAACTCTCCAACTGCGAGAGAAGGTTCACGGGTGATTTCCTTGGCAGTGCGCTAGGGCCGTCCCTCACTCGCTCGTCTAGTTTTAGTATTTCCCACCCTAAACCAGGCGCCCTGAGTTCTGGGCTAGTAAATTGGGACTACTGACCCCTACTGCCTAGTCTCCAGCTTCCTGTAAAGGGGAGACCTCCAGAACATTCTAAACTAGCCCTACAATAGCGATGTTGTTCATGCTAAAAGATGTTAGGGAATTTCCCTTTCAGACACTCTACCAGACTTAGTGTCCTTCCTCTCATGCACTGATGTTCCTCTCCCAGTCTCTGAATGGTATGCACCCTCTCTACTCTCCTACGTCCAACTTCCTCCCAACCTTTTCTCCATCTGCCTACGTCTTCCACCTCTGCCCCTCCCATGTCTCTCTCTGTCCTCTTACTTGCCTCTACCCTTCAATGGTCTAACTCCCTTCTCCACAATACTACTACTCAACCCCACCTTCTACTCAGTCACCCTACTTTTACTCTCACAAGCATTTTCCACTCACTCGCTAAACTCCCTGTAAGGGCGGCATGGCATAACAAGTAGACACTGACACAAGAGTTGTACCAAAACCTTGATTGTTAGATTCAAGGGGCTTGGAAAAACTCCTATTTGGCTCTATAACTAAGATGGGCGTAATCTCGGCCATCAAATAATAAAAAAAAACAGTCTTAGTCAACCAATAAAGGCCTATACTAACAAAAACCTAATGCCTGCCCTCACTCTAATACAAACTAATGTGACATAGGGATATGTATCTAAAAAAGGAAAAATCAATGGTGAAACGAAATGCCAGAATGGCAATGTAAATCAGTATTAAAGGCATGGTCTAGTAAAAAATGTTATTTAAAAAATAGTTAGTCAACATAAAAAAAAAAATACTAGCATTCTCTTTTTTAAAACTTCCTATGTAAAATTTTGAGCTATTCAAGCTCAAAATTCGCAAAAGCAAGCACATGGGCGCATCCATTTTGTGAAATGGATGCCCTCCTGTGCTGGCTTTTGCTTTTGCGGCATTAATGAAGGAAAAGCCAGCCAGCTGTAGTAAACAAAAGCTACCGCTGGGTGGCTTTCCCTTCATTAGTGCTGTACGCGGAGGACGGGGACGGGAGACCAGAGCAGGAAAGCTGCAGCTGAATCTCGGTAAGTGCTATTTATTTTTTTTTAAAATAAGCACTAGCTGCGGTTTTTTTTCTAAGTTTTCCGGGCTGGAGGAGCCCGGAAAACTTAGAAATAAAACCGCAGCTTTAAAAACATTGCATTTATGTTTGCGGTCGCTTTTGAAGCGACCGCAAACATAAATACAACGTTATTGTGTTGGAAAACGGTGTGGTTTTTCTTTCCAAGTTTCTCAGGCTCCTCCGGCTCAGAGGAGCCTGAGAAACTCGGAAAGAAAAACCGCAGCATTTTCCAACACAACCGCGTTGTGTTTCTGCCTGAATCTGCTTTCCCATTTGCGGCTCTCGGGCTCCCCACGGGGATACAAAGTATCTCTCTAGCCCGAGAGCCCCAAATGGGAAAGCAGATTCAGGCAGAAACAACGCGGCATTGCGGAAAACAACCGCGTTGTTTCTGCCTGAATCTGCTTTCCCATTTGGGGCTCTCGGGCTCCCCACGGGGATACAAAGTATCTCTCTAGCCCGAGAGCGCCAAATGGGAAAGCAGATTCAGGCAGAAACAACGCAGCATTGCGGAATTCCCATTTGGGGCTCTCGGGCTCCCCACGGGGATACAAAGTATCTCTCTAGCCCGAGAGCCCCAAATGGGAAAGCAGATTCAGGCAGAAACAACGCAGCATTGCGGAAAACAACCGCGTTGTTTCTGCCTGAATCAATTTTCCCATTTTGGGCTCTCGGGTTAGAGCCCCAAATGGGAAAGCAGATTCAGGCAGAAACAACGCAGCATTGCGGAAAGCAACCGCGTTGTTTCTGCCTGAATCTGCTTTCCCATTTGGGGCTCTCTGGCTCCCCACGGGGAGCCCGAGAGCCCCAAATGGGAAAGCAGATTTAGGCAGACACAACGCAGCATTTAGCATTTCCGATTTGGAGCTCTCGGGCTCCCCACAGGGAGCCCGAGAGCCCCAAATGGGAAATCAGCTGTAGGCAGAAACACTACGCGGCATGTAAACACAACCGCGTTGTGTTTCTGCCTGCTGTGGCTTTCACTTTGGGTCTCCGGTGCTCCCCTTCGGTTTTTCTTTCCGAGTTTCTCAGGCTCCTCCGAGCCGGAGGAGCCTGAGAAACTTGGAAAGAAAAACCGCAGCGTTTTCCAACACAATAACGTTGTATTTATATTTGTGGTCGCTTCAAAAGCGACCGCAAACATAAATACGTTTTTAAACCTGCGGTTTTATTTCTAAGTTTTCCGGGCTCCTCCAGCCCGGAAAACTTAGAAAAAAAAACGCAGCTAGTGCTTATTTTTAAAAAAAAATAAATAGCACTTACCGAGATTCAGCTGCAGATTTCCTGCTCTGGTCTCTGGTCCCTGTCCTCCGCGTACAGCACTAATGAAGGGAAAGCCACCCAGCGGTAGCTTTTGTTTACTTCAGCTGGCTGGCTTTTCCTTCATTAGTGCCGCAAAAGCAAAAGCCAGCACTGGAGGGCATCCATTTCACAAAATGGATGCGCCCATGTGCTTGCTTTTGCGAATTTTGAGCTTGAATAGCTCAAAATTTTACATAGGAAGTTTTAAAAAAGAGAATGCTAGTATTTTTTTTTATGTTGCCTATCTATTTTTTAAATAAAATGTTTTACTAGACCATGCCTTTAATTCTCATCCCCACATTGTACATCACTGGGTTAGATGGAACACTTGATGGATGAACACACTTTGGCTTGCAAACGCAGTTAGGAGGCTTGCTCTGCCCTCCAGAGCCTTCTTGGCCGTTCAGGTCTGAGTCACAAGTTCACAGGTTTAACATCTCGGATTCCCATCACCTAAGTCCAGGTCACCCTTACAAGCTACTACACAGTTTCAACAAAAAGTTTCCAAGTATAGTATTTGGTCGCAGTTCATTATAGGTTCCCCTAAATCAGGCTCAAACCTTTTCTCCTTGATGGGGTTCCCTTCCCCAAGCTTTCGTCACATTCCACACATGGGCTTCCCTCTGTTTTGTTCAAGCCACCTTACGTATTTTGATTTTGCAGTCAAAGACTTTTGAAACTGGGAACACTTTAACCCTCCTTTCTTTCGTTACTTCCACTTTACATATTTTCCTTCAGTTCCAATGTCTGTTGGAAAATGCACTTGCTACGCATGACTTGCTTTCATATCAAGTGCTCCTAGATCAAGTCTTTCAAACTTTTCTTTCATGCGGTTATGTGGTTACCTTCTTTCTCTCGCTTCCCGCTGCCTCTGCATCTTTAAAACATTTCACAGAGACTTTCTATTGGGCAATCTCACTTCACGTACCTCTGCTACTTTGTATTTTGTATTCACAGTTCTTAACAATGGATTCACTTTCTCTCACAGCTTATCGGCACTCGAATAACCTTCTTCCCTCGGATACTGTTGCAAGCATTTCAATTAAACACAGACCGGGTGTTCTCTGAAGCCCTCAACTCATCGGTCGTGTTAAGATGCTTTCCATCTTTCGCGCCTATGATGTAGGAGTCAAGGTTGTTACCACTGGCACTTTCTGCGCCTCCCCGACCTCACCCGGGAGGGTGGTTGATAACCTTGTAGCACTCAGAATACTCTTTCTCCCTTATAGCTGTGCTGTCGTGAGCAATCCTTACGGCCTTTTGGAAAAACTCTCTCGTCGGGGGGCAGAGGGGTTTCTGGCTTCCTGCCCCTTTGGTTCAACACCTCGGTTTGTCACTCTCCTTCGCCTGGTTCGCCATAGCGCTGGAGGAACTGCTCCTTCTCGTGCACTGCCTTGTTCAAAGTGTGTCTCAGTTTTCCACCTTTAAACCATGTGGGGAGAGTTAATAGGTATTAGATGTGCATGTCCAGTGCATTGCATGGGTGGTCATCCTTTCAACCTTAGACCTCCTGTTCCTCGGCTCTGTGTTTGTGTAGGAAAGGGGGCTGGGGAATATGAGAAGTTGGAATATCCTGTAAAATAGGATTGGATAGGTGTACTGGGAAAGGGGGGATACCGTGTCTCGCCGTCAGGTGTCCCTCCCCCACTCCCCGAGGACCCCTCACCCAGGTGAACACCCCACACTTGTCCATCCCCAGGGTCTGGATCCAAAGACGATGGCCGCGCCCTAGCCACCCGACTAAGGGATACCTGGGGTCTAGGCAGTGAAACACCCTCTGGTTTTTCACATCTCTAAAAGGCTTGTTCACTCACTTTACATGCACCCCCACCCTCACCACACGGTACCACTTGGTTTCAACAACCAATAACTCACCTTTTCTTCAATTCGTCTCCAATCTCTAGTCCACTATCCTTCCTTGCACTTGTCTCCTCTGACCTCACTGCAACAACCCACAACTTCTTGTTTCCTGTTGCTCATCTCATCTATCCTGTGCTTCTCCCATTGGTTACTGGCTCTGGCCACTCTTCCACAAACGTGAGGAGTTACAAACAAATTAAGTTAAAAATAGTGGGTTAAGCATTGCCCTTTTTCTCAGCGCAGGCCGACATGTGACAGCGATGGCAGCCCGCTTTACAAAGTGTCCGTGTTTGTGTTAGTGCACCTTGGCTCTGCTTCCCCCAAGTTAAGTAAAGTCTCTACCATGAACTGCTGTTCCATTATTAGTCCTTGTTGAAGGGGGTTTGGTGTGGCGCTCCTCTTACTGTGTGCAGCCATGTAAACGCTCCAGAGTCTCGTTCGCTGGTGCTCCAACCCTCTGTGGCTCAGATGGGTCTAGACCTTTGGCGTGGGGTGCTGATGGGTTATAATCTTGCAAGTGATCTCCTCACACTGCCTTGGTCCTGCCTCTAGGAAAGAAAAATAAAACTTGGCCAGCTTTTCTGGAAGAGGCATGGGGTAATGCAAGTTGACACTTTACATATATATGCAGGCACTTGGAAAAGGAGACAGGAATTGGGTCCCCCTCAACTACCACCATCCCCCTCTGGGGTAGGAATGGGCCTGGCTCCAACTCTGGCAGGTCTCCCACCTTGGTTGTGTGGGTTCCCGATGCCCTTGTGACAAGGTCAGATTACTGACTTTGTCACACTGGGAAGTTCGACTTGAAGTGGATCTTATCGGGAGGGTATTTCTGATTTGATTTGCCACATCTAATTCTTCCTTAAGTTTTGTAATTTGTTTTGTTTTGTTCTTGCACTAAAATCAAAATCTGAGAGTATGTTGGAACTTCTGACAGGTTGATTAAGGTGCGTCGTGAATATAGAGGTTTATGGTCTATCCATCAAATTCTTTGCATTGAGGGACATTTCCATCAAATTTTTTGCAACAAAAAAATGTGCATCAAATACATTTTATTTATTTTTTAATGGGGGGTCCCCGCCCAACCCCCCGTTTTACCATTTAAAACCCACCACATTTTTTAACACTTTACCCCTCAAAAACATGCATTCGATGCATATTGTTTCGTTGCAAACCCCTCGATGCAAATGCATTCGATGGATAGACTTTCGATGGATTTACTATATACCGAATATAGACCATTGTCATTAACTGTAGGCAACAATGGTCCCATGGAGGGAATTCCTATTGTACTAACGTCCCTCTCTAGGTCTGCTTTGCTCTTTAGGCATTGCTTTGTTCAATAAAGTGTTCCTTCTTCTGAAGGCTGCAATTTAAACAATTAGTAATAGATGTATCGTGCTCCTACTTTATTGACGAGCAACGCTCCTCTATTCGCGTGTACTTTGATCCAGGAGGGCTTGAAACCTCACTTCACTCCTCTCGAAAGCTTCAGCTAGAAAGCATGGTAAACAATCAAAGGGTCCATTTTCATTCAACTCATCTACACCACTACTACTCCCATCTGAAACTGTATCTTTCTGACCTTTTCCTCCCCCAAACTTTGATGTATTTACTGCCCTCCTTGTCATTTCATCACCACTTTTAAAGAACAACCTCTAAGGGTGTTACACAGTTGACATCAAAATGAGTTCCCAGGTGTGGCCCCTTACCATGGAGAGTTGGAGAAACTTCCGATCCTTTGTTATGAAGGGGCCCAAGCCCCAGGTGACTGGGTTGGTCAGAGCACTACCCAATGTGCCCTGCAGAGGGTGGAAAGAGTAAGACTCTCTGGGTCTGTAGTGCCCTAAGAGACATAGTAATTCCTTACTTCAAAAAGAGTCATCTTTACTGGAAAGTTAACAGAATCTTGGGTTCAGCGTGCCCTGAAAAACTCAGCTTTTGGCAATGTAGTGTGTGCTGTTGTAAATGCGTCTTAAATTATAACAGAATAACATTAAACACCCATGCTATAAGTAATCCGTGTTCTCAGAGCTAAACCACAAAGATTCCCTTTAATCGGCTTGCCCAATGAAGAAGAGGCAGACCAAGGAAAGCGGTGGAAGTCTGAGTCCAAAAGGAAATTAACTGCAAGAAACTCAGTCAAATATTTACCATTCAGCGCAAGCAGAAGACTGCTCGTGATCAGCAAATGCTACTCACTGTGAATCTGCTGAGCACCAGGGAATAGCTTTGGCCCACTTCCGAAAATCCAAAATACCCACATGGCTCAGTCCCATTTTCAAGGTACGGTACCTACGTTTGGCTAATTTAAACATCAGTTAAACCCTGACCAGTGCCCTAATAAGAAGAATAAAGTTTAAATTAAGGAAATAAACCAATCGGGGCACTTAAAACAAACTATACAATGGAAGATTAAGGCTGCAGAGCCAGTCACCGACCCAGTCCTATAAAAGAAAGTGAAATCCAGTGGTCAGAGTGGAAGAGTGGAAGGAAGGAGACAGGTTTGTATCCACTCCCTGGGTGCACAGGAAGAGATAGCAGCCCAATAAAAGAAGGTGAAACCCACCAGTCGGAGAGGAAGAGTGGAAGGAAGGAGACAGGTTTGTATCCACTCCCTGGGTGCACGGGAAGAGATAGCACATTTGCTAACTGCTATGCAACAATTACTTTTTCAAGGGTATATCAGAGGCACAACCAGAAGAGCCAAGGCTGGACAGAGGGGAGGACTTAGGGACAGGTCCTGCCCACAAAAGTCGATACCACAGGAAGGCCAGAAGACGGAGCAAATCCTTGAGAAACTGGAGAAGATCTACCCTGCCCAGGAGGAGGGTGAGGTCTATCTGCAAAGGATGCTGAATGGGGTGGGAGAAAAAAAACATTATCACAAATGTTCTGTTAAGAGAAACCGTTATCACTTCATATTATCCCCACCAAAGATTTTACCGTATATATGGTTGTCTGGAACGGTCATAGGCAATATTTTTGGAGGGGATAATTTGGGGTTTTTTTGGGAGCAGGGGTTGCGGGGGTGTCCCTCGGTCCTTTCAAAATAATGCAGGGGTGTCCCCCACAGCTTCCATGCCTTAATAGCGCCACAAAAAATATGGTGATATTTTTGTATGGTGATATTTTTGTGGGGATATTAACACATGGAACCGAGAAACCAAGGTTTTGGTGAGACCCGAGAGAAATTAAGGTCATGATGAGACGGGAGAGATCGCAGAGAGGATCCAAAGTCAATAGGGGGCAGATTTGCTCTTGAGGGTGAGGAGAGATCTCAGAGAAATCTGAATGAATCATAGTGTGGAAAGACCTAAGAGGATCCTGAGAGCATGGAAGCTCTTAGGATCCAATAGAATGCCAAAAACAATACAGAGGCTGCTTCTGAGAAAGAGAACCCTCAAAGATAGGTGTTCAGTGCACCTAAAACCGGATCCCGAAAACTCTTAATAAAGAACAAATTACTTAACCCTGGTAATGTTCTTTCAGATGGATGTTACTCCCACAGATTCTTCAACTTGCTGTTTTGCAGTTCTCAGGGAAATAAATTTGACAGCTGGGGACACTATACAGCATCGATATCCCACGACGGTCTGCATTCCCGCATCAGACAGGACGTCAGTGATAGTATAAATAGCACGCACAATGCTCCATTGCCTCAGTTCCTTGTTTTCCTTCTGCCCATGCTGAGACATCTTGAGGAGAGTAAAGTTACCTTGTACGGGCACTGAAAGAGAGAAGGAGTGAGAATTTGCTGTTAGTCAGAGGGGTACGGTCGGATGGCAATGAGGAATCCTCAGAAAGAAGTTTACCACGGGTAAGAAATGTGTTCTTCTAATAGATTGTATCCTCCCACAGATTCCTCATTTTAGGTGGACTCCCATAACAGTATTTGGGATGGAGGTGGGGAAAGCGGATTCTCATGAGACTTTTATTTTAGCCTATGATGTTGTGAGGAGCTGCTCTGATTAACCGACCGTCCTAACTCAACAGGTTGTCTAAAAAGTAATGCTTTGAAAATGTATGGAGGGTGGTCCACGTTGCAGCATTGCAAATGTTGTGCACTGGTATACCTCTTTGCAGAGCTGAGGTAGTTGCCACTCTTCTAGTGGAATGAGCTCTTAAATGACCAGGGACGTCCTTACCAGTGATGGAGTATTCTGAAATTATTCTGAAATGCATAGAATAAACCACCTGGAAAGAGTCTGCTTGGTCACTGCCTTAACCCAACAGGTGACCTGTGTAGCCAAGGAACAACTGATCATCCTGTCTAAAATGTGTCATTCTTGCGATGTAAAAGCTAAGAGCGCTCTTCAGGTGAAGTCTGTGCGATTGCTCTTCATCCTTACAAGGGTGAGGAGGGTGATAGAAAGCTGGTAGCGTGATCTACTGGGGTAAATAAAATTCAGTAGGACCTTAGGAAGGAAGGAGGGACGTACCCTCAAAACTACCTTCTCCTTACAGAATGCAATAAATGGTGGCTTGCAGGGTAGGGCTTGTAGCTCGCCAATCCTTCAAGTTGAGAGAATAGCTCAGGGGCAACACGCTCGCCTTGGAAGCAAGACGACGTCGAGCAACACAGGTTCGATCCCCGGGTCCGCGCTTAGAAATCTCTGGGCATTAAGCGCATTATAAATAACCAATTACAATTACAAGAGGCTTCTTGCAACAAGAGCCTTGCTCTGGCATGCGTTTGAAGATTAACAATGCCGCTAAATATCCTTTAACCAGCCACCTGCAACACTTGATGGGCTAGGTGGAGAAAAAAGGAAAGAACCAGGGGTGTTTTATACATATTCTTCTCTCTACACCAGCTTGAAAATGTGTTCCAACGGCAGCAATCTAGGGCTTTAGATTCTGGTCTTCTAGTCAAAAGGGAAAGACTTAGTTACTTACTTGTAACTGTATTTCTCCAGCATTGTTAGCTTTCATGGATTGAAATGCTTGAATATTCCGAGTTGTCCGACTGGGAATCCTCAGAAATTAAAATATTTATAAACTATACCAAAAACGTTCCCTTAGGGAAATGCTACACATCCAGCCCCATAGGGCGTGCATAGTCTCTCACTTGTGTAGTCCCTCCACCTTCTTTGGTCCTTTTAGGCCCTAACCAATGAGGTGGCAGGGCTTAAGATCCACTCCAGTCAGTCATCTTCAGATTTTGAACCGTGAAGGCTGCCAGTTGAGGACTGACTGGAGAAGGGGAGCAGCCTCTCCCCAGGGGAGGAGGGCGGGTGCATGTGAATCTATGAAAGAAACCAATGCTGGATAAATACAGTTACAGGTAAGTAACTAAGACTCCTCCAGCATTGTTAAAGGGACGTTATGGTTACAAGTAAAACCGAAAAACCTCAGAAATTTTCGAGTTACGGTAAGCTAAGCAACCATAACTCACGCCACCACCGTGCACTGCTACGACTTACACCCAGGACATCAAAGATGACATCACAAATGTTATTGATGACATCACATGTGAAATTACTTTTGATGAAAAGTCCCTACAAGGGGTTGAGTTTATAATGTTGGTAAGAAGATGTCAGGGGTGATCGGGAGACCTATCGTGAACTACTTAATTGATTAACAAACGTACTCACCTAAACAACATTGTATTTGAGTGTTAATACAGGAACCTAATCATATATAAACATAGGCAATGGCTGCAGCATAGCAGTACAATATTTATAATCTCGTAAATTTGGAAAGTACAATAATGAATGCTAACATATGCGAGTTTTGAGTGATGTTAAACATGTAATAACTAGCTAACAATTCAAGACTTACTACACTTTTGCTAGTACAAACAATACATATGATGAACCACAATGAATAAAAATCAAAGGCACATACAGGGAAACTAAAGTAAGGAAGAAAGAAATAGCATCATTAGAAAATGTTAATAACATTAAAGTTTACCTTCATGTATACTAATGAAATGTGTGTTTGAGTCCTGCTTATTTCAGCATGTATGTGCACCATCAGCTGAGACTAAACCATATGGACTGTACTTTAAGAACATATGACAAGGTTAACGTCTAGCTACAAAACCACTTGGCCTAGATATGTCAGTGAACAAAAACAAGTGGTCCAGATATGTGATGTCATCAGTGATGTCATCAATGACATTTGTGATCTCACTTTTGATGTCCTGGGTGTTAGTATTAGCAGTGCACAGTGGTGGCGCAAGTTATGGTTGCTTATCTTACCATAACTTGCGAATTTCTGAGGTTTTTCGGTTTTACTTGTAACCATAACATCCCTTTATCAAAGTTTTTTCATTGAATTTTATAGGTTTTTATTGGTGCAACTTAACCATAACGTCCCTTTAACAAAGTCTTTTCATTGAATTTCATGGGTTTTTACCAGTGCATGCTATTTTGCTACAATTTACTAATATCATACTTACCCCAATATAGCAACACCTCTGTCCAATTTACAATGTTTCACCTTAAAACTCTGCATTTCCCACCTTCTAGCATAATTTTTAACTCGTCTATACACTTTTTGCAACTTTCTCCACTGTTTTTGCCTCTGTTGACGTCTGCAAACGTCTGATATCATCACAGACCTTCCGGACAGTGCCGCGTGACCCTGCGTTCGCACGCAGCATGATGACGTGTCTGCGAAGGCGTCTGCACTACGGAATCGGGTCCATGCTTGGAAGACTGTTTGGAACTGCATTTTTCGACTGATCTAGGAACTTTGAAGCTCAAAATGTACCTCCCCAAGAGCCACCACCACGAGCTGGAGGACCTACACAACAGAAAAAGCACAGTACTTCCAAAGACAATAAAGAGGACCAAGAAGATGAGGTAGAGGACGTGCCTACCTCTAGAACCCAGAGTGAATCATGGGTGTGCCAGTTCTTTACCACTGTTGGGAGTGTACCAGAGACATAAGATACCAAAGTGAAATGCACAAAGCAGGAACCCAGGGTGCTAAAGAAATTTCTTCCTACAGCGGGACGCCTACGGCATCCTGCTGAATGAGAAGGCGATGCTACGTACAGAGCCCCTGTTCCCTTTCTATGGCAGCCTGCAGAACCCTATGACTAGATTACCACAAGCACATTTTTTGTCCCTTTCAAACCTATCCTACTTTCGAATAACTTTACCACAAAGCCGGTCCCAGGTGGACATGGCCACTTTAACACCATTTTACGTCCCTCGCGGCCACGGCCAGTAGCCAGACTGTCCGCATCATGACCTCATGCCATGACCCAGACGATCTGGCTACTGCCCACGGCCACAGGCTATACCTCAGTCACCAAAGGTATATGCCTATTTTTTGTACCTACGTTATGACACTTGTCAAAAAATAAAACACGGGCACATTTGCAAAACCATGCTTTAATTTCCTTGCCAATGCTCCTCACGAGTTTGCTCGAAATCCACCCATGTTTTATTTTTTCAAAAGTGTCAAAATGTATGTACATTCAATAGTCATATAACTTACCCCCAACTTGACAAAATCCATTCAGTCTTTACACAAACATCGAAGGTTGGGTCTATAATCTTTCTCAAAAGTTTTGTCCACATTCGTCAAATAGCAACAAAGTTATAAGCCATCTAAAAATGTTGAGACACCCCCTCCAATTTCGCCCACTCTTGAGTAAATCCCACCAAACTTTAGAAAAACATTTATATCTAGATCCAAAATCATTTTGCCAAATGTGCAGATTCGTCAAATGACACCACATTTATATGCCTTTACAATATTTTCGGACCCCCCCACAGGACTACTGGAGTGTTCACGGACTATCGGGGGTGCAACAACCAGTTTTTTTAGCTTCTTATGGCCATATCCCATCCCATCCCATCCTCCCCCCCTACACCTCCCCAGAGATTGTTTGTTAAGTTTGACAAGTGCAATGTTGCTTTTTTTTTTTCGCTGTGCTGTCCGCAGACCCCAAAAAAGTCTGTGAATCTAACCTGGCAGGCGTTTCGCTGAACCCAACGCATTTCACATTTTCTCACCACCCAATCAGCGGCCAGTCCGCGGACCGAACAGGGAAGTGAGTCCGTGGACCGGACATAGATATCACTCCTTTTTTTGCCTTACGTTTTGGTCGTTTTAAACTACTGGACGGATTTACATCAAATTAACAAAAGCACACTTTCGGGACCAAGCCAGCGTCCCTGCCGCAAATTTGGTGAATATCCGTAAAGCGGTTTGGGCTGTAGGCGTGACCAAAGTTTATTTCACATTATGTCTATGGGGAAAAAAAGGCATTTTGGACCTCCCCTACAACTTTTCCCCCCTTGACCAAACCTCACCAAACTTTGCAAAAGAATTCAGTGTGCCATATACATTTATTGCAAAGTCTGGTGAGGATTCGTCCAGGGGGAGCGAAGTTATAAGCCGCCCAAAAAGTGCTCTTCCTATGGGTTTAGCAACTTAACCATAACTACATGGCCGCTACCGCAGGCCATGATATATATATATATATATATACAATACATATATATATATATATATATATACAATACATATAACCCGTTTATCACTGTAAAGCTACAACTTTAGAGAAACTTACTTAGAGAAAATGAGCCTAGCACAGCACACGCAATAGTTACACCGGCAACCAACGGGAAGGCGGGATAAAGAGAGAACTTTCAAAGAACATTAGGCTGCTCCTATCTTAAGCAAATAGGTGCTAAAGCACAGCCTGTACTACTGCCGTTTCCATTTTGCTGTCCTCTTCCAAGCAGTAATGTCGGGCCGGGCCAAACGTGTGTAGAGTACTTCATGTGGCCGCATGACATACGTCTCTTAGAGACAGGACTGCTTGGAACACTGCCGAAGCCGCTCTTGCCATGGTGGAGTGCGCTGTTGGTGTGGGCGCTAGCAGGTAATTTCTTAATTGGTGGGAGTTGGTAATGCAGTTGGATTCCAAACGGGCCAGACTCTGTTTGGAGATGCATCGACCCTTGGTACGTCCTGCAAACGTGATGAAAAGCATCTTGGAGGATATGAAGTCGTTTGTCCTTTTCATGTAGAACTTCTGTGTTCTAGCCACCTCGGCTGTGGTTGTATGGTTGCCGATAAATGCAGGTAATACAATCCGCTCCGAGAGAGTAGACTCGGACATGACCGCAGGAATTAATTTAGGGTGAGGGCGGAGGATGATTATCATTCTGTGAGAAACCTGAAGGTGTCTCACTTGCTAGTCCCCAGGGACCTGTCATCCAGGTGGCCAGGGCACGGCAATCGCTATTGGATCCAGTTCCTGGGGGTGACCCGGTGCGAGAGGATCACCTGGATGGGGGTCTTCAACAGTGAAAGTCCCAACACAAGGGTCAGGCAGAGTCAGGCAATTGACGATAACTACACACACCTAACGGCCCTTTCCCTTCCCCACAGGGATAAAAGGTGGAGCACAAGAGCACACTTTGAGCAAGGCCGAATGCACGAGGAAGCAGCTATTCCGGGACGGGAGTTCAAACGGACGAGAAAGGCGGTGGAAACTGAAAGGACGACAGAGAGGGAACTGCCCTTGCCCTTTCAACCCAGACCCACAAAGCCTTCGATGAAAGAACCATAAAACCGTGAGACGCAGCTAGCGATTGGAGGGGGGGGGGATAGATGTCAACGGTACACGCCCCCCCTGCACTGATAGCCATGGTGGGGAAAAGAGGTTGCCGCCGTGGTACCGTCCTGACTCCAGCAGAAGAATAGCCGGTGAGTCAGAAGAAACTGATAGTGGACCTGACTCTGTTAAACTCAAGGTTCCAGTGGTAACATTTTGCGTAAAGAAAAGGAGATAATAGACAGCGGTCTTTTGTGAACAAACAAGGTATCAACGATAGAGTGGTCCGGTGCCACGTGGGCGCTCATTCAAAAGACTCTGAAAAATGTCCCTCTCCTGAGTAAGGAGGATATGAATTGAGAGAACTACAAGAACCAAGAGGCCCTAGGGCAGGCTGGTGTGAGATGTCACAGTGGTCACACAAGGGTCAAGCCAAAACTCCTTGTACAGTTGAAAGTCTTTGACACGTTGTGAAGTGAATTGTGTTACTGAAGGGAACACTGTGTAAAGTATGATATGTGGAACCTACACTTGCCATAAGAATCATGGAGTGACCCAGCTAGATGTACCCACCCTTCGGAAGTCTCTGTGTGAATCGGCAAGTGTTTTGGGAGGCAGGTGGAAGAAGGTCTGAGCCCGGACGAGGGGGGCCTAAGAAAAGGGGAGAAAGTAACCCAAAGAATTGTTTAAAAAGACATTGAGATTTCTGAATGATGCGAGACGATGATGAATTGAAAAGTTAAGGGAACTGCATTGTGGTAACAAATGTGAACCCGGGGGCATGTCCACAGTGTGATGTTGGTCTGAGCCCGATTGTGGGAGGCTGACGTTGTGAAAGGGATCAAAGCCCAGCTGAGGGGGATCCTCGAGTGAGGAGTATTCGCCCGACGGGAAGATTTATAGAAGGAACTTTTTGGTTGTGATACATGGGGCCCTCTGAAACAAGAGACTTTGCATAAAAGTGACTTGTGCACAGAAGGCCCTAATATTGGAAAAGGAGCAGTGGGCTCGGGCCGCAGAAGCCCACAAGTGTAATGTGCTCGAAAGTCCCACTTTGTCCCGTGCTTCAAACGTGGGGAAGGTAGACCCCGGCCTTAACATCCTGACCTATCATTTTGTGACACTTTTTTTTTTTCTTATGAACATTATTCCACACTCTTTTGTAGTATAGCAGTAAGAATTGGCAATATTTTTTTTAGTATAGGCCTTTTTATTTGACTAGACTCCACTAGGACTGGATTATTATTATTTGATGGTCATAGCTTGCTCCCATCTTAGATTTAGGTTTAGATTAGGCGTTTATTATTACCAATTTTTACAGTTCAATAAACACCCTTGAACTGTGATCACTTGTGTCGGTCTTACTTTGATGCCATGCCTTCCTTACAATTCTGAAAGATGGTAAAGGTTGGCTCAATGGAAAGTGCCTGTAGTTCCCCAATGTGTCTGGCTGATGTGATGGGCACTAAAAATGCTGTCTTTCAAGAAAGGAACTTTACATCACATCTGTGGATAGGCTCGTAGGGCGATCTCATCAGCGCTGCCAGAAACATGTTAAGACTCCAGGAAGGGATGGCTTTTCTTTCTCTCTGGGAGAGGCGTAACAAACCTTTGAGGAAGACTTTGACCGCCGGTTCGAGACCAGAGGTCCTTGATGAGGTTTAGTGGTATAAGCGGAGATGGCCGAAAGGTGAACCCCCGTGGATGACCGCTCTGCCGACGAAGAGAAAGATTTAAAGTCTTTACCTTTTTTATGAAGATCTTCCTTTTGTAGGCCCTTGGAATCCTTTCCTGACCCTAGAATGGATTTTTCACACCTCTTCTTTACCTTGGGAGGTAGAGACTCCGTCCTGTCCACTGATGAAACTCTCCTCTTAGGTGCTTGCTTCTCAGTCTGGCTGGTGGAAGTTGTAGGTGCAGTTTTAGAACATTCCCCGTCAGAAGACATCTGCGTACTTTCTAGATGTAGCAGGAGTCTTCTATGTCTGTCCTCCAGAGTCTTCTTGGAAAAGGTCTGACACATTTTGCAGGACTGAATTTCATGAGGCTATAGGCAATAGACACAATATTTGTGGGGGTCTAATCAAGATTACCCTCTTCCCACATCTGTTGCAGTCCCTGAAGAGGGAGGTTTTCTCCTTGGCATCCAGCATTTCAGTCTCTGCCATGAGGTAGACGAACACTCAATGTTTTGAATAGGAAAAAAGAGTGACCTGGGCCCAGGAACACCAAGCCAGTGAAGGCACAGTCCCAATTTAGGGAAGAAAGTATTCGGGTTAGAGAAATAAAGATTTTCTGTGATAAATCTATGAAAGATCCAACGCTGGAGAAGATGTTAATACCCAACTCATAAGACTCGCTGTCACCACTGCCATCAACCTGGTGAAGACCCTTGGGGCAGAGGACAGGCCGAAAGGAAGGACTCGAAATTAATAATGAATACACCCAATGGCGAATCACAGGTACTTCCTGTCGTTGGGATGGATAGGCACATGAAAGTAAGCATCCTGGAGATTGAGTGACGCCATCTAATACTAGAGGATCTGCAAACGAGTGACAGTCTTTGATTTGCCCTTCCTGAGGAACTTGTTGAAGTGCCTCAGGTCCAAGACGGGCTGCAGTCCTACGTCTTTTCTGGGCACCAGGAAGTAGGTGGAATATCAACCCTGGTTCAGTTTTGCTAAAAGTACCTTTTCCATGCCATCTTTCTTCAACAAGGAGCAAATCTCCTGTAAGAGAAGCGTGTCTGAAGCCTGAAAATAATGTTCGCTGAGGGGCGCAATCTGGGGGTCTCATCAAAAATAGAAGGCAATAACCTTGGACAATTGTCTGCAATACTCATGAGTCTGACGTAATGGAATACCATTCTTTCAGATGCTGAGTCAGTCTGTCTTCAAAAGGAACAGCTTGGCCTCTAACTCTTTGACTAAGGGAAGAGCAATCAGGAAAGGACTGCCCCCTCCAGCCTTGAAAGGTGCTGCTGTTGGCGGATTGCTGCCCCTAAAGATGTAGCTGCAGGTTTGGAAGCCTGTAACTTTTTTAAACTATTGTCCGCCTTAGGACCAAATAAATTGGACCCATCAAAGTGCATATCCAAAAGTCTTTCAACGTCGGGAGAAAAAACAGGCTTACGCAACCCTTCAAAGCGCCCGATAACTGCGCTGGATCCCATGCATCTGCAGACTCTGTCCAATGCATCCAAACCTGACTGAAGGGATTAGTATGAAGCCTCTTTTGCATCATTAACAAACCCCTTTCTCATTTCCCCTTCAGGGATATTCTCAGCTGCCTGTGCCACCACATTCCAAAGAGTGTACAAATACTTGGCCAAAGTGTAAGAGGTGTTAATAGCCCCACTTCCCGCTGAAAACGCTTGGCCAAAGCTTCATAATGTTGAAAGTGAAAGTGGCAGTCTGTATTATCAAACTTTATGGGGTAGGGTTCATTGATAGAAAATCTGGATTCACAGAAGATGGCTTGCACATCTTGACTGTCTCCTTGCTAACTGCAGGAGTAGTACCCGTTTTCTTCAACAGCTCAAGAACGGGCTCCCTTACTGCTGAATGGAATGGCAGTACAGGTTCTTTTGGAGGACCCTGTCCAGGATATCTGTATGGTCATCCTGACAGATGTCCTTGGCAGGGCCACCCCAACCCGAAGTCAATAACCTTTTTCATTACTGACCTACATGCCGCATTCGGGTGAGAATGGATATCAGGGGTCTGAAATGTGACCCCTCGAGAGGTGTAAAGTCCACTAGCATCCTTAAGGCAGGAGACCAAGTCCTCCATTCGAGACTCCTCCGAGGTAAGTTCCTCTGTGACGTTCGAAGCCTTAAAATGCTCGAAACCAGTGAAATTGCAGACTTTCTAAGTCCATAAATTGACAAGAGAACTTAAAATACTTGCTCATCTCTTGCCCTGTATTAAGTGAAATAAGATCTATTCACTTTACTAAATATGTTTATGAGTGGTGAGCAGTCTCCTTAGAAGTCTTGAGGAATAGGGCTGTGACTGTTGCAGTAATAGATCTGTATGGTCATCTGTCAGGATGACCATACAGATCTATTACTGCCTTAATATTAGCTCTGTTGCGATTCTTGGATACATTGTATGAAACGTTGGCAGGAGTTCCTCATGCATCAACTTTACCGGCTAATAAAACAAAATAAGGAAGTGAATAGCTTTTAATTGTACTGGCAACATTTGGATTTATAATGTCTTTTTATGATTTATGAAATTTGGATTTTACAGTTTTTAACATTTATTGTATAACGTTGAATATGGAATTGTCTTTGAATCATCTTTATTTATTGATTTTGTTGTATTTTGCCAAGATTTGCAAAGGGTTTGTAAATAAACCAAGCACAAGACTGAAAAAATAAAGAAAACATTGCATACACGCTTTTACAGAGCAGTACAACCTCAATAAATACACAAATATCTTTTTAATTTTTCCCAGTTAGAAGTGCTTTTTTGATAGGTACACTGCCTTCCGTGCAGCAACCAGGTGGTTTAATAATGTTCAATGATATCAGGGGTTAAGTATCCACAGTAAAGGCAGTGAAGCGTGTCAGCAGGATCATTCATTCAATGTATATTGGCGGAAGGCTGATACTGATGAACCCCTCCTTATTTTCTATGGAGTTCATGTGTACACCAAACACTGCCAGATGGCTAAGCTAGGCATCTCTCAATTATTTGTGCTATAATATCAACCTTTCCAGTGTTGGGAAATGCATATGAAATTACATACTTTCAGGAGTTTAACCGCAAACTAGGATTTTAAGGTAGCACTGTTACACTATTCATGATCTACCACTGCCATTGCTTTTTAGGTGGAGTCCAATAATGTTAGCTACCATAGGCAGTTGTGACAAGGTCAAATTGAGGATCTGATATATGAGATTGACGGGAATCCTAGGAGCACATGTCCACCCACAGTTCTGCGATGCTAGCCCCTGGGGTAGTATATGTAAACTTTCCATGTCTTCCAACCCAGCCTAGTTAGAAAGCAGTCCTAATATGCGCCACAAACCCCAACATTGGTTGATTCTAGGTGTCCCAGCCCTGCATTGTGGGCTCAGTAATCGGAGTGGTGTTCAGGAAGGAGGGTTTTGAATAATACAAAAGTTGCAGGTAGCAGTCTTGAGACCACAGGACTCTACAAGCTGCACACTGCGAACAATCTTTGCCAAAGTGGGGCAAGTATTTGGTACACAAATGCAGCTTGCAATCACAGCCCACCTAACACCACAGGAGCTAGCACTTATACCAACAGGGTAGAGACTACCACCACCATAGGAATTGAGCAAACTACGACCACAGAGAGACCAGCCGGAAGAAAAACAGTATCTAGTTTCAAAATGGTGATCATTGAGTGAACAACTATAGTGCATGGAACCACAGGGCAGTCTGCTTCACCACTAAGCTACTCACCTGAGGAAATTGATAGCAAGCAGGAGGGGAAAACACGAAAAGGGAGAGAAAGGCAAGAGGGCCCAGTGCATTTAAAAGAAGGTTGGAAGGAGAGGAGGCAGCAAATTAGAGAGAGAACAAAAATAAGAATTGAGGAGATGGAACATCAAAGAAGAAAGGAGAAGAGGAAATGGCAAACACACAGAGAGAAGGAGAAGAGGCTAAGGGAGAACTTCATAGGAGAAGGAAGTGCAACCAGCGCAGAGTTGCTAAAGAAGAAGGTATGGCACCAGCGGTCAGAGAAAGAGAGGACCATGTTGACCTAAAAGGATAAACAGAGGTGGAGAACCAAAGGCCAGCGAAGGAGGAAGAACATCTAAGAAGATAGGAAAGGGAATTAGCTGCAAGAGGGAGCGAATTGGAGAATACAATGGACAAATGACAGAAGGTACAGAGGGATCAACAAAAGAGGGTGAGCCAGAGTCAAATGTAGGAACAGTTGGAGATGGGTGGAAGAAACTATATGAAAAAAAGAAAAGCAGAAATTCTTGGAGAGAACGCAAGAGCACTTACCCTTTTTTAAGAACTGAGCCAAAATGTTCATCCCAAGTTGGTGGAGAGGAACCATTTACTGATGGTCAAGAATAATCCAGAGATGAGAGCCTGAGAGACGAGAAACTTAAGGCTGCCCGTTTTATGTAAAGACACATCAAACGAAGGGAAGGTGGGTGGGGGGAGTTTAAGGGGGTAAGTACCCTGAGGTTCACCTTCTAATGCTCGATATGACACCTGAACATGGTTGTTAAGCTATATCAGTAGTATTTAAATCATGAGGCACTGTTTTTCTTAAAATAACCCCCATTCACTTAATAATGATTTTCTGTCTGTTACATCTCTTTGCCATCAAATGGCATTGCTTTTTCACTTTCACGTTTGAATAGCAGCATAAGCCAATAAGTTTATCACATTTTCCTTTGTCTGAAGCAACTCAGCCTCATTGCAAAGTGAGCTATTGGGTTACACTAAAGTGTAAAGATCCTGGGCCGGTCCACTGGGCCCACTTTGCTGACCCCCACAAAGGTGCTGGTTCTGAAAAACCTTCAATAGTAGGGATTCAATCAATGCAGCCTTGTGATCTAGGGGCAAATAGTATATTCTAAGCTCATGTGCTTGGTTATGAAGCATGACCCACAAAAGCATGCAGGATAGTTTCTTGCTGTGTGGGTTTTCTGCTCACACTTAACCACTGTTGCAAGCATTCTGCAAACACACCATTGCTTTCTACCAGCCTCTATCCCTGGAGAGATATTACTTGTGGTCAGTCTCAGGATTCAGGGAGGTATATGCTGGGCGGGAGAAGGTTGTTGTCACTTAATCTGCACCAAATACAATGAAGTGATGGTTGGAAAGTTTAGAATTAATGTTAACCTCTGGCATTGCTCTGGGCAACCCCCCCAGACCGTCATTCTTTGCCTGCCAAGCCATAACAAAAGAGGAAAGACCATATGTAAATCAGGCTTAGTCACACCCCAAATGGGGCAGTCCAGCCCAAACTGCTTGATCACATCCCTTCTGCATGAGACCACAAGCATCCCGAGACATGTTTCGGCCTCATTGGGCCGAGGAAGCAGAGGGATAAACGTGTGCACCCTTGACACACACAAGGGGAGATAGCAAAAACCATACTGCCGGAGGAAAAGCAGGAGACCTTTTTTCCTTTGACACAAAGGGAACTGGTGACAGCCACACTGGCTGGGGGAACAGCAGAAAGCCTTTCTCCACTTAGAAAAGGGGAGTCTTAGAATCACTGTCCAGGCAAGAGCTGCTAGCTGGAGGAAAACAGGAAGCCTTCTTCCCTGATATGAGGTGAGGGTCCTGGAACCCCAATCAAGGAAATGCCAGACCCCTGGAGGAAGGCAGTACAAACCAATATCTGATCTGTGAGTATACCAGTTCTGAATACTGAAACACAAGGTATGGGAAGAAACACATTCTGAATCATGAAACCAATGTCTAGGAGGGACCTGTTGCAAATGTTGAATAATATCAAAGTCCTGAGCGTACCCCATTGAGATCCGGGGAGAACCAAGGTCCAGGAGGGACCCGACATCCAAACAGGGCTGTTCAAGGCCTATGCAAGAGCTATGGAACACTTGAAGAAACTACTGGTTGAAGAGTCCCAAAAGTGATTGTGATAAGGCTGAAGGAAGACTCAAGGAGAGCCTGAATCCTAGGAGAGGTTGGCAGAAGCAAGATGGAGATCAGGAGGACGGGAAGGGATACACGCCTGAATATCTGCCTCCGTGGCAGTAGACTAGAGACAGACAATGAAGGGTACGTCATAAACTGTTTGCTATGAGCCTGAAGCTTGTAACTTTGTTATGAGCTTTAGATAGCCAGGAGGCTTCAGACTTATAAAGGTTAGGTTTGAGACTTTTTTGCTGGCTAACCTTTTGAAGCTATTTTCATTAGAAGTAGAGTGTGCCTGAAGGGGCAAGGGCATATTTAAATAGATTTGAACTTTCATGTTTTATCACAATGGAACAATTGTGAGCACTAAGGGATCGCCATTTAGTTTAGCCCATCCTGACACACTCTTATTCAGAAGGCACTCTTTAGTTGTAAAGTTTGCTTTGTACCAATTAGGCGGTTAACTCTAACCCTGGCCTCTCTGTTACTGAAACTAAGATATCGTTTGCGCCAACCCCCAGTGTGACATGTATCATTGCCTCAAGATGCCTACACATACCAATTATCTTTCCGCCACCTACTTACTATTGCCATGTCTATTTCAGGAATAAAGGAGGCTGCCATCTTAGCTTCATTTATGCCGAAATCAAAGCACTGTGTGGTCCCATATATTTACATCTGTATGTTTTAGGATCAGTGTGTAAGCATTGGCACAGGGGGATCTTTTTTTCTAAAAGAACTCCCTACTACACCCCTAATTTAGCATGCTTCATACAATTACATAAAGCCTGCATAGATTATAATCAAATGTAATGACAGAATTAGGAGAGGGAGCCCTCAAGAGTACCTGAGTAAGATGGCTGCCTGGTGATGGAGCTCTGAAAAGGACGTGCAGGCCTGCTTGTTTTATGATCGCTTAGACCTACCACTGAGGGATACTAATCATGGCCCATTGGCACGGGGACAGGTGAATGGCAAATGACTTACTTTTGCGATATTCCAATCCTCTGAGCCTGCATTCTGGTGAGGTGTCGGGGTCAAGGCGGACGGCAGAGTTGCCGAGAAGCTGGCTGTACGAGGAGGGCCCGCCTGCTGAAAAGGATTGGGTCAAACTTGCGACACTTGCCCTGGGAGGAGAAACCTACCAATAACTAAGACCATGGGAACCGGGAAATGTAAGCGACCTTGCAGTGCTCGGTGGTGGATGAGATGTCTGCCCCTATTTGAATAAGAACTGGCAAAAGCCACAAGAGATGATGCGAAACGCAAGCAAATACGAGGTGGCTCTGCTGGTCGCTAAATGGAGGCGCAGGGATCAGTCAGTGAGTTGTACTGCAAACCCTTGTCATCTTGCAGGGGTCCTTATACGATGATAATGGTGAGAATCCGCACCAATATGGATAGAACCAAGATGTGTCTAGTTATATAATGATCTAGTGTGAAGCATCGGGTGTACTGCACCTGATACGTGGCCTCTGTTTTTCCACAAAATGCAGAGCAGAAGCAAGTGCCAGAGGTAATGTGTGGATTTCTAGGGTGCCAGTTGTCTACTCAATAGATCCACAAAGAGCACTGGAACTATGTTCTGGACTATGCTGAGGTACCTCCAGGCAAACTGTCTCTGCCGAATACCTAGGAGTCCTGGTGTGACACATCAACTTCCGGGGCATCAGTGGTCCAGGGATGAATATCGGTTTCTAAACCATCAATCCGCTCCAAACCTCTACTGCACCAGAAGGGATCCGAACAGATTGGCTTATCTCCGAAAGGTTGTAGATCGTTGATTTGTTGCAACACGGCGAAAGACAATGCATTACTTACCGTAAAAGCATTTCTGATGGTTGTATCTGCTTAGATTCACATGCTGTGCATAGGTCCGACATCCAGTGGTCACTGCGGAGTATTGCATTTTGTTTTTCGTAGTCGAAAAGGGGACGTCGACAAGGTGTGTCTGTAACACTATCCCTATAGTGACGTGCGTTGTACCCACAATCCCTCACGCGTCGAGGTCCCTCCGTTTGTATTTTTTCTGCCCTGAGGGAGCCTTCTATACGTGAGTGAGTACAGAAAAGAGAGAGAGATGTAGAAAGGTGTCTATGTTCCTTCCATCCGAGCGGGGAGGAAGGGTGGGCGCATGTGAATCTAAGCAGATACAACCATCAGAAATGCTTTTACGGTAATTAATGCATTGTCTTCTGATGTTTGTTAATCTGCTTAGAATCACATGCTGTGCAAAGACTAGCAAGCAGTACCCGGAGTTGGCGGTGGGTTATGAGAAGGAACAGTAGAGAAAAGATGTCTTAATACTGCCTGTCCCACCTGGGAGTCAGATCTAGAGTGTGCATCTAGACAGTAGTGTTTTGTAAAGGTGTGCACAGAACTCCAGGTAGCCGCTTTGCAAATGGACTCAAGGGGAACATTTGCAATGAACGCTATGGAAGCCCCAGTGCCTCGAGTAGAATGTGCTCTTGGCTTGAAGGGTAGTTCTCTCTTAGCAAGAGTGTAACAGAGAGTGATGCATTGAACAATCCATCTAGATATAGTGGACTTTGAGACTGCATCTCCTTCTCTTCCTGCTGCCACCGAGACAAAGAACTGATTAGTCTTTCTCAGTGGCCTGGTTCTTTCCATGTAGAACATGACAGCTCTGCGTACATCCAGTGTATGCAGACTTCTTTCTCCCAAGTTGGAAGGGTTTTGAAAGTACGTTGGTAGTTCTATTGACTGGTTTACATGGAATTTCGAGATGAATTTCGGTGCAAACCTTGGGTGTGTGCGTAGAACCACCTTATCCTTGTGAACTGTTACAAAGGGTTCTAGAACAGAAAGATTTACGAAAAAACAGATCGACTACCCCTCTCTTTAAGTCCTGTATGGGTCACGGGTGAAGATAAAGGTTGACCTGTACACTTTGTTAGTAAGGTTATCGCCTTTTTGGGAAAAATTGCACAAAAATGCAACTAAGTACAAAAATTTTTATCTTTTTAATAGTCATAAAAATACCTAAAAAACATTACAAACTTGACAAAACGTAACAAACTTAATACATTTTCAATCAAACCATTTAGTCATCATTCATCTATTCTAACAGGGGAATACTACAACTTAAACAGCTTTGTGCATAACGGTAAATCAAGATATGCATTAGTGACAGGGGAAAAAACCATTAGATTTTCCCTTTAGCAGTCGACATATGTTTCGGCCCGTTATAGTGTACCACCTCTTTCAACAGTGATCACTAAGATGAATATTGGGCCATCTTCAGGACAAACGGTTACTTTGTGGTAGATTATTCTTGTTCCCCATTGGGCACGCTAGCACATCTAAAAGGATAAATATACATGTATTAATGTATGAAAAAGAGATAGAAAAGAAAGAGTTGTAATTCCCAACTGGATTGGATCAAGGCGATGGCTAGGTTACACTGTTCTAGACACACACACTAAACCCACCTATGGTCCATAGACTGAAGTTTGGACTATTGAGCTTGGTCAGACCCTCGGATGTGGCAAGGTATTGCCATCTCTGGTCTTGGTTCCTATAATTGATTAGAAACGACAATTTCTTAGTGTTATGTTCCTGCTACTACAGGCTATTTATTGAATAGACTAGAGTGACTTACAGATTAGCAACTTCTGTGGCTTTGTTTTCGAGGTTGATCTTTATATTTCTGGATTTCACTCGGTACCATTCATAGGCAGGACATGAACAGTTATTCCTGTGATTATAGTGCTGCCTTAATCAAAGGAAAAAAGAAATTCGCTGTTGAATAGATATATTACAGCATATAAGGATAGTTGTCATTCTTTTTTAGCTTTGTTGTTACTGTTGTTATTTAAACGTGGACTGTGGGCCACGGGTTATTATCAATTTCTAGAAGCCTGTGATTTAATATACTCGGCTTTTAATTTTCTCAAGCGGCAGTCAATGCGCCTTTTACATGATGGCTTGTGAAAATCTGAAGTATGTAGCCAAGAGAGGCATGAAGTGGCTGTGATTGGTTGTTCTATTTTCTGAAGTTATTTTAAATGTACTGCTGTCATGAATTACAAAAACAGGCAGTGTGCAAGCACTTTAGCACCGTGGTCACCGCCTTGCAACCTACAGCTTGACTTTTACATGTTTATTTAAAACGCACGTGTTTCCATGAGCAGCTGTAATCATTGCCGTTAATGTCAGATTTTACGAGCAAGCTTATCAGTCATTGTGATCACTGTGCCATGCTGACAGTGCGGTTGAGGCTTGTATAATTTAGACCCCTGGATTGATTGAAGCTGTTCTAACGCTTACCTTGATCTATGTTGTTTCTGTGTCCGAGTGAAAGCTGGAAGTCTGCGAAACCGGCAAGAGCTCGTTCTGCAGAGTAATGGTGTGTTTGAATCAAGTCACGTGATTTAGAGACCCGTGCTTGCCTCACATTTATAGCCATTAGGACGTGAATACAGGGCTGCTGGAACTTGTAGTCAAAGGCCAAAAAAGGCCATATTTTGTATTATTGTAAATCGAAAAACGGCCGTATGGGTGACATCTTTTGTAATGTTGCACCTGGTAATATAATATACTCAAGTTATTTATAACAGCTACAGGCATCATATATTACAAGAATGCCTCTTATATTACCCGGTTGTGCCGCGGTTATATTAGGTAAATTTAAAATATTTTTGCACTTGCATGGCCCCCTTTCTTTTAATTTCAAAAAGGGAGACCTATAGATTGTGTTGTCGATCTTACAATAGTGTGTAGGGAGAAGGAATGCTTCTGTATTGTCCTATAGAACTTTTGAAGTTCTATTTCTGTAGTTGGAACAAAAGACAAACCTTTAGAAAGGACACTAATTTCCGTGGAAGAAAGGGTGTGTGAAGTTAGATTGAAGATCGGTACTACCAAGTGGTACCGATCTTCAATCTAACTTCACACACCCTTTCTTCCACGGAAATTAGTGTCCTTTCTAAAGGTTTGTCTTTTGTTCCAACTACTAGGGCAAAATCCTTTGAGACAGAAATAGAACTTCAAAAGTTCTATAGGACAATACAGAAGCATTCCTTCTCCCTACACACTATTGTAAGATCGACAACACAATCTATAGGTCTCACTTTTTGAAATTAAAAGAAAGGGGGCCATGCAAGTGCAAAAATATTTTAAATTTACCTAATATAACCGCGGCACAACCGGGTAATATAAGAGGCATTCTTGTAATATATGATGCCTGTAGCTGTTATAAATAACTTGAGTATATTATATTACCAGGTGCAACATTACAAAAGATGTCACCCATACGGCCGTTTTTCGATTTACAATAATAAAAAATATGGCCTTTTTTGGCCTTTGACTACAAGTTCCAGCAGCCCTGTATTCACGTCCTAATGGCTATAAATGTGAGGCAAGCACGGGTCTCTAAATCACGTGACTTGATTCAAACACACCATTACTCTGCAGAACGAGCTCTTGCCGGTTTCGCAGACTTCCAGCTTTCACTCGGACACAGAAACAACATAGATCAAGGTAAGCGTTAGAACAGCTTCAATCAATCCAGGGGTCTAAATTATACAAGCCTCAACCGCACTGTCAGCATGGCACAGTGATCACAATGACTGATAAGCTTGCTCGTAAAATCTGACATTAACGGCAATGATTACAGCTGCTCATGGAAACACGTGCGTTTTAAATAAACATGTAAAAGTCAAGCTGTAGGTTGCAAGGCGGTGACCACGGTGCTAAAGTGCTTGCACACTGCCTGTTTTTGTAATTCATGACAGCAGTACATTTAAAATAACTTCAGAAAATAGAACAACCAATCACAGCCACTTCATGCATCTCTTGGCTACATACTTCAGATTTTCACAAGCCATCATGTAAAAGGCGCATTGACTGCCGCTTGAGAAAATTAAAAGCCGAGTATATTAAATCACAGGCTTCTAGAAATTGATAATAACCCGTGGCCCACAGTCCACGTTTAAATAACAACAGTAACAACAAAGCTAAAAAAGAATGACAACTATCCTTATATGCTGTAATATATCTATTCAACAGCAATTTTTTTTTTTCCTTTGATTAAGGCAGCACTATAATCACAGGAATAACTGTTCATGTCCTGCCTATGAATGGTACCGAGTGAAATCCAGAAATATAAAGATCAACCTCGAAAACAAAGCCACAGAAGTTGCTAATCTGTAAGTCACTCTAGTCTATTCAATAAATAGCCTGTAGTAGCAGGAACATAACACTAAGAAATTGTCGTTTCTAATCAATTATAGGAACCAAGACCAGAGATGGCAATACCTTGCCACATCCGAGAGTCTGACCAAGCTCAATAGTCCAAACTTCAGTCTATGGACCATAGGTGGGTTTAGTGTGTGTGTGTCTAGAACAGTGTAACCTAGCCATCGCCTTGATCCAATCCAGTTGGGAATTACAACTCTTTCTTTTCTATCTCTTTTTCATACATTAACACATGTATATTTATCCTTTTAGATGTGCTAGCGTGCCCAATGGGGAACAAGAATAATCTACCACAAAGTAACCGTTTGTCCTGAAGATGGCCCAATATTCATCTTAGTGATCACTGTTGACAGAGGTGGTACACTATAACGGGCCGAAACATATGTCGACTGCTAAAGGGAAAATCTAATGGTTTTTTCCCCTGTCACTAATGCATATCTTGATTTACCGTTATGCACAAAGCTGTTTAAGTTGTAGTATTCCCGTTAGAATAGATGAATGATGACTAAATGGTTTGATTGAAAATGTATTAAGTTTGTTACGTTTTGTCAAGTTTGTAATGTTTTTTAGGTATTTTTATGACTATTAAAAAGATAGAATTTTTTGTACTTAGTTGCATTTTTGTGCAATTTTTCCCAAAAAGGCGATAACCTTACTAACAAAGTGTACAGGTCAACCTTTATCTTCACCCGTGACCCATACAGGACTTAAAGAGAGGGGTAGTCGATCTGTTTTTTCGTAAATTTTTCCGTCACAGAGAATCCCTTCCTACAGTTTTGACCCCCCGTAAACAAAAAAATAGGGATTACCCATTTATACATACCTAGAACAGAAAGAGCCTGTAGTTCACTTACTCTCCTAATGGAGGTGATAGCTATTAGGAAAGCAGTCTTAAGAGTGAGGTCTTTAAGAGTTGCCTTGTGCATGGGTTCAAATGGCGAGCCCATGAGTCTGGAAAGTACCACATTTAAGTCCCATCCGGGAGCTGGGTTAGCTATCGGAGGGTGTATTCTCTTTACCCCCTCCATGAAGGCCTTGATAACTGGTATCTTCCACCACGACACTAAGTGCCGCCAGGTGGACTTTAATGGAATTGAACAGTAGACCTGAATCCAGTAAATGGGTCAAGTACAGAACAATGTGTGTGGGAGAGCAATCAACCGGGTTGATGCTCTTACCTCTACACCAGATGACAAATCTTCTCCACTTGCTAGAATAGCAGTGGTGAGTATTAGGTTTTCTGGCTTCCCTGAGGATGTCCATACATCTCTGCGGAAGTTGTAGATGTCCAAATTCTATGATCTCAGGAGCCAGGCTGCTAAGTTCATGGTCTGAGGGCATGGATGCAGTGTCCTGCCCTTGTCCTGTGACAGCATGTTGTACCGGCAGGGAAGTTTCACTGGGGGAGATAGGGACATCTCCATCAAGTGAGCGAACCATGTCTGCCGGGCCCACATTGGGGCCACTAGTATCATGGTAACTTGTTCCTGGTGCATCTTGTGCACAACTTTGTTGAGAAGGGGAGTCGGGGGAAAGGCGTAAACAAATTTCCCTGACCATTGAATCGACAGACTGTTCCCCTTGGACTGGTTCTGGGGGTACCTGGAGGCGTAACTTTGGCATTGTGAGTTCTCCAGAGTTGCGAACAGGTCTATTTCCGGGAATCCCCATTGCGTGAAGACGTCTAAGACGATATCTTCGTGCAATCGCCATTCGTACTCTTCGGGCAGGGGGAAGTCTCTGCTGAGTTCGTCTGCTAGCAGATTGAGTTCCCCTGGTACGTGCTGTGACAGTAGGAACATGTTGTGTTTGAGAGCCCTCTTCCATATATTCTGGGACAGCTTGGACAGTCCTGGAGAGTGGGTGCCCCCCTGCTTGTTGATGTAGTACATGGCTGTGGTGCTGTCTGTAAGGACCATCACTGTCTTCCCTTGTAGGTTTTCCTGGAAGGCTTTTAGTGCTTTGAACACCGCCAGTAGCTCCAGTAGGTTTATGTGCTTGGATGCTACGCTCGGAGTCCACACTCCGTGATCAGTCTGATGGGATAGGTGAGCCACCCATCCTGTGAGGGATGCGTCCGTGGTTAGAGTGGCCTCCACCGCGGGTGTGGCAAAGGGTTTTCCTATTATCAGGTTTTCCTTTGTCCACCACCGTAGCGAGAGAACCAAGGCCTGCGAGACCACCACTAGATCGTCCCATTGTCTGCTGGCCTGACACCACTGGCTGTTGAGCCACTCTTGCATTGGGCGCATGCGCAGGCGCGCGTGAGGTACCAAATAAATACACAACGCCATCATTCCTAGCAAGCGCATCGCTTTGCGCACCGTCACCTCTCGACCTGCCACATATTGGGGGATCTGAAACAGCATGTTTTGGACCCTCTCGTTGGAGGGGAAGGCGAGGCCGTCCTTTGTTTGAATTAGAGCCCCTAGGAATTGTTTGACTTGGCTGGGGTCTAAGCTGGACTTCTTCTCGTTGATGGAGAAGCCCAGTTGGAACAAAAGGTCTACAGTCTTTTGGGTGTTTGAGAAGCATGTCTCATAAGAATCCCCTGTTATGAGCCAGTCGTCGAGGTAAGGGTATACTGGGATGGATAACCTGCGCAGGTAGGCCGCTGCCACTGCCAGTACTTTCGTGAATACCCTTGGTGCAGATGCTATGCCGAAGGGTAGCACTCTGAACTGGTAGTGTTTTCCCTCTATCATGAACCCGAGGTATTTTCTGTGCGCTAGCAACATTAAAATATGAAAATATGCATCTTTCATGTCCAGTGTTGTCATGTAATTTCCCTGTGATAGCAGTGGGATCACTTCCTGTAAGGTCACCATACGAAACTTTTGGGGTTTGACAAACTTGTTCGCTGGGCGCAGATCTAATACAGGGCGCATGGTTAGATCCTTTTTGGGTACAAGGAAGTACACTGAATAAATACCTTCCATTACCTGAGATAGAGGCACAACCTCTTTGGCTCCTTTTTCCAGCAGTTGGTCCACTTCTTGGAGAAGGATGGCGAGGTGTTCTGGTGTCATGCGGCGTCCCCTCGGGGGTCTGTATGTTTCGGAACTGTTGAACTCTCTACAGTAGCCGCGGGCTACGGTGGAAAGTACCCAGCGGTCTGATGTTATTCCCTCCCATGCTGGAAGAAAGGATGTTAACCGGCCCCCGACCGGCGTTGCATGGGAGGGGATGTGAATCTTCACGTCACTTGGTGGTGTTGTTGGCTTGGGAGCCTCTGGGGGTGGAACCCCGGCCTCTTCCCTTGCCACGGCGTTGACTCCTCTGATTGTACTGGCCGCTATTACCCTGGTAGTTGCTGGCAGAATACTGTTGTTGTTGGTTTTGTTGCTGGTGTTGTCCACGAAAAAAGCGCTTATTACCAAATCCCCGCCTGTTAGGGGTTTTTGAAATTTGGTCTAAGGTCTTTATTGTATCAAATTCTTTCTTTGCGTTCTCCAGCGCGTCATCCACTGCTCTCCCAAAGAGGTTGGACTCCTCTATGGGTTTATTAATAAGGGACGCTTGTGTTTCCGCCTTAAATCCGGAATTGCAAAGCCAGACGTGACGCTTCAGTAAAATTCCTTGTACCAAAGTGCGGCCAGCCGTCTCTGCTGCATCGAGGGTATTCTTGACGATGCTTTGATTGACCAGAGAGCCCTCGTTAACTGTAGCCAGTAAACGAGTCCTTAGGGGTTCGGGAACTTCTTCGATGTCCTGTTTGAGCTTAGTCCATTGAGCATCGGCGTAGCTTGCCAATAGGGTATTATTATTGGCGATTCTGGTAGAGAATGCTGCAGAGGTGGTGATTCTCTTGGCTAGGGCATACAGCTTCTTCCCCTCCTTATCTGGGGGTGCCTCGCTGGCAGATAGTGGGACTCCTGCCCTTTTCCTGGTGTTGGTCACGACCAGGGAGTCCGGGATTGAGTGACCCTTAATATATAATGGGTCTGATTGAGAGGGAGAGAACAGTTTCTCAATCCTCGGACTTGACCCCTCTCACCAATGCAGGAGTGGAAAGAGAAGGTGTAATACGTCTCTTAACTGAGGCGAGGATGGATATAATTTGGCTAGTGGGGGGTTTTTCTTTGATAATCCTCTCCACAAAATCGGTGTCTGGGGTGACCTCCCCAGTTTCTATTTCGAAATGTGCTGCTGCCTTCTTCAGCAGTGCATTGAAGGTGGGTTGGTCATCGACAGGCGAAGGGTTCCTGACTGGTGTAGTTTCAGTAGACCTGATGACTATACTGCTACTGCCTGTGTCAGTCGACCTAGCCGGTGACTGCCAGGGATTTGGGTCGCCCTCGCCTGTGTCTTCATGGAATCCCTCCTCACCTAGGTTAGTTTCCTCGTGAAAACCTTCCTCTTCTTGTTGGTCTTCAACATAGGTGAACTCATCTTCTTCCTGGGGTTATAAAACTTCTGGTATTTAGCCCTTGGACTCTCCAGGGGTGCCTCCCTTGGTCTCTTGGGTGCCCTGTCTTCTGGGATGGACATGAACCTGTCTAGTTTGTCCATACAGGTCTGGAACCTTTCAAAGGTCCACTGAGGTCGGCCAGGACGGTCTGGGAAAGAAAAAGGAGTTTCTTCCTCCTGTAATTGTCTGGTTCTTTCCCATAACGTCGAAGAAAGTGAGCCTTCGCCTTCTGAGTAGCCTTCTTGCTGGCTAGGGCCTTCTGTCGGCGTCGGGAACTGGCCTGATCTGTTTTCCGGCGCCTTCGGCGTATCTTTGGCCTTGTGCGCGGTTTTTCGGCGTCTCACTCGCCGTACGTCTCTGGCCGTCCTTAGATGCTATGCGCGCGAGGCTTTTGGCGATCCTTCTCTCTTTCGAGGGATCGGTCGCCGTCGAGCTATGTAACGTCGAGCCTTTGCTCGTCGAGTCCTTGCTCGTCGAGTCCTTGCCCGTCGAGTCCTTGTTGGCAACGTGAGCACTCTTGCGATGCGCCCTGCTGGAGGTTTTGGTGTTAGCGCCCTTATTTTTAGAACGCCCAGTTGCCTGTTGCGAAAGCGGTGTCGGGGAGGGCTGACGACCCTTACGGTCGGCGGAAGACGCCGGTGGGCCCGGCGTCCCCGTTGGCGCTATGGCTGCCTTCGTCTTCGACTAATGCATGCCGGGGGGTATGTGCTTTGGTGTTTTTCCGTGTGCGTCCTTGTCGCTGGGGTGTTCATCCCCATAAGCTGGGCGTGAGCCGGGCTTGTCGGGGCCGGGGACGGACGACGAGGAGCGTGAACGCTCCTTTGAGAGGTCTACAGCCTCCGTTACGGGGCCGTGTAGTCACTGTCCTCGTCACACTCGGCGGCAGCGGGCGAGGAGTCAGGCCTAGACATGGCGTAGGCCGCCCACCTTTTGACCCTGCGGTCTTTTAGAGTTTTGGGCTTTAGTAATTTACAGGCCGCACAGCCGGACTCCTGGTGATCGAGGGGTAAGCAACGGTTGCACCGTTTGTGCTTATCCTTCGAGGTATATGTACCCTTGCAAAGCGGGCAAAACCTAAATGGCGTCCTCTCCATAGCTGAGGGCAATAAGTGTGACTACGACCTCGAAAGAGAGGGAGGGGAAAGAGAAAGGCATTCTTAAAGAGAAGAAAGAAAGACCACAAAACCCCACTCTCCCTACTGTTTATAGCCGGCAAGGCCAGGCCACGTGTTCGGCAGCGCCGAAGGATCCCCTCCGCTCGTGCTTCCGTCGAAGATCTTGCTCAACGGAGAAACAGCTCTGCGTCGAGGGAGGGATCTACGTTATTGATATTAATAACAAACGACCAAAGGTCGAAGAAACTATTTGGCAATGTCTCTCGAGGAGCTCCGCATAAAGGCGACCAGTAGCTGTGCGGAAAAAAACAATCTGAGGGACCTCGACGCATGAGGGATTGTGGGTACAACGCACGTCACTATAGGGATAGTGTTACAGACACGCCTTGTCGACGTCCCCTTTTCGACTACGAAAAACAAAATGCAATACTCCGCAGTGACCACTGGATGTCGGACCTATGCACAGCATGTGATTCTAAGCAGATTAACAAACATCAGAAATACAATTATTACCCAATGATAAAAGGGACTGTCCAGTCAAGGTTGTATACAAATATCTACTTTATTATTTTCACAACAGACAGTTGTGGCATGCTGCAAAATACAACCTACCCTCCTGTAAAGGAACGCAGAGGACAGGTTCAAAGAAGGAAAAGGGATGTACTCTGGATACTGGCAGGCAGGTAGTCGGTATAGTGATTAATCGCAATAGTTCAAGGATACCTGGTTTCAACACAAAGGGGGCAATGGTTCGTAAAATGTCACTAGGGGCCTTCGGATAAGGACCAGGGGGACAGCACTGCAATGTACCTTGTGCTGTAAAAGTTCTTGGTGCTCGACAGGGTCGAGTTTTGTTTCAGGGTGCTTTGCAGCTTCTGCGACACAGTTCAAGAAAGGAGACAGCTGCGGGTATCAGGCGGCAGGCAGTTAGGCTAGCAAAGCTGGAAGGACGGCTGCAGGCTGGTCTACACAGCGGATCAGGAATCGTTGTCTCAGTGCTAGTTGGCGGTTCTGAAGCACTGGTCGAGGCATCTCGGACGGCTTTAGCGACTGCGGCGTAACAAAAGTCAGCGGTGCAGTCGCTTGCAGATCGAGCTTGCAGATAGAGGGGCTCGAAAATTTCCTTTAAGGCGAACATCGGTAGATGTTTGTCGATGCACTACTCCTATCTTCTTCACTGACCTTGTGTCGTCCTTTAAGGTGGACGGCCCTAAACTGAGAAGAGTGTTGCAGGCAACTGCCTTGTCCTTGGTTTGGTTCAGAGACTCTCTGGCACTTCCCACCAAGGAAGCTTGCTGCAGAGCCTAGCAGGGCACGCTGTGTGCTGGCTGGGTACCGGTTCTGGAGCTGCTGTAGGGTTCTTTGGATTTGGTATCTCCCTCTGTTCCCTGGGAGATGTTTAGGGGAGGGATCTTGCTTCCCTGTTGAAGGTCCTGGACTTCCTTCACTGGCGGAAGATGCAAGGCAGACTGTACCTTCAGCCAGGGTCCAATGCTGAGTTTGTTTTCTTACTCCTTGTAAAGTCTTCAGATGTTCTGCCAAAAGGACCACCAGAATTGGTGTAGGCTAAACCTACCTTAATGAACTAATCCTGGGTCTCCACCAACAATCTCCTGCATGCATGAGGTCATAACAAGAGTGCTTTGCAACAGAAAATGTAACAGGGTGAAAAGATGTCCCACCCAGCTTCCTGTCTGCTGTGGATCAAAGGGTCTCTCTGGTTAAATGAGCTCTCTGTGGTTCCTGATTAAAGCGATAGGTCTCCCTTGAAGCTGCGGCGAGACCAGACTTTCTAGCTCCGCCAAACATACTCTTACCTTCTGAATGGGGTCTCCCTGCAGGGAAGACTACTGTAAACATGCAGTCCCAGACATGACATTTCACTGTCAATCGATACTGAGGGCAGGAGCTGGCATCAAGTTGACACAGGTGCATATGAAAGGTTGTTGGGGGTTCCGGTCTCCTTTGTTAGCCTCTGCAGGCAGGCCCCATGTTGGCCTGTTTGAATTAAACTCTGATCCGTATGTGAATGCGGCCACCAGCTACAGGGCTAAAAAAAAAAATGACATGGTGGATCCATGGATCCTTTGTTAGTTAATTAGGCTGGCCACAGCAGGGGGAAGGTTTGGCCCTACCCCTTCTGGAGATGCATTGTGTACTCCACCTGTCAGATCCCAACTAAATATGACAGGGGGACTGTGCCTGCAGGCTGTGCCCACCCAGAGTACACAGGCCTATGTGCATGTCGTTTAGTAAGCATAGGAAAATGTGTGCCGATTAGCCCCACACTTTTTCCTGAGGTTGATCTACCATCATTCAATTTCATTTAAAATTTCAAAAAAAGCCCAGGTGGGCCCACACCCATTGTGCGGATGGTCGAATTCCTCATACCTGGTCTCTTGGTTCTCAGTGCAGGCATGTTCAGCCAGAAAATGTCCCTTATGTTCACCAAGTATATTTAGGGAAGGGTATCTTGGATTAAGTGTATTCAACTGTAAGGAAGGAGACTGAACTGTCAACAGCTCTAACAAAAAAACAAAAGAATGGGTGCTTCATGTTCCATGTATTGCTGCTTTCTGCCAGTGAATTGTTGGCTTCCAAACCTCTTGTAGAGATACAAACATGATCTCTTTTTCCTTTTTTTAATTTGTATTTTATTAAACATGGTATGGTTTATTACAAACCTTTCATGATGCATCCCCTCCCTCCAACCCAGCACAAAATGAAGACAAGTTCTTTCAAAACCCTATGAACTTCCTTAAACTAAAAGAAACAGCAACCATACTTTAAACCATCAGAAAACAGAAATAAACACTTCCTCATATCTCATTTTAACTCTAAAACCTCAATAAAAAGCTTTGTGATAGCCAGTACCGCTGAGACTCTTTCGTCCAACAAAGACCCCTCCCGCCATTGCTCTTTCGTTAAGGCCCTATACTCCACCAAACATCACTTAAAAACATCCTCCTTGTCCCCTCTAATGCACCGCAATACAGCAGGAGATGTTAAGTTGTTTCAACCTGGGCCTTACAGTGCCTACACGAGGGCGAATCGACCATCTTGTCCCTTCTATTCCATAGTTTCTTTTGTCGGGAGAATATTTAGCCTCAACCTCATGAAAACATTCCTAAGTCTATTAGAAGGGAATTTTACCAGGTACTTTGGCATTTGATTAATGGCCCTTTGCTCCATCTTAAAACTAATGGAGACTTTATATACAGATCTCGCATTCATGGTCTCTATCCAATCGAACCTTCTCAACTGGATGTTAGCTTTGTACGGGATGTTCATCAACGTCTCCTCATTTATGCCCCTGTCTTCCAAGTGCTCTACACCAGGAGTCAACAGTTCGCGATCCCTTACGGCCCCCACCTTGTTCCTATCGCTCTTCAATATATCCAGGACCGGGGTGCTATTCTCCAACATAGCTTTCCTATATAGACAAAGGGACTTCTACTTAACCATAGAATTAAGTGACTGGAGTCCCAATTTGAATCTAATTAACGCGACAGGCAAACAATTTGGCAGATCCAGCACTTGTCTCCAAAAGATCCCTTCCAACAAATTCCAAAAAGTCAGGGGAATCCTCATTGCTGTTTCTGCTCCATAAAGTAATATAGGAGCCACTTTTGTCTGTAAAAGGTTAAGATGGGGACCAGCGGGAATATGCCAAATTTCCTTAATATTACTTTTGTCTGCGTCGTCAATCTAATGCACTTATGCTTTAGTTCTTCAGTCCATATCTTCTCATTTACATTGTTATTAATAAGTATGCCCAGACAGGTTATGGACTCTACATGCTCAATCTTCTGCGTGCCTATGTACCGAGTCAACTTGGGATTTGCCTTCCTTCTGGCATTGGTAAAAGCCTTGATTTTTTTAGTTTTATCTGTATTTATTCGCAGCTCACTGATCTTAAAGTATGCATTTAGGTGGGTAAGTCTCCTTTGGCGACCGATTGGTGTTCGATATATTACCACCAAATCATCCGCGTACATAACCCAAGGTATGTTTTGTATATAAAGTTGCGGAGGAAAGGCTCTAACCCCCTCTTGGCTTAAAGCCATGTCTGAGAGGAATAGATTAAAGATTGTAGGTACCAATGGGCATCCCTGTTTCAATCCCCTACCAGTTTGGATCAAGGATGAAAGTAACCCCCTGGCAGTTAATCTCACATGGATGGAAGTTCACAAGTAGAGGCTCTTTATGGCTTCCAAAAGATCAGGCGGACAAGCCCAGACAGACATCTTCCCCACAGTATCTCTCTATTGATACTGTCAAAGGCGTGCGCCAGATCAATGAAAGCCATATATAGATTTTGCTGAAACTCCATAGCTCTTATCTTCAGGACATTGAGGATCAAAAGGTTTAAATTAGTTCCCATCCCCGGACAAAGCCTGCTTGCCTAATCTCGAAATGCCTCGATTCCCGGACCCATGAATTTAGATGTTTTAATAGAATTGCAGCAAATATTTTCCCAAGGGAATCCAGGAGAGCGATGGGTCTATAGTTTCGTGGGTTATCCTTATCGCCTTTTTTGAAATAGGGGCCACTATGGCAGTCCTCCATGATACAGGGACCTCTCTTACAGCCAACATTTGTGTAAACAAGATAAGACAATAATCCGACCATTCCTCCAGATTTTGTTTAATGATGTAGTTGTTCAAACCGTCCGGCCCGCCGCCCTCAACGGGTTTAGATGTTTTATTCGATTTAATATATCCCCCCTATCAAAAGCAATTGCCCTGCCCAAGGCACCAAAAACTTTTTAGCTGAGAGAGGTTGTTGTTGGTCCGACGCTGTGAAAAGATCAGTAAAGAATTGGATCCAGACCTTCTCTGGCACAGTCGGCAGTCATAGTAGCCAGTTGAAACGCGGCATTATTATTAAGTATCGACCAGAGATCCCAAGTGTTCCTATTAGCCAAGGCCCTCATCATGGTTTCAGCATCTTCTTGAAACCGCTGAGCCGCAGAATCCAGCAACCAATTCCTATAACAGCGTTTCCTATGTTTTTTTTGCCTCACTTTGTCTCCAGATTGCTGCCGATTTGGGGCTCTTAAATCAGACCTTAGCTCTCTTTTCATCTGTTTCACTACCAAACTTGACACGTGTAACCTCTTCAGATCAGGTTTGACCCCCAAGGAGGATTTCTGCTGGAAGGCCAGAAAAACCGAGGAGTAGTCAACACACCCCCTCCCCACCATTATTCGACATAACACCTTCAAGTCTGCTAGAGATATTACTAATCTCATTCCGGGGGATTTTTAGGCGATTATGCCCTTTGTTGACCTGTAAGAGGCTTTGAAATGAAACCATTCATCCCTCAATCAGACCCTGAAAGGTTATTTTTAGTAGACAATGATCAATGCTTACCATCGGGATAACTGTCAAGTATTCTAACCATTCATACATGTCATTGGAGACAAAAATATAATCCAAGTGGGCCCTTAAAACATTGCAATATTCCTCTCTTAACTCGGACACCCACAACCCTGCCTTTTTGGACAATCTATCTTTGTGCAACTTTAGGCCCTTCACATCAAGGCATTTGATATTGCGATCTCCACATATCATAACTGAGGGGTTATTGTATCCCGCCATTGCGGAGTCCAGTGCGTTAGTCACCAAATCCACAAAGGCCTCATCCCCAATTCCAGCTGGATTCCAATACACGTTAAAAATCAATAACGTCTGATGGGGCCCCTGCCTCTCTCGTACCCGCGACAGTACCACTAACTACACATATTGGCTCACCTGCTGGAACTTTGAAATTACACACATACATCCCCTTCTTACCAATGTTATCAGGACCGCTGAGGGCCTATCACGACTTTTCAACAAGGCCGGGGAGAAACAAACATCAAATCCCTTGCAGATTGGTTTAGAAACCAGCCAAGTTTCTTTCATAAAAATCACATCCAGGGGATCCAAATCTAATCTCCCCCCCTCATTAAACAAATGCCTAAACCCCCTGGTATTCTTAGATGCCAAAGATAGGGGTTCTCTTCTTGTTTTGTGGAGTTACGAGTCTGACCTTCGCACCAAAGAAGCTAACCATCCCCAGTCCTCAGAGTTTAACCTTCTTTCCTTTCTATGTAACTGCTTGAGATTACAATCCTCTCCCTTTCGACAGTCAAATGTAACCTTCAAGCAGGCTTCCCCCGCCCCCTCTCAAACATTGCAATTCTTAGTAGGATTATCGGACCTTCCCCCCTCTACTACCATATCATTCTTGCCCCCCCCCCCCCGGGCGCTTTCACCTCCCTCCCACAAGAATCATTTTTCCTCGGCTGAGGGCCACAGCATCTTGACTCGGTGAACTCAAAACCTAAAGGTAGCAAGTCCATTGCAGCTTCTAGCAAATAATTCTTGACCAGATATGATGACCAATGGAGCGTCCCCCAGTCCAGATGTCCTCTGGGGTAATAAACTTCAGTTTAGGCGAACAGTGGAGCAATTCTAAGACGTTTGATCTATCATTACTAAGCCACCCTTTTCCGGTATCAAACGCTCAATGGTGAAGAACCTCTTTCCTGTATCTTCTCTGTCTGTAATAGAAGGGAACCTTTGATCTTTCCATAGGCAAGCATTCCATGAAGACCGTTCCACCTCCTCCCTAGAAAGAATACTGCGCTTTTCCACCGAGCATCTTTTTTGTTCCAATTTACTAAAGATATGCGACATCAGCCATGCGTCGCCCCTCGGCTTTCGTTGATCTTCCTCACTATTCATCCTGGCTCTTAATTCCTTCTGGGGGATCATCAAGCCAATATCCCCCGCCTCCACCTCAAAAGTTGCGTTAATTTGGTCAATTTCCCCGATGGACGACTTCTCAGAATAGGTTGAAAGGTTCAATAGCAATTGTATGTCCTCTTCCGGCACCTCATTTTTTAACAGGCACCTCTTTTCTCTATTCTCCTTAACTACAATTTCACAACAACCCTCTTCTGAGTCATCCCCTCTTCGCCTAATTTAGGAAGCAAGAGGTTTTTCAGGAACGCCCTCGAACCACAAGGATGCCCCCTTCTATTTATCAACTGATTGTTAGTTTTTTTTTGTTGAGGACAGAGGGTTTGCTTTCTCCTGAGGACTATTTTTCTAATTGCCAAAGACTGCAAATACTTTCACCTCAGACCCTGGAAGCACATCCTTGGCTTGAGATTTGTTCATGGCCGTGGGATTTGCCACTACAGTGGCCTCCCCTTTCAGGTCGCTCCCCAATCTTTTTCTCAAACACCCCCTCCATCACCATGTTATCGTTAACATTGCCCAAAGACCGCCCAGATCTCTTTGATCCTGCAGAGAAGGTGTTTCCAGTAGCCACAACCCAGAACCTCAAGGAAGAGGTAGCCAACTCTTGCAAGCCTTCTCTCACCTCTAAAGAGCTAGGTTTTAAACTTCTTGAGCCTGGAGCATCCGCCTGAGACTCAGGTAAGACCTGCCTACATTTAGCCTCCTTCTGGTGTCCCTGCCATTTCATTAACACCGTCATCATTGTTTATTTCTCCATAATTTCCCCTCTCGCTAGATCAAATAGTCTAGCCTGCGATTGGATAGACAGCTCTGCTTCTTTATCAAGTCTTGCTTGGACAGTGCTCACAAATGACCCCAGAAAGATCAGATTTGTGTGAGACATGGTCAACAAGGTAGCTTGTTCTTTAATGGTTTGTACTACATTTTCATATAACTTAATGAAGGGATTCATTGACACCGCCAATGATGCCATGATCAAGTTTTGCATCTGGGCCGCATCCATCCCTCCATGCCTTGCCCCAGACTCATATTCGTTCTGGTTCCAGTGAAACGAGGACTGATTGAGTTGCGAGTTGCTTGATGCTGAGGAATCAGATATTGTTTTCGCTGGGAGTACGATGGCGACAACACTTGGTCATGAAGTACTGCCTCTGGCGGAATCCTATCCGTGGGCTCCAGCTGAGGGGGTTCATTGATTCCCTCCCAATTTCCCTCAGGGAATGTAAAACGCGACCCTTCCTTCTGACAGGAGGTTGGGCCCATTAGGGTGTCGTATTGAGCAATTCCACATCCTTAGCCATTCTGTTTGCCAGTGCCAAGTGCTGCTGCTCTAACCTAGAAAGCAGCAAAAAGGATGGTTAAGGAGACAGTGAGATGGGTTGGCTCAATCCCCTTTGGAACTCATTGTCCGGCGAATCAGGTCTGTTAAACACTTCTTCCAAATACGAACAGTCCTCCATACACACAGATTCCATCATTGAGGAAGGACCCATTTTCTCCATTTCATTAATGGCTACTTGTACCTCCCTAGTTTGAGAAGGCGCCTTAAGCGTAGAGTCAGACATTGAGCTCTTTTTAGAGGCTTCCTACTGGGTCACACCCACATTTGAACTTCTTCTTCCTGTATATGTTGTAAGCTCGCCCTCAGGTGTTGACGATGGGAGTATACCAACGCCTCCCCCTTACCCCACATTTAGAGTCATTATCTCTTCAGTCGAATCGCTCAAGGCAGGCTCCGCCATTACCACCTTATGTGGAGATCTTCTCCAGCCCAAATCCGGGGAAGACGGTTAAGTTCCTTTGCTCTCCCAGCGGCGCCCCACCTTCCTGATGAATTACCTGTTTACCTGAAGGAACTTTATTTACGCACGCACCTTGGGCCGATTCATCCATTTGAGGATGGTCAGAAGTATTTAAGTCCTCAGAGGGTTCCCTGTTTTTGACTTGGCACCTCGTGCACGGGTGAGTGGGAAGCATACTTTCCCCAACATTGACCACACGGCCGTAGCGTCCCTGGTTTCCCCTCTGTGGCAGGCCAGTCAACACAACCCAAATCAAACCACCTGGGATCACACTAGCGAGGGGGAAAACCGCTGTCACGCTGGGACAGAACTTCAGCAGATTTTCCTTCACCCCCAGTACCCAGCATCAGTTCCTTTGTATTGTGTTAATTAGATAAGCGCCACCACTTCCTCCACTGCCGGCAACTCAAAGGGAGCACCTCCCCACAGTCATCGCCCTCTCGGGAGGACGTGGTCCAACCAAGTTCCAATTCAAAGAACACACACACACCAGGGCTCCACTTACTGGACAATGTTATTTTCACAGACTGACACTGTCACTGTGGCTCCAAAGAAAAAGATTTCAAGATTGACTTACTCCTCCTCCGTTGTAACGCTCACCTGTTTCCCACGGAGGCGCCGACCTGTTCTGGACTGCTACGACCTCTTCTAAGGCGATGCGCAGGACTCGGAAGACGGACTGGACCGGACCCCCAAACCTCGCCTGTCTGGCCCGTAGAAGAATCCTTCTGTAGATGGAAAAGGGGATTAACTGTCTGCTGGATAATGTGTCGGATTCCCCTCCTTCCCCCTCTCACACTCCTCGAACCCCCTCCGCGATTCCCCGTAGAGTCTCACCTTAGAGCCTGAAAGGAAGAGCTCTCCATCCTGCTTCCGATGCAGGGGCGCGTTGATTTCCAGTTACTTCACTAGATCTCGGGTTTGGTGAGTATTCAACTCCGCTTGACTTTTCCGATATGAGGCCGTAAGTATTCAGTTGCAAAAGTTCAAGCCTTAATTGTCCGTTGTCCTTTTCTCTATTTCAGATGCAGGATGAAGAATCCATGTAGAGGAATGGATTCGCCGAAGGTAAACTCTGGTGAGTCTTTTTGATGGATGGTTCCCTTACTGATCTTGCTCCAGTACAAAAGGGATCTGACTTTACTATAAATAATGATTTACCTTATTTCCAAGGGCGCTTATTTCTGCCACACAAGGAATTACAAGAGCTCGTTATTTCTCGTTATCATGATACACTAATAGAGGGGCACCCCGGTATTGCCAAGACGGAAGAAAAGGTGAAACGACCATTCTGGTGGCCTTCTTGGCGAAAAGATGTTAAATCATTTGTGATGTCCTGTGGTGTTTGCGCCCAAAATAAAGGCCAAAAGAAAAGACCAGCCGGTCTCCTTCAACCTTTAGACATTCCGCCAGCACCTTGGCACACACTGTCATTGGATTTTATTACGGACTTACCTCCTTGTTCAGGATATAACACTATTCTTGTTATTGTGGATTTATTTTCCAAAATGGCCCACTTCATTCCATTGAAAGGTTTACCTTCAGCTTCAGTTTTAGCCAAAGAATTCCTTGAAAATATTGTTCGTTTACATGGATTCCCGTCTGTACTAATCTCAGACCGGGGAAGCCAATTCATTTCCCAGTTTTGGCGTAGATGTTGTCAATTGGCACAAATCGATGTAAGATTATCGACTAGTCACCACCCTCAGACCGATGGTCAAACAGAGAGGACGAATCAGACCCTTGAGCAATATTTACGGTGTATGTTGCAGCAATCTGAAAGTAACTGGAAAGACATTCTTTGGATAGCCGAATATCAATATAATAATTCGGCACACTCTGGAACTGGGCAAAGTCCTTTTTATACTTTATATGGGCATCACCCTCGAACCTCAGACCTCGACTCGCCTCAAGGCCTCGGAATGCCCGCAATGGACCATCTGCATTCTACAATTACCCAAGCCTTCAAAGAAGCAACTACACATTTACAACAAGCCAAGAGAAAATACAAGAAGAATGCTGACCTGCATCGGAGTGAAGCACCTCAGTACCAGATTGGGGACCAAGTATGGCTGGCTACCAGGCACTTATCGCTCAAGGGACCTCGAACTTTTAATCCAAAATATCTGGGGCCTTACTCCATTACGGCCATAATCAATCCAGTGGCCGTTAAACCTGATTTACCAGCTAACATGCGAATTCACCCTGTTTTTCATGTGTCACTTTTGAAACAAGTGCAACCTGGAACCAGACTAATCAAGCCTCCAGAACCCATTCAAATAGATGGAGAACCTGAATTCGAGGTGAAGAACATTTTAGATTCAAAGATGTTAAGGTCAAAACTTTTCTATCTAATTGATTGGAAGGGATACGGGCCTCAGGAGAGGTCGTGGGAACCCAGTGACCATGTACATGCACCTCGATTAATTAAGAAATTCCAACGGATCTTCCCAAACAAACCAAAACCCCCGGAGGGAACAGTCTTGGGAGGGGCCTTGGGGGAGAGTGCTGTCATGATGCCTACTCCCGGGAAGCCAGTTCAGGCCCAGCGTCCCCGAAAGCAGACATCATGTCCCCAGGGAGGGACCCAGCAACCCCTTATAGGGGCTCTTTGGACATTGTCCTGGCCAGACATTGGCCAGACTCATAGAAGGCATCAGTCCTAGCACCATAGGCGCAGGCTCATTATGGGAGTGCTTGGATGGACTTACCTGATGCAGACCATGCTGCCAGATCCAGACCTCCTTGAGGTCTGAAAGGGACTATTTTACCTATGGGACTATTTTATCACTCGGGCGTGGCTGAGGAAGAACTTACCTGGAACTACTTTAGGGGCTATTTAAACCACGCCCAGACAGCAGCTCACGCTTCACGTTGTTCTGCATCTAGCAGCTGGACGCTCACCGTGTCTGCTCCTGCATCCTGGCTCCAGCCACATGATTCCAGCCAAGAATCAGGCCTTCTTCAATCTGTTCCTTCGCTCACCTTTGTTTTGTCTCTTTTTCTCCTTAGGCGCTGAAAGGCGACGGATGGTGCCAATGGTCGCTGAAGAGCCCGAGGGCGCCTCGTGAAGGTGAGTGGAACGCGGCGCTGCAGCGAGAGATGTGATGCGCTTCTAAAAATAATGTCTTTTCTCAGGATCGTCGGAGTGATGGTTCCGGACTCCGGATGGAGGTAGGTAAAGTTCAATTATTCACCTTTCTCTCCTTTCCTTCCTTTTCAGGTGTTTCAGGTGTTGCAGGCGGGCGTGGCTGGAGCCAGGATGCAGGAGCAGACACGGTGAGCGTCCAGCTGCTAGATGCAGAACAACGCGAAGCGTGAGATGCTGTCTGGGCGTGGTTTAAATAGCCCCAAAAGTAGTTCCAGGTGAGTATTCTTCCTCAGCCACGCCCGAGTGGTAAAATAGTCCCATAGGTAAAATAGTCCCTTTCAGACCTCAAGGAGGTCTGGATCCGGCAGCATGGTCTGCATCAGGTAAGTCCATCAAAGCACTCCCATAATGAGCCTGGCGCCTATGGTGGCAGGACGGATGCCTTCTATGAGCCTGGCGCCAAAGGCGCCAGGACAATGTCCAAAGAGCCCCTATAAGGGGTTGCTGGGTCCCACCCTGAGGACATGATGTCTGCTTTCGGGGACGCTGGGCCTGAACTTGCTTCCCGGGAGTAGGCATCATGACATCCGTTCCCTCGACACCCGCAGACTGTTAAGACGGATTTCTGAACTCTGTCCTGGTGGCGCAGAAGTTCAGAAGGCCAACCTAATTACTTGGAACAGGGTAACCTCTGGACGAGCCAGACCAATCAAGGTAGCGATCGCGGCGGTCAAGACTAGGTCTCAAGAGGGGTGAGGGTGACTGAAAGCCCGCAATGAGCACACAAAGCAAGAGCGCTTACAAACTACTCCAAACAGTTGTTATATCAAAAATATATACACATTTATTTTAAGGCCTTTAAAATAATGACTGTAGCGAGAAAATCACAATATCACAATATTAAGCCAACACATACCATATCAACACAATATATATACAAATACGACAGTCGCAAGCGTTATATGCACGAAATGTGTAGTCCACCTGAAAGGGAAGGAAAACAGGCAGTGCGATAATGCTTTAGACTCAGTTCGCCTTCAGAGGCACCTAACTAGATGGAAGTCGGAGCCCTGCGAAGAGTGGAGCCTTGTGCTCAAAGTACCTGCACGCGCTGGTGCCAACAGGCAAAAGGAGAAGCTCTTCGGAGGAAGTCAGGCAGTTCGGGTTAGTGCACAACAGAAGAAGAACAGGTTCCGCGACTCAAGCGCAGCCTCCACAGTGAGCAGAAGCAGAGCGCGAGTACGGACAAAAAGGTGCTGTTTTTACACAGCGGGGATAAGCAATGGGCTACTGCAGGAGGGCGACCAGATCCTAGCTAAACTACTCACCGGTCCCCGATGCAAGCAGACCCAGGCTTCTCCACGTTAGTTTCAGCAGCTGGCAGGTTCAGAAGAGCCGGGAATGCCTCGTCGTCGTGTAGAGAAAAAAGACGTCCCAATCGAAGAAACCTGCACAGTTTTGTCACCACCGCAGGGCAACGGAGCGGCCGTGTGTATCTGAGCCAAAAGTACACTACTCACTTCAGACTTGGGAACGCCAAGTGTACGAAGCGTGTGAGAGTGACAAGGACTCGAAATACTACACAACCTGGCGGCGGTTACAGAGCAGGACTCCCGTGTAAGCTGGTCAGTCAACTGGATGGCCCAGAGACGCTTCCGAAGGCTTACTGGCAGGAGATGATGAAGTCGCCGAGAATAGCTGTTCCTGCTATTCCAAAGGTCGAAGCACCAGTACAGGCCTTCTGGTTCGATCAAAGGAGGAAAGGGTTTCACAGGACGACAGCAGTGCAGAGCAGAAGTCCTTCAGCGGGTCACCAGCGATTCCTCTGTCCAGCCTCTTGGTTGCAGGATACTTGGCTCCTGTATTCCTTCGTTCGTGAGAACTCAGGAGATCGACATGGTAGTGGCGTTTCCAGCCCCCTCTTATCCACGGTTCCCTTCGCGCCAAAACGGAGGGGACCCAATGGGAGATCCGCTCATCAACACACACACCATTCGTGGACCAATCACGGACCACGGTGGTCCCAGGCATTCACACCACCCTAGACTCTCTAGCACCCAGGATGTGTATTGGGACCAGACATCCCAGCCCACACCCTGGAGGCACACAAAAGACATGTAGAAGCCCGCGAAAGCATCCGTGTTTCGCAGGAAAGTACATGCCCAAATGAGGAAGGCCCCGGGTCGCTCGACCTGGGGAAGGTGAAGGGAGCAAGACGGTCAGTGGACAGGACAAAGGAGCCTCGTGGTCTGGCCATTTTGGGAGCCAGGCCACCATTTTGGGTTCAGCGCGAAAAATGCGCTCAGAACGCCAAAAGGAGCTCAAAATATAAAGAAACGATCGCTGCCACCATTCCCGTCCCTGAATCACTTGCACCGATCAAATACAATCCTAAACGAGTATCTAGGGCCTGTAGAAGGCTAGAGACCCAAGAGAGCTGTAACTTAGCTTACAGTGCCCTCTTGTGTCATGTTGCACTAAAGCCGCAACATGATAAAAGAAACTACAGGAAACAGCGTTCCCCGGTACTGACTGTCTTAAGGGCATGTCAGTTTCCCCGTAAGAAAAGGAGCGAAAGCTCAGAGGAGTGCGGCAGAAGGCTGCACTTCTCTGGCAAAGTCAAGAACAAGGTGAAAAACAACAGCAAAAAGTTTAGGGGTTGCCACATGGAAGGAAAATTACCTACAATTACGAAATCTTTCCTAACACTCGCCCCTCCCAGACTATGGACAGGGGGAACTAATCCACCCCTGGATGAGTCTCTTGTTCAGGTCGGTTAAACATTCTGGACAACCCATCAGCATTGCTATGTTGGACACCTGGCCTATGCTCAATAGTGAAGTCGAAGCCTTGTAGACTTATGGACCACCTAAGCAACTTTGGATTCTCCCCCTTCATGTTCATTAGCCACTTTAACGGCTTATGGTCAGTCTGCACAGTGAAGTGGGTCCCATAGAGGTAGGGCCTCAGCTTCCTTAGGGCCCACACAACAGAGAAACATTCTTTCTCTACCGAGGACCATCTGAGCTCTCTGTCCTTAAGCTGGCGGCTAATAAAACCGATAGGGTGTTCCTTACCCTTCTCATCTACTTGTGATAGTACAGCTCCTATCCCAGTGTCAGAGGCGTCCGTCTGCACGATAAAAGGTCTTTGATAATCAGGGGCCCTGAGGACAGGGGCCTGGCACAAGGAGTCTTTTAAGCCATTGAAGGCCTTCTCACACTCGTCGGTCCAAGTTACCTTCTTGGGTTTCTTCGGAGTTGTGAGGGCAGTCAGAGGAGCAGCTATGGTGCCATAGTCTGCCACCAAATTGCGGTAATACCCCGTGAGTCCTAAGAAGGCTCTCACTTGGGTTTGCGTAGTGGGGGTAGGCCAGTCTTGTACTGCTTGTACCTTACTGGATAGAGGCTGTCTCCTCCCTCCACCTACTTCATGTCCAAGGTAAACCACTGAGCCTTGTCCATTTTGGCGAGGGGCCACTCGGACACCCTCAAAAGAGCTATCTGAAGGACTGCTGTGGAACAGGTCGGGGAGAGGTTCAGACTCCTCTTCCTCAACATCTGAAGCCAGTAGCAGTGCTGCGATTTCGACGCTTGGGTCGAAAGCCTTCAGCCTATTCACGTAAAACACTTTTGGGGCCTGTCCAGGCCTTCCAAGGTCCACTGAATAGTTAACCTCACCCAGGGGCTCCACCACTGGGTAAGGGCCTGACCATTTGTCCTGTAAAGCTCGAGGCCTTATGGGATTCATGATCAGGACTTGCTGACCAAGTGTAAAGTTGATGAGGGAAGCTTTCTGGTCGTACCAATGTTTCACCAGCGCTTGCCCTGCCTTCAATTTATCACTAGCCAAGCCCATCAGAAGTACCATCCGTTTTCTGAGCCCTAGCACATAATCAACTACATTGGTAGTAACAGGGGGAGTGGGCATCTCCCATCCCTCTTTGACGATGGCTAAGGGTCCCCGTACGGGATGACCGAACAGAAGTTCGAAGGGGCTGAAGCCAACACCCTCCTGTGGTACCTCTCGGTAGGCAAACAGTAAGCATGAAACAAGAAGATCCCATTTTCTTCTCTGCGGCTCCTCCAGAGCCCCAATCACGCTCTTTAACGTCCTGTTGAAACGCCCCCCCAGACCATTGGTCTGGGGGTGGTATACAGAAGAGAACCTGTAGGTGACCCCACATTCTTTCCACATAGCCTGCATATACTTCGACATAAAGTTGCTGCCACGATCCGACACAACTTCTTTAGGGAAGCCAACCCTAGTAAATATGCCGAGTAAAGCTTTTGCAACTGACTTGGCAGTTACAGTTTTCAATGGGATGGCCTCAGGATACCTGGTTGCATGGTCGACCAGCACCAGGATAAACCTATTGCCTGAGGATGTTTGCGGGTCAAGGGGACCAACGATGTCGATCCCTACCCTTTCAAATGGTACCCCCACAACTGGGAGCAGTACCAACAGAGCTTGGATTGTCGCGCCAACCTTACCAGACAACTGGTAGGAGGTACAACTCCTGCAGTGACTTTCTACTTGCACCCCCATCTTGGGCCAGTAGAAGTGCATGGATAACCTTTGCTTGGTCCTCTTCATACCAAGGTGACCAGCAAGGGGAACTTCATGCGCCAACTGCAGGAGGAAGGGCCTAACAGCAAGGCGAACCACCAACCTCCTATGGTCTCCTTCTGTAGACTCTGTGGGCTCACTATACAGGAGTCCACCTTCCCAATAAATCCTATGCGTCCCAGGAGGTTCACCCTCAAGCTGGGCGCAGGCCTGTCTCCTTAGGCCTTCCAGAGATGGGCACTCACGTTGGCCTTTACTGAATTCGTCCCTATCAGGACCTCCTTCAACTAACAAGTCTTTTAGTTCAGGATGATCGTTGGAGTCAAATACTTCAGGCATCGCCACCTCCTCGTCAGGTCCGGGTGATTGACCAACTTCCTCCACCGCAGTGGTAGGCGAGCTCGGGGGAATATTCTCTTTCCCTCGTCTTGACTTGTCTACTCTTTTCGCCTTGGGTTTCCCCTTCGGCTGGGGGCGGCGTATTGGACTTGGCCAATGCTGCCCGTGCTTGAGACCGTGTGTAGGGTCTTTCGGCAGTGTCTCCTACGAGCCCTAAAGCTCTGAGATCATTACCTAACAAGACCTTTCCCGGGACGTTTCTCTGAATGCTCACTGGAATCCTGACTGCTGTACCATTTAAAGTAAGATTTACAGGTATTACTGGAAACATACGGAGGGGGCCGTCAGCCAACTTAGTGGGCATCAGAGTAGCTCTGGCAACTTCCTCTGAGTCTACCAAGGTAGAATCCACTACAGTGCGACTGCACCCACTATCCCTAAGAGCTGGAGTATCCACTCCATTGATCAGCACACTGTCTTTAAAGTAGTGCTTGGTATTATCCGGAATCCTAGCATAAGCCTCTGCGACTTTAGGCTCCCAGGAACCCAGGGACACTAAAACTACCTCAGCCTCTATCCCGCTGGGAAATGAGTCTGAGGAGAAGGATGCTCCTGTAATCTCTTCTTCCTCGTAGGAGGAGAAGGCCAGATTAGCGGAGTGGACCCCCAAAGGTCTAACCTTACACCGGGGATCCCCCTTCACGTGGTCAGTTGCTCCACAAGCAAAACAAGATCCATTGGGTCTGTTTACATAGGGAGGCTTATTGTAACCAGAGTTTTGTTTCGGAGGCTGACCTCCACTACCCTGCGAGTTCTCTTGTGTCTTACCCTTATTTTTCTTTTTGTGGCCCTTATGGGAAGAAGATTTAGCAGATTCTCCACCCTCCACATCTTTGGACCTTTTCCCTTCCTCCTGCTTACCAGGATGAGTTTTGTCCTTATGGGACACTCGATGTGACACCCATAAGTCTGCTGCAATGGCCAGCTTCTTAGGATCTATCTCCTTCGAATCGGCCAAATGCTGCTTAAGCTCCGGGGAAGAAGAAGCAAAAATGTGTTCCAGCATGACAAGATTTATCATGCCTTCGAAGGTAGAAACCTTATAACCTTCGACCCAGCCAGTTAAGTTTTTCAAGGATTCAGTGACATAAGATACCCAAGTACCACCTTCCTTTTTCTTATACTCTCTGAAACGTTTCAAATATTGGGCCGGAGTCTTCCCAAACTTTAAAATGAGAGTTTGCTTTAACATTGCGAAATCAGCTCGCTCAGCCTTCGACATTTCCATAATGGCACTACAGCCAGAATGGGGCAGTCTGCTGAGTAACCATGCAATCTTATCAGCATTGTCAACTTGTTGAACTTCGCATGCATACTCAAACGCATTCAGCCAGTCCATAATGTCATTCCTTTCTTCATACACACTGAGCAGATCTTTCGGAAACCGTGGATGAGAGGAAGCACCAGACCCTTGTCCAGGACCCTTGGACCCATTTGCAACCTGAAGCTTGGCCAGTTCCAACTGGTGATCCCTGTCTTTCTGTTTTTCTGCCTGTTCGATTTTTAGTTTGGCTATGCTGAATTCAAGCTCCTGCTGCCTAAACCGCAGCTCTTGCTTCTTGAATTCAAGCATAGCCTCCCCATCAGCACTGGCAGAGGAAACATTAGACATCACATCCTCCCTGTCATCGTGGTCGCGATGGATCAGTGCAGCGGCAGAACCGTCGATTCTACCAGTGAGAGCAGCCCCACCACCTTCTGCACTGTCCTCAGAAGTTATAGCGTCAAGCTGCGCTTCTTGCCACGCCACGATTCTTTGGATCATTTCCAATTTAGTGCCTTGAGAGGAAACACCTCTCTCCGCACACATCTTCTTCAATGTTTCTGATTTGGAAGCATTTAAAGTTAACAAGGTATTTGTTTCCATACTGTTAGATAGGACTATGGCCTTTTTAAAGTTATACTACAACAATTCACTATGTGTCCTGGTTGGAATAACCTGAAATGCCTTAGTTTGTGCGCAACACCGGATACCTTCAGTCGTATCCCACCGCTGTACACCAATTTGTTAAGACGGATTTCTGAACTCTGTCCTGGTGGCGCAGAAGTTCAGAAGGCCAACCTAATTACTTGGAACAGGGTAACCTCTGGACGAGCCAGACCAATCAAGGTAGCGATCGCGGCGGTCAAGACTAGGTCTCAAGAGGGGTGAGGGTGACTGAAAGCCCGCAATGAGCACACAAAGCAAGAGCGCTTACAAACTACTCCAAACAGTTGTTATATCAAAAATATATACACATTTATTTTAAGGCCTTTAAAATAATGACCGTAGCGAGAAAATCACAATATCACAATATTAAGCCAACACATACCATATCAACACAATATATATACAAATACGACAGTCGCAAGCGTTATATGCACGAAATGTGTAGTCCACCTGAAAGGGAAGGAAAACAGGCAGTGCGATAATGCTTTAGACTCAGTTCGCCGTCAGAGGCACCTAACTAGATGGAAGTCCGAGCCCTGCGAAGAGTGGAGCCTTGTGCTCAAAGTACCTGCACGCGCTGGTGCCAACAGGCAAAAGGAGAAGCTCTTCGGAGGAAGTCAGGCAGTTCGGGTTAGTGCACAACAGAAGAAGAACAGGTTCCGCGACTCAAGCGCAGCCTCCACAGTGAGCAGAAGCAGAGCGCGAGTACGGACAAAAAGGGTGCTGTTTTTACACAGCGGGGATAAGCAATGGGCTACTGCAGGAGGGCGACCAGATCCTAGCTAAACTACTCACCGGTCCCCGATGCAAGCAGACCCAGGCTTCTCCACGTTAGTTTCAGCAGCTGGCAGGTTCAGAAGAGCCGGGAATGCCTCGTCGTCGTGTAGAGAAAAAAGACGTCCCAATCGAAGAAACCTGCACAGTTTTGTCACCACCGCAGGGCAACGGAGCGGCCGTGTGTATCTGAGCCAAATGTACACTACTCACTTCAGACTTGGGAACGCCAAGTGTACGAAGCGTGTGAGAGTGACAAGGACTCGAAATACTACACAACCTGGCGGCGGTTACAGAGCAGGACTCCCGTGTAAGCTGGTCAGTCAACTGGATGGCCCAGAGACGCTTCCGAAGGCTTACTGGCAGGAGATGATGAAGTCGCCGAGAATAGCTGTTCCTGCTATTCCAAAGGTCGAAGCACCAGTACAGGCCTTCTGGTTCGATCAAAGGAGGAAAGGGTTTCACAGGACGACAGCAGTGCAGAGCAGAAGTCCTTCAGCGGGTCACCAGCGATTCCTCGGTCCAGCCTGTTGGTTGCAGGATACTTGGCTCCTGTATTCCTTCGTTCGTGAGAACTCAGGAGATCGACATGGTAGTGGCGTTTCCAGCCCCCTCTTATCCACGGTTCCCTTCGCGCCAAAACGGAGGGGACCCAATGGGAGATCCGCTCATCAACACACACACCATTCGTGGACCAATCACGGACCACGGTGGTCCCAGGCATTCACACCACCCTAGACTCTCTGGCACCCAGGATGTGTATTGGGACCAGACATCCCAGCCCACACCCTGGAGGCACACAAAAGACATGTAGAAGCCCGCGAAAGCATCCGTGTTTCGCGGGAAAGTACATGCCCAAATAAGGAAGGCCCCGGGTCGCTCGACCTGGGGAAGGTGAAGGGAGCAAGACGGTCAGTGGACAGGACAAAGGAGCCTCGTGGTCTGGCCATTTTGGGAGCCAGGCCACCATTTTGGGTTCAGCGCGAAAAAATGCGCTCAGAACGCCAAAAGGAGCTCAAAATATAAAGAAACGATCGCTGCCACCATTCCCGTCCCTGAATCAGTTGCACCGATCAAATACAATCCTAAACGAGTATCTAGGGCCTGTAGAAGGCTAGAGACCCAAGAGAGCTGTAACTTAGCTTACAGTGCCCTCTTGTGTCATGTTGCACTAAAGCCGCAACATGATAAAAGAAACTACAGGAAACAGCGTTCCCCGGTACTGACTGTCTTAAGGGCATGTCAGTTTCCCCGTAAGAAAAGGAGCGAAAGCTCAGAGGAGTGCGGCAGAAGGCTGCACTTCTCTGGCAAAGTCAAGAACAAGGTGAAAAACAACAGCAAAAAGTTTAGGGTTTGCCACATGGAAGGAAAATTACCTACAATTACGAAATCTTTCCTAACACAGACCACTTTCCCTCACTTCCCACCTCTGTTTTTCCGTTCTCGTTTTCCTCTTTTTCTCCAATTCCCAGAGTGCATTTCTCTTGAACAGTTTTCCAAACCTCTTATAGAGATACAAAGAGGATCTCTTTTTCTCCAATTGTCATACTGCATTTCTCATAGAAGAGCTGCTGCTGGCAGAGCTAAGCACTTGGGAAGAATACTAAAGGGTGGAAAGAATATTTTCTGTGCCAGAGAACCATGCTGCCTTAGGACAGTCCAGATCCTGCCTCTAGGAGAACAAATGTTCTGCCTGCAATTAGCTTCACTTGCTCAGGTACCCCTTGCTAAGCAGACTCCAAGGGCTTTTAAAGGTTCAGTAACATTTGTGAAGCCTTTTCCCCCTCACTTTCTGATGAGGTGTGAACCTTTCACTCGAGAGCTCAGAAAGGGGTTACTGGGGTGGGCTGAAAACATATGGTATCAGTTCTGAAGACCAAAACTTCCCAACCGATCCTTCTTTCATTTTGATAACCAATGGATGCAAGGCAAGTTTAACAGCTTCACTTCTGTTACAACGGTTTTGTTTATCACTGTTTCAAGTAACACAACAACTGAAGTGTGTTGTATCTACTTTTAGCTAGTACCCATTTGAAGGGTGCTAGGACACTGCCACCGGTTATGAGGAAGATTGAAATGCCAATGAGTGTTAACATGGGGCTTTACAAATTGAAATCGCACTTTTGGGATTTAGCAGACTGAATAATATGCTTTAACTAACCCTATCTTTTAATACTGGTGGGGCCAGAGGTGCCAATGGACGTCTATACAATATTAGTCCAAATCCACAGGATGAATAGGCTTTTAAAAGGGAAATAAAACAAGAAGCTTCTACAGTTTCTCCATAGTCACACGTTTCCACTAAATGGATGACTAGAATTAGTATACATTCTCACTGACCCAGAAGTAAGCTTAGGTGTAACCATTGACACCAATATCTAACCCCAGAGCATAAGAATAGAGTATGCCTGTTTGGCATAGCACAATTTCTTACAGCAAAAAGCACCGTTACTTTCTTTTACAAAAACAAAAAAGCTCAGGAGGTTTCACCTTCACAAATGGCACTCTGTCACAGGACTGCTGCAGAGAACATGGCCAAGCTTATAGCTGTTTTTATAAACAAATTAAATACAGACCATAACAGGTATGTTTTGGATTATGGAAGCCCCCTAACTTATTCTCCAACCCACATCTCCGCTAGGGGTTTGATGGACCATCTTATGGCAGAGCAAAGGAAATGTCAATGGAAGAACACCGCTTTTATTGCAGGCAAGCCAACTTTCACACCAACAGCACTATTGCCTCCCACCATGATCTTCTAGTATCCTTGCAAAATCAAGACATATGGTGCCCACTGGAAACTTCTGGATGTTACTTTTGCTCTCATCTACATAGGTTTACAACAGTCTCCAAGACACTCGCAGAACCCACCCACTAAGTGTATGGTTGGATCCGCAATAACATCAGGTAATGTGAACTGCTAACTGGGCACCCTCCTCACAGAGAGGTTTCAGAATTAAAAGGGAATCCATGTTGCCAGGCGCATTTGCTGCAACTAGGGATCCTGTTTCCAGTACCTCCTTCCGCAGCTACCTATCAGTCTGTAACCATTGCTAACTGGAGGAGAACGCCAAATCAGACAATCCGGAGGTGATCGTGCAGTGATCTGCCTTGAACTCTTATGCAAAGTGTAGCACACTGCCCTATTATGGCAATCTATGTCCCACTAACCCCAGTTTTGGGAAATGTGGTGCGTCTGCCCTCCGGATTAACAGATGCCCTCCAAATGTACTATTAAGCCCTCCAAAAGCATTTTCAGTGCAGTCTAAAAGCGGAATATGCTCTGCCTTTCTAAAATCTTTTGTATATCAGCATGGTGAACAGTGACCAGTACTGGGGCTACCTTCCTGCCAGACACTATGGCTCATAACCTTTGCTTTTTTGTTAAGTAAAGAAACTGGATATACATCTTAATATAAACCTCACTCCAGAGGAGACTGCTGTTCCCTGCTCTGCTCTTCCCCCATCTTAAGCTATTCTGAGAGGATTCTTTCTCTTAACTTTTCTCTTCAAACTGAATATTTGTGGGCGCCCCAGGTACATCTTACTGGGTACTGTCCTTCATCAGAGCAGCATATCTTCTAAGGGGACTCCTACTCTTTTAGAATCATGCTTCCAAACCGCTAATATGCCAGCACAAATATGTCTACTTCACACTCCAGCTTTGACTACTGTACTGGCTGCCATTTAACAAAATTCGGAAAATGCAAGACGGTGGTTTTTTGCCACTGCTCGGCATCTGTCAACGCGTAGGGGGTTATTTTCTGAATAAAACTTCAAAAATATGTGCAGGCTCAATCTCTTTAACATGCCCCTAAATGAAACAAAAGGGTTACAAAAAGTGTCTGATGGTTCTTTTTTTTAAAGGACCGACAACTTCCCTTTCAAATGTTCTGCCAACTAGCAGGTCACTAAGAATCAGTTGGGTTTATGGAAAAACACAAATACTTGGATTTTTCCAGACTAAGATCCCCAATTCTCACTAGGTTGCTTTAAGTCTAAAGCAAATGGTAAGTCAATGGGTACTCTGCAAATGCTGTAACAAACACTTGGGAAGCAGGTCCCCTTCTGTTACTGATTCCCTTGCAAATGTTGTTTAATCAAAACACTGTAAAACATTTTACACAATGTTTTTCTTTTGATTTTGCTGTTGATTGAGCACAAACCTAGGTTCGGCGATGAACACAATTCTGTACACTAGTAGAGGATAGAGGCATACATTAGATGGTTATGGGAGGAGGGAAATAGTCCATACACCATAGCATTTACTATCAGCACATCCTTTAGGGTCGCAGGAAATAGCTAACATTTAAAGTTAGCAGGGAATATTTATCAGTGCAGGAAAGAAGTGTGAAGAGGGGAGGTAGTGTGGAGAGGAACAGGGGAGTGGACTGTAAAGGGTAGTCATCAGGAGGGGTACCTGGTTGGATGGTGGCACTGATGGCATAGAAATCACTCAGTCTTTAGAGATCGTTAAAGGTTTTTTTGTGCGTCATGCCTAGGATCGCCGTCTTGCTCTCGTCTGTAACACCAGGTTAGTGCCACCGAATGTTCACCCCTATTATCCAAGTACTGTCTTCTGGTACGTGTAGTCCCCTAAAACACAGGCTCTCTAATCTCCCTCAGGGACTTTCCTATTCTGAGGGTTGGGGTTCTATGAGAATAGGAATAGTGCCTTCCACTTACTCTGGTTTAACTCATGCTGTCCTTGTTACTTCTATTTGGAATAGTTGGAGAAGGATTCATGGCATATTTGTTCCTTCTCCCAAGATGGTGCCTGTTGTGCCGTGTGCAGGTCTTGTTCCTGTCTTGGATGCTGCCTCCTTCCTGTTTCCCAGTCACACTAGTGTCAGCACAAGTTATATGCAGCCTTCATGGGGTTCCCGCCACGTCGCTACTCCATTTCCAGATGCATCGTAACTTCAATCTTTCCTTCTCTCACTCCTATGCCTTTACTAACAGATTTTCTATCCGTTAATCTGTGCTTCTACCAATGTTATATAGCATATCCTGTATGGAGCGCTTATGGAGGACTCACCGATCTCGCACTTTAGCCGTTTATTGGAAATCCTCTGGATTTTCTGTGGAATACTGCTGCTACTCTTAAGGGTTCAGCAAGCCTTCTCTTATACTGTTTATTTCCTTTCTGACTCAGTGCGACATTGTTAGGCGTGCTGCACTAAATCTGAACACTACGAGGAACATAACTCGCGCTAAACCGCTGATAACCACCATAGCCCTGCAAAAGATATCCTGCTGTCAAGAAAAGACAACAGGCTGCCCATCCATCTGAATCACGTCAGGACGTTGCGGATAGGGTTTTCTTCCACAGAGGGTTTCCCTAGAATCACTGTACCTCCCGGTCCACCAGCCACGAGGAAGGGAGGTGCAGGGGGAGGCTTTTCGATATTCCACAGTGCTGCTTCTGATCAGGTTAGTTGCATGCTGTTCTTTCACACATGATACTAGCTATATTAGCCTATCTATTTATAAATGGATTTAGAAGCTTAACTGTCGTTGCATGTCCATACTCACTTCTCCCTCTCTAGTCTGACTACTTCTTGCTCCCTCCTTCCTGATGTCCCTTCAATCTTTCACAGTTCCTGATCTTACCTCCACCATTTAATGTTACCTATCCTGCCACCCCACTACCCCTCTTCTCTTCTACCACCTTCCTCCTCACACTTACTATTCCCCTCCCTCCACTACTACCCCCTCCTTCCACCACTATTCTATTCCTCCCACTACTACTCTTCCTCCAACAAGCTACTCAAATGCCCTCCTTTCATTCTGTACCATTCAATTCTTATTCAATCCTTACACTAACCTCTGTGCTCATATGACACCCAAACACGCACTCTCACTGCAGAACCACTTCCACTCCTAAGCCAATAGCTCAAGTGATCTACAAAGCTCTTCTACAAGCAGTTGCTACCTCCTTCCGCCTGCTGGTCATTTGGTCATTCTCCACCTCCACCTCTGACCTCACCTAAAAGAACACATGTCCTGCCTCCTGTGCTGGGTTTAACCCTCCTCCCTCTCCCAGGATTGGATAAGTGTCCCTGGCCAATCTGGCCCAGTCTTCCCCACCCAGGGCATTTGTATCCAGAGAAAATGCATAAGTGACCTGCTAAGCCCTGCCCACTTTCTCTGCGTGGGTCTGCAGCCGAGTACCAGCAGGGGTTTTGGAAAACAATTGCTGAAGCCCCTGGGATCAGTGCTTGAGATCCCTACTGCCAGTATAGCCAGACAGGGCCCCATGTCCTGGTTACTGGTGGTCCAGGGATTGTTGTAGTCTTTATTGACTACCGGTCTCTTCCAGTGATGCTCCGTGGTCCTGCTGCATCTGGCCGTGGCTTCCCCCTGTGACTTTCTCTCCATTCACTCGGGTCTGCTGGCAGCACCAGGCCACACACAAGGTGGGAGCTCTCTCTCTTCTTGGGTTTTTCTACACTGTGGAAGTATTGGGTGCTGGGACAGGGCTACGACTTGGTAGCTTCTTATTGGTTCCTATTGATTCCTCAAAGCAGAATATGTTCCTGGAAAGATCAGAGAAACGCTGGTGAGTATATTGTAATGGAGGTATGGCATGAGGGGATTGTTTAAACAAAACCATTTTGCCGCAGCATGTGGGGAGGCTTGGAGTCCTCTCACGAGATCCTGCCCATGGGGCTGACTTTGATCCCTTCCAGCTCCTTCAATCTGCCTTACAAGGACAGGGTACTGGCCTTGTCACAATGGGTTTCGGGAGAATTATCTTTTGGGGTTTGAAGAAGGTGCTTGTTGAAGAGGGTTTGAATTCCTTTTCTCAGTTGTGTGCGAACAAGTCTGATGATGCTGGATCTGAGGTTCCACTGTATTGGGGCGTAGATAGTGAATGCTAGTTTCCTGGTTCTTCATAATTCTGCGTTTCTGTTACTCTAGCCCAGCCAGGTCTTGAGTTCTGGTGATGCAATTCCCACTAGAGACGATGACTTTGTCTGTGTGAAAACCAGAGGGTGTTTCACAACATATTCCCCGGGGAAAAGCACCCATTGGTGGGAAGTGGTATCCTCCTTCTTCCACAACCCATCCAACCCCTATCCCTGCTAATTTTATGGCAAAGTACAGCTCCCATAATTCCTCCCCACTTTACATTGACAACAGTACTGAGCCGAGGAAGATGAGGAATGAGGTCAGAAAGATTACCTCCATTGACTTGCATTGGCTCTGTCCCTGTAATGAGGCTAGGCAGAGTCAGGCACGTAGTTTTAACAATGCACACCTGCCACTTGTTAGCACTCCATGTCAGGATAAAAGGTGACGCGCACAGGCACACTCTGAGCGAGGCTCGGCACGAGAAGGAACAGCTCTTTCGGGCCTAATGCGAACCAGGCTGTGGAAGTTCGAAGGCCAACAGGCTGATAGGCAGTTGTATGGATCGAGAGAGAGCTAGGCAAGAAATCCCCACTTTCGTAAGCGTTCCAACACTGAAACCGAGTGAGCGGAGGAAAGAAACCTTCAATTTGCATGAAAGCGGCCGCATAGACCCTCCCTGGTGAGCGGCAGAGTTGGGGAGGAGCATGACTGCTACATGAATAAGATGAAAGAAAACCAATTAACACGACCAGGTGAGTTATCAAAGGCAATCAAAGTCTGGTTTGTGTTAAAAGCAAAATGAACTGTAATTCAAAAGTTGAAGGTTGCGTGTGTGCCGATAAAACACAAATGGAAAGGGCAATTGCAATTGCTGAGTTGTAAAAGGAAAGGATACAAAGTAACAGAGTGATCCTGCAAGGCAAAGTCGTACATTCGAAAGTCTCTATGAAATGTTATGAGAGTTGAAAGATATTACAGCGGGAACCAAAATGAAAGAAAGTAACCGCAATAAAAAAAAGAAAGTTGAATGAGAGAAAAGTTAAGCATTGAACCAAAAGGGCAAAGTATATGAACTTTGAAAAAGGCCAAAAGAGCAAACTAAAGATAATAAGAACTAAAAGTACCAAGAGGCATTGGTGTTAAAAGATGAGAAAGATTGTGAATTTCAAATTGTTCAAAGAGAGGTTGAAGTGGTTATGCAGATGTCTATGTAAAAACATGGCAGTTTCTGTCAGGATTAGCCCCAGAAAACAATCATTGCAAGATTCAGACGTGCATTCCCTCTCACTACAAAAACCTGAAACCTCTACTATTTGGAATAAATCCTTTTCTGTTCGCAATGCCATTCATTCGAGCATTCCACGTCATGGTTTTCCTTGGGTTCACTTTCGTTTTTCGAAAACACACGCTGCGAGGTTGCCATGGCGACTATGGCGTCCTCTCCATGTCCATCACGTAATGCTGTCTCGGAGAGGCGGAGTTAGGCAAGGTCGCGGCCACCCGCTATAATACTTCCGGGTTGCCGCACTCGCCACTTCTGATTTTGTTTTCTGAAATCTTGCCTCGTTCTTGTGTACCTGTTTGGTACTTCTGCTTTTGTTCTTCCTGATCTTGCCCCTGTCCTAATATCCCTTTCTGAAGTCTCTCCTGGTTACCGAATGATTTCAACTTGTAATTGCCAGCACGCTGAACTACCTCGGAACGTTTTTTGACCACGCTACTGTCTCCTGAATTGATCACAGCTCCACCCGCAAGTTACCGACCCTGGAATGTTTTGACCATTCTCTGCTCTGCAGTTTCAACGCGACATCACCTGCACGTTATTTCCTCTGTTTCCTGAAACCTACCTTAACCGTGTGGCTCTCCTGTCGCTAGTGGAACGTTGCATTTTCTCCGGCCTGTGGATCACAGCATTATCATCGTCACACTGCACTTTGATTCAAGCCATTGGAGGAAAAACCCTCATCACATTGCCACCGCCGCCTTTTCATCTAGGCTCAAGCTGTTGAAGGAATTATAATACTGCCCCAGGGGGAACCTGTATGACCCAAAAGACAGCGCACAACCTAGAGACTGGTACTACTAGCGCTAAGGTCGACAGGCGTCCTCGTTCCGTCGGGACAGGCACTGGACTAGAGACTACTGCACTTGTCTAGGCGCCCTCGTGCCGTTGTGTGTCAGGGGTATAGGTTGGGTTGTGCAGAGTTTCACATTGGCAGCACCCTTTTCATCCTCACAGTTTGGTAAGTCAATCCTTGCTTCTTACATTGACTCGTGTTATTGCTATAACAGCCTACTATCATTGCTCTTTGATTCTACACACTTGATTTTTCTATCTGGTGTTATTATTTCTTTGAGTACTGTTTGTGATCACAGTTCTCCCTCTCCTGCAGTCAACGGTTTCTCTTGTCCTCCGAGGTCTGGAGTTGTGTTTCCCATCTTTTGACTGATTGATTCCTTTGTATTTGAATTTGGGAGTACAAAGGGATACATCGGTAGGAAGAACTCTACGGCTACTATTCAAGTTCTACTACCGTGCTCCTGATCAAGTCCTGGTGTTTTCTGACAGTTTCGAAAGTCTTTGACAGTCAAAAGACCACCAGCTCAAGACCAGCAGAGGGAAGCCTGTGTAAAATTGTGAGAAATTGAGAAAGTGAGTATTGATGACAAGGCGGACAAAGCCTAAGGAAGTGATTGAACTACCAGAAGTTTGAAGCCCAAGGCTGAACTGTTGAATTACACCAGTAAGCCAAAATGTGCAAAATTGACAGAACTGTGCCATCCACCTATCCTTTTTAAGAAACTCTCTAGGCCCAGTGGGGCTGAACTTGGGGAAGAGAGTTGCTACTTAAGCCATTCTGACATTTCTTTTGAGACACTATTTTCTTTTTGTATTCCCTTAACACATTTGTCATTTTGAGAAGGAGGGCAAGGTTAGGCTTTGGGCCACTTACAAATTCTGCCAGCCCAACCAAATAATGAAATAAAGGTTTCTGAAACCTGTATCCATTGTGTCTGTGTCTACTGCTCCATACCATGCATTCCTTACATCTGCCAGATGTGAGGAAGATGGAGGGGGTGAGCATGGGGATTGCTTTCATTATGTTTAAGTGACTGGCCTGGATAGTGATTCATGCCTGTAGGGGTAGTCAGTGAAGTCCTGTAAGTATGGGTGCTATGTGGTTGTAATTCCGGAGACCTTTATTAAAGTGGAGGAAGATGATAATGGGTTATGGGATGGGAATAGATAGGCTGGTCAGTATCCTCCATCTAGGTGAGCTAAGACCAGTGCTTGCATGGTGGATCAGAAGATGGTGTCTGGTAGGAGGAGTTTGATGTCACCAAGAGGTATAGTTGGTACAATGCTGTCTGAGTTTCCTTCAATAATGTCTTTAGAAATAGTACATGCTTTTCACTATTCTGTTAATAAATGACCACTTCGTAGGTATTATTTAGAGAGAAGAGATCCAATGAATATTAATATAGGGACGTCACTTAACAGTTCAAACAAGGAAACTAGTTAGGAAAACATTTTTTAATGAGCAACTTGTAAGTATTATGAATGAGAACAAATAGGATTTGGTCTTGGAAGCTTAGGGATTGGTACATGATCAGAAGAGGGAACAAAATAACTAAGGATGTGCGAGTGACAGAGCGGCTGGTATAAAAATAACAACTGTCTTGGGAGGCTTACGATGGAGGGAAAGTGAAAGGCCATCCAGCTTTCCACAGTAGAAAGACAGGTCGATACATTGGTGTGTGCATAGTCTCAAAGAATGAAGGGGAGGATGAGCACATTTAGTACGTTCACTCTAAAAATGCAAACGAAACCAAAATCAAGTAATATTAGATTTCAAACGAGTAGTAGAAGGTGAGAAAATCAGCACCAAAGAACTGGACCTTAAGAGAACATGTGAGAGAACAATGCACCAAAAATTAAATTGTTCCAGGAAAGAACAAGAAGGATAGGTAGGGAAAAGAAAGGTCTGAAATCAGGAGTTCAAACAAATAGGAGGAATCAACATTATTAAATAGGAAAAAGTATCTAGCAGAACAGAAGAGTGGTGTGAGAAACCTGAGGACTTTCTCACTTATGGAACTCAGATTCTTTGTTCAGGTGGCCAGGGCACGGTCATCGCCTTTGGAGCCAGACCGTGGGGGTGGACCAGTGCGGGAGGATCACCCGAGCAGGGGTTCCATGGGGACAGTTGGAGGAATGTCTTCGGGAGAGACGCAGTATTCCCCCCCTTTCTGACAAACCCCTACATGACACTTCCACAACCTTTATATGTTGTTATGATTCCTGTCCCATTGTCTCCTCCCCAGTTCCAACGAGTACTAACAATTCCAACAGGTACTAACATTAAAAGGAGGCGTAGGAGAAGAAATATATCCTATCCGACATCCCCACAGTCACTATGGGACAGTATCATCTAAAACCCATTCACCTACAGCCACACATCTGCCTCCTTCACCCTGACAAACAGTTACAGAAGTTTCCCTCCATCATTAGGGAAAACGACAACTCCTATACTTTCTCCCCATTGCTTTCTTTCAAAACCACTGGGACGAAAAAGAAGAGAAACAGAGTGATGAAGATTGCCCATAGGAGACAATATACCATGGATTCCTATGGGCAGTCTCCATCTTGTCCCATTAACGAGGACAGGCAGGGTCAGGCCTCCCTTTTCAACCACCCACACTGAACTCCAATTAACACTCCCTGTCAGTATAAAGAAAAAGTGGAGCACTGAGCCACGCTTGGAGTGAGCTAGGGATGCAGTATGGACCAGAGGGGCTGAAGAGGAGTGCTGAAAGAACCCTGGAGAGTCTGGAAGGGAGCAGAGGGCCAAGACGCTGATCCTATGTTGTTGAAGGGCTGCAGCAGGGATGAGGGGCTGTGCCTTCCAAGAGCCAGAAAGGGCAGATCATATCCTGTTGACTCTGTCCACAGAAGTACTTGTTTCCACTGGGCATATGAAGGGAATTGAGCTGTGATAACCTTTTGGGAGCCAACGAGTCCGAGTTTGAACGAGGGAGATCCAGAAATTGTGTTTAAAGGGAGACATTCTTTTGTTACTGCGAAGGCTGAAGAGAGCCTGAGAAGACTGTGCAAACTGTTGAATCCCGTTAAATATTTTAACTGTGTAAAAGCCTACGAGTACCATAAGGCACAGCAAATGCTAAAGAATAAAGCTAGGGGAAAGAAATCCAGAGAAAGTAAACTGAAATTGTTTGAGCCCTAAAGAGGGGAACCAAGAAAAGAAATTGAAAGGGAGAGGATGGGGTCCATAGAAACTTAAAATAAACTTTCCTTTGGAACATTTGTATTTGTGCTGAAGAGCTTACAACTTGTGTTGGTGCTGCAAAATGCAGGGGATTGACCTGGACTTGGGGGGAGTGGGTATTTGAGGGGGGGGGGAGGAGGAGACCCGAGAGGTCAAAACCCTGAACTTTGAGACAGAGTATGTGAATACCAAGCAGGCTCTGGAGGGCCGAGCCAGCTACCCCAGCTGTACTCACATAGCAGAGTGTGCCCGTATGTCAAGTGCTCCAGCCCACCCATGTGTTATACAACCTGGGCAAGACTCTTGATGCCATTCTGTCATCCTTTTGTTTCCCACCGATTTTCTGTTTGTATTACATTTCCCTATTTCACTTTTGTATGGTATTAGAGTGAGGGCAGGCAATAGTTTTTCTAGTTTAATTGTTATTCTTTTGGACTAATGACAGACTAGGAATGTTTTCTTTTCATTTAGATGGTAGAGTGTGCTCCCAATCTTTAGTTTTCAGGCAAGAAATGAGTTCTTCCAACCCTCCTTTGCAGTTAATAAAACTGGTGATTTGTATCTTTTGTGTATGCGTCCTTCTTGTGATACCATGTCTGCCTCACAGTGGGCAGATTGACTAGTTGTGATAAAGATAGAAGAGCAGTTTGCACAGAGGGGCGTTGGCGGCTGCTTCCTGAAAGGAGGTAGCAGTTGTGTGACTTTGGAAAAAAAGATAGTTGGAGGTGCGCTGTAAGAAGTTTTGGAAGCCTTAGAAATATCTTTGGTTAGAGGCTCCTTTGAAATCTTTTACTTCGTCTTCTAGAGTACTTCCTCCGTCGGGGTTAAGTTGATTTACAATCTCCCATAAGAATGGAGGAAAGGTATGGTATGTAGGAGTATGTTCAGTCAATCACTGCAGTAACTACTACAGTCCTAGTCCATAGTCCCCTTTCCTAGATACTTAGGAAGGTTGTCTCTGTAAGGGCACCAAGAGGAAAGGGAATTAAGGACTAGGAGTAGAGTAGTCACTACGTTGAGAAACCGGACCATACTCCTGCACCCCATCCTGTGGGGGGCATGGAAGGGGTTTGTGCAACATGTACATTTATGCTGCATTGCAATGTAATAATTTATAGCTGCCACTGTGTCTCTGAAAGCGCCTATCTTTTTGTCACTCAATCTGTCTTTTGCCTTGCTGCATGTTTTCACTCTGCCCTGCTGCATTTTCCCTTTCTACCCTGTCTGTGCCTCTTTCTCTGACTGGTCAGCTTATCTTTATTCCTGATGGCTCCGTTTTTCCTGCCACATCCCTCCTTACTCTGTGCCTGTGCCACCCCTGACACTCTCAACGTTCTATCTCAGCTGGCACTTCTCTGTATTTCATGGTCAAAAACTCTTACATTCTCTCCCTTCCTAAACTCTCTCTTCCACTGCTGTGCCGCAATACTTGTGACTTAAACACTGAATTTGTTTTGCTCAAAACCTGCATTACTGTGTGTCTGTTAGTTTAGTTTACAATTCGAATTTAGGTGTACTTACATCCTGCATTGTTTTGTGACTGTTACTCTCAATATCCACCTGACCGCCTGTGACTTAAGGTCAGAAATCTGCACTGCAGCACCCCCTCACTTTCTGCCTTCGCTTCCTTCCTCTGAGATGGCACTCTCCTTCTCCCCAATCTACTCCAACTGCTACACTATCACAAATCCACCCTCTGTCTCAAAATCTGGACGGAAAAAGCATAAAAAGACATCACACCCTGGCCTCCCAATTGCAGACACCTATGTCAGTGCATCCTCCAGAGAAATCTTCACTGACCTACTTTACTCGGTCCCACCTCCAGGACTATTGACTGCTCATCTCTCTCCCCTTACTCTTCCACTACCATTAATGGTGGCACCAAGTAGGAAGTCCTATCTACTTCACGGGCACAATCCTGGTACAAAACCCTCAGGCCAACCTTCTCTTTGACTGGATCCTGCCGTCTCTCATCAACTTCCTTCCTTATCTTGCCACTCCTGCCCCCTGCTCTGCCACCTCCGACTGAATTGCCACGCCTCTGTACTCCACCTCAAAAAACGTTCAAAAGTAGCGACCGCCTCCACCTGGCGACCCTCAACGCACGCTCTGCCAACAGACACTCTGCTGACATCTACCTACTCCTTAAAAACACTGACCTTGACATACTCGCACTCACTGAGACTTGATTCAATGATAGCAAGTCAAAGGAAGTGACTGAGCTCTTACTCGACGGCTTTAAGATTCCCTCCAAGCCTCGACCTCACTGAGTGGTGATGGGGTTGCCTTAATCATCCCCGAGTGGATTCCTTCTTCCATCCAACCCAGTACGCTCTATTCGTCCTTTGAGAGACTAGTATGCAAACTGGTCAGCTCTCCCTCCTCCACCCTGACCATTGTTACCATTTACTGGCCTCCAGGAGCTTTATCTTGTTTCTCTGAGTGGGCCGATTTCTGTTCCTTCTTACACTATACCACCTCCAACCTTCTACTCCTGGGTGACTTCAACATCCATTTAGACTACTTGTGCACAGCATCCACCCTCTTCATTGACCTCTGCACCTCCCTATCACTTTCCATTCTTCTATCTGATCCAACCCACTCTGCTGGACACACACTGGATGCACCGACCTCCCTCTATCATCTGCGCTGGTCACCCCTATTTCTTGGTCCGACCACTCTCTTTTCTCCTCCCACCCGATCCCCCTTGGCCTTGTGACAACCACTCCAAATGCCCTGCCAACCTCGTTCACGAATATCTGTCCAATGAAACGAGTGTCAGCTGCTGCCTTCACTTCCACCTTCATTCCCCGTTGCCCACCCAACCCAGACTCTACCTCTGATTCTGCTTTCAGCAACCTCTATCTCTCCATTACCAACACCCTTGACATCCTTACCCCGTTCATGAGGATCCGCCTGAAACCTGCCTCCAAGCGTAATACCTGGTACGACTACGAACGTGCAGACCAAAAACTTAAGTGCAAGGCTGCAGAACGGAAGTGGCAAACCTCATGTTCACCCTCTGACAAACTGGCCCGACGCCTGCTCCGAAGGCATTACAGACTCTATATCCGTGCAAAAAGGGACCAACATTCAGGCACGAGTATCTGGCGCATCCAGCAACATGGCTGAACTCTTCAAAATCTGCAGGGAACTTGCCAACCAATCCACAGTATCCTCTGCCCCTACTCCTTCCCAGTCCCTTTGCAATTCACACGCCACACACTTCACCTCCAAAACCCAAGACATACTGAACAGCCTTGTCACGCACTCTCACAACCCATCCCTCCCCCCTTACCTCCCCTGACCACTCACGCCTCTCCTACCTCCTTTTCCTCCGTTGCCTCTGTCTCCCCGGAAGAAGTCACCAGAGCTGTCAACTCCATGAAGGTATCTTCCATACAGGTTGCCGCTTGCTCACCCAGAACCATTAAGGACAACATTTCCTCTTGCCCCTGCTCTCGCTGATCTTTGTAACCACTCCTTTGCTACTGGCTCTTTTCCATCCTCCCTCAAGCATTCCCTTGTGCCCCCTCCTTAAAAAAACATCCGCAGACCTTTGCTGCCCGACAACTATCGCCCCACCTCCATCACCCCTTTCCTGGGGAAACTGATTGAGAAGCTGGCCCTCCCCCAACTTAATTCCCACACTGAACTTGTTGGCGGTCTTCACAACCATCAGTCTGGATTCCGAGCAGCCAGGAGCACGGAAACTGCTCTTCTGAACACCCGTGAAGAACTGCCTGCATCCCTTGACTCCAATTCCCCTGCTGTTCTCATCCTCCTTGATCTCTCTTAATGCATTTGACACAATGAACCACTCCATCTTCACAAAAAGGCTCCAAGACACCCTTGGTATCTCGGAGTGGGCACTGGACTGGCTTACCGCCTTCTTCACTGACCGATCTTCCAAAGATTTGTGGGATACATTGACCCACTCAGCAGAATTCCCATCCATAACCAAGCCTCACTTCTGCAGTTAACAGCAAAATGGCTGCGCTGGCTCCTTTGAGCACCACTGCCACGCTTCAAAACTGCGTTATGCAGCTACAAAAGGATGGCTGCACTTTTTTCCCAAGCACCATTGGGCAAGTTGGAACCGGGAGCACACCAAGAAAGGCTGCCATGGTGTGTTCTGGTGTGTAGTATAGAAGCAGAATGAAAAAGCAGCGGTGCTTTGCTGCTAGCCCAAAGTTTCCCATTGAAAAAAGGAAATATTTTACATTTAAAATGATGCCACTTTGATGCTCTTTTCACCTGTTCTACATTATTGTGCTTTTATCAGTGAGGCCCTGCAATGCCCATCCATATTCAGATTGTGCTCCAGCAGAAGAGAGCCTTATTCCTGAATGGCAGGCTGTGTCAGACCAAGTCTGGGAAATCAACAGAAGCTTTACTTTCAGCCGCACGGGAAAACGCATGACTTTTGTGCTACAAAATGTCAAAATAAACCCTTCAAAACAAACCCTAGCCCTCTGCGCATAGGTCAATTTCAGTGGACCTTTGCCTTGAACATACTGCTGTGTGAGAGAAACTGACTAAGGCTGCAAAACAATATTGGGAATTCAGATGGAAGAGAAAAACCAAATTTGAAAGGGAAATCCGAGCAGCATTTACCACATGTAAAAATGTGTTTTTGCAAAACAAGAAACATGCCTGTTTTAAAAGTACAATGTTTGGCGCTGTTGCGCGGATCAAAGATGGGCGCTTGAAGGGAGAGCTCCGGCTCATACAGACATCCCGATTTAAGAATATCCTCTCTACGCTGCTCTCTATACTAACGACACGAAGATTCCTGTGCCGTAGGTCCTCCTGAAGGTCCCCTGCAAAAATTGAGAATTTCCGTGCCCGGGCTGCTGAGAAATTACACCCGAGGGAGAGAGGCGGCTGCGTGGTGTGGGCGTCGCCGCCCCGCGGCTCCACAGCACTCCTGCTGGAATCCGCTGGCTGAGTGCAGAGGATCAGGCTGCAGAGGGGGAGGGGCGCGACGCGTGGCGGTGCCGAACCCTCATAGCGGAGCTACGGAGACCCGACATCCTCGATCTGCGGCTCCGAGGGGAAATCTGCTTTGCCGGCTGCTCCGGTGTCGGACGAGATTGGAGGCAGCCTCGGAGGCCGTGAGGCGGCTGTCCTGGGGCTGGGGCCGGCATCGTGACGCTGCCGGTGCGGGAGCGCCTGGAACGCTGCGCAAGGGCGGACCCAGCAAAAAACAAGTAAGTGCAGCTGGATCGGAGGGACCCATGCTGTGAAGCCGACCGAGGCGATACCCCTGGATGGTGCGAAATTTGTGCGACCCCGACTCCACTTTTGATACAAGGCCCTACGAGCGCAACGGGTGGTTGGAGGCGGGGGTTGCGGCCTGCATTGCTGGTGTGTGCCCGATCGACTACTAGCAGAGGGAAGCGGAGTGAAGGAGAGGACAGCGCCCCGCACTGATTGGAGTGATACAGCCTTTGGTTCCATATCCGCCCCTGCTGTGTGACCGGGGGGCCCCCCAACATCCTGAGGGGCCACAACAGCGAGACTGGCCGAAAAATCCCTTTGCATCGTCCGAAGTGGGCACGTGGACCACCCCCCTAAGAACTACATGTTCCAAATATCCTGAATAGCCGGGGGGGGGTGCATGGTGGCAATACCGATCTGTTTGTTCTAGAGGAAGTGTGGAGCACAACCACTTGGCCCAGGCAGTGATCGAGGGAGACGCTGGGCTCGCATATTATTTTGCCATCAACGACAATACACGTGGGAGGACATAACCCATTCCCAGACTACACGCTATTCCACATGGGCCGCGTCGAAAAAAGAGGCACGGGAGGGAAAAAGATGGGCCCAATGGATTCCTTCGCCAGCTCCCAACCAAGCAAGGCGCCTAATGAAGCACAGCAGCAGCCGGATAGGCAGGATGAAGACCTGTTGGAGCGCTTGGCAACGCTAGTACAAAACGGCTTTATGGCAGTAAACGTCAAACTTGACGACATTGTGGCGACGATCGGATCCCTTAAGGCCAGGGTTGAGAAAGAAAGTTCTCGGATCACAGAAACAGAGAACAGGATAAGTGCAAACGAGGACACCATCACGCAACATGGCCGCGACATATACCTAATTAAAACAGAACTTCGTAAAACCCAGGCTAAATGCGAGGATTTAGAGTCAAGGTCCCGTAGAAATAACATACGGATTGTGGGTGTGGCAGAATCCTTTGGCAAGGGCGACATGGAGAGGCAAGTGGAACATCTTTTGGAAGATACTCTGGGGGCTGAATCTTTCTCGGAACATTTCCTAGTGGAGAGAGCCCATCGCATTCTGGAACCTCCGCCGAAACCCAGAGCACCGGCCCGCACCATAATAGCACGCATCCTTAACTATAGGGACAGAGACGCTATCCTTCGACTCTCCAGAGAGAAAGGTACTTTGCACTTTGATAACCAAAGAATACACATATATACGGATTTCTCAACCGGGGTACAGACGCAACGTCGATCCTATGAACCCGTAAAAAGACAACTGCGAATGCGGAATGTACCCTATGCCCTGATCTTCCCCGCTAAAATCAGAATTCAACATGGCGGCAGAGCCCATTTTTTTGAGAATCCGACGGAAGCCAGGCGTCCATACCACTACCTCCCAGAGAAAGGGCAAATGATCAAAACTGCGGAGTCCAGCCTGGAGCAGATAGACTTGATGCAGCGGACTAGTGGGTCCACAATATCCGATTCCCGGCACGGAAGACCACGTGGAGGGTGAAAACTAAAAGAATGGCTTAGAGCGGCCTAGATGTAGATTCAAGGTAGTTTTGAGCCGTGAGCCCCCGAAAGGGCGGCCAGATGGATGCAGCAGCTACCCCTAGGAAAGTTCCAAAGTTATCGGGGAAAATGCCCATCGGGGTAGACCCGAACGTTATGGGGCAGCATCGTCTTGTTGGGAGTGATAATGTGGGTGGGGGGACGAGTTGGGATGTTACAATGTTGGTTGTTGAGATATACGGAATTCATGATGGAGGGGTGGGAATTGGAGACCCAGTTGAAAGGGTTCTACAGGTTGTAAATATTGGTGCCGTCGCTGCACATGACATTCATCTGATCCAATCCGATACAAGTGAAATGATATTGAGGCACAGTCATGACATACAACGGAACAAGGGATAGCGGAATGAAGTTCAAACTCCTGACATGGAATGTCCGCGGTTTAAATAACCGGGCTAAGTCTAGAAAGGTTGGGGCTTACGTTACTAGACACCTCCCACAGGTGATTATGTTACAAGAGACTCATGCACTCCGAAAGATAAACATGGACTTTTTGAAAAACTGGGGACAACATAGATTCTATACTGACTACTCCACGCAGGCGAGGGGGGTTCTCACCCTCATACACCCTTCTGTTGGTTTTCGACTCGGTAGGAGTAAGGTGGACATTCATGGGCGTTATGTTATAGTGTGGGGTAGTGTTGTGGGGAGGGAAATGATACTTGTGAACCCCTATGGACCAAACGTTGATGATCCTGAGTTTTATGTAAATGCTGTACAGGAATTGGAGTGTACAGGCTCTGAACAGATCCTCCGGGGAGGAGACTTTAACACAATCCTTGACGTCACACTAGATCGGTCCAATACAAAACCTCGATCCCCCTCCCAGGCTGCGGTAATGTTGTCACAAATTCTGTCGCAATTGACAATAGAAGACGCATGGAGATCACTATACCCCTATAAGAAACAATACACATTTTACTCCACAGTACATGACACGGAGTCCAGAATAGATTATTGGCTTGCTTCCACAAGCCTCATGAGTCATATAGATATATGTGAGATACTTCCCCCGCACCCTTTCAGACCACTCCCCTGTTACAATGGAAATGTCATTGAGGGATACAGCTCCCACGGTTAGGCGATGGAGGATGCCACCGGACATCCTTAAGGACTCTGCAGTAGCGGAGGCATTGCATATAGAAGTTGAACACTTCCTTGAAACCAATACTGGATCAGTAGATAGCCGCCATACTCTCTGGGAGGCATTCAAGGTTTGGGTGAGAGGGATATTGCTTTCTAAATCCACAGGCATGCTGAAGGCAGTCAGGAAAGAACTTGGTGTGGTGGAACAATTATTGGGCAGTTTAGAAGCAAAATAACTGATGAGCATGACGAGACCCTTGCGGAAATCAATAGTGCCCTATTGGAATTTAATAAACTAGCGGCTAGAGAACTGCTGTCTATGTCAGCCCCTCATAGAGCGCGTAGATACAGCAAGGGCAACAGAGCTGGACGCACCTTGGCCAACCTCCTTAAAGCAGATAGACAACACTTGATGATCTCCAGTATATCAACGAGTGACGGCTCGGCAGTCACTAGCGAAGAAGGGATAAATAGGGAATTCACTCGTTTTTACACAGACCTGTATTACAACCATGATTCAAAATCATCGAGTGATGTGGAAACGTACCTCGACAGCATTCCCCTCCCAACGCTCCCTGCGGAATACAGACTCGCGTTGGAGCAGCCCCTGACCAAGGATGAAATCGCCGAAGCGATCAAGTCACTGGCTAGTGGCAAAGCACCGGGCTCAGATGGGTTGGGGGGCGGAACTATACAAGGAGTTAAGTGAGGAACTATCCCCAGTGCTACTGTCGGTATGGGAGGAGGCAGTTGAGGTGGGCACCCTGCCACCATCAATGAGAGAGGCCATAATAACAGTCTTGCTGAAGCCCGGGCGGCCGCCCAACGAGATGTCCTCTTACAGACCCTTGTCCCTAATAAATTGTGATGCTAAAATATTTGCCAAGATCCTGGCCACGAGACTCCTCCCGCACATGCCCACATTGATACACCCAGACCAGTGCGGCTTTATTCCCACTAGGTCAACGGCCCTCAACCTTAGGAGATTGTTTGGCATCATGGCCCAGATAAAACCAGAAGTTCAGGCAGTGGCTGTGTCGTTGGACGCTGAAAAAGCGTTCGATTCAATATCTTGGTTGTTTTTGTTTAAACTGTTGAAGAAATTTGGTATAGGCCCATACTTTTTGAGATGCGTTAGTCTGCTGTACTCTGACCCTGGAGCCAGGGTACTGACCAATCGCACGATGTCCGAATGGTTTGGGCTAGGGAGGGGTACGTGACAGGGTTGCCCTTTCTCCCCAATACTATTCGCCCTCACCATTGAACCGGTGGCTGCGGCAATTAGGGAATACCAGGGACAGAGAGGTGTGTCACAATGGCCGGCCTGACTCACTCCATATCTCTATAGGCCGATGACATGTTGTTATACATCCGTGAGCCGGATATACACTTAGGCCCGGCGATCGAGACCATCCAGGAATTTGCAGAGTATTCTATATATAAAACAAATAGATCCAAATCTGAGATTTTCCCCCTCACCCCTGCCACGAGATGCCCAGCCAACACATATGGGTTAAAATGGTCCCCAAGCAAAATGAGATACCTGGGAATTATTGGGTCCTGTGGTGGTGCCACCCTTTATTCTGACAATCATGAACATCTCCTAGGTAGTATATCCACCAAGCTCCGTTTATGGACGAAACTCCCCATTTCGCTCATTGGCCGAGTGGCCATATTAAAAATGGTAATATTGCCAAAGTTATTGTACATATTCACAAACGTACCACTATGGCCGGGGGCACAGTTCTTTATGACCCTTCGTTCCTTGGCAGTGGAATTTGTTTGGGGAGGGGGCGCACCCAGAATGAAGTAGGAAAAAATGGTTGAACCTTACAATAAAGGGGGCATAGCAGCCCCAGATTTTGAATTGTATTACCTAGTGGCGCAGGCCCAATTTATCAGGAACTGGTATGATGTACAGTGTACTTCCCCCCATGTTGTTATTGAAAGACATGCTGTTTGCCCCACCGACTTACGCTCCATAATCTTTAGCAAAAAACATAAGGATGACTGCCCATTCCACCCGGTTAGCATAACAGTGCATGCATGGTCCAGATTATTTCGTAGGCTGGGGCTGGAGACTCCCTATTACTCGGAAGCCCCCTTCTGGAACTTCCCCGGTATAGCACCATCTTTTGACCCGGATGTCCAAAAAAACTGGGATCCAGATGAGGAATTCAAACTGAAAGATATATATCCTAATGGTAAATTCATAACACTAGAGGAATTTAAAGTTGGTATGGGGAAGGATCAACTGAAGATATTACAATACCACCGGATGCGGATGGCCTTTAAGGCCACATGGCCCCTGTTTCCAGAAGAACCACCTGCCCACCCATGCCTCACAATACTGTCTACACAGCAGAAGGTTAGTGTCTCAGGGCTCTACGCAGTGGTACAGGCGAATACGCCCACGACAAATGGTATCAGGGCTTCGTGGGAGGCTGACCTGGGAAGCACCATCTCGGACAAGGCATGGGAAAAATACTGTGATCTCACCAAACGGGTGTCTATAAATGCAGGCTTACGCCAGATACAATTTAAGGCACTGAATAAGTTACACTATACGCCTGTGAAGGTGGCTAAGTTCACTCGAAATGTCCCGGCCAGTTGTCCAAAATGTGGAAGCGCACAGGCCGATTCCTTCCATATGTATTTGAGTTGTCCTTCCATATACAAGTTCTGGAGGGAAGTTGCATCCATCCTGGTGGACATTACACAGATCCCTGCAGACCTGTCGCCCCGAAAATATCTATTCGGAGATATTGGTAAGACCTCGGAGATGGCCAGGCGTTTATTTAATGTAGCATGTATAGTAGCAAAAAAATCTATAGTGCAACAGTGGAAGAATGCATACGCACCACGGATCAATCATTTTCTAAAGGAACTGTCTCAGGTCAACGAATGTGAAGAACAGTATGTATTATCGCTACCTAGACCATGTAAGCCCAACGACATCTGGGCCCCGTTCAGAGTCTACTTGTGTGAACTGGGTTCGGACGAAAGAAGCCCGACTAGACCTGAAAACGAACAGACTGTGTAAGAAAATGCTGGTTGTAATTGTGTTTCGACTTTGTAATAAGAACAATTGTATTCTATGTAATGTCATGTTCAAGCTGCGACGTGAACCACCATAATTAATAAACAAAGTTTAAAAAAAAATAAAAGTACAATGTTGAATAAAGCCCTTTCCTTGCCTAGGAATGTCAGGGGGGTGTTGTGTGATGTTTTGTTTCAACAGACATGATTCTGATGCAGAAAAATAAAATAACTAAGTAAAGGCATTGGCTGCATTGTGGAACTAGCCAAACAGGATTTCTGCTTGGGGGTTGCTAGCAACAGGAGAGGCCTTCCCCCGCAAAAAGAAGCCACACTGGATTCTGGGACACCTACCTGTTAACTGACACCCTGGAACACTTTGAATGGACCAAGAGAAAGAAATATCACACGCTCGTCAGACTTTTGCCTGGGCTTCAGCTTGAGACAATAGATCTGGGACACCTACGTGCGATTTATGGAAGGGACAACCACCAGTCACTCAAGCTAAGAAAAACACCATGATAACCCTGGACTAAATTGACATTTGCTGGTAGCCTGAAAAAAATGGTCCGGGTTGAAGGACAAAGGCCAGCCCCATCTGGCTCAAAATACTATTTGATGAATAAACTTTTAAAGACTTAATTCTGTAACCAGACAGCGCAGTAATGTAAAAGTTGTACAGTTTAAATGTGATTTTCGTGGCTTCTGAACAAGATATTGTGGCCCTCCATAGCATGTATGGGACACAAGCCCCAGGAAAATATGAATCATGGTAAAAGTACACATGGTGGAATGTTAAAAATTTATAGAAATATGCCCTATAATAATATGCACACACATCTACAATTGTGGGATTTTGGGTGAATCGGTTCTCACTAAAATCGCAAAAAACTACTAGTAGGGCGAAACAATGGCATACAGACCTGGGAGTGGGAACACCATTCTCTGTATAAAATATGTAATCTGCCTATGTAATTTGTGAACGTGCCAAAACTGTACAAATGTGTTCTTTATGTTACGATTGATTTTGGCAAAAAGGACTGTGGGAAGGCTTTGCACCTCATAAAAATACAACCCCATAAACTGAGTCCCCTCCTAGAGGAGGCAACCAACATTGGCTGCCCTATCCAGTTCTTGGGGCTAGGTCTAGCTTAGTTCTGCCCAGCAATATACCCAGTGATGTCACCCGCTTTATAAAAGGGCTGGGAGCTCACAGAGACAGGACACTCTCTCCTGAATTTACACTGCCTGTGTATCCAGACATTCCAGATCCACCTTTGCATGATTCCAGAGTCTACTGCTAGGCCAAAGCATAACTAACCCTATCCAAGTAAGGCCCATTATCCAGAAAACCCCACAAAAATTCCAATAGCAAAGGGGAAAAGCTGTGGTACCCGCATGCCCGCTGTACCCTTGCCATCCAGTGACCAGACTTGCCCAGCTGCTTGCTGTTAGCAGTGTCTGCCGCTATCCTGTGACCAGAGCTTTTGAGTCCAGAAACGGTTGACTGTCCAAATCCCTGAAGTGCGGCTTGTGAGTATTCCCCCATCCCATAGCCACACATAGCCTACCCCATCTTGATACTTTGTCTTTGTTCCACTTTTTAAGTAATCCTATCCCTACCCTGATTCCTTGTTAAAACTAGTAGAATTCCCTGTGCATCTTGTCATTGATCTCCAAGCGTTAGCGCCACTTTTCTATTCATTTCTGTCTTGCATAGATCATAAGTCCTTAGTCATATTTGGAATAACCAAATTAATTCCCACATAAAGTTGAACACGGGGTGAAAAGGTTTACGTCGCGAATCAATCTTGGAACGTACCGTGTCTTTCTTTAACCATATTGTCTAGATAATTTAATTTTTAAGTAAAATTTGCCTTTCCGTTTTAAAACCTATTTTCTTTTCTTAATTGCTTTATTTTACCCAAACCGAACCTTGAAAATCTCATCCAATTATTCAGCTATAGCCACTCTTTCAATTCTATATTGTCCCTATGATGTGCATCTACCACCCAGCCTATAAACCTCATTCCGATTCTGTGTATTTCACCCTTTTAAAAAAAAAAAAAAAATTTTTTACATTTAAAACGGCAAATGTGTAAATTGCAAATTTTCAATGTATGAATTTGGCTGCACTGTGTTTTCATTTCAAGTTGCTTTTTGAACTGTATGCCTTTTGTGATACCTTACCTTATAGTTGCTAGTGATATAGCATCCCTGATACTGTGATAAAACACATGTACACCATTATTTAAACACACATAATTATTTGTCAAAATCTGAGTGTCATTTATGCCATTGCAGAGAGTCAACAAAAGCTAAATCAACAAATAAAATATAATGGAGTCTGCACAGAGCAGATAGTTACTCTATAAAATCAGACCAAAGAGTTGGAAGAGGAAAATAATACATTAATTATGAGAGACCTCCACTCTCAATCAGAATTTGATGAAAAGCGCCATAAATTAGGCGCCATAACACAACAAAGGGATGACCTGGTTGAACAAAGGGGTGCTCTGTATCAGGGGAAAAAGGCCCAATACCAAGAAATGTGCAGTTTAAAAACTAACCTGGAGAGAAGGGAGTCAGACCTTCAGGTACTGACTGGCATAAAAGAAGAATGTGAAAATGTATGGGACATAAGAGACAAATGGAACTCGAGTTAGAGCAGTGTCATGATGCCTACCCCCGGGGACCCAGACCAAGTCCAGCAACCCCGGAAGCAGGCATCAAGTTATTCCAAGCAAGCCCAACAACCCCTGCTAGGGGTTATTTGGGTGCAGTCCTGGCGTCTATGGCGCCAGGCTCATAGATTAAAACTTACCTGATGCAGACCAGGCTGCAAACTTACCTGATGCAGACCATGCTGCAAGAGCTCCAAGCCAAAAGAGGCTTGGAAGGGACTACTTTATTTAGGGACTATTTTTTACGCGGGTGGGGCTGGGGAGGAATACTTACCTGGGGCTTCTTTGGACGGCTATTTAAACCACGCCCGAAGAGCAGCACACGCTTCGCGTTATTCTGCATCCAGCAGCGTAACGCTCACTGTGCCTGCAAGTCTGCATCCAGTCTTCTAACACGCCCACCTCGAGTCTGGAGCTCCTAGTAAAAGGGAGAAAGAAGGAGAAAAGGTTAGAACAAGAGCAATACCTTTGATCCTTACCTGAATTCCCGATCCATCATGCCTTCGAGCTGGAAGAAAGAAGTTATTTTATGCGCGTCGCCTCGCCTGCTGCAGCACTGCGCTGAACTCACCGGCCTTAGCAGCATCTTCACATTCCACCGCATCCTTCTGCATGTTCCCGCCGCACTCCGGCACCTAAGGGGAAGACAAGAACAGCAAGGTGAGCCAAGGGAATACACAGAGGCAATATTAGTTACCCCCCATAGACTTACCTGATTTTACCACCGGGGGTACTATTCCTCTTCACGGGTCGGCGCAGCTTCCACTGCATCCTCATCGAACCGCGGCCCCTAAAAACAAAGGGACAGCAAGGTGAAACAAAGGGACAAACAAGGGGAAACCTCCTCACCACTATAGACTTACCTGATTTTACCGCCGGAGGCATTATTCCCCGAGACTTCATACTTTCTCTCAGCACCTGAATAAGAGAGAAAGCAACAGGTTACATATTGACATTATTTTATCGAACTGTATTGGATAATACAAATCCTTACCTGAATATTACCGGTTGCCACGAGGAACTCTTCATTAGGCTCAAGCTGCAACCTGCAAGGAATCGGACAAGAGTGAAAGTCAGACATTTGAACTCATACGAACTACATACTTACGGCGTCTTGCCGGGAATCTCAGAGCCAATATTGTTCTGGAACTCACCAATTCCTTCGAGCCAGTGAAGCAACTGGTTATCTACGCACCCCTCCGCTCAATGCAGGATGGAGAGCTCATCTTTCCAAACCATCAGGTGAGACTATAAGAGGGGACATCAAAGGTGATCAGTGGGGAGAACAGCGGGAGTGGGGTGGGTTAACGCTCAACTCCAGGGGTGGTTAATTCCCTTTCTGCATTTGCAGAAGAATATTCCTACGGGCCAAGCAAACGAAGCTAGGTGGGCCAGCCCAGTCCGTCATCTCGGCACTATGCGTGACATTGGTGGAGACCGCAGCTGTCCAGTTCAGATCGATGCCCCTGCGGGAGCCAGGTCAGCGTAACAAGCAGGCCATAGAGACTCTAAATATGCAGAAAAAGGAGGTTCACCTCCTGCAACAGAAATTGTCTCAGTGTTCCGAAAGTATACAGGCATCACAAAAAGATAATGAGGCCCTTGGTGAGGAGAATTATGGGCTCCACCAGCAGGTGGCAGCTCAAGAGCGGGTCATTGAGGCTAGTAAAGCCCCGATAGCTGAGCAAAAAGCTGGAGCTACTATGAAGGGGCAAGATGGCCAAAGGACAGGACAAAGAACCTTGTGGCATGGCCATTTTGGAGCCAGGCCACCTGTTCGTGCCAAACCTGGCAATTGCGGTTTACTTGGCAGGGAAGGGTTAAAAATACACAAAATGATAAGCTGACACCAGCCCTGTCCAAGGCACATCTGACTTCTAAAAAATCCTTTGAGAGTAGCTAGGGCCTTTGGAAATGACTAATAGACCCAAGTGCACTGTACTGGAAGGTACATTGTGCACTTGTTAAATGTTGCAGACTAAGGGTAACAAAGACTCCCAGTACTGACTGTTTTAAGGGCATGTCAGTTTCCCCCTAAAAAGTGAGCGAAAGGCGCAGAGGAGTGCAGCAGAAGGTTGTGCTCCTCTGGTAAAGTCAGACTATGGTGTTGAACATCAGCAAAAAGTTGGGGGGTACACAACTGGAGGGAAAATTACACATGAAATGGAAATCTTTCCTAACAGTGACCTAAGCTGATTGGCTGTGAGAGCAATGGAATGTACTTTGATTTCTTCAACGGCTTTTCATTCCAAGTATGTCAGAAATTAATTTTATTCGGACTATGCGTCCATTAACACAGTCATACAACAATACAAAATATTATCAACGAACACCATATTAGATTCCTTTTTTCCAAATGTTACATCGTTGGTATTCATAAAAAAAGTTAATTGCCCGCGAGCAGGTTCTTATAATATTCTGGTTAAAATGTTGCCTCAGCCAGCGTTGCCTCATATGGCTTGTAAACCCGAAAACTGTTAAAAATTAATCAGATCCCCCATTTGCCCCAGACCACAGGGACAGGTTGTCTCAAACCTCAACCATGGCACTTGTGCTTGCAATGGTAATACATTTATTTGTGCCATAAGTAGCAGCCTACGGCTGTTAAGAGAGTGTATTCCTACTATTGTTGGTGAGGATTTTGAAAACATAGAGACAGGGTCGTAAAACCTTAAGGACGGGAGCGTAGTGACTACCTCTAAAAAGGCACCCACCTTCAACTCTGCTGCCCTTTTTAAAGAATGAATTTGCGGCCGGCTTTTAAATGCGGTGCCCGTCCCTCGGCCGTAATTTTCCACCGAGACATTAAGTTCTGCCGACACGAGAGCCAGTTTTCGCTGAGTTCCAACAAAGCAGCCAGTAAATTTGGGTTAAAAAAGGAGCCATGTAGACATTTTAAAAAATAGTCCAGAAAGCGCTGTTCTGCTAAAAGGGAGATATTTATCACACCCACTTCAAAGCGAACAGTGCTGTGGTTTGGCAGAAGCGTGTTAACTGACTTTATTACAAGAGTGAAAATGTGATGTGGGTGGCGTGCAAGCATTTCAGAGTGCAAGGAAACATTCCCTATACCGTGTGTAGAGTAACACTCAGTTTTAGAGACGCTTTTGAGAGAGGGGGCACGCGAGGCACTCTGCGCGAGTAAGGTGAGGCTGTGTGCGCATGTCTGCCGAATACAATAAGACAAGCTCTTTGCAACCCGTTGAGCGAGGATGCAGCAGTTTGCGTCATTGCGCAATCACAGTAAAAGAAGAAGGACTTAACTCTTCGCTGCCCAATGTGAGAGGAGGCAGTAATAGTTTAATCGCGTGAGCGCAGAAAGTGAAGGGCTCAAGAAAAAAAACTGAAGATCTGAGTTGCCATCTTCGTCGCAGTATTTTTTGCAACAGCTTACTGTTCAGCTTTGGGAAGCAGTAAGGATATTCAACAAAGGATAATCTCTTTATTTATTTATTGGGTATTTATAATGCGCCTAACAGCAAAATAGTGTTTCAAGGCACATCAAGACAATAGTGGGGGAGGTACAGGGAAGAAAAAAAACAAAAATAAACGTTCCTACTAGGTCTTGAGACATTCGGATCGTGCAAGTGCAGTAATAAGAGTGCAGGGGAAGAGGAGGGCAGGGTGTAGGTTGGGGAGACAGGGAAGAAGACTAACAATAACATTCCTACTAAGTCTGGAGATGATTCAGAGTGTGCAAATGCAATAACAGAAAAGAGGGGGAGGAGGGGACGTGTAGGTTGGGGATGAACAGGGAAGACAATAATATCATTCCTACTAGGTCACAAGACGATTTGGGGCGTGCACTTGCAGTAACAGAAAATAGGCGGGAGGAGGGGAAGTGAAGGTAGGGGATAAATAGGGAAGAAGACAATGACGTTCCTACTAGGTCAAGAGATAATTCGGACCATGCAAGAGCAGTAACAGAAATGTGGGGAGAGGGAGAAGAGGGAAAGTGTAGGTTGGCGATGAACAGGGAAGACACCAATAACGTTCCTACTAGGTTGCGAGACAATTTGGAGAGTGCAAGTGCAGTAACAGAAAAGGGGGGGGTGAAGGTCGGGGATGAGCAGGGAAGAAGACAATCAATAACGTTCCTACTAGGACAAGAGACCATTCGGAGCGTGCAAGTGCAGTAACAGAAATAAGGGGAGGGGGAAGTGAAGGTTGGGGATGAACAAGGAAGAAGACCAACAATAATGTTCCTACTAGGTCATGAGACAATTCGGAGCGTTCAAGTGCAGTAACAGAAAAGAGGGTAGAAGTGGAGTAGGAGAAGTGCAGGACAGGGAGGAAAGGGTAATGCTCAGGATGGAGGAAGAAGAAGGGTACATTAAGTGCAGATGAAGAGGTTCACCTGCACTTTTAGAAGAGGGTGCACAAGAGAGTGCTTGAGGAGTAGGGGGAAGGAGCCAGTGGCTGGAGCAAGAGAGGTAATGTTGTCCTAGAAAGATCTGGGGGAGCAGGAGAGCCCCTGTTTGGATGAGACTTTCATTGAGCGTACTTGTCTAGAGACCTCATCAGGTAATTTGGGAGAGAAAGAGGAGAGTAGAAGGGAAGAGGAGGCCAAGGGAGACCTGTGAGATGGTAAGGGAGGCTCAGAACGCCAACTTCAACACAACAGCAATGCAACCATCTAGATTCATGTTTCCAGGATAGAGGAAAGCCTAGGTTTCAACATACAGCAGAAAAAGCAAAAACACCTAGATGCGAGTTTCCTGGATAGAGTGGAAAAAAGAAGACAGGAAAGGAAGAAGAAAGAATAATTAAAAACTCGTTTTTGAGCCTATTAAGATATTAAGAAATAGTTTAGTTAGGGATAGTTAGTGATAGAGATAAGTTTAGATCGTCTACAAAGATGTCAAGAGAGAAGGCTTCAGTTCTTCGAGTAATTACCTCTCAGCTACAAGCAGAGGCAAATGGGTAAAGATTAAATGAAAGAAGAAAAGTAAATGTAATTACAAGTAACTGATTGCAGGAGAAATTCATTCTGTGCTGTTATTTCCCACTGCAGATTCCAAGAGACCAGAAGTGAGAAGAGTCTGTCGTTTTATTTTTAATCCACTACCCCTTTCCCTTCCCTGTGGTTGCAGACTCAGCTGTAGATTCAGGGGTGGACACATTCATCCACAGAAGGGTGAGTGCTGTGGTGCCGGGTGGGGGTGATCCCCGGGGAACATTTAGGCGGCAACGGTGGGCCGACTGACATGGCCTGTCAGCTAACAACCAAGTGGGGGCAGACATGCCATATCCTGGGAATAAGCTCGCGCTCCCGGGTACTCGGACGCTGCCCTTCGTTCTTAATACCTCATTCTGAGATGGAACTGGATTGAAGTCCATAGTGCCACCCTTGCCGCATTCTACAGCCTGAGAGTTAATTCCACCTCCATCGGCCTCACACCAAACAGGAAATCATTGATCTTCCACCACACGGAGTGACTGGACTACTAATCCAGAGTTATGGTCTGCGCAGTACTGATCAAAAAGTGAGATTGTAACCCCTATCCTTGCACAGCATGACCAAGGGAAGTGCTAAAAATCAACACTCTATGAGCCAGTATACCAAAGCCACCTCTTAACAACTGCCCAGTAGCAGAGAGTCCTCAGTCATGGAGCCTGAAGTGGCGCCAGTGGAGCTTACGGAAACTCAGCGTATGATGGCTTGCATGCAGGAAGGGTTTGCCAAGGTGCATTGTTAGATGGACGGTATAAATGCTACCATTGACTTAATCAAAACTCGAATAGACAAAACTGATTAGCGTCTGGCCAATGCGGAAACAAGAGCAGACACAGTGGACGATGATGTGTCTACGTTTGTTGAAAATGCACTTGGTACACAATGCACCATTAATCGAGACACTTGGGGCTACAGGCAGGGCCAGGTATGCTCGGTGATGGCCTGGTCTATACATGAATCAGTGCATTATTGATTGCCCTACACCCAAATGGGTAACATAACCTGCCTTAGCTGGTATGTCCTGGCCCTTGGGAACCCTAACAAGCGACGTAAGATACATCTATACATTGCAAGACACAAAGCCCAAATAGAATATCTACAGGAAACCCACGCTCTAGCAGCGACGTGTGAAGGATTTGCTAAAACCTGGGGGTTAATCGCTTTTACACTACATACTTCTCGCAGGCTAGAGGGGTCCTGACCATGATGCACAGGTTTCTCCCAATTCAATGCAAGCATGCCAAGGTAGACCCCCTAGGCTGATGTATGGAGTCCTTGCATGTAAACAAATACTGCTTTTGAATGTCTATGACCCTAACATTGATGATCCCCAATTTTTTACAGAAATCCTGGAGGGACTGGACCGATACCTGCTCATTCCTGTACTCTGGGGGGGACTTCAACACAATCCTAGATTTGAAACTGGATAGATCCTCTCACGTCCACAGAGCACCTACCCATGCAGCTCCGTGTTTAATGAGGGCATGCATACTCTGGGGCTGGTGGATGCTCTGCATAACAATGACCTTTCCTACTCCTTTTATTCATCAGTCCATGACTCCCACTCCCATATTGACTTGTGGCTTATCACCGACACATTGCTAGGGGGAGTCAAAGATGCCAACATACTACCTCGTACCTACACCGACCATTCCCCAATCACCATCTCCCTAACATTGCTATCGCTCACTAGGCACCGCAGCGCCTGGTGCTTTAAATTGCTGGTGCTTCGGGATGCGGCGTTTGCTTTTACCATTGATGAGCATGTGCAGTTATTCTTTGATCAAAATGTAGGCTCTGTCTCCTCTGCTTGTGTGCTCTGGGAAGGCTTTAAGCCATTTATCCGTGGAATACCGAAGGTGACAGAGTTCAGTGTCCTTAAAACCATCTGTCGCAACATAGCTGATAGCGAAAATGAGTTGCAGGATTTGGAGTTTGAACTAGCTAACAGCCCCTCTACTGCTACACTAGTGCAGATCACGGAAGCCTTGGACACTTTTAGGACAAACGCAGACCGAGAGGTCAAGTTTTTAGACTCCCCGATGACCTCTAGAAGAGACAGTGAAGGGGACAGACCTGGCAGACTACTCGCCCGGATGGCAAGACCTGGTAACCATACCCGGTGTATCCCCCGTATAAAGAACTCCTCTGGGATCTCGGTTCACACTCCTGCTGTGATTAACAAGGTTTTTACTGGGTTCTATAAGGTTTTGTATGCTAATAAGGACATATGCACACAGGAAGAAATCAATACATTCCTAGATGCCCTTCCACTTAGTCAGATATGCAAAGATACTAGAGCTCTACTGGACCGCCCTATCTTCGTCTTTGAGATGAGGCGATAGACCGACTGCCAGCTGAAAGAGCACCTGGTACTGAAGGTCTTTCTGATCATTTTTACAAACCTTACAAGGGAACCCTTGCTCCATACCTTCTCCAGGTCTGGCAGGAATCCCTCATATCCTCAACACTCCCAGACACCACGCGTGAGGCAGTTATCATGGTCTAATTAAAACATGACAAACCAGCTGACCAATGCGGATCCTATCTGCCCCTGTCCTTAATTAACACCGATGTGAAGATGGGAAATACTAGCCACCGACTGATGCCATTCATGCCACACATCGTCCATCTGGATCCGGCGGGATTTATCCCGGGCCGGTCCACAGCATTGAACCTACGTTGCATTTTCAATATTCTAGCTCAGATAGATCCCGGGGCTCAAGCTGTGGCAGCCGCGTTAGACATCCAGAAAGCCTTTGATTCTGTCTCTTGGCGTTTCATGCACACAGTATTGACCACAGTATTGACCAAATGCTGTTTTGGTCAAGGGTTCCTCGTGGCTTTGTGCCTCCTATACACAGCACCAGCTGCCATGGTTAATGCCAAAGGGTTGTCCAGCCCCCCCCCCCCCCCCGATTTGAGATCTGCAAAGGCAATCGACAGGGTTGCCCATTGTCCCCCCTGATATTTGCTATCATCATTGAACCGTTGGCGGACATGATAGGACTCAGACATGGGCACAGAGGGATTTGAATAGCTGGTGGACCACAGATATTCTTGCTTTACGCTGATGATGCACTAGTGTACATTCAACACCCTCAAACACATCTAAAACCTATTATGGAGGACATCCAACATTTTGAGAAGCTGTTGGGCCTTAGGCTAAATTCCAGTAAATTTGAACTTTTCCCCCTCACAGACACTACCACCTGCCCTGCGGACCTCCAGGGATTTAAGTGGGCTTCAGAATCCATGCGCTATTTAGGGGTAACCGTGGCAAGGCATAGTTCAAAATGATATGACTGCAACTATGACAAGTACAATACCCAGTTGCGTTTCAGGCTGTCCAGCTGGACCCATCTTCCCATAACAATAGCAGGCAAGGTAGCGCTCCTAAAAATCATTGTCCTTCCTTAGCTCTTATGCTTCCTCAACATATCGAAATGGCCTGGCGGCCATTCTCTCAAGAACTAGAAAGTGAGATCAGCAAATTCTTACAGAACTCTGGGGCAGTACGACTGAAGTGGGATACACTATCGCAACCACATGAAAAGGGTGGGTTTGCAGCCCCCAGCTTTCGTCTATACTGGATGGCCACACAAGCACAATTTGCGGCCTGCTGGTTTGGCGAGGGCCCACCGCCACCCCATATACAACTAGAACAATACTCAGCGGGTGACAGAAACCGGTGCTCCTGGATAGATTCACTGACAACTGTGCATTCGACCCTGCAAGCTCCAAAGCTTTAGCCTGGCGTAAAATATGGGAAGAGACAGGCACACACGACCCATACCCGAAAATATCCCACTTGGGAACTGTATGCCTTCCCTCCCGTGAGTCGGTGCGGGCTTGTGCGTCACCTGGGAGCGTCAGGGGTTTCATTAATTGGTGTCCCTGTACAAGGAAGACAACTTTAAACAAACCACAGATGCCCATGGTTCCAACCACAACAAACCCTTGCAGTGGCTGCTGTACATTGGACTGCGCAGAGCGTGTAGAAAACGTTGGAGCTGCTTCCCGATGACCCCATGTTAGAATTTGTCTTGACAGTGGGTGAGAATAAAAACAGAGTATCTACGCTGTCTCGTCTACTTCAAACCCACTCACACACAACCAGTCACAATGTGGAGGATATGTGTAAAGCCCCTCGCCCACACAGCTCCTTGTCCACTCATGCTGATGATATATACTCCATCCTATCTGACCGTCTCCCAGATCTTTTTTTTGCAATAGAAACTTGGCTACACGAGTCCTCTAGCCCTACCTTGAATCAGGCTATACCAGAAGGCTACTCTATTATTCATGCTGATCGCCGCCCCTTAGAGGGGTAGTGGGTTGGCGGTCATCTTCGGAGACCATCTTGAAGTCCCTGGACTTGACTATTCTGCCAGTCTGCCTATGGAATTCCTTCTGCTGCGCTGTGTTCTTTCACCCTCCTGTGTATGCCACTTTCTACTTCTCTATCGTCCCCCTGGCCCCTACACCAGTGTTCTTGAATCTTTCCTCGATACTATTGCTGATCTTCATTCACAATTCTCCAACTTTGTGGTCTTAGGAGATTTAAATTTCAAATGTAATAATCCACGCACATTAGCATTGAATTCTTTCTTCGATAGTCTAGCTGACTTGGGTCTCTTCCAATTTGTCTTAGACCTCACGCAAAAGTTGGGGAACACTCTGGATCTTGTGTTTGCCAAAGAAGGGCTTCTGACCTGGTTCTTAGTGGATCCAGTCCTTTGGTCAGATCATTATTTGCTCTCTTTTACACTCAATAGGACTTGTAGCTCTCAAAAAACTGCCCCTATGAAAAAATAGCAGCGGAGCTGGCGCTCAGTTAACTTGCCAGACTTGATATCTGCTATTAAAAGCAATGAGGGTAAGGTTTTAGATCCCACATTGTCAGGCTCACCCATGCTATGCGCACCGCAGCTGATTTGGTTGCCCCCCTTCTGCTTGCTCAACCTCACAGGCTTCCCGCTCAGCCTTGGTTTACAGATGGCCTCAGGGCACTGCACCTGACTATGAGACAATCGGAACGTAAAGTGTATGATCCTAGCTTAAAAGTATGTTACAAATAATGTGCCATGACCTACTTTTCAGCCATTCTGGCGGCAAAGAAAGCTTTTTACGCTCACAAAATCGTGATCTCCATCTGTCAACCTAAATCACTCTTTGCTGTAATGAGATCTCTCTCATCCACTGCCACACTCTCCCCTTCTATTCCACCGACCCAGGATCTCTGCAATGAGTTGGCTGCTTCATTCATTGCAAAGATTGACACGATTTGCACCAATATTGCCAAAACTCTAACGCTAAACGCCAATGCATCCTCTTGTCCGTCGGCTGACCCTAATACTATCCCCACCCCGTCTACCTATATAGACCAACCATCCTCTGAGGGATGGTCCGTATTTCCCCAATCAGATGTCCAATCTGCTATCTCTCGCATCAAGTCGGGGTCTCCCTCTGATGCTATTCCTTTATCTATCATGAAAGATATTTCTTATGACCTGTTGGCTGAGATCACAATGGCAGTGAATAATTCCTGCCAAACCAGTTCTATTCCTTCCGAACTTAAAGCTGCCACTGTCATCCTGCTGCTAAAATAAACCTTCACTTGACCCCCTGGTGTACTCTAATTATCTTATGAAACTCCTTGAGTGACTGGTTTTTCCTCTGCTATGGAGTCTACTGGGCTTTTTGACCCTGCTCAATCTGGGTTCAGGCCTGGTCGGGGGACCGAGAGTGTTCTGGTCTCGGTCCTGGACGATATGGCCAGGCTGGTTGACACAGGGAGGTGGGAGTGAGCCCTGATTTTATTAGATCTGTCAGCGGCTTTTGATACTGTTGACCATCCCATCCTGCAGAACCGCCTTGCCCAAGTCGGAATCTCTGGCCAGGTTCACGCTTGGTTTGCCTCCTTCCTGGCCGACAGAACTCAGATTCTTTCATTTCCTCCATTTCTTTCCTCTGTTTTCTCTCTTCTATGTGGTGTCCCTCAAGATTCTGCCGTGTCCCCCTGCTCTTCAATATTTACATCTGGCCTCTTGTGTGACTCATCTACTCCTTCGGCATCGTTACTCTTATGCCGACGACACCCAGATCCTGATCAGTATGGATATCGATCAGGCTGAGATGTCGTCGTGCCTGAGGGGATGTCTGACAGCCGTCGGAGATTGGATGAACCACAACTTGCTGAAGTTCAAAGGGGATAAAACTGAGGTACTGGTGGTGGGATCCCCCCTGATCCTTCACTTTGGCCTTCCTCGCTGAGTCCCCTCCCGACCCCTGCCGATAAGGTTAGGAACCTGAGGGTAATAATCTCCACCACTCTTTCCATGGAGCCCCAGGTTGCCGCTGTATGCAAAGCAGGTCACCTTCACCTGCGTATTCTTAGGAAGGTTCTTTCTTTTGTCCCTACTCATCTCGATCCGCCAGTGATGGCCATGATTATGCTCAACCGCTTAGAATATTGTAACTCCCTTTATCTATCTCAGTCGCAGGGACTTATTCAGCGGCTGCAACGGCTACAGAACATGGCGGCTCGGGTTGCCACTGGCTCCCCTTATGGTGCCCACATATCCCCGGTGCTGCGGACCCTTTACTGGCTGCCAGTTGGCCAGCGCATTGTTTTCAAGACCCTGTGCCTGGTTCATCGTGCCCTCCTGTTTCAGGGGCCAGAATATCTGTGTTCAAAGTTCTTACGCTCTGTTCCATCACGGTCTCTGCGGTCGGCCTCAACTGGCTTGCTGGTTGTTCCTACCTTTAGCCGCTCACACTGTGGTGGGCGGGCCTTTTCTATTGCAGCACCCAGTCTTTTGAATGGTCTGCCACTCCATCTGAAAAATTTAAAAAATCACCTTGCCTTCAGGAAGGCTCTTAAAATGTTTGTTTTGATGCTGTTGCAGTTTTCCTCTCTGTTCCTCTCCCCTCTCCAGCGCCAAGATGCCTTCGGTGAATGTGTGCTTAATAAGTATGCATAACATAACATAACAATGTACGAGCTAAGTGGGCCGTGGACCTCCAGATTGATGTCACGTACTACTTATGGGCGGACATGTGCATGCAGACACGCAGGTGCCTTATAATTCCAGATTTCAGCTCATACAAGGCAAAACATTACACTGATACCACTATACCCCAGATAGGCTGAGCATGTTTTCTGAACAGGGGACTGGGGCATGTCCGCGATGCAAATCTCCCAATGCTACATACTTCGATATGTTATAGGGCTATCCCCATCTTTTGGAAAGATGTGTGTGAGATTGTCAGAAGATTACCAATAAAACTTGACCCCTGTTCCATTACTTTGCTTGTTCCATAGTTCTGATCTTTCATCAGGAACTGTGGGTAAACTTGTGCAACTTTGTCTTTCGTTGGCTAAGCAATACATCCAAATACATTGGACAAGCGAGAATGCTCTGAACAAGGACCACTGGCTGCGCAATGTGATATGGGCTAACAACATGGAAGATCAATGGGCACAAATGCAATCGCCCCCCACCTCCCCCCCCGATTACAGGCGAAAGGATATTTGGGACCCATTCAAAACCAATCTCCGGCGCACAGCTGATTATCTGGACTCATCCCAGTCCCTACCACTAGAATGACCTTCCTCCATGCCACTCACCTTGAACTTAATGTGCGACTGGTACGAGACTCATTGCACCGCCATGTACCCCTTATGTGATATGAGACTATATTTAAGGCCTGTTGTTCGGTTTGTTCATTCCAAGTGTCATTGAAACTGTATCAACAAACTGTTAATTTGTGATTGTGTGATGCCAAGTGTACCAATAAAGAAAAGTAAAAAAATAAAAATAAAATAAAAAAAAGAGTCATACAACCCTCATCCAAGATGGCATCTAATAGTTCCATAGGAAGAAACTGCCTCCCACAAGCCAGTCTTTCAAAATGGCCACCGGCATAATGACTCAGTGGTCAGAAACACTTTGGATGCAGTTTAAGAAGGCTTTCTCCTACCAGCTCGTTGCCTTGCTTCTACTTTAGATTCTTACGTTGCTGTGAGTATTATTCTACTCCCTGGGTTCGTTGTTTCTCTCTTCTATTTCCCCCTTCCCACCTTACTACTTGCTTTCTCTCCTTGCCTTGCCTTCTCTTCTGAATCTATTTTTTTAGGCTTCGAGAATTGGATCCTCACTTCCTGAGCGCAACACATGCCCCCAACAACTCATTTCTACAAGCACAACATGAGCACCACTTGCCACTAGTAGTTCTTTGTTGTTACACTTAACAGTGTCTCCGTCGCTCCACGACTTGTTTCCGGGATTATCTACCATTACAGCCGCGCTTCGTTTCAGAACGGACGACTGTTCTGTTTCGTCGCAGAACGCCTCCCATGCACGCTCAACCGTTCCTAAAGGTAAATTGTTAATCACGCATCGCATCATTGGGAAGTATCTTTCTGTTACGAGACTTGTATTATATCATTAGGGTTCATTGATAAATTCTCTGTTGCTTTATATTCCCTCTCCTTTCATTTGCTTACCTGAGCGTCCAGTTACAGAGCCAGCAACTACAATCCTTTGCTTCTAAGCACCATGACCACCTCCTTACTACTGAATCTGCTTTCACCATTGCTCTGGAGTTTCCTGGCCATCAAAATTGGCCAATCAGACGCCGACGCTTGTGAAGGAGACCACTTTTTGTGAGGCGGGATTGATCCCATGAAATTCACCACCCTATTTGAAAAAGTGAACCATATCTCTCACCAATTAGCCCTGATTGAAAAAGGCGAGTGATTCGCCGAAACACGTGTCTCTATAGGGCAACTGTCTGTTTAAATATACTTTATGAAAATTCAACAACCCTTTGTACTATCTTTATTGTATGGCGCTTGACCTGAAGTGGAGCAGGGTTCTTTCTGAGCCCTATATACTTACATCAAAATTTGAATCTTTCTCCTATCAAGAGCCACACCACATTGGGTTTTATCTCCAAGGGGTTTTCCCGGGCTAACCCCAGGGCCCTGTTATTCATTTTCCAGGGACCAGCGTGGAGTGTGGTAGGCCCCCCCCCCCATTTCCATCTTTTTTCAGATCTGCTGACTAAGGTCAGAGTCCATAGTGTATGTTTTCTTGACTTGTATTGTAATCATAACTAGAGGAGAAAGACAAACCGACTAGGCCTTCTGAGTATTCAGAACGTGCAAGTGCAGAGAAAGAAGAGGGGAGGAAGGAGTGGGGGGTAAGTGCTGGAATGTCTGTGCTCGTGGGTGAGCATCAGATGTAAGTACGAAGTCTAAAGTAAGTGCTAGGGAGCATGGAGCTGCAATAAGGTGGGTAAATGCAGGCCTACAGGGGAAAGGCCAGTGGATGCCGAGGCAAGTGCTGTGTGTAGGCAGAAGCTGAGGCGATTGGGTGTGGAAGGCCAGGGCCCAGAGGACACATACAGGCCCGGTTAACCAATCGTAGCAACTGTGAGGTTATCAGATGAGGGAGGAAGGGAAGGAGGAAGTGAAAAGGAAAGTCTTGAGGAGCTTTCCGGAATTCAAAGAGGTCCGACTCAAGATGAAGAGGAAGGCAGAGGCTGTTCCACAAGAGGGAATCTGCAGAGGCGAGAGATCGGCCTCTGGCCCTCTGTTTTGCGAAACGCTTCACATAGAGAGTTGGTGCCAGAGGAATGTAGAGGTCTAGAGGGAGAGTATTTTGTGATAGCTTACAGATACCGTGGTCCCCCGGCACCAGACATCCTTGTGGATGATGCAGAGGGATTTGAATTAAATCTGTGCAGCAACCAGGAGCCAGTGAAGAGTTTTTAGGGCAGGAGAGATGTGGGCCCTGGGCTTGAGGCCAAAGATACATCTTGCTGCCTTATTCTGGATTAGCTGGAGGGGTCGTCGAGAGGAAGAGGGTAGATTCAAAAGTAGGCTGTTGCACTAGTCAAGCCTAGAGAGAAACAGAGCTTTGGTAACAGTGAGCTTCTGGGGGAAAGTGTGAAAGGGAGAATTCCTTTGAGAAGGAAGAGTTGAAAGTTGGACTTCTTGGCAATTTCCTGGATATGAGGGAGGATGGAAAGAGAGGAGTAGAAGATGACTCCAAGGTTTTTGGCTTCGGATGAAGGAGAAGGGGGAGAGCCCATAGAGGATATCCAGAGTGAGGCGAAGAAAGAGGGAGCAGGGGTCCCAACAGGAAAGATCTCAGTCTTGCTGGAATTGAGGCAGAGATCACAGGAGGTGCACCAGGACTGGATAGCAGATAGGTAGTCCGGGATGGTGGAAGAAGCAAGAGGGACAGCAGAAGGTTTGAAGAAGAGTTGAGCATCATCTAGGTAGCAATGGAAGTTGGGGGGAGAAGGCGGAAATGTGTGCCAGCAGAGCAAGGTAATTGCTAAAGAGGCAGGCGGAGAGGTTGGAGCCCCGGGGGACACCACAGGTGGAGAAGGAGGTAGGCGAGGTGAAGGTGCCCAGAATAACCTGGGACATACGATCAGTTAAGAAGGTCAGCCAGTCAAGCCACTTTTGGTGTGCTATGGCTATAGAGCAGGAACACTTTAACACAAGGTTAGAAACTGTAGAGTAGGACAGCAAGTGACTAAAGAACCAGGTAAGTACAAACCAAATGAGAGAATAGGTAGAACAGAAAGGTGTTTGAAACACCATACACAGCCTTCTAAAATAAGGCACTACACGTAAATCCTTCCCCAGCTACAAAATAAGCCTACTGCTCTTAGAGTCACAGGCCCCAATTCAGTTCTCCTCAGAAAGCAAGGAGCCGTTAAAAGAACTATGCAAATCAGACATATTCATAAATGTCTCACATTTGAAGAATTAAGATAAAAATCTTTCGTGACCCTCTCACAATCCTACCCCCTTAGGGGAATCCCATGGGGATCCTTAACCAGAACTACACCGATCATGGTCAGGCAAGGGAGGGATTGTACAAGGACTTTATGCCCGTTGAAACCTATGGAGGTGGGTGGGGTAGGAACAGGTATGTTTACTCACTCCCTTTACTCAGATTCACTGAGGGACCACTTTGGTAGTTCCTGAAATTGCTGGGCCCTCATGCTCTGTGTTTTTGTTCCTTTGAAGGCGGTCGAGGGGGTGCGGGATGCAGAGGTCACATTCGGCGTCAGGATTTAGGTCTGACTAGTTGACGCTTCCATGCTCTGGCAAGACATTTAACAGGAGTGGACAGCTGGACGACCCTAGCACCATGAGGAAAGGACCACAATGTTGATGCCCTCAGAGGACCTTCAGCACAGGATGCCAAGGCCACTTCGAAGAAATGGCAGATGTCGATCCCTGTGGAGAAAACTAAGAGGTCCTGCGAAGCCCCTCTTCATGTTGGAGAGCTGCAGGGGGAGGCCTCTTGTTCCACCACTCAAGGGTAGTTGGAGGCCCAAGTCCAAACTTGGGACAGTGACTAATGCAGCGAGCTAGCCACAGGGAAGCTGGGCAGCCCACAGGGTGGTTTCACAACACTTCCAAAGGTATCCATAAACTGGATCCTCAAGCAGGGATGGAGACTGGTTGTTCCCACCAGACCATTGGTCGAGGCACCGATGTAGGCCTTCTGGAGATCGGCAAAGGAGCAGGACTTTGCCAGGAGGGTAGATGAATACAATTCTGGATGGCTGCAGCAGGATGCTCCTCTTCTTAGCAGTCTTGGCTGCAACAAAGATCTGATAAATGGCTGCTGAAGTACTCCTTTTTTCTAAAATTCAAACTGGAATTGCCTAAAAATCCCACCAATGTAACGGATCTGCAACATTCAAAATGGCAGGGCCTGTCCAATCTTGCACAGCCTCTGGCCACCACATCTGCCCAGCAACCGACACACTTTGGCATGGATGTGGACTGGGACCAGACAGGCCCAGGCCCCAAATAGCCCACAAACACCTACCACCACTTTGCCCAGGAAAGCCAACACTTTCCCTGGAAATGGCTTACCACATATGGAACATCTGACCCTCAGGGGGCAGGAAGAAGGCCAAACTACACGATGACCAAAGAATGGGTGAAATTCTCAATGTAAGTACATTTTAGAACCTATGGTACTCTAAAAGGCATTTAGCAGTAAAATGCAAAAAGTGCACAATAGAATAAAAAGAGGCACAGTAGAAAAATATCAATGGTCACCGGCCCGTCTAGGACACATCATTAAAGTAAGAAGAAAATTATGAAAAACAAAGTACCTTACTGTAAGGTGAAGAGTGCAGTGTAAAAATAAACGAGAACATTTCACAATGGAGGACAGTGCTCCCCCTGCACCGATAGCCGTATGGACTGATCAATGCCCCCAAAGCAGATAAGCTTAGCAATGCAAGTGAAGTAAAAAGGCTTCACTTGCTGAGCAGCCATGGAGTAGGACGTGCTTCCCGTGTAGCTCCGGAGGATCCGACAGATGATCTGAAAAAACTACCTTTGAAAATGCGCCACGGGTTCCAGAATTGATCACACACGCACGGGAATGTATGCTCTGCTCATTGTGTAAAGATTGAGAGAATCGTAAGCAAGGAGTCTGGAGGAATTGCTCGACGAACGACGGCGGCAGTTCGGTCCATTGTCACACAAGATGGCCGACAACAAAGGAAACGACACTGGGGTACCTGAAGAGGACGAATAGAGGCGGCGGCCACCGGGAAAGAACGGCAATGGCGAGGTGAAGACGGAACAAAACCCCTGGTGGCTGTGGGCCTTGGGTCGTGGAGGCTTGGGGGCTGGCCCGGACGGCAGGGGCCCGAGGGCAACAGAGGTGAGAAAATGCAGGACGCACCATGACAAGCACGAGCAGCGCTCGCTCGGCATTGATCAGCAACTAGCAGCGGTGAGAAGATGTCGCGACTGCCTTGAGATCACCACGACGGTCGGTGAAGAGCGGAAATTACAGTTGGGTAGACACTCGGACGCTAGGGAGACCCAACGGAGACCGGACTATGGCGGCGCGAGGGGCCGTGGGCAAGAATAAGAACAAACAACCCACGATGGATATTTTTGCGAAAACACAGCAGTCTCCTGCGGCCAGCGCAACCAAAGGCCCGGTGGCACAGGCTGAGGGCGCCACAGCGGCTGATAATCATCAGATTTTAGAAGCCATCACAGAGTTGAAGGCATCTTGGGGGGTTGCGATGATGGACCTACGCACTTCCCTGGAAGCTAAAATCGAAGCAGTGGGCATCGAAGTCTCCCTGCTGAGACAACATGTCAGGGGACTGGCGGAACGCACAAGCTGCCTGGAGGGTGCGGTGAAATCTAACACGGACACCAGCACCAACAATGCAAAGGAGATCCATGTCTTTAAACAACAAGTGGCCAACTTGGAGTCTTGAGCAGAAGAAGCAGACGGGAGAGCGAGGAGAAACAATATTCGCGTGGTGGGCTTGCCGGAAGGCGAAGAAGGCCAGGACCCGACTGATTACATTGAGAATTTACTCCTACAAGCAATTGGGGCCGGTACACTCTCACAGGGTTTTGCGGTGGAGCGCGCACATAGGGCCCTTATGAGGAAGCCGAGACCAGGGGCCCCTCCACGAGCGATAATTTCTAAAATACTGAACTATAAAGACCGCGAGAAAATATTGGAATATTTTCGGAAAGGCGGAACAATTGAGAGGGCCTCGAGTACTATCACGGCATACCCGGACTATACTATGCTGGTTCAAAGGCAGCGGTACAGCTATGTAACTATCAAAAGGAGGCTACGGGCTGTGGGGATAAAATATATGTTGCTGTACCCTGCGAAACTGAAGACCGTACATAAAGGCAAATTTCATTTTTTTAACACTCCGGAAGAAGCAACAATATGGCTGGATCTGCAGGGTTGCCCGGATCAAGATATGGAAGAGACACAAAATGGATGCGAAAAGTGACTCCGATACGGTATGCATACTGGTAGGGCGGTGAGCGAACTTCCCGAGGGCGCCTAGGCGAAGGCTGAGAACGATGGGTCTGGCTGTAAGAGGCTGATGTTCGATTACATATTGCTGATTGTGAGAGACTTGATGGACTGGAATATAGTGGCAGTTACATATATTTAAATTGTTTGGCAATGTGTAGTTGATTGATGTGCTATTGGGGCGCAGGGTGGAAGTACCCTACCCCACGAATTATAGTTGTAGTAGGTTGGCCATTAGGGCGGCCTCACCCTGCGGAGCTTCGAGTACAGGCGAAAGCCGAGAAGGGCTAGATGCGGGGGAGCCTGAGATCCAGGGATGGAGCTGGGCAACAGTTGGGGGGAGAGTGTTGGGGAAGGGATGGGAGGCGGGGGGAGAGGGAACGGGAAGTTTGGTGTGTTTTTGGGTAAAGGGGTTTTAGAATGGGATGCGAGCCTATATGGATTGGATTGGAACTTGAAGCTAAACGATACCTGAGGGTGCGGGGGGGACGGGACTATACCAGGCCCTGGGGGACCTTAAAATACTCACATGGAATGTGCGGGGGCTTAACAGCTATTTAAAAAGGAACAAGGTTATGCTGTATCTGCGCAGGCAGAAAATAGACATTGCATTGCTGCAGGAAACCCACCTCACACGTGAGAGGATGGACATGATTGCGGGAAAGTGGAAAGGGGTGTTGGTGGGCTCGTCTTACTCGGCCTACGCAAGAGGAGTACTTATATGGGTAGTGCCACATGTCCCGTTTCAGCGGTTGCAAGTGGTGGCTGAGACAGACAGGAGGATGGTTATGCTGAGGGGATTGGTAGAGAACAGGGAGATAAGTATTGTTAACACGTACGCCCCGAACCAAAACACAGCGGCGTACATTAGGACACTGAGTGCGAATCTGAGCGGGTGTGTGGGTAGCGCGGTGATCTGGGGAGGGGACTTCAACTGCGTACTGAACCCGAGGGTGTATAGATCTTATGGGAAATTAGATAGACCGGCTCCTGCAGCCAGGGCGCTACAGACACTGCTTGATGACTTTGGGCTGGAAGATGCATGGAGAGTGTGGCACCCTGGGGAAAGGCAATATTCGCATTACTCGGCCCCACAGCAGTTATCAACGAGGCTGGACTATGTCTTTGCATCACCTGACATGATAGCGGAGATGGTATACATAGAGTACAGGGCCAGGGTCCTCTCTGACCACTCGCCCCTGATTCTTGCATGGCAATATTGCCCCCCGAGGGCGAGGATCCCGACATGGCGCCTACGAGCGGAGGCGTTGAGGGACCCCTTCTTCAGAGAGGACTTGCGGGAGGAGATAGTAAACTATTTTGAAACCAACACTGGGAGTGCGGACTCGGCGGGGACATTATGGGAGGCCTTTAAGGTTGTCATGAGGGGGCGGCCATGGCGAAATCCAAGGGCCTACAGGGGGGGGTTTCGGCTGAACTGAGGGAGACGGAAGCAAAACTGGAAGAGGCCTTAAAAGCTGGGGATGATACAGCGGAGAAACTAGATTTGCTACTTAAGCTACAGCAAAAATGTGCGGAATATTGGGAGAGGTTGTGTAACCTTAATTATAAAAGGTACATAGAGAGACAGCATGCGGGAGGCGATAAACCGGGGAGACTTTTGGCGTGGTTATACAAGAGCGAGACCCCCCAGAGCCACAATTAGAACTATAGAGAGGGAAGATGGTAGCGTAGAGGATACCCAGGGGGGAGTTAATCAAGCGTTTGTGGATTACTATAAAGGGTTATACGGGGAAGACGGGGAAAGCAGCCGCGTAATGATAGAGGAAACGCTGGAGGATATGGGGCCGTCCAAGATAAGCGAGGAGGAAAGAGAGGAATTGAACTCCCCGATTACCCTGGAAGAACTGGGGGAGGTGGTGACCCCGGGGACAGATGGCTCCCAAGCAAATTTTATAAGGTATATATAGAAGAGGTCCTCCCCCCGCTGTTAGAAATGATAAACGAAGCATTCGAGTTGGGCCGCTTACCGGAGTCACTGAGAGAGGCTGTCATAGTACCTCTCCCTAAACCAAATAAACCTGGGCGTAGCTGTGGCTCCTTTAGACCTGTGTCGATGCTGAACCAAGACGGCAAGATACTGACTGCAGTCCTGGCGAATAGACTGAAGAGGGTTATTAGCAAGTTAATACATCCGGATCAAACGGGCTATGTGCCCCATAGAAACATCACCAATAATCATAGGCGACTCTAGAGGATCATTGAGTTTGGCAGTGGAAGGGATGAGGAAATGGCAATCGTGTCCTTGGATGCGATCAAGGCCTTTGACTCCGTCAAGTGGCCGTGGCTGCTGGCGGCCCTGAAACACTATGGGTTAGGGCCTGGCTATGTGAGGTGGGCGAAGATTTTGTACAGTGAACCGCTGGCTAGAGTTAAAACAGGATCTGTGATTTCAGAGAGGTGGCATTTTAGCAGGGGTACTAGACAGGGATGCCCGTGGTCTCCTATGCTCTACATACTGGCCCTGGAACCTCTTGCGATCTATCTGCGGCAACAATATGACACTATAGGCATTGAAGTGAAAGGGGAGCGGCATCTGATTTCCCTATACGCAGATGACATGCTGCCGTACCTACGATTCCCAGAAGAAAATCTCCAGTACATCCTAGAAGTGATGAAGAGATATGCTATGTTGTCTGGCATAGCAGTGTATCCCCAGACGTCCAGCATGTTCCCATTGGGGGGTGCAAGGGGATTCCATCGGAGCGATTACCTGTATTGCAAGTGCCATGGGCGGTTTGCACGTTTCGGTACTTGGGGATTAATATATACCACACTGTGGAAGAGCAGCACAAGTGTAACACAGAAGTAGCCATTAGAAACATCGAGAAGTGCATGCGGTTTTGGGCGAAGCTGCCTCTGGCGATGATGGGACGGGGAGCGATGCTAAAGATGGTGGTCCTGCCGAGGCTCCTACATTACTTCGGGAATATACCGCACCTGATTCCTAGGGGTTTTTTCACTAAACTAAATAGCATGTGTAGGGACTTTCTGTGGCACGGCACGCGAAACAGTGTGGCGTTGTGGAAGCTTCAGAACTTCCATGACAAAGGGGGAATTAAGCTGCCCAACTACGAGGCGTACTATGTGGCGAGCCAGTTGCAGTATGTTGCCCAATGGCTATCTGATGAAGAGACCTCCGAACACAGGTTGCTTGGGTGGGATTGTGCACCTTTTTATTTGAAAGAAATCATGTGGGCACCCAGAGCGGAAATGGGGGTGCGCCCTAAAATGATGCTACTAGGGTGGAATGTGTGGCGCAGCGCATGCCAAATGATGGGGGACCCATCTCCATGCTCTCCGCAGATGCCATTGGTAGTACTGACAGGGGCGGACGCTCAGCTGCGACTGATACTCCGGACCCACTGGGAACCGGCTGGGGTGGCAACGATGGAGGACATCTGGCAGGAGGGCTCTGGTGTTACCTTTGAGGGGCTACGGGAAGTAGCTGGGTTGCATGAAGGCCAGTACATTACATACCACAGAACGGTACAGAGGATTAAGAGAACATGGCCTGAAACTGTGCTGGGGGAAGAATTGGACGCCATCATAGACGTGATATATGATATAGCTGAGGGGGGTCATGAGATTTCTAGACTGCATGAGATGTTGATGTCGAAAGTGGGGAAGGAGGTCACGCAGTTGAGGATGGACTGGGAAACGGAGGTTGGGGCCCAAATGGGAGATGGGATGTGGAAAAGGGTGCAGGGGTATCATAAGAAGGTGTCTAGAAACGCGAGGCTCAAACAGATACAGTTGTACATAACACACAGGGCTTACATGACGCCTTGGAGGATATCGAGGTTTGAGAATGCAGGTCGGCAAGCATGCCCCAAATGTGACGAAGAGAACATGGTGCATATGTTCTGGTCATGCCCGATCATAGAGAGGTTCTGGAGGGGTGTAAAGGAGAAACTAGAAGGAAGAGGGGTCAAGATGGTAGTGGATACGGTGTGGGCCTGTCTGCTGGGGGGGTTCCCAAGACCACAGAAACTCAGGCACGTAAGCAAACTAAGGGACCTGGCTTATGTGCTAGCAAAAAGGAGGATTGCCATGGGATGGAAGTCATGCTATGTGCCGAGGATAGAGGTGTGGTGGAAAGACTTGCAAAAATGGGCAGAAGCCGAAACCACAGCATGGCAAGAAGCGTGTTGCAATGGGGGGGGGGGGAAATGAGTCCCTGATGGCCTGTAAATCACTGATAGCCAGACTGTTTGGGTCATTGGATGACCCGACTGAGCCTGTGGAGGAGATGACCGAACCACAGGGTGTGGAAACTGAAGGTTCAATGCAATAGACTCGCAAGGGGGGTGGGGTAGAGGGAGTAGTGGTTAGGAAGTTAAAAAAAGTGTATTGAAACTGTTGGAACATACACTATTTCTTTGGTTTATTGTTTGTTTGTTTGTGAAATTTAATAAAAACTTTAAAAAAAAAAAAGGCTTCACTTGTGTCCAAAATTCAGGACAGGTACAAAACAAAACGTTGGGGTTCCATAGAACAAAAAGACAATCTTTCCTAAAGGGGTAGTTTGGGAAAAGGTTGACAACAGAGCAGCAGACTGCTGGAATATCGTCACAGGTCTTGCACGAAATCTCTCACTCACGGGTGGACTTGACTGAGCCTGCTTAGGATGACTGTCTGGACATTGAGTTCCTATGCCAGGTGGGTTGGCACGGACAAAACATCCTTCAGAATGCACCAATTCCACCATCAGCCTTCAAAGAACAGGAGACCTTACGTCCCAACTCCCCATTTGTTCAGATAAAACAATGTAGTGGTGCTATATTTTAGGAGCAACACATAGCAACCTACAGACATCAGCAAAGTCTTAAACTCCAGGACATTTAAATGAAGGGATAGAATATCACAGATTGTGAACCCTTAGATCCCCAATGTCGCTACTCAACCGGAGAGCAAGGAGTCTGTGCAGACAGTAACTGTAGATTCCAGACTTGAAAAAGAGAAGGTTGACTTCCTCCATCCACAAGAGGGGGCATCCACCTTAATGCTCTCTGGGCACGGACACCCTGGGGGGTCGACATACAAAAGTTATTGAGGATGGGACAGAGGAAAAACACAGGACAAAGAAGTGTTTAAAATAAGCGATCAAGATAGGTGAAGCAAAGGCGAGGTGCAATTATGGAGAAAAGTAGAGGTAGCATTAGAAGGGGAGACGGGAAACGTTGGCCAAGAGATCCGTTTTAAATGGGTGAGTAGGTTGAAACTAAAGAAATAGGCACAGCTGGTGAGTGTTAAAATAAACAAAAAGATGTGCTGTGACAGGGGCTTTCATTAGTTACATTTTGGAAATCAGGAAAAAATTAATCGGGGAAAAGAGGAATAAATATGGGCTTTAGGGATGAAAGAGATGTGGCAATTCAATGTGAAAAAGCAAGAAAAAGTAATTCCTTTCCCCGAATGCTTGCTCTTTGAATTTCATGGCTGCCAATCCGCACGCACTGAATTCCATTTGCTAATACGTAAACTGGCGGCCACTGGCACTGAACTGGTTTCTGCAAATCCTTTAAAATCTGCAGCTTTTGCCCTAAATGAGGGTCTCTGCCCCTTACCTCCCTTCCTCTACCCTCCACCCCTACCCCTCTTCTGCCGTTTGCTTTCCACGTCATTTTCTCCCCTCCGCCCTCGACAGTCCTACTCCTCCCTAGCCTACCCGCCACAGCGACACTACTTCTCGTTTGAACACTTCCCTTTGAATTCGCTGGCACCACACACCCCAATCTCCCATCCTAAGGCAGACTTCACCCCTATAATTTGCCTCACATTCTGCACCTAGAACAACTGTCTGATGAGGGCCCATGCTGAAGGTCGAAAGCAGACTACTGCTCCATCAATGGTGTCAGTGACCCCCGTTCAGACCAGAGCCATTTGGCGAGCCAGGATTCAAATCAATCAAGTAAACCCCTTTTTTCATCAGAGTTGTCAGTAAGGCTTTAACATTTTAACTAGTTGTTGAAGAAATTCTATTGTATTGACTGAACCAGCGGCTGGGAGTTATTATTCCTACTTAAAGAGACTAATATTGTATTTTAACAGCACAGGCTTTGCCCTATGGAAGTGCGAGCTTCTTGTGGGAACACAAATGTTGATATGTAACAGAGAGAGACTCGACGCTTGATTGCCATACCCCATATTGACATTGTAATTGTAAATTTGTAAAGCGCTTATACACAGATGACATGATAGCGGTGTACATAATTCATTAAAAACCAAATATGGCAACTATGCATAAAAGGAAAAGAAGGTCAGAACATACAGAGAACGTAGGCTGTCTGCCTTTGCAATGTTCCCATCTGGCTGCTTAGCAGGAGGTCAGAAACCCTACCCTCAATCCCAGACTCTCATACTGAACATGGACCCTCCTGACCCTACTTTCATACATTGTCTATGTGGTGGGCTCCTGACATGACTTACCTGCAATTACATCAATCTTTGGAAATCTTTGTCTTAGATGTGCTTCCATCAGATCAATGGCATCGCTGAAGGCTGATGGGTCTTTCAGCAATGGGGTGATGTCTCTAGAAAAATATTGAAGATTATAGGGGAATCTAATCTACATGGTGCAAAAATTACAACAATCCGTACTCGTTCTCGGTTTCATGTATGCACCAGAATGTTAACATTTTATTTGCCCTTAAAGCTTTGCCTACATTCCACAGAAAGGTTTTCTAACTAAACATGTTAAAGTTTGTTCCATGTGTATCTCAATCTCCCATTCCACTTCTCTGAAGCAAAAAGTGGTTCCTCTCCGGCAGAAAGTCATTCAAACAGCAGGCTATCCTTTGGCAAAGACTGTGGAAACCTTCAATATTCGGAAATACTTTTTTAAAATTATAATACTGCCTAGTATTAGGCTTTTTGTAAAAACACAAGACATAAAACATCCCCCCAAATGTATTTATATTTGTGTCACCTAATAGAAGAAGACCCCGTGAGACAAAGTCATTTCCCCCCTTATATGGGTCATGTATGCTGCACTTTCCAAGGGTCGAAGGGCTACGTCACGACTTGCCACCTTTTTCGCTAATTCTCCTTAAACAATGCACTTAAACTTCTCTTTATTTTTCTCCAACATGCAGTCAGATGGTAGATATGTTAAATGTTATTGCCCTCCAGTAGTGCTGCCATATTTCTTCCTCCATCTACGGGGTTGCATATACCGGATGCTAATGGTGCCCTCTGTCTACTTGGTGTTTATGCCTGGCATGCACATAATAGATGTTAGCAGTTTCTGTGACATTGTCCCTGCAATACCAGCATATTCGATTTTCTTTTGGATGCCCAGTAGAGGCACTATTTTATCCAGGGTATCCATGGGGTTGAATTTCAGCCTTGTGTAGTCCATGCATACATATGAATTAGGAAATTCTTTAAGGTATTCCCCTGGTGTGGGTGCCGAATGTTGTACATTGATATAGTCTGAGCTGCTACTTTTGGTCGCTAAATTGATCAATTTCTGCTCACGATCATAAGCTTGTAAATGCGTTTTCAATGTCAGTCTGTATTTGGCTGTTGTAATTTCTATATGCAGATAAAGGGGACCGCTATGGGGCGGCTTTCAACCACAATTATTCTACATTATACATGTGGGAATTTGAAGAGATCAATATTGTGACAGAAACTAACCCCTACAGAGAGGCGAAATCAGAAATATATATCATCTTAATTATTTGGGACTGTAAGAAAGGCGACTAAACTGTTTCTACAGTGGATTAATACCCTCAATCCTAATTTTGCAGTTTACCATGCAATCGAACGGCAAGCAAATACAATTTTTGGATCTTTTAATCAAAGAAGAACAAGGCCATCTGATAGTGGATGTATATCGGAAAGAATCCGGTAGAAACACCATACATCATTATAACAGTTTTCACTCTCAAGCATTACGATCCAATATACCATAGTCAATTCCGGAGAGCAATTCCTTGAATTTAGAAGATTTTACTATCCAGGCTAATATCATACAGGGTAGATTACAAAACAGACGATATCCCATTAAGCTCTTGAAACAATCCAGAAAGAGGGTTAGATACCAACATAGAGAACATTTATTGAACAAAAGGACCCCCGTCGATTGCAATAATGATAGATTGGTATGTGCCCTTACATACAACACTTATCATAACAAAATAAAAAAAGCCATATCAACACATTGGCATTTACTGCAACTCAATATTCCAACTTTGCAGAAGCCTATGTATGCTTTTAAAAAAGGAAGAAACACAGGAATGGATGTCCAAGACAGGCAGAGGCGTTACAGGTGATAAACAACAGAAATGAACTACTGCATGGGGGATGCCTCCGGTCACGGGGCACTTCCCATGCAGAGGTTGCTTCCACTGCAGCTCCACTTCGGCATGTACAACTATTAATATTAACAACAAAAGTTGGTATTTAAAGAACCATACCACATGCAATAGTAGTAATGTAGTATATGCTATCACCTGCCCCTGTGAAAAAACCTACTTTGGTAAAACATCACGTGCGGTCAAATTAAGAATAACCGAACACAAAGCAAAAATACGTAATAGAGATATCAATGCACCACTAGCAGCACATTTCATTGAACAAAACCATAGCTGCAATGATTTGAAATGGTGGGCTACTGATAAAATCTGGGGCTCTGATGATTCTAATATTGCCACAAGATTATCACAGAGAGAACCGTTGTGGCTTTACCAGACGGAGAGCTATGTAAATGGTCTAAATCTACAGGAAGAATGGAATCAATGTACCATCTCAATAACACCTTTGGACCATTTGATCGATGAGATTTAGAAAGTAATTTAAAATAATGTTAATTCTACCGTCCAATAGGAGATATATGGGAATATAATATTTCCCCAGCACCATATAATGTACTGGTTTTTCCAACTAGCTGCCTTCTTGGTGGTGTTGTAAATTACAGGGCTATGCAAAAACAAGATAGCCATCAAATGATCCTTTCATTTTTTCAAGGGTATTATGAATAGTCTGTTTTCCATGTCCATGATTGGGCTTCATGTTTTAGATAAGAACTGAAAGAAAAGTAGCCTTTTATAATGGTACAATTCTGCCTTTGTTATTCCTCTGCGTGACATATATGTCTTGCCCCCTCGCGCGATATAAATATAACATTATTGCCATCACAAGGCTATATATAAAGATAATATGGTCACTATACCAACGTTATTTTAAAGGCATAATGAACAGTCCGCCTTCTATGACCATGACCACGTTTCAGGGTTAAGACCGTAATCGAAAGAAAGCTAATCCTTTAATTGCTAGGACGGCTTTAAGTGTGGCGGAGGCCGAATTATGCTTTTGGAGCCGATGGAGAAAATTTCCTCACGAGAACTGCAAGAGCATGTAGGGCTTCAAGGCATAAATTAGTTTTCTAAAATTGATTAGCAGAGTTTGCTAATTAAAATGTTTTTAATTAACAAACAGACCCATTTGATTAGCAATTTTGTACTAATATTGTTAATGTCACTGGATGTTATTTGTACCCAAGACATGAAATGAGCAACAATACAGCAGTTTTGCTTACCACTGAAATAAGACATTTGTGAGAGGTTAGTTTACCTATTCAACCTAAGAGAAATGCACTCGGCCCATAGCAAGAGAGGACCATTTTATAATGAAATCTCTGTAAAATGGTGCATGTCACTACAAACCCACGTTATGTTTGGCACACTGCTGCCGCCAGTCCAGCCATGCACAGTGAAACTTGTATTTGACATTTAGTGCAAACCAAGTAAATGTTAAATAAAAGTTTCAAACATCTCTTGTAAATGCTACTCGTCCATCATAAAATCTACTCGACTGAGTGGGTGAACCGACTTTGCGAGCCATAGATGAGTGTCTGTAAAATGTAAAAAGTAAGCTGAATGAATGGACACAAATAAATAGATTTGCCAAAAAGGCTCATTTTGGCCAGCTGTCACCTGCAGTTGGTAATATATATAATACAATCATAAAGCAAAGCGAGCTCTAGAAGCTAACTACAGTGTTTGGTATTGCAGTAGATCTACAGACTGGATGAAACCATTGATCACTACTTTGCGCAAGCATTTAGTTTGCCTTTTGTATTTATTATGTAAGATGAAAGAAGGAGACCAATCAGAGTGGATTGCATAGCAGGCAGAGAACTGGCCAAACTAGGTAAAATATTGTAGTTTGTGGTCATCTCACTTTCAGGTTACCTAGTATAAAGCAACAGGCTGATAATATAGAATGTTAAGGGGTATGGGTTGAGCACCAGTTGCAAGATGCATGCAACCTGCAGGTTACAGAACTAGGTTTGCCATCAAAAGCATTTTATCACGTGATCATGTACATTTTCAAAAGTTCACAAGTCAACATGATGCATCTTCCCCAAAAAAATGAAATACAGTTGACACTATGAAATTCAGATAGACTAACCTAAACTTTACTGTAAAGCATGGATCGATGCATGGTTTTACAGTCTCAATACTGTAATTATGTATTATTTAACAACTTCCATTTTAGGAATAGAATTGCAGGAGTGTCTTTAAAAGATATAAAATTGACATACTTGTCTTTGCCAGACAGCATATAAAAAGCTTAATAAAAGTATCATCCCGATTACTTCTGCTTTGCAATTATTTGAAAAAAGAATTCTTGCACTCCTACACATGCATTTGGCACGTATGAGTGGAAGAGAGCATTACTGCTGCACTTTTCCACTATTAGCACTTGAAGTGAACAGAGAAAAGAGCGAGAAGAGAGCACAGATGGCAAGAGAGCAATGCAGGGCGCGCTGTGCTTTCATTGAAGAGGGCAACTTAAATAGCAGTGAGGGATATTGACTTCATCCAAACGAATTTTAAACAGCAAATGAAAAACACACTAACAGTGAAGTTATGTGTATATGTATCTCGTAGTAATAACAATACGGAGAAGTGTTAAAACAAACACCAAATCAGTGGGTTATTGATATAACTCATATGCATTGAGGGATAGCTTATTTCAATGCGGCAGGATGTTAGAACCAACACCAACTGGCTAATATTTAAAGGAGTAGAAAAAGTGTAGTCTTAAGGAGATCTCAGATGCTATATGCCGATAGGCTGAGGGTTTAGCCAACCAACCGCTGTGCCTTTGGGTCATTGTGTATCCCCTATACGTTCTTAGACAAAAGGAAAGATTGAACTTTACCTTTTGGTTTTTTCTTGCAGAAGTGTACACTTGCATTGCTTCTGACAAATGGGCATCAGACTAAAGAAGTATGGATCCGTCCAGATGCGGAGTTGAACATAAACTAGCTTATTGTTCCTCACTTAAGTAAATAAATGGAAACCAAATGATTAATTGGATAAGCTTTGAGCGAGACATCAGTATTTGGCTATTTTTAACAGGATCATATGTTTTTATTGCCTTTTTAACTAAACGTTTCAAGCTACTTCATGGGAAGAACATTTTCTGTCTCTGTACAAGTACTGAAGAAGACTGGCATCAGGACCCATTCATGGGCATCTTGACAGCACATTATCCAACTATAGTTGAGGGATGTTTGTAAAGGATATAGGGCGGAATACGCTAGTTGGCAGAACCCTCCACAAACACCTTTAGTCGGGTATTACTCGTATGGTGTTTCTTCTAGTGGAATGATTTAGTATTAGTGAAAATAAGCTCGGTATAGTAACACAACTCATGAGCTAAAAGACCTGTGGTGTTTAAACTAATTCCATTTTTGCAAATGCAATTTTTGCACTGAATAAGGATTTTACCCCATGTAGATTAAATCATTTGATGGTCTTTTTGATATATATACCAATTTTTTTATGAAATAGAAAGTGATGTTTAATTTTGTAGCATTAAATTTATATTTGTGATATGCCTGTATGTCTGATTTTATAGAAAATAAGTACCAATTAAATAAAGAATTTGATAACAAACAATGTGGATATACGAATAGCCTACACTAAGCCTTTGCTTTCAGCCCCTCCAATGTGGCCTATGGTCCTTCTTTTAAAAATAATTTAGGCTTAATAGCAGTTCCGTGTGGCATCCTATCTGGTTTTTGTTGTAATTTGAATGCCATATTGGCAGTATCAGTACCTAATTCACTAAATGGGTATTCCACTGGAGTACAGGCAGGTAAATGTAGACGAGCTCTGATGCAATAGCTCTCGAGTCGCTTAAGCTCTTTTCCTTTTTTCCACTCCCAGACCAGGATTCCATACGTAAGCTTGGGAATTAGCTTCATATACCCTGAATGTTGCATGACAAATATTTTTAGTGCTCCCAACTGTGCTTTAACTCTCGTTCTCTGTACTCAATTGTGTACGTGCATTCCAATTTAGTCGATTGTCACAGATTATTCCAAGATATTTGCATCCTGCCTCTTCTTCTAATCTGTTCCCCTGGGGTGATCAGTAATATTTGCTCTTGGGTTTATTTTTTTAAATCATGGAATGTAATTATCTTGGTTTTGTTTAGATGTTTTCTCAAATCATGTGCGATTGCAAATATCATGAGAAGGTCTAGTAGATCTTGTAGGCCGTTGGGCATGAGATTAAGCAGCCTAAAATCATCCGTATTAACCCAAACAAGCAAATGTTGGTCGTAGCTCCGGTGGGTACGTTGTTTTCAACGCTAGCGTCAGCGAAAGTTCTGACAAGTATAGGTTGAAGAGGAGGGGTGCCAAAACACAGCCTTGCCTCAGCCCTGTGGTAGTGTTGATGGAAGGGGTAAGGTTACCATTGTTTATTCTTACCCCTTACTGTCGCCTCTGTATAAATTGTACTGATGATACTGAGTAATCCTCGTGGCATGCCCATGAGTCCAATTTCTTCCATAGTGTGGCTGCATATGGAATCTGTATGTAGAAGCCCCTTTTAAGTAGAATCTGCCCAATTAAAGTGTTGGCTCGCTGTCTTTGTCTAGTCTGCATTTGGGACTGGATATGGGAAGTGTTAAGGCTTTTATTTTACATATTAACTAACACAAACACCTTATTGACACAGTGGACAGTGCTCCTGCTCCGACTATTAAAGGGGCAGATGGGATTAAATTGTGCTACCCTTGATCACTGATAAAGGTGATTCAAAGGGGTGACATCGGAAAAACCATCATCAAAACCCATAACTGCTCAGCAGAAGAACAATCATTGGATACAAGAGTCTTGCTTCAAGCTTCTTGATCCTTCTTTAGAAGTTCTTGTGGTTAACTATTTATGGGACTTGTAACCTCTTTGCAACTAGTCACCATAATTTAAAATGTTTTGGGCTCGAGTTTTTCAATGATTTATTAATCTAACCAGGACTTGAGATTCATTCTTCCAATCCACAGTAACCCACGTGAAGTAATGAGCTGCAAAGGTGGAGGCTAACCGCAAATATAAGAACAGCAGAAAAGAATCCTGGAGACCTAATATAACAGTAGCCCAGAAGCCTTGTACAGGCATTAGCGATGCATCCTGCCAGTCAAGTCTTAGGGGGTAATTCATAGAATTCAGCGCACAAGTGGCGCACGCGGCTGGCGCACAGTGTGCGCGTGCGAATCCCTGCGCCAGCCGCGTGCGCCAAAACCCATTTCCGCACACAGCGTATTCATGGATTCCAGGTACCAAAACCAGCCGTGGCGCACAGTGGCACAGCGACCCTGCAGCAGCGCCAGTTACGCCCCCAAGAACGCCTCTCGCGCAGGGAAAAGCCATCAAAATCCGCAATCCAGCGCAAAGGGCTGTGCTAACCCTGTACCAGCACGGCAAGCGTGTATCACTGGGGTGCGCGGGAAGTACCTCACGTCATTTCAGCTGGGTACGTGCATTTCAGGGGTGCGCGGGAAGTTTCACACGCGATTTCAGCAGGGTACGTGTATTTCAGGGGTGCGCGGGAAGTTCCACACGCGATTTCAGCAGGGTACGTGTATTACAGGGGTGCGCTTGAAGTTCCACACGCGATTCCATCAGGGTATGTGTACATCAGGGGTGCGCGGGAATTTTCACACGTGAATTCAGCACGGCACGTGTATATCAGGGGTGCGCGGGAAGTTCCACACGCAAATGTCCTGGCTACATGTATTTCGGGGTGCGCGGGAAGTTTCACACGCGATATCAGCAGGGTACGTGTATTCCATGGGTGCGCGGGAAGTTCCACACGCGAATGTCCAGGCTATGTGTATTTCGGGGTGCGCGGGAAGTTTCACACGCGATATCAGCAGGGTATGTGTATTCCAGGGGTGCGCAGGAAGTTCAACACGCGAATGTCCTGGCTACGTGTATTTCGGGGTGCGCGTGAAGTTCCACACGCGAATCTCCTGGCTATGTGTATTTCGGGGTGCGCGGGAAGTTTCACATGCGAAGTCAGCAGGGTACATGTACATCAGGGGTGCGCGGGAAGTTACACACGCGAATCTCCTGGCTACGTGTATCTTGGGGTGTGTGGGAAGTTTCACACGCGAAGTCAGCAGGGTACATGTATATCACGGGTGCGTGGGAAGTTCCACACGCGAATGTCCTGGCTACGTGTATTTCGGGGTGCGCGGGAAGTTTCACACGCAATATCAGCAGGGTACGTGCATATCAGGGGTGCGCGTAAAGTATCACACGCGATTCCATCAGGGTACGTGTATTACAGGGGTGCGCGGGGAGCACCACACGTGAATTGCACGGCCCCTGCAGGTGGCTCACACCACAGGGGCCTACCCTGCACATGTCCTGCAGGCACCCCATCCACCATGGCCATGCCCCCAGCCAACCCACATGTCAACTTGCACTACTGCCCACCAACGCATGTCACCCTGCACCCCCAGCCACCAGGGGCACCCTCCACCAGGCCCTCACCCATGTCTCCCACCACCCCCACCCCCCAGCAGTGCAGGGGCAGCCTCCACCAGGCCCCCACCCATGTCTCCCACCACCCCCACCCCACAGCAGTGCAGGGGCAGCCTCCACCAGGCCCCCACCCATGTCTCCCACCACCCCCACCCCCCAGCAGTGCAGGGGCAGCCTCCACCAGGCCCCCACCCATGTCTCCCACCACCCCCAGCCCCCAGCAGTGCAGGGGCACCCTCCACCAGGCCCCCACCCATGTCCAACTCATGTTCCCTACCAACCCCACCCCCCAGCACTGTGGGGCACCTGCCACCAGGCCCCCACCCATGTCCAACTCATGTTCCCCACCACCCCCACCCCCTAGCACTGTGGGGCACCTGCCAGCAGGCCCCCATCCATGTCTAACTCATGTTCCCCACCACCCCCATCCCCAGCACTGTGGGGCACCTGCCAGCAGGCCCCCACCCTTGTCCAACTCATGTTCCCCACCACCCCCACCCCCCAGCACTGTGGGGCACCTGCCAGCAGGCCCCCACCCATGTCCAACTCATGTTCCCCACCACCCCCACCCCCCAGCACTGTGGGGCACCTGCCAGCAGGCCCCCACCCATGTCTCCCACCACCCCCACCCCCACCCCCCAGCAGTGCAGGGGCAGCCTCCACCAGGCCCCCACCCATGTCTCCCACCACCCCCACCCCCCAGCACTGTGGGGCACCTGCCAGCAGGCCCCCACCCATGTCCAACTCATGTTCCCCACCACCCCCCAGCACTGTGGGGCACCTGCCAGCAGGCCCCCACCCATGTCCAACTCATGTTCCCCACCACCCCCACCCCCCCAGCAATGTGGGGCACCTGCCAGCAGGCCCCCACCCATGTCTCCCACCACCCCCACCCCCCAGCAGTGCAGGGGCAGCCTCCACCAGGCCCCCACCCATGTCCAACTCCTCTTCCCCACCACCCCCACCCCCCCAGCAGTGCAGGGGCAGCCTCCACCAGGCCCCCACCCATGTCCAACTCATGTCCCCACCACCCCCACCCCCCAGCAGTGCAGGGGCAGCCTCCACCAGGCCCCCACCCATGTCTCCCACCACCCCACCCCCCAGCACTGTGGGGCACCTGCCAGCAGGCCCCCACCCATGTCCAACTCATGTCCCCACCACCCCCACCCCCCAGCAGTGCAGGGGCACCCTCCACCAGGCCCCCGCCCATGTCCAACTCATGTCCCCACCACCCCCACCCCCCAGCAGTGCAGGGGCAGCCTTCACCAGGCCCCCACCCATGTCTCCCACCACCCCCACCCCCCAGCACTGTGGGGCACCTGCCAGCAGGCCCCCACCCATGTCCAACTCATGTCCCCACCAACCCCACCCCCCAGCAGTGCAGGGGCACCCTCCACCAGGCCCCCACCCATGTCCAACTCATGTCCCCACCACCGCCAGCCCCCAGCACTGTGGGGCACCTGCCAGCAGGCCCCCACCCATGTCCAACTCATGTCCCCACCACCCCCACCCCCCAGCAGTGCAGGGGCACCCTCCACCAGGCCCCCACCCATGTCCAACTCATGTTCCCCACCACCCCCACCCCCCAGCACTGTGGGGCACCTGCCAGCAGGCCCCCACCCATGTCCAACTCATGTTCCCGACCACCCCCACCTCCAGCACTGTGGGGCACCTGCCAGCAGGCCCCCACCCATGTCCAACTCATGTTCCCCACCACCCCCACCCCCCAGCACTGTGGGGCACCTGCCAGCAGGCCCCCACCCATGTCCAACTCATGTTACCCACCACCCCCACCCCCCAGCACTGTGGGGCACCTGCCAGCAGGCCCCCACCCATGTCTCCCACCACCCCCACCCCCCAGCAGTGCAGGGGCAGCCTCCACCAGGCCCCCACCCATGTCTCCCACTACCCCCACCCCCCAGCACTGTGGGGCACCCTCCACCAGGCCCCCACCCATGTCCAACTCATGTCCCCACCACCCCCACCCCCCAGCACTGTGGGGCACCTGCCAGCAGGCCCCCACCCATGTCCAACTCATGTCCCCACCACCCCCACCCCCAGCAGTGCAGGGGCACCCTCCACCAGGCCCCCACCCATGTTCAAATCATGTCCCCACCACCCCAACCCCCCAGCACTGTGGGGCACCTGCCAGCAGGCCCCAACTCATGTTCCCCAGCCAACATGTCATCACAATCTAGATCCCTGGTCCCTATGGTCAGCCTCCAAATGCAAAACACCCACCCGAGTATTGCATCCACCCACTCAGAAATGGCAATTACATGACAGAACACCAATTGCAAGTTTCGAAACAAACACATGTCCCTCACATACACCCAATGGGTGTCAGTGAATCTCAAAACCCATATCATGATATGCATGAAACCAATGAGATGATACTACACATTGAAGTTCGATAAAAAAATATGTATTAAAGGAAACATAAATAGATTCAAAAATAAAGAAACAGAAATGGGAATGTACAAAAATGAAAAGAAGCATGTCCGTGAAAAAAAACAAAACCAAAAATCATAATCCAAAGGAATGGTGTCCAAAGTCACTGTCCACAAAAGAAAATCCAATGGGAAATAATAATTGAAAACCATTGCTCCATGGGTAAATTGTGAAAGAAAAATAAAGTCCAACAGCGAACTATGTACAGACGAACAAGCCAGGGTCCATTATCCCAACAAAAGAAATGAAACCTATCTAACAACACTAACTAATAAAATAAACTATAAACAAAAATGTGGCCAATGTCCAAAAGGTCCAAAATAAATCAAAAAACAAAGGAAACCTAACACTAACTACATAACTATGTACAAGGGCAGCGGGCTAGTCTGACGGCTCACTTTTGGATGTCCCGGGCCAGGGCATCATCAAACTCCTGCTCAATGTCCCGGAGGCGGTCCTCCTCCATGGCCCGAGGGTCCGCAGGGCCGTCGACGTGCCCCCCTCCAACCCCATGCGGATTGCCTAGAAGCACTCGGCCCGCCCTCAGGGCCCTCCGCATGGAGTTCTCCGCCCTGACCATTGTGAGCCGTGCCTCTTCCGCCCGCTGCTGCTCCGCATCTATGGCGTGGCCCAACCGCTGCCACACGGAAAACACACTCTGTCCTGGGTCCTCCTGCCCTCCGGCCGATGCCTGCCCCTCCGATGTTGAAGGCCCCGAGCCTTCATGGCTCCCACCACATTGCTGCTGCTGCTGTCCCTCTGCCCGTGCACTGCCTCCTGCTGCCTTCACATCCTCCGCCGGCTGGGGTGCAGTCGTTGATGTGGCCACCCCTGCTGGACGTCTGACTCCCGACTGTGGCAGGGAGGCCTCCTCCACCAGCCTGGCCGCACCGTCAGAGGCAGCTCCACAGGGCACCCAGGTGACTGATGGGTGGGAAGATGGCACGGAGGACGACTGGCGCGTAGGGGGTTCAGTTGAGGAGGGGGTCGTAGCAAGCCCCATCAAACGGAGGAATCCGGCCTGGGTGACCGGTCCCAGTAGGCTGACGTGGTCAACGAGCCATTCGAGATGACGTGCAGTCTCCTCATGAAAAGACTGCAGGTCACCTCGCATGGCCCGTTGACGCAACACCACACCAGTCAGGACAGACTCAACCCGGACCCGGATAGCCACGTCCGCAGGCAGAGGAAGGCCAGTTGTCGTTTGCTCATCCCCTGCCTGAAAACGGGTCTGGACGTAGGCATCCCTGCTGGTGCAAGATGATGCAGGGACAGGATCAGGGACAGGGTTGCACACAGGCACCTCCGCGGCGGCCTGTGCTGCCTCCTGTCCCTGGTCCTGCACTGCACCATTAGCACAAGTGGGATCCCCACCTCCAGACCCCGTCTCTGTTTCTTGCACGGCCTCCTCCTCCACCAAACCCCCCACCAACCTGGATGACTCCGTGCCATCTTCCACCGTTGGGCCCTGTGGGGTCCCAGCTGCCCCTTCTGCTGCCGAGGAGTCCAACTCCAACCTCCGCCTCTTGGACCTCCTCCCGGCAGCTGCGGCCTGGGACGCGGCACCGGACTCCTCACTCCCCGACGAGATGACAACACGGGAGGGGAGCCGGGCCTTGCGTCTCCGGCTGGCGGTGGGATCCCCGCCGCTGTGCTCCACAGCACCTTCTCCGCCCTCTTCATCAGTTGACGCTGCAGACAGGGAGAAATAAAACACAGGCATCAGGGCACTGTACAATGGACACATACACACATGACAGTTGTACATGAGTGGCATTGGCAAACCTCAGACATGCCATCACAATCCCCAACACACATGTCATTTCAACTCGCACACATGAGCCATACCACAGCCATATCGCAACTGCCAGCACCATTAATACACATACAACAGCATGAGCAGGCAAAGCTGAGCCAGACATCACATGCAACACAGGAAGTGCACCACACATGTAGACACACCACCACACTTGCATGCATGTGTACACCTCTGCCAAGTGTCGTAGTGTTCAGATGGGCATCCATGTCACATCTGCCAATCAGGCTTCCACATCCCGCTGTCACATGCATCCATGTTGCATCACTGTTGCACCCTTGTCAAATACACACAAATGCACATGTACACAGTGCTGATAATGCAGCTGAAAACAACATACATGCGTGACATCACGGACATGTCTACTTACATACACATTCATCCTAACATGTGTGCCCACACAACTGCATTTGGCATGCAAGCCTACACACACAAGCACCATCCATGTCTCACACATTACAGCCCTCGCATGTGTTAGCCCCACGGCCCTGTCCACCCCCACCCATACTCGACCCCATACAAACAGATGTGCAACCTGCACACTACTGAAACATCACCACACGCACAGCTCACAATCAGGATGCATGTACACTTACCGCTCGACTCCAGACGGGTCTGCCTCTCAAGGACCTGGAGCGCTGTGGATATGCGTTCCAGGACCCTCATCTGATCTTCCGACAAGTGGCCCCGGCGCCCCTTGGCATCCGCTGCCTTCAAGAGACGCCGGACCTTGTTCAGGATCCTGGACCTGAAGTCCTCCCAGCGCTTCTTGACATGTTGGAAGTCGCGGACTGCCACCCCCTCCGCGTTGATGGCAGTCACGATGTCAGTCCAGATCCCAGTCCGTCCTTCCTTGTCGGCGCGGGAACTTCCGAAGAGGGCATCATATTGCCCCAGGACTTGCTCCACCAGGACACCAACTTCCCTGGCACTGAAGCTCGTGCCCCTCTGCCTCTCCGGCCGGGGGTTGTCAGTGGTGCCAGACGTTGCATTGCCCGACATGACAACCCCAGAGGCAGGAGTGGGTGGGCAACTGGGTCCTGGGGCTGGGCTGTGGAGCGATGGAATCCCAGTCGGGAGTCTTCGGTTCTAGCAGGGGTGGTCACAGCAACAGCACCCCTGGCTGATGTGCAGGCAGCAAATGGCAGGGCACGTGGGCAGCAGGCAGCAGCAGATGGCAGGTGGGAGCGTGCTCGGGGCTCTGGGGGGCAGTAGTTCGGCCTTCTGGGCAGGAGCGTGGTCTTCCGTGTGCTTACGCGTGGCCAGCTTGATACGGAGTGATTTGGCACGTGAAAATTCGGCACGTCAGCGTGTAATTCGAGGAAAGGCCCTTAGCGCGTAAGTGCGTCTGCACGCATACGCAATTTCATTGGACAGAAGGCCCCTCAAGCGCAAGCGCCCCTGTGACGTGACGCGCACAGGCGTGCATGGGCATTTCAGCACGCGTGAGAAACTGCACGTCCGCGTGTAATGCGAGGACAGGGCCCATGCGCGTAAGTGACGTGACGCGCGCGTGCCTTTCCCTCAGCACGGGTTAAAGGTGAGTGGGCCCAGCAGTTGGCTGTACGTGCCTTTCGCGGAGGCCGACGTGTGTTGCTGCTTCCTGTTGTTTCGCGCGCCGTCACAACTTCACAGCTATCAAGGACGTATCTCTTCTTTTGGCAGGGGTATTGGCTACGCATGTTTTTCTGCATCGCGCTAGTCAGACGGTGAGTCGCACACGCTCTTTTTCCCACTGCGGGTGCCCCTGTGTATCGCACCCATTTTCGATGTCATAGTAGCCTGCGTGTCCCACGCGTACGCATTATTCGTGTTACTGGGTGCCACCGCGTACTGCGGGAGGTTGAATCCACGCACGTAGGCTGCAGGGTTGCGTGCACGGTTTTACTGCAGTTTTGGGGTGCCTGAGCGTTGCGTGACCCGTCACTACAACACCGGGGTCACATACAGCCTTGCAGGTGCAGGGGGGCTGTTAACATCTTGCTTCCCACCCCCTTCACCCCAATTGCCCAGGTCAATTGTGGTGTACACCTCCCAATGGCACCACTCCATCTGTGCCGGCACTACTCCATCTGTGCCATGGTTGGGAGGCCACCAAAGGTGAGGGGCGCCTCAGCCGGGCGTCCTCCTCGTGGCAGGCGTGGTCGGGGACGTGGCTGTGGTGACCAGGGAGTAGGGGGACTCCAGGGTGTCCAGGGCGGCCATAGAGGGGGAAGAGGCAGGGGTGCGCCACTTGAGCACAATGTTGTGCCATGTGTTGGTGCAGTCATGCCACCACCCCTTGTGGTTCCGGGGGATGCAGCTTCTGCATCTGGCACTGGCGCCCGTGTGACCCGGCAGTCCGTTCCATCGACTGCCACAGGCCGAAGGGTAGTGGTAGCTGCAGGTGCAGCTGTGGACACCGCCACCCAAGCTCGGGGTCTGCCAGCGCAGGCTGCGTTGGCACTTGAAGAGCCCTTGGTAGATCTCCAACAGGCCAGGGGGGAAACCATAGGGGCAGGCCGGGCTGCTCAGACCAAGACACGTGTCCCTGGGGCAGTCATGTCATCTGCTCCCCCGAACAGCCGGGTGTTGGCAAGTGCAGGGGCAGATGCACCCAACAGCACCCCGGTTGTGAGTCTGCCAACCAGGAGCGTTGCGGTCAATGACCCTGCCACAGCTGATGTTGCTGCGCAGGGTCCATTAGTGGGAACCCAGCTGCCACTGACACAAGTCAGGCCTTTGGTCATCCCTCCACCTGCCACTCCCTTGGCTCAATCCACCGAACCCACTGGCAATACTGGTCAGGGCGGCATTAGCCAGCCAGGGTCTGCGCCACAGTCCAAGAGGAGGAAGGTTGCACCTGCAGCACAGGCTGGGACCCCACACACAGCCACGACCTCCTGCACGTCGAGGAAGAAGCCTTTCTGTAAGCAGGAACTGGACTTCCTCGTGGACTACGTGCGGGACCACAGCCGTGACATGCTAGTGGGTGCCAATAGTCAGACTACCGCTGCCCAACGTGACACCCACTGGAAGCATGTTGCGGAACATGTCAGTTCATTCGGCCATGAGGTGCGCATGGCGCAAGAGTGCAAAAAGCGTTGGAATGACATCAAAGGCAGCACTAAGGCTAAGCGTGCCTCTAATTACAACTTGACTCTGGTGACTGGCGGTGGGCCTGCACCAGAGGAGGAAGAGCTCACTCCGCATGAGGCACTCGTTGCGGAGTTCATACCACCTGAATTGGTCGAAGGAGTGGGAGAGATGCTGGACTTTGATGCCCAGTCCAGTGAGTGTTGATGCGTGTTTGTTGAGGACGTGTGTGTTTCACTTGTGGGATGTGTTGTGCATGATTGCCGCTACATGTGACGTGTACATGGTTCTGATGTGTAAGTAATGCAATGCTTCCGTCATGCATGTCTCCTCTGCCTGCATGCGGGGACTCCATGTAGGCATGCTCCCTTGCCCCTCCTCCGCCACTCTGCACCCCAGTTCCACCTTTGCACTGGTGTTCTTCAATCTTGCCAATGTGTACTTTCTTGTTCATGCGTCCTGTGTAGATGCTAACTTCCAGCGTAGAATCTGCCAAACATATGCCGTGTGGTACAGCCTTAGTACTTGATGCAGGGTATCTCACTTGTACTGTGCATAGGTCAGATGTCCCGCAGGGACATGAGTGCCCATTCATGCTCCATGTGCATTGCACGCATGCCCCTATGTGTCCTTGACTGGATGATCACTGTAATACAAGTCCTTGGTTACATACATTGCCTGCCATCTCATCAGCCTTCCCATGTCAACTGTGGCTCAGTCCTGCGTTGCACACATGTTTAGGGTCTGACAATCTGTGTGGCTCACAGGCCTCAGCCTGTTCAATGGCCAATGACTCTGTCCAACTGTTGTTGTGTCTTCTTCACACATGGGCGGAATCCAGAGTTTTCATCATGTGTCCTTACTGTCCCAGCATCATTTGCAGTGTTGTCACTTGAATCACATTAAGCTGTTGATGCCAGTCAACACTGCCTGTCAATACACAGGTGTATGGTCAGCCTTTTGATACCATGCTAGGCATCCCTGCTTTGGCACTGGGGTGGAGGGGTGCTTGGCTTCTAGATATGGTACACATTGAATGCACAATGCACGTGATGTCTGAATTTGACATTGCACTGCCTTCAAATTTCCTGGCACACACCATGGAGTCCTTGTACATGTAGGTAGTGAGTGGCGTACACATTTTCTGCACTGCATAGACCCACTTCCATGGAAACTGCCACCTTTCAACAGGTCTGATCACAGAAGCAATTCAAAGTTGACCCAGCATGCATGCCAGGTTATATGTTGTGTGTCACATGTCTGCCTGATGCGTTTGCTGTCGGTGTGTGTGTGTGTTGTGTGCTTCTGACATGCGTAGTGACCTTTTTTCTCTCTATTTTTCAGGTGATGACGCAATGGAGGCGGAGGATGGTGTTGTCATGCCAGACACAGGGTTGTTACCACTACATCAACCCGGCACTAGTGGGGGTCGTGGGGTGGTAGGCCACAAAAACCCCCAAGTGCTACAGTCCATCTTGTCTCTGGCTGCCTATGAGTCCAGCCTTGATGACGACTCTGACGTCCATGTTGAGTTGGATGAGCATCAAGTCCATGTGTCAGGGGTGAGTGATTCTGATGTGGGCACTCCTCTGTCTGCGACACCTGCACTGAGGGATCAGACAGTTTTGGTTCCTCTGCCCGTGGTGGATCGGGACGCAGGGTCACCCTCCACACCAGTCACTGATGTGCCTGGGACATCACGTCGAAGGGGGCATGTAGTCGTGCAGCCGCGGGTGGTGCCAACACAGCGAGGACCCCCGGTCCTTGGGTCTCGCAGGGGTCAAGCCCGGCAACGCGGTCGCCGCGCGCAACCGCAGTATACTGAGTGGGAGCAAGACATGACTGCCAATTCAGAACGGCAGGGGGCAGCAATGGAGAACATCGCTGAGAGCATGGAGCGTGTGGCCCGATCTGTGCTCCCCCCTGCTAGGCAGGTGCTTCTCCAGCAGCAGGCGGCACCGTCCACGGCCCGCTCGCTCAGGCTGGGCATGGCGGCCTCAGACAGGGCACGCCAGGCTGAAATGTCGTCTCTGCGTCAAGCAATTGCTGCTCACGCAGAGGCGCACATGGATGCCCTGAGGGAGGAGTATGCTTCCCTCAGATCCACTCTGGGTGTCCTTATGATGTCCCAGAGGCAGCAGGCAGAGGAGAGGTTTGCACAGCTTGAGCGTACCATCTCGGCTGAGCTACAGGCTTGCCGGGAGGTGCAGCGGTTGTCCAGCCAGGCCTTGCAGGAGGAACTCCGTGTTACACGTGCTACCTTGCAAGAGGAAGCACGTGTATCACGTGAGGTTCTGCATGCAGACCTACGTCACATCGCCACACAGAACCAGGCTCACCCGTCCGGCAGACTTGCTGCCGACGAGGGGCAAGCTGCGGCTAGGCTTGGCCAGGCTACTGTGCCACGTCCTCCTTTACAGGATGAGCCAGACTCGGACGACCATCTATCTCCCACATAGGTCGGGCTGTGAAGGCGTTGAGCCAATGGAGGTTTTTTTTTTTGGCTCAGCATCATCGCATGTGGATGTTGAGCAGCACCCTGTACCTCCCCCCTCCTGGGTGCCTCCCCTCCCCCCGGGTCGTATGTGGCCATTTTTGATTTTTCTTTTAGTTTAGTTAGTTAAGTTTCTGTTTGATAGTTAGTTTAATTAGGTAATGTAGGTTTTCCATAGTTAGTGTAATTAGTTAATAGTTAATATAGTTTAAAATTGCTTGTCTATTGTGCTTTCATGTGATGGTGCGGTGCTTTGTGGCTTTTGAAGGCATCCACTGTCTGTTCCAGCTGGGCCCTTCAGGCTTGTCTTGTGTATGTGTTTGCTGCTTGGGGTCCTTGACTCACATATGCCACTCCTGCCTCCCTTATCCATGGGCTCGCAAGGATGGTTCGGTGTCACAAACTTTTACACAAGGGCTTTGGACTGTCATATCTGTGGCATGTCTGGTGCTGTGTGACTTGTTTACACCCCTAGTGGGGATGATTCTGGTGTTATTGTCCACTGTTCAGCTTTTGCTAGATGGGGTGTTTCATTATTAATGTGTACATTAATTGCTATGCATTGTGTAGTATGTTTCTTATCTTTACTGTACACGTGCTTGTTGCAATTCATGCTGTAGATAGTGTTCCACACTTTGGATGTGAAAGACGGACTGATGGTGTGATTTATGATGTGACTCTCTGACATGGTCAAGTAATGAGATGCCTGAAGAGACACACACAGATGCCTTTGAAGCATTAATCATGTGTTTCATGCCCTTTCTGCAGGGGGATGAGCCTCCAGAGCACCTTTGCCAGCAGACATGGCCCATTGGACGACGGAATTCTGGACACGTTTGTTGGTGCCCACATGCACATGTGTGCACAAGCAGAGGCACAGGGATTCTACATCCTAGAACTGCTGACGTGTTCCAAGGAACTCCAGGCAAGGTGAGCAGCACAGGGGGGCCACAACACAGCAAAGCTTGCACCAGGCGAGTTGCACATGCAGGCTTAGTCACAGCACTGAGGGTGAGCTTGGACGAATATTGGTGTTAAAGCACACAATGCAGCTCAGAAGTGTTGGTGGACTGATGGCTGTTGATTGTAAGGTTGTCTGGGACACCTGCAGGGGCAGTGGCACATACCCTCCGGTACACCAAGGTCCATTGAGGCACTTGTATCAACCATGTAGCTTTCCGAGACATGGAAAGGGGCAGCTCACAGGGACATACAGCAAAGGACATACTCGGGTGCAGTGCATTTCATTTCCATGTACTTTATGATAAATGCACTGCCAACTTTGTTTCGGTCATGGTGGTACGCAACTTGCTCTGAAGTCATGGCTTGCTATATGGGTCTGTCTGCTTACCCAGGGAACATTGCATGTTGTGTGAATTGTGACACATTGGTGTTCCATTTGCCTCGCACCCACCGGCGGCTGACTTACTGCATTGACTGTGTATGACCCGTCACAGGGGTAATGTTATATATGGGTATGAAGCATCTACACCAGATTGTCTGTTTGTAGAGTAGTTTGTTGCTATGGGGCATGTTTGGTGGTGTGTTTTTGTGTAATTGGCACGTACAGGTTGTTGACTGTGGCTCTCTTTGCAGCATTGCAGTGCTCCTGTAACCGGACCTGAGAGTGCGCAGGCAGGAGGTCAGCACTCAAAACCAGAGCTAAGTGTCTTGTTGTTTTTCTTTCAAACTGCTCTGCATAGGCTTGCTGGGGGGTGCACTAATGCATGGATGTATGTGTGATTCAATTTGGTATGTTTTTTCCCCCCTAATCACCCGGAATCCTATGCAATTTTGAACCCTGTACCCTCTACCCGGTGTTCCTGCTTCCCGTACCGATCCAAGCAATGTTCCCTAACACTCTTTCCCCGCTGGGGTTGCGGATGCCTGTGTAAGCCCCGAACTTGCAGGTGCCAAAACCCTAGAGGGGGTGGTTGGTTCGCACCACTCCTAAGCCTGGACTACAGAAGGCCATGACAATGATGTCCAAGTTTGTTTGGATTGTGTATGTGTTCATGCAGGTAGTACATTTTCGTGCATTCCCTACTTTCATGTGTCATTCCTCCTCCCCTCTCCTGCCACTCATTCCAGTTATCCAGTGTGCCAACACCTGTCCCGACTGCATATCCCTGAACCTCCTTCCCCACCAGGGTCTCAGGGGCCTGTGTGAGTTTAACCTTGCAGGCACCCGGGACACGGTGGGGGTGGTTGTTTCATGACACTCCCGCGCCTGTACACGGGACCTGTGACAGTACACATCCGTTCATGGTGCATCATCCTATGTTATGTACCACACATGGTTCACATCCTGTTGTGACATTGTTTTACTGTACTACCTTGGTTGTTGCATCATTGTGGTAGTACTTGGCCTTTGTGAGGTACTGCTACGTCAAGTCATCTACTGGAGGGTGTTCTGGTTCGTTTTTATGCCTTGGATTTTGTGATTTTGGAAATGAGTGTGGATTCTGAGGGTGCAGGCACCTTTTTACACACAAGGTGGGAGATGGTGACGAAGGGTAAAGGTGATCCTCTGGCCAGGTGGAATTGAGGGTTGAAGGCTCCATGACCCAGGTGCAGTCGTTCAGTGGGTCATGGTCATTTGTGAGGGGGGGGGGGTTGTTGTTGATAGTTGCCTTGCCCTGCAGTGTGATGGGAACTCTGACATTGTAATGGTGGTATCCTATGTACATGTTGTGTTCTGCTGATCAATGCCTGTTCATGTGTTGTGCTTACCTTTCAGGTGCGAGAGGATAGTTGTGGTTTGACAGCTGGGGTGTACACATGGTGAATGTTCACATGTGATGTGTAGAGAACACTGATGGTCACTTGAGTGCACATGCATATGTTGAGTGCATGTCCTTGCAGACACACACACTTGCACTCTGATGCACTACATGTACTCCCACCCTTGCATATCCACGTGTACACTGTTTGCCTTCTGGTGGCCATTGTGTCCCTGCAGCACATGTTCTGTGACCAATTATGGATCCTTTACATGCCTAATTTGCTTTTTGATGTGGTCTGTCGCTTAGATGTGATGCTCAGGGTGTGCATCACACACAATGGCTGTTCACTGTGCTGTGCGCTGAGCAGTGTGTTGCAGGAGTAGGACACAGCACACAGAAGCTGCAGTGTTGATTTTGCAATGCACAATGTGCATGTAGACAGGCATTCATTGTTATGTTACATCTACAACTCTTGTAATGCATTTGGGAATTACTTATTTTGGGTGGGAGGTTGTTGGTCTGTCATTTCATCTGATTCCAGGTCAGGCATCATTGTCTGATGCCACTGTACATTTTGGACATGGCAATGTGTACCTTATTGTTACTGTGTTGGTGTATGGGTATTGCTTGCCATGTCATGTTGTGGTTTGGGAGGGTTTGAGTGACATAACAGTGATGGCCATGGCCTGTTTTGCAGGTGTGTGTGATGCACACCTTGCATGCCAGGGTCATCCACTTCTCAGAGCAACTAGCTGGGGGTAGATCTCTCTCTGCGGCAGGGCCCTCCCTCTGGAACAGCCTTCCTGCCTCACTTGAACTTGAGGGGAACCATCTCCGGTTCGGGAAGCACCTCAAGACCTTCCTCTTTGCTTCTGCTTTCTCTCTGCCTCTCCCTTGCGGAATTCTTCACTGGAACTGCACTGGATCTGCAACTGGGCCACTCTCACCGACCTCGGTCCCTGGCCCAGCCACTCTCCACTTGCACTGCCTCCCTGGCAACCCCTGCACTGCGGTACTGTCTCTCTATCCCTACAGCCCCCCCTTCCCAGCACTTGTCTGCACTTACCTTTGCAGTTGCCTCCAACTGACCTATGTATTTGTTTTTTGGTCTACTTCCCCTGTACTGCACTCCCCCCCCTCCCCTTCCCCATGCACTTTTCCCTTCCCCCTACCCCTGCACTTGCACAATCTAAATGACACCTGGCCTAGTAGTACCGTTTTCTGTCTTCTCTTGTTCCCCCCTCCCTGCCTCATCGCACCTTGAAATACTTGTGTATAGGTCATATCATGTCATATGTCATATGTGTGCCTTTTGGTCACACAGGATAGCTTGTGTTTAAGTAGCTAGGGATGCAGACGATGTGGCACTTCCATGGCAACTTTCTCAGGGTGGTAGAGTTGTCACAGTTGACTGTCTCTTTGTCATCATCGATTGTCACCTGGTATGTGCCAGGCCTGTGTGCACTCCGCAGGGGTGGGAGTTTAGGTGAAAAATGTGGCCACAAGCTGGGTCCGGGCTTCCTCGCCACGTGCCCTGTCCCCTCCCATGGGCAGCGCCTGTGCCTGTGGTTGGGGATGTGGGGGCACCACCATGTCCACCGGGACGCCCTGCCGTGTTGCAACATTGTGCAGGACACATGCTGCCACAATGATCCTGCACACTACTGGTGGTGCATAGAGTAGTTGCCCGCCAGAGCGGTCAAGGGAGCGGAAACGTGACTTGAGCACTCCGAATGTGCGCTCCACTATGGCCCTGGTTGCAATATGGGCGGCGTTGTATCTTACCTGGGGTGGTGTGGTGGGGTTCCGGATTGGCGTCATCATGTGGTTGCTCAGAGGGTAGGCACTGTCCCCTGGGGAGGTGATAATAGTTGAGATTATTAGGGTTTGGGTATTTGTCTGTGTGTGACTTGCATGCATGTGCAAGGGCATTTGTACTCACCTAGGAGCCATGTATCGCCATGCTGCCCAGCTTCCAGGGCCCGGCTCAGGGCGGACATTCTGTATATGAAACGGTCATGGGTGGAGCCAGGGTAGTTTGCATAGACAGAGGTGATGATTCCCTTTGCATCGCATACCACCTCTACATTGATGGAATGCCAGTGCTTGCGGTTTCGGTAGATGTGCTCAGTGTCCCTAGGTGGACGTAGGGCCACATGGGTGCAATCTATGGCACCGAGCACTTTGGGGAAGTGTGCCACCCTGAAAAAATCCAGGACAACGGCCTGCCTTTCTGCGGGTGTTCTGGGCATGTATATGTGCCTGCGGACTGAGGGGCGCGCTGTCATGATTGCCAGTACCTGGTGTAGGCAGCGTGACTGCGTGGCCTGTGAGACCCCCCCCACTATGGCAGTAGTCCGCTGAAATGACCCAGTGGCCAAAAAATGCAGGACATTGAGCAGCTTCTCCAAGGGGCTCAATGCTTGGGAGCAAAGGGTGGGGGATGTAAGGGCATCTTCCCACTCCCTGACCAGGTCTAGGATGATGTGGGGTGGAAACCTATACCTGCCGTAGACCTGGTCGTCAGGCATCCCAAAAAGGCTTGTCCGTGGTGCGAAAATGCGTGCCCTGGCTATTCTCCTCCTCCTGCGGTGTCCCCCGATCAGTGCTGCGACAAATGGGGCATTCATCGTAGCTGTATGTACGTGTTTGTTGTTTGCGTGCACTTTTGTACTGTGCGCGGGGACGCTTCCGCCTGCCTTCGTGTGGCGGACGCGTTGACGCCTGTGTGCGTCTTTTGCCGTGCGCGGGTTTCCCGTATTCGGATCCATGAATACGGGTTGTTCGCGTGCGTCTGGGCGTTCCGTGTAGTTCCTTGCAGTACTTCCCCAGTTACGCCTTCTTTTTCACGCGTTGTTCCCCATTCCGCGTGTTACGCCCACTGTTCCGCCCACTTTGGTTGTGTGCGCCGTGCTCACGCCGTGTATGCCTGCATGCGCCATGGCTGGATTGAGCGCACGGACAGCGGGAAACACGCGCAGCATCTTCCTTGAATCGCACGCATGCGCGTGCGCTGCGTTTCTCACGCTTGCGCTCCCTTGCGCCTGCTTGCGCATGGATTTTCGGCACACGTTTGTTCCATGAATCGGCCCCATAGTGTCACAACAGCCCTTACAAACTGACCTGTAATAAAAGTGTCACAAGAAAAACAAAAAAGGAAATATTTTAACAAACACACATGAACAGTCCTAAGTAATAATGATGGTGCCGTGAGAGGGACCTATCAAGAACCACAAACCGACCCCAAAGCTGGCTCTATCAAGCTGATACAAGGTGAAAGCCCACCACCATATTAACTACAACAGTGTTGCTTTTTGTAAACCGGACCAAATATGGTACTGGTGCCTGTGTTTGCTAGCAGAACGAGGGGCAATCATTGAGGTAAGAGAAGCACAATTCAAATACACCATACAGCTCTGTCTCTTCTCTTGTTTTGGTAATGGGCAAGTTTAATGGATGAAAATCACCACTGGTCTTTCACTGTATACAAAGACGTACTAATAGTAGATATGGAGTTTGGACTTTTATTTAACTTTGAATCAATTAGCAGCATTCAATAGGCATCTTCCAAATACAATCAGAATTTGATTATGCCTTCAATGACAGATTGAAACAGAAAAGGTTACTATTTATTGTTCTTATTTTAAAAGTACTTTCTGGAAACATTTCCATTAGCACTAAAGCAGTGGTGGAGGAAGACTTATTACAGGACCTATTTAGGCAGGTGATGTGTTTCTATAGCAAGAAATCTGATAAGCTTGTGTCTAAAACGGTCTGACATTCTGTGCAGGTAGTAAATAACGAATATATAGTACACAATATACCTCTGGAGCACCTATATACTAAGAAATGTTGGCAGAACCATCGAAACACAAGACACTTGGCAAGGATTTCAACAACCTTGGATGGATAAAAGGAGGAGTAAGCCCAGCTGGGATTCAAAGAGGTCCTCAGCAGGAAATTGCATTCACCCATTGTACAATGCTTCCGCGAAGAACCCAGCTGAAGCCTCTATGAAAATGGAAAAAGACTAGAGTAGCAGAATTCAACAGAGAGAAGGAGAAATGTAGACTTTAGTTATGAAAAGTTAGAATAAATGAAAGTGGCAGGCAGCAAAGAAACAGACCTTCAAAAGACAAACTTAATAAAGATAGCACAACATAAGGACACCAGGGTACTCCTGAAGACTGTAGTCTGAGGAAGCCATGGTATCTAAAAACAGACACTGACACAATGGATGCAAGTTTCAAAAACCATTATTTAACTCAAAGGGGTTTGGAAACTGCCTATCTTGCCCCATGCCTAGAATGGGAGTAATCTCGACCATTAAAAAAACAAAACAGTCCACATCAGTCTAATCAAACTAAAAAGGCTTATACTAACAAACCTAACCTTGCCCTCCTTCTTATAATAACAAATGTGTTAATGGAATACAAAATGAAAATAGTGTCTCAAAAGGAAATGTCAGAATGGCTAAAGTAAAGGTCAGAATGGCTAAAGGAAAAGTCAGAATGGCTTCAGCAGCAACTCCCTTCCCCAGGTTCAACCCCACGGGGTCTAGAGAGTTTCTCAAAACACAAAGGATGGGTGCATGGCACAGTTCTGTCAGTCGGGTTGTGGCCATGATGTAAGCCGTCTCCAAAAATAGCTCCCGCCTGACCCGTTAATAATATGCTGAAAAGACCGTTTGCGGCATCCCTTTCATCCAGTCTTCACAGCAACATTGCTGCTAACAGGTGAGGGACAGCGCTGGCAAACTTTCAGAGTGGTGGCCTGCTGAGAACAAGAGAAAAAAGGTCTGCAAGCTGCAGGGACTGCATGTGAGGGACGAAACAAGATGGCGCCTGTGTGCACACCGGGCTGCTGAGAGGTCCGGAGTGGCACGAGGAAGAAACTGTCTGCGGCTGAAGCTGCCGGAGGGGTGCTGCAGCGAAGCGACTATGGAGGCACAGATCCAAGGGCCGCCCACCCGACATACCTGAAAGTGAGAGTGCCATTGGGCACCCCAGCGCTGGGGAATTAACCTGCGACACTGCAATGGTGTGGGAGAGTGCCCATGTATGCAGCTAGCCCCCAGAGCGCTCTGGAGACCCAATAGACCTCCCGGATGCACCGTCCGGGCTGGTGTGCAGAGGGTGAAAACAGCTGACAAGGACTGAACGGAAATGTTCCAACCCCTGGGTGCTTCGAAAACGGTGGCATGAGGAGAGCAAGGAAGCAGGAGCATTGATTGGTGCCCAGGGATTGAGAGACACAGGTGTGAGCCCTCTGCGCTGCACCTGAGGCACACACAAGTACACCCATGTGTTGGGAGCCCCGATTCTGGCTCCCCCTTGCATGCCACGGTCCCAAAGGTTTCCATGGACACACACAGAGTGGGACTCATTAGTTCCACATGGATCCGCCACACTTAATAGCTAATCCTTGCTACACTGAAGGACAATAGAGGGCATGCTTTGGCACATGTGATTTCGGGATCAGGTAATGTCCCCATATTTTCCCCATACATAATGTCGCCGGGAAAAGCCATTGGTGATGTTATATATGGTGACATTATGTGTGGGGACGGGTTGCGGGGATGTCCCCTGCTCCTCTTGCAAAAAAGAAAATTCAGGTGTTGCACGGTGTCCACTGCATGTTTAATGTAACAATGTCTAAAAAAACAGCGACTTTTTAGTCAGGAGAAATTATTGCGGGGACATTATTACATGAGACCGTGATTTTAGCTAATCAGGACTACCTCAGATAGCTCACCACCTCCCAAGAACCTACGCAGTGTGCAGTGGCCCCTGCAAGCCTTGCACGGTAACCACAGTACGCTGCATGCCTCCCAAAGTAAACAAACCACTGCATAGCCAGACAGCTCTGGACAACTATGCTGCGAGTATACAGCGCACACTGCTAAAGAGCATTGTGTTGCTTCAAGATGACAAGGGGGAACGCAATAGAGATGCATAACAAGGTTCTGCAAGCCATTGCTGACCTAAAAGCTTCCTTGGGAACACAAATAGAGGAAGTTAAAGTGGACTTTAGCAATCTACACCAAGACGTGAGGAAACTGGCTGAGAGGACCACAGGTTTTGAACAACAGACTACAGAGAACACCACGCAGATCCAGGAGACACACGTGGAGGTCCACATCCTGCAACAAAGGGTCAAGCTGCTCGAAGAGAGGGCGGAAGATGCAGAAGAGAGAGCATGTCGGAACAATGTATGCATTGTTGGCTTACCGGAGGGCGAGGAGGTCCCGGATCCCACGACGTACATAGAAAATCTGTTCCTGCAGGAAATTGGACCTGGCAACTTGTCACAGAGCTTAACGATTGAAAGAGCACACAGAGCCCTTACTAGACGTCCACCACCGGGCACTGCCACCAGACCAATAATTGACAAAGGTTTTAAACTATAAAGATAGAGCCAAGATCATGTCACACTATAGATAGGGAGGCACACTACGAAGGGCGTCGATGAACTTGGCAGTCTATCCTGACTATACCTTTCAGGTACAGAAGAGCAGAGCGAACTTTACAGCGACAAAAGCACAACTCAGAAAAACTGGTTTGAAATACATGTTGATGTATCCAGCTCGCTTTAAGGTTCTACATAATAACTGTGCTCTGTTCTTTGATTCGCCGGAAGAAGCACAAGCATGGATGTACCAACAGGGAATAGGCATGATGGCGGGGGAGGAGGATGCTCTGGAGAAACGGAAAAGACCCCAGAATAGCCAGGGCATGAAGCCTATTGTGGGTTAGCACCTCTCACCACGTCTGAGGATCCCCGTATCAACCACGGATTGCAAGTCATGGACCCCGGGCCAAGCGGGCCCATGACAAGGCTAACAACGTCTATGAGCTGCAAGGTCTCTTCTTACTTGTCCATTCTTTGAGGCGGGTTTCGTCTATAGACTCATTAATCATCACCATGACCACTGGTCAGGCCTGCTATGGCCGACATCCCGCCCTCAGAGAGTTTTTCCTGTTTTGGGCACTTGTTTCTGTGCCTTACCACTGCACACTGACCTCCGGCCCGGGTGCTGGAGGACAGGCAAGAATCGGATACGCTTGAGCATGGACAACAATGCTGGGCGACTGTTACAATTTGTAGATGTTGGGGAAGTTAATTGGGGTTATGCTTTGCCTGATCTGTTACCCGAGAGACACGGTGGGAATAACGTGGGGGGTGATATACTGCCACGAGACGATGCTGTCCCGCCAGACTGGCCTGGGGTAAATGGTCATGCTACACAGAATGTGTACAGATG